>NC_082661.1:76034663-76714663 GCF_025265405.1 Mesoplodon densirostris
ATTAATATTTCTGAGATATGTGAGAATATCCACTGCATTTTGAGAAATGTTGGTACTTTGTTATCAATAAATCAAACGTAATAGGTCAGGTTGAAAAAGTCTTATTCCCAGAAGGACAGTTCTGTCAATAAGCAGCATAGGGGAACTTATGCATTTAAATACATTTAAAAAATCAGAAATGCCATTAAAATGTTTCAGTATTGAATTAGCAAAAACAAAATCCACTAAAAATTTAAGTTGGAAGGGTATCTCTGCTATAGTATATAGTAAATCCAGCTGATATGAAGCTATTTCAACAAAAATGGGAAAAAGTAGGGACTGAAGGTCTTTATATTCTAAAATAACTTAGCAGAATCATATTGGTCAAGTGTGTTAATTCCACTAGGAATGAATTGTTTTAACAGCCAGAATCACATGTGACTGTTCTAAATCATTAGTTTTGAGAATATAAGATTACGTTGTTATGGACTTGACTTTCTAGAGATAGCAAGGTTTTTGTTTTTTTGTTTTGGCAGAAATTAGAAAAGTTCATTTCTGGTAATGTTAATTATTAATAAAACTTGATTATCAAGAAATAGAGAAAAACAAGATTTCAAATATCAATATCTGCATGTTCCTAAGATCATTTATTAGAAGATATGAAAACATCACCCACCTTAACAAGCATAGCTTATTTCTGGGCAAGATTATATATAGTGGTCAAAAAAAAAAGATGAAAAGTGGTGTTAACTTTTTATGCTATAATAGTAACATTAAAAATAAAACTTTGGAAAATTAAGCATGTTTTCTAAGTGATAAAAATATAATACCAGTTAATTTTTCCACAGATACTGACATGCTGATTTGACCACTTCTAAACTAGTAGAGAGGTGTATATATATATATATATATATATATATATATATATATATATATATATAGTAGACAAAGGACATATAGAATGAACTACTGGATGCATAAGAGTTCTTACTATTCCATCAGAACATCATGCATAGGATTCAAGAACAGACTTTTTTTTTGGTAGAAATTCAAGATATTCTCATGTTTCCTATGAAATCAAATAAGAAAGAAAAACCTTTCAAGACTGCTTTTCATAATGAAAATGAAAACTAGAAGAAAAATTTTGGCATATTTATGGGTCAGGTACTCTATGAATGTGTGCAGACTTGTCTAATGTTGGTTTTGTCATGCTTAATCAAATTCTATAAGCTAAAAATGAGAGTAAAAGTTGATAAAGGCATATGGTATATGAAATGAACATGAAATAAGAGGATCCACAATCCAAGTACACACATATCATCTATAGGTACACTGTTTTGTTTTCTTTTACTTTAAGAAAAACTGGTCATTGAACCATAATTATAGTAAATCCATAAACTTGAAAAATAAAATCATGCACTAACAGTTTAGGAATGCTATTAAACAGAGAAATGAAATTATCCATAGTAGAGTTGCATTGTCCATAAAGAAAAAGAAAAGAAATACATTAGCACCAACATAAACGGAAAACAATTTTAAAGCTAAAACACATACCAGTTTGGCATCCTTAACAGATGCTTATCAGAAATAGAACCTGATCTTGACTTATTTCCAATGTCTTTCATGTATTTTTTCTTAATCTTCTATCCAATAATAGAAATTAAAAGAAAGCAAACAAAGAAAAATATGTAGCTGCCAACACATAATATCGGCAGACACATTCATTAGTTCATTAGGCAATTATTTGAGGATTCTCTATATTGATAAAAAAATGGATGATTTAAAATATTTTAGTAACAAAAGTTAAAGATTATGCATATTGGTTAAGACCTAGCAGTTCCATGGAACAAAGAAGAGGACCATGGTCCTTTTGTTTTCCCCAAGGAAATGTATTGAAAGTTTACAGCTTCCTTTAATCATGGAATAAAAGGCAATATTGTCAAATCAGTTATAGAGTAAAACCTCAATATACACATAGGACAAAACAGTATTCTTAAAGGGCTGTGTTTAAAAAATACATATATTTTTTGTACGTGAAATATTTCTCTTTTGATGTTAAGGTATTCTCTTTTGAAGCTGTGCAACTTTTAAATAGTGATCCATCTCAATTCCTCTTTCTACTAGAGGAGTAGAAAGAAAGATAGATAGGAAGAAATATAGCCACCAGATTTTTCTCAAGACACTACTGTTTGTTTTCCTGAAGAGATTGTGGTTTTACTCGCTTTAGTTCATTTTTCCAAAGCATTTAAGACAAATTGTTTCAGACACTGAATAAAATACCTTATCCTAACCAGATCATACAAGAGATGGGTAGAAAAGGCCCTCTGTTGTTTTAAAAATGCTAAACTGGTTTCAGAGTGTGGAATGTTACTAGAGATGTTACCAATTTGATCGATAGATTAGTTCAAACATCTTTCCATTCTTGAAAACGTAATGGAAACAAAAAGAAGGCATTTTGTATAACTGAGCATTTGTTTATATATTATGAAAGAGATCATAAGGATCTTAGGATCCTTGTCTTATAATCATATTTTAACTGTTGTCACCATAAGCCAATGATGAGATAATTTCCCCTCCGCTGGTGAAAACCTATACATGAAACCAGAAATTTTCCCACAAAATGGCATGAAATGAGAAATTATATTGTCCAATGGGCTGAAAGAGTGACTACTCCTCATTGATGATGTTTCTCCTAATGTAACCCTTCCACTTAGAACAAGTCATTTCAAAACATGCTATCAACTCTTTACTGTGCAAAGAAATGCTCAGTCTAATACAGTTAGGTAACTTTTGAGCAAGTAGTTGAAAAATACTCTTTATGGCAACTATATTTCACAGCTTTCTGAGATCTCAGATTTGGTCTGTGCATAAGACAAACATTGAGAAATGTAAAAAAGATAAAGAAATCTAAATACAGACACAACTTAGAACTAAATAGAACTACAAGAAATAGAAATGAGTTGATACAATCAACTGTGACCAAATCTTGACTTTATCTTAACTGATAATCACTATATATGTTATATTCATCATACAAAAACAAGTCAAAAAGTACTGAAAAATTGTTTAACTTTGATGCTTTACAATGACTGAACTGAAAATGGAGCTTCTGTTATATTCTCTTCAATTATTCAGAACAGGAGAGAGGTTAGCAAATGGTACCAACTTATTAGGATTCGAAGACTTTCCTTTAAAAAACTGTTCAAAATAAATGTGACAAAAGCTGGAAAACAAATCTTTCCTGAATATTCCTGGGACTAAAAGAAAAAAGAAAAAATGTTAAAAAGAATGGAAAATATCTTTCTTTTTCTAGAAGTTTGTAGAAAATGTTTAACATGGGTTGGATCTTGGAAGGAAGGGAAGCTCCCATCAGCTTCAGTAGAGATTGTAGGACGAGCTCTCCTACATCCTCAGGAAAGGTTATTTCAGCCAACCCCTTCTTGGGACGTGTTGTATCTTCAGCAACCTGAGCTTTGGTGAGATGTACACACCATTTGTCCTCAGGAACAGGGGCTGCCATTCCAAGAATCTCCTGCCCAAAACAAGTGCAGTATGCTTCTGTCATTTTCCAAAAGCATCCATGTTAACACTTGCTGGAATTCAGTTTATTAAAAAAAAAAAGTCCTCTATTCTGGGTACCTGCCTTTGTAAACCTCTTTCTTACTTGGTCACATGAGAGACAGCGCAGGAGGCTGAACCAATCCTTTCTCTTCGTCTTCACTGCCAAGGGCAGCCCAAGGAAAACTAGTGTCAGCAACCAGCTCAGTCCCTGGACATTTCAACCAAAGAGGTCACGTGAGCCCACAATAGTGGAAGCTGAAGATCTGCAGTTGGGACCGCAACTCCTTTCAAAATACAAGACCATTTGTGTGTGTATGCTCTCCGCCACCTTATCACTTTTTGGCAATGAGCCATGGTGTAACCCCCTTGAGATGACAAAAGAAATAAAAGTTCAGATGTGATCAAAGGACTCATAATGCAGCATGCTAGCATCTGAGTTTGCACAGCAAGCAGGCTTGGCACACACCATCATGCTTTTTTAGTCAGTTTCAATGAGTGGTGTGGACATGAATAGCAAAGGTGAGTAGGGATGTGACGATAAACTCTAAAATCAGTCAGTATAGTACATTTTCATAGCTTCAAGTTCATATTTGGTCACAATTTCATGTAAACTATCTCATGGCACTTTTTGTCCATGCAATTAACAAGCCCAGAGTAAGAAAATAGCAAGAACAATCAATCTCTATCACTATGTCCATATAAATACATATCTTCACATAAGATAAAGAGATACTGATCTATATTTTTTACAGGCTTCTCACTGGTTTCACATATTGCTCAATTTCAGATGTAAGGGAAGAAAAAATGGATATGTATACTACTGCAAACAGGAAGAAGCAGCTATATGTAAACATATCTCAGACTTGTAAAATCTGCAATCCAATTTTCAACTATAAATATAAAAAGTGGACCATTATATACACAACTTCATGCTCGGAAGGTTAGATTCATCACTGCAGAAAAACAAACAACAAAAAAGACAAATGTATAGAATTAGTAGTTTAGGATAAAAATTCCAAATTAACATTTATTTTAAGAAAACTGGTAGAACCCTGAATAGAGGGTTTTTAAAAAAAATCAATGAGCCAATTGATATGTCCTATACATTACTTTTCTAAAATTCATCAAAATTTTTATCCTAGGTTCAACCCACATTTTATTTTGCCACTGAGAAATCTGTGGGAAGTGTTTGTCTCAGTAACTATTCTGGGAAAGCAGAAAATTGAGATTTTATCACAGATGTGCCATAATTAAAAACATGTCCTATATATGGCTTATGTAATCTTCTCCAAGCATTAAAACACAACTGTGGAAAATGTTGAGGATTCTGACCTCAGTGGCATTGTTTACTTCATCAATGCCCAACTATAACACTCTACTCTCTTTGGGTTCTGGTTTCCCCTTTCCTTTATCTGGTCCTGCCCTGCTGTGAGGGGCGTGCAGGGCAGACCTCTCTGCTGTCAGGTCTTCAAGCTGTGTTATAGGTTCTATTGTGATCTAAGGATCTGGAAATGTCAGGTTCCTTGTTCTGAGCAGCCATAATTACTAAGGTTTTCCTAGAACTGAAGTTAAGTCTGAGAGAACAGAGGAACAATGGTCTCTGAGGTATAACTTATAGAGCAGATGTTGGCGACAATCTTCACTTTTACTCAAAGAAAAATCAGCGAGAAAAGTAGAATGTCCAGAGAAGGAGAATGATAAAGATCTCTTCATCTCCCCACCACAACGGTGACTCGTCCTCAGAGTCATCTTTCAGTTCAATAATTAAAAATATTTGCTTTTCTCTTTCCAGTAAAAATAGATGCTATATTAAGTGTGCTTAAGAGGCTGGGTACTTTCTGATCTTTAGAAATGAAGTTCACTCAATGTTACACATGTTATGCCAAGGCCAGAGAATGTGTCTACAGGAAATATTCCTTTCTCCAAGCTCCCACTTATCTCAAATTTCAAACAGATGCATTTTTTTGAGAAACCAATGTTTTGTAAATAATCTCCAGAATTTTAAAGATTTTTTTTCCCCCAGACTTTAAAACTTAATTTAAAAAACCTGTCACCTTAGTTTAGGAAGATTCTGTTGCAAACCTGTCAGCCCTATCTGGAAAAATGAAATTTCATGAAACATTAAAAAATATGAAGGCCATATGTATTTTTCCTAATAAATAGTTTTTAATCTCTGGATAAGGACAGATGATAAATTTAATAGCTTGTAAGTATTTTCTTAACCATAAATTCTGCCATTTACTCACTGTACAAATTACAATGTGAATTAGTATATTATTCTTCAAAATTTAGAAAACTGAGCTATATCTAGAAAGAAAAGTAATTTAAACAAAGATCAAATAGTTTACATGGAAAAACTATTATTGAGAGTAGTATGACTAACAGGACTTGTTCACAGTGATTTCTACTGTGGCTACAATCTGAATTTTCAGTCAAACATTTACCACTGTGCTCTAGAGACTACTAAACATAATGTTTAAAAAAGTGGTCCACTAAAACAGGACTGAGTAATCTACTGGCTTTCTTTTACAAATATCATTTAAAAATTAATTTGATTTGACCAACAGTGTATTTGAGATAGCTAAGTTGACCACATAAGAGATTATATTCAATAGAACATTTCATTTTTCTAATTGTTTCTTTCTTCTTTTTGGGGGGAAGGGGGTGTTGGGGGAGAATAACCACTATTGTTTGCATTTGATTGTGTTGGGGAGTGTGGTAAGCGATACTGAAGCTTTATCATTGAGTTATGATTCTTTTTTTTAACCATTTAAAAAATTTTATTGAAGTATAGTTGATTTACAACGTTGTGCATTAGTCTTTATATAAAAAGAGGCTGGATTTAAGACAGCCTTAATCTTATGTAGAGTATAGTGTATATTCTGCGGAAAAATAAGTACTTAAAAGGGAAATTTCTGATTTTCTGAGCTACTCATATTAGCTCATATTGCTAGGTTTGGCCATTTTATGAACCAAAAAGATGATGAATGCTTTGCTTGCTGCCCTTATTTTTATGCCTTCACAAAAAAAGGAAGTGATTTAGAAGCGGCCAAAAATGATGTGAACCCAAGTGCTGAGTAGTGTCAGAGGGTGGATAAAGCAAGCCTTTCACATCTCTCTCCATGTAAAGTGTGCCAATGACTGGATTAAAAAATCATTATAGTATTAGATTACAGGGCAAAGGTTAAAGAGCAAATGGTAATTCCAGCTCAAGAAGGTATTAAAAATTCTGAGAACAGGGGTTATGATGGTAAAAGGATAGTTTTCTCAGGTGAAGAAGAATATGATGATAGCCTCATCTTCCCAAGAACCACTTGACCTCAGCTGTGATGGAGCTAATGATCTGACAGGCTGAAAGTGGAGTATGGGAAGCTACTAAATAAATGACGCTACTGGGAGAGAAGGATTTTCTTTCCCTCACCAAGTGGGGTGAAAGTAGTTAAGCAAGAGAGTGAGTTTCACAGGATCTCCTCACAAACGGAGTTGATGAGATGAGAGGAAAATAAGTCTCTCCTCATCTTTTTGCAATCCTACATAGTTTTGCTGTAGGTTTGCCAATGAAGCAAAGCCTATCAAAAATGAACAAAGAAGCCACAGGTGTTAGAGAAAAAAATTTCAAAATGATGAAAGAGTATGTATATTTCCCTCTGGATCATTTTCACATCAGTAGAATTCCTTTAACCTTAGGTAGCACATGCACAGTCCTTTATAATTAGGTGTGCACCATTACTGGGTAAAGGTTGGGTATTCTCTGAAAGGCACAGCACATACAGATCTCTTCCCTCCTTAAAGTTCTGCCATTGCTTTCCATTGTCAACTTCTAGTTCTGTTACATACTAGCTCTTTGTCCTTGGAAGTTACTTAACTTCTCTGAATTTTACTTTCCTCACTGGCATCATTCACGATAATAATACACTATAGGGTTATTATGAAGATTAAATAAAGTGATGTCGCCTATATGAAAGGGCTTATCACACAGCCTTTGTACAAAAAGGTTCTCTATGAAGAATAATTTCCCTTCTCTGCTGAATACATACACAGTGGCTATGGGTGGCCACATATAGAGGCTAGAGCAAACTGATATCATCAAGGACACCAACGTAAATATAACCAGATTCTCCTAAATAAATCAAGACATCATCAAAGAAAATTATGCTTACATTTTCTGCCTTCTCAGCTTTGTGACTAATATTGACAGGGTTCTACCATTTATTTGCATATTTGCCTAAGTAACTGAGTATAAACAGAAAAAGAATCACAATTAAGAATAATTTTAAACAGTAGGAAGAAAAGGAGTTTGAGACAAGCAAACCATTATCAAGATGCACTGCCCCTTTCCATTCTGAAGAAAAGATTAAATAGGGAAGGTTCCAAATTACAGTGTTTGCCAGGAATTATTTTTACTCATCAGTTTAGGAAGAAATCAGCAGCAAACACCATTAAAAGATATTCTAGAGATGGGATCTTTTGCTTTTTAATACCCAAACACCTTTCAGCAATGTCAAATTCAAAAAATCTGTGCTAAATGGAAACGCCTAGGCCAGGTAAAGAGAAAGGGACAGTGCTTCTTTTAGAAATAATTCTGTAAAGCCTACCTTTTGCCAACAACCAGGCATGGGTAATCCATCTGGCCCCTATTTTAGAAAGAAGAATAAGAATTCCTCAGGTTCCACGAAAGTGATCATACTTCATAATTAATATGCACAGAGGCTTAAAAATGACTATCTACCTGTTAGGTGGCTTTATCATAGGTATCTTTTACTAATAATCAACTCTCAAGATATTACCCAACATCAGTTAAAAGGAAGAAAATTCGAATGTTTTCCAAAGTGAGTACACATTTTTCAAATAAATAAAATATAGAAAGATTTATACTTAACTTTGGATAATAATTTGTAAAACCTAGTGGTCTACTTAGTTATATCTTTAGATAATAAATCTGTACTATTTCTCTTAATTTCATTAAAACACATTTTATAATTATCTTTATTCAATAAATGGAAATAATTTCTCTTCCTGGTCACTATGTTCTATGGTTGAATGCATGATAATGATGAGTAATCAGTGATGAACCATTTCTATCTGAAGTTTATAGCTCTTCCTATGGAGCATCTTTCAAAGTAAAACATTAAATTGATTGAATTAAAAGAGAAGCAGCCAGTCTATATCTTTATAGTAAACTGTTATCCATAGTCTTTCTCAATTTTTAAATTAAAATTTTTCAGAAGCCAATTAACAAATTCTGAATAAACAAGGGATTCTTAAATGTCGCAAAATTTATTTTCACTTAAAGAAGGATAAGCACTCTTCAGATACAAATGATATAAATAAGGCAGGAAGAGTTGATATATTATGAAGCATGCTTGTGTTTTCCCCCAACAAAATGATTGTAAAATATTATTTATTGTCAATACCAAGCAAACAAAATAAAAGACTGGGCATATCATATTGACATTTTCTAATTGCAGTTATTGACTGAATAAAATTTTCTTCTATAATACAATCTCTTAAAAGACTTGAGAAACAAATTTATCTTTAAAGAATCATGCTTAGTATTTAAGAATAATATAAGAACATGCAGACCAAGTATAACCATCAACACAGTCATAAAAAGTTTTCCTTTACACCTCAGAAAATTTGCATACACTTTCTTTTTAAATGTAAAAAAAAAAAAAAAACCTTGAAATAACTTTATAAGATATTTGGGAAGAAAATCGGTAATGCCAGATTGGTACAAGGAGAAGGGTCACCCGGTAAAATTTTAGATTTTAGTATAAGGATTTTGACATGCCAATGGAGGTAGGGGAGATCTGTCTACTTTAGGAAAGTGAGTTTCAAAAGGAGGGACCATTAAACTGAAAAGGTTATGTGACACAGAAGAGGGCTTGGGCTGCAGACTATTATCTTTAGAAGCTCAGAGAAGTTTGGTTTTCTCCCCTACGGTCTCTTAACAGCATTCCTTTGAATTGGTTAAGTCTTGACCACAGAAGCTCAACTATGTAGGTTTGGTCTTATTTACACCCTGACAGAAATTTAGTGAAAGAGGCAAAAATGCCTTTATTTCTTTTAAGGAAAAAAAAAAAAAAAGATAACTTTAGGGGTAAAACCCAAAGTTATAGCCTAGTTGTACCTTTACATAGAAGATTTTTATGCACTTCTAATGCCATCTTGAAATGGTTATTAGATAAATTGACATTCCCCAGAACACAGATGTGGCAGCCGTGTCAGTTGTGAGAACAATGTCAGGAGGTTAATTTGCAGTCACTGATTGAAATGCGTGCATGCTCTTCTTTTCACTCTGCAGAGTCACTGAAGGAGCTATTCATGCACATGCATGTAGTGTGTTTATCATGTAAAGCTTGCTCCAGAAGTACCACTTTACACTGAGAGAGATGAATATGTAATAAACAAAGGAATTGCATGCAGGGTGGTAGGAAAGAGAAATACTGTACCAATTGGCAAGGGGCATCCAGCCCATCCAGGCCAGGCTGGCCTGGCTCCCCTTTTTCCCCCTTAACGCCACGGAATCCCTGTTTGTAAAGATTAACTCATAATGTTACTAAACAGAAGAAATCACTTAAGCACAATTTCTGCTAATGAAATAACCACAATAACAAAAGGCTGGGAGAGGAGCAACTCTGAAGGGAAAGGTACCATCCAATGACGCTGGACAAAACAAAACAGAGCTTGATGTGGTCCTACAACCAGGGCTTGTCTGGGAACGGGGACCTGCTCTCCGGAGCAGGACTGAGGAGCACGGGTTCCTCCCCCGATCCCGCGTTCATGCCCCGGATGCACATCAATACTTGAGTGTTGAGAAACCAGGCATAGCTGGTGGCCAGAGACAAGGGGTGGAACACATTGACAACCTGATATCGATGTTTCTGGGACCTTAAAGTCTACGTTAAAAGACGCCAATCAGAACCCCCGCTGGTGCGGTCCCTCCAGTTTGCTCCTCTCCCAGCTTCGCCTCCGCATGTGACATCTGGAGACGGTTGCATGAGTCAGACATACCAACGGGCAGGGTGCATCTAATCCAGGAGCACCCTGTTCTCCTTTCTCCCCTTTAGGCCCCTTTTTGCCTTTCTTTCCCTTTTCCCCCTGTGGATACAAGGGTTTAAATAAGACAGGTTTTATTTTTTTTGGGGGGGGGGGAGCAACGGTGATTCAAAAGATGGTTTAGCCAATAAAAGTCTGGAAGGGCATTTACCACTGTTTTCTGGTTTAGGTAAGGCATGATATTATGAAAAATAACAGACTTCCAGAGTGGCAATGGATTCTGGGCAGTGATGTGCAGGATTTTATTAAAAAGATTCAACAAGATGAAAGAACTTGAAGGCTGACACATCAGAAAGGAGGATCAGTGCTGACTTAGACCCCAGTGCCGTGGTCCTTGTGAATGAGGTGTTCCTGCCACTGCTTTGGTGAAGATGACAGATACCAACTGTATTGAATCCAGCCAGTGGCAGTGAAGTTCAGAGGAATAATGGAGACTTCACCCAATTTTCAGTACCTGCCAGCTTGCTTTTTTTCTAATCCTATAACAGATGAAAGCTACATTGAGCCAGAGGAAAAGGAAAAAATCTTGGCAGCTTTTATCTTTTTGAAATGAATCCAACTTTCTGACATTAGTTTTTGTAGTTAGTTCTCATTTAAACATATTCAGTGTGTTAAAAATATACTCTTTCTTTTAACATTCTTTTTAAGGAAACTAAAAGCAAATACTTTCCTTAGTAAGTCAGATAAACAAATTTTAAAAGTGCTAAGATTTCTCAGCAATGCCACTTGGAGAAACAGACTTGTTTATAAACTCAAAGATGTCCTTTAATTCACTGTTGTTGGTCTCATGCCAGGTGTTCACAATGGTAAATGGGTTTCCAGCTTGCTCACAAGGTAACAAAAGCCAAAAAAAAAAAAAAAAAAATTCTGTTCAAGAGAGGAAAAGCAGTTTGGATTCAGTTGAGCTAATGCTAAAAATGAGGTAGGCAGGATAATTACATAGTGGGAATGTAGCCATGGAAATTAGTATTTAGGAATCAAGGTAAAGGTTGTGGAAATCTGCATGGATCATAGGGATGGAGGAATTAAGGAAAGGAGGCAAAAGGGGGAGAAGTAAGGAATGCACCTCAGCTGTTTCACATTAACATAAATATCTCTGCACATTTATAGACAAGAAGCTGGTGCAGTACAGAATACAAAATACTATGCAATACATATTTAAATTAGTGTATTCATTCTGCAATCAGGATGGCAGATACAATAAGTCTGAATAAGTTCAGAAGCGAAACAACATGAATATTCAAAGACATATACATAAAAGATATCGATGAGATATGCACTCAAATTAATGCATTCTTTCTGTGTGAGTGAAAGCTCCACATTTATCTCCTGTGTGCCAAAAACATTGCATCAGAAGGCTCAGAATCAAAGCCATTTGGGTTTCTCTACTATCAGGGAAAGAGAGAACTTCTGTGTGGTTTAGTTGATCATGATCAAAAACAAAGACCTGAGATGCCAGGGTGAAATGAAATGAGAGCAGGTGTGACAGGAAGTAAGGTGGGAGGAGTTTTCGGGAGTAAATTGCTCACTCACGCAGGATGAATCAACATTCTTCCTCAGCAAGTAACATCGTTGCCGTGACGTAAAATTGATTTAAACTTCACTGGGAGGGAGTGGACTCTTCTTCACATAGGTGTGACTGACACCAGATGTGTTGGGTATTATTAATTTTGGACTCAGTTCACTTTTTGATTGGTTAATCAACTCAGAATAATCACTCAACGGAAAGTGTTGTCATATGAATGTTGACTTTAACAGGCTCTGGGAATCGTTTTTCAGGAATATTCTAGTGAACCTCAAGCTTTATGGAAAACAGACACTATTTTACAGAGGATAATGTGTCAGTGTTATTATTAATCAGCATAGTTTTGTAACTCTCTGTCTTTGTGGGTATGAACCCATAAGGGCTCTTGTTAATTTTTGTCTCCCATGTCAAAGACTGATATACAAAAAGTATTCACATTTGTATCTAATTTCCCTAAATATAAAATGTCTAATTATGGAATCTGAAATATGGAAATATTTTTGTATGGATGATTAACATTATTCTGAGGATTAAATTTGTAGCTTTAGGTTTTCATAAGTTATAATACCAGTAATTTCTTCTTTGTTTAAAAGATCATTAGAATGAATATCTTCATAATGGTGACACACTTTTGAGTGAATAAGGTTTTTGACTCATACAACCCATTCAGTAAATATAAAATAAATGCCTCTAACCTTGAAAGCACACAGAGACACCTTGGGCTAAAAGACTGCATGTACAATTTATCTCAAAACTTGTATATTTTACAGTTAGAATTTACAATTCAGAATGAAAGAACTTTTTTTAATGCCTCAGTTTCCTTGTCTATGAAATGGGGACAATAATAGCACCAAACTTAGGGTGTTGTTATGAGGATTAAAAGACTTCTCTTATGTAAGGCTCTTGGAAAAACATAATGTGTTCAATAAATGTGACGATATTGACAATGATGATGGTGGTGCTTTCATATAACCACTCACATGAGCTTTCTTAGCAATGGGAAGCTAAGTAATGTTTAATGCCCAAAGAATACACAGCAGGCTTAATATCCTTTTTTTTTGGCAACTCTCATTTGGCCTTGCTTTTCAACAGCTATGAACTTGACTGTCAAAGAGAATTTATAGGGTTTTGAAAATAGTGTGGTAAGTAGAGTAGGACATAAATTAATCTGAGAAATAGAATTGGTTTAAATCTGAATTATGAAGGTACCATTTCAGCCACTTTAAGATTTTCATTATTCTATTGAGGTGCTGAGGTTTTAAACATTTTTTCCCCTTTTCAGCTGTGTCCAATATAAAAAAACTATTCTTTAAAGAAGAAAAAAGTGGTTTAAAAAAATCCATAATCCACATTTTGCTTCCAGACATAAAACCATTTTGCTTGATACTGGCTCCTTATTCCCTGGAGCTGATGGTCTTGAGATAGGACCTAAACATCAATCTCATAAAATACACCAATATCTTCACTTAAAAATATCTACAGCGTCTGAAGGCAACAAGTCCTGGTCCCTGCATAATGGACTCACTGGGTTTATCGGGCATACTGCTTGCCTTCCACTTTCCAATCAAAAAAAAAAAAAAATCAAGATACAGGACATATCTTCTGTCTCTACTGGGAATGTTGTGAAGATGAATGAGATGCTGAATTTACAGGGTTAGCTGAGCTCTGCCAGAAGACTGTTGTAGATTTGTGCTATTTAATTTTACTTAATGTCATAAATGCCTCCCCCACCCCCATTTTCAAAAACCCCTGAAAACTTCATCTTTCAATTAATTGGTGTCAGGTAGTCCAAAGATTGTAGCCCAGATATCTGGGGATTATAATTCTTTTCTTCTGTGCTAACAGTGTCCTTATTTCTTGCAGTGTAGCTTTCTTTATTCCTCTGTGAAGATCTGGTTCCTCAGATCAGACATCAGAGTGTTTTTGGAGCACAGGATGGAGAAAGATTAGATGTATGAAAGAATCGCACAGGTTGAACAGCAAAGCAGACAGAAGCAGAAAAATCAAACAGGCACATGCTAGGCTGGAGAGGTCACCTTTTCCCCCTTTTCTCCTAGATCACCCTTCTCGCCTCGTGGACCAGGGAAACCCTATAGGATAAAAAGCAAACCAAAAAGATCTATTGGTATAACGGTGGCAACATCATATTGAAAAAAAACCTTAAGAATTCATGTTTCTGAACGCAAATATAAAGAAACGTGGCATGCCCTCAAATCTCAAAACTTAGATGGGTAAAGTGGCACTTAGAAATAACAGTTTCCTAATATCCCAAGTATCTGTAAACAAAAGGTTTCTTGCTTTTTCTCCAAAGAAATGTATAGTGGAGAGAATATCAGGATCCTAGTTTGAATCCTGGCAAGTTCTCTGATCTGTAGGACTGTGGGCAACTTACTTCACCATTTTAGTCCTTTGACCATAAAACGAGGTTAATACCTATTAATACTACACATCTGCTGGTGTGAGCATTAAATGTGATGATATATATAAAGTACCAGAATGATGTCTGCACACAAATGGTGCCCAATAAAGACTAACTACTATTACTTTTTGCTACTGCTATTATTCACATAATACAGGATGAGCAGTAATCATTTTAGAAGGTATTGACTTTTGACATTCTCTATTTTTATAGAATTATGTTACTATAAGATATATAGAGGCTTTATGCTAAAAAGAAAAATACTGCATAATAGCTTTGAGAATAAACATACCATTTCCTACGGGTAGCATGTGAAAGATACTTCGATTTTATGCATATTTTAAATTAAGTAATTTAACCACTCATGTTGAGTGTCTCTAATTTGGGAAAGTATTTTGAAGTGCCTCTATCAACTGTCAGTTATTAATTTCATACTAGATAATTATGCTTTTTGCTTTTATGTCTATCTCATGCCAACCCTAGTGGTTTATTTCGTATTGCTGCCTACACGCACAGCAATATATTCTGTACACATAACTATGTGCACAGAAAAAAATTAGAAGTCTTCTTGCTGTTATTGATGATGGAGACCATCAGCATCTATTATAATGGGATGATGTTTATTGTAGGTATTACTTACATCAAGACCAGGCTCTCCATCTTTCCCCTGCCAAAGAATCATAGTAGCTACATTAGTGTTCCTAAGTTTCATGAATAGGTGATTATTCTATTTAAGGCTGCCTGGACATGCAACACTAGTATAAAAACAACTAACTCAGAAATGTGAAAAAGATTCTCTATTGATTAGTAACACAAATTTCTTTCACTAAATCAAGTGAAGTGACTGTTAATGATGCAGGTAAGGGTCATGAAAATGTTTTTATTATATATCAGGTTAAATAGTCTGATATTTTGCTGAAGTTTAATGCTTGGTATTCAAGTTATCAATCAAAAGCAAAAATACTGTTTAGTTGATTTAAAAACACACCAGCACTCACAGAATAAGCAAATCTATGCTACTTTAGTTTGACAACTTAGTAGTTAGCTCATAAGTGTGTAAAGAATGTGAAAACTATTTATTGTTAAATACAATTTTAATTTGGCTAGATGTACACCTTGTCTATAAATATTGCAGGTGTGAAGATCACAGCTTAAAAACTGTAAATTAATGATTCCCTATTATAGAAGGAATATAATACTGCTGTGCAAGGATGATCCATTCAGCCTTATGGAGCAGATTTTCAGGGCATTGAAAATCACACAACAAATCCACCCAAAAGTTGTTGAGAGGTTGCTTTGATTCCACCAGTTAGATTTTGAAATCTATTTTAAAATCAGCATCTCTTTTAGCACTCAAGTAATCATGGTTTGAGCTTATTATTTCAATTCATAAAAACTAGAAAGTACAAGGTACGTGGAAAGTACATAGGGGTTAAAAACCTTGAGACAACAGTATATGCTTCTACTGTAGTCCTACCTTCCCCATCAAATCATTTACGATTATCCCAAAGATGATATTCTGAAGCAAACCTGAGGCCCTCAATTTGAAGTGGGTGTAATTGAGAATTTTCAGAAGATAGAACACTATCAGCCTTCTCTGTTCTGAAGATCACTTGTCATCACAGTTATTTAGAAAGGTCAGAAACATCAAAGTCTTTGTAAACATCAATTTGAGAAATACCTTTTATTAGCAAGAGCAGTTTGTGTAAGTGATATATGAGAACAGATAAAGTCTGAAGAGAGTTTTTTAAATTAAGCTTCCACACCCACTTCTGGTACAATGACCTCCCAAGGAAGGGCCAATTATGAGTCTTGTCAGATGGCCCAGGGAGGGGTTATCTGACAGTCAAAAGCCCCCTTTCAGGTTAGCACTGTCCATCTCATGGACAACCTCTGATGCTCTCAATCTGGTGAAGTGTGTGGGTGTCTGTACGTGACTGTAAGAATATGACACAAATGTGACCTATCTCTGAAGTACACAGTTACATTGACGTTGAAGAGAATTAGTGGATTGTTCTTTGCTCCTCTAATGGGATTAGTCTCCCCACGAGGGGAGGGTTAACCACGCCAGGGACAGGTCATCTGTACATGCTGAAGGGAAACACCATCGCGAGACAAGAGAACTCACGGGAAGACCATATGGCCCTCGGGGTCCTGGCTCTCCCATAGCTCCTTTTTCACCCTATAATGAAAGGTGAAAGTGCAAATCATAAACAAACACCTATATTCACACACTTTCCCCGATGGCCTGTGGCTAAAGCCTCTACTTGAAGTATCATTCTGTCAAAATTCCAAAGAGTCAGGCTCTTTCAGGGCCGCTGCCAGTGATACAGCAAAAGAAATCCATGTTAGCATATTTTACAGAATCACCTTTGAAAGAAGGACTGTCTGCCTAGCGGTGCAAAAGGACTTGCATAACAAGGGTGTGGTGCTTGGGTTTCTTTGGCCTTACTGTGAAATGTTTATTTGTTGCTAATTATTTTAAGTTACTACTTTTTCGAAAACGTAATAAGAAAATTCTTTTTCCCCCTACCAAATGTCTCTTCAGCAAGCCCTTCCTCCTTGACTGCCCCTGCCCTTAATTGAGCTGTATTTTACTTCACGGTGCTCATACACCAGGAGACATACCCACGTTGTAACTTGTCTATTCTCTGCTGAGCCCCTCACTAGAATCTGCACATTAGGGTGCCAGGGCCCTGGCTTTTTTTCCTACTGCATGCCCTCAGCTTATAATAGTGTCTGGCACATCAGTAAATAATTGCAGAATTCATGAATCAAGTCAAATCAATAAAATCACGTATGTTTTGCTTCCTTTTGGAAAAAGAGGGTTTAAAAACTTTTATGCTTTCTACTCAATGCCTGATAAGGTAGGAATTTACTACCTCATCACTCTCTCTCCATGTACCTATGTAAGTAGCAGAGCTTGTCTCGGCTTAAACGATAATCTTTTTTAAAAAAAAATTATTTTATTATACAGCATGTTCTTATTAGTTATCTATTTTATACATATTAGTGTATATATGTCAATCCCAATCACCCAATTCATCACACCACCACCACCCCCGCCACTGTCCCCCCTTGGTGTCCATACGTTTGTTCTCTACATCTGTGTCTCTATTTCTGCCCTGCAAACTGGTTCATCTGTACCATTTTTCTAGGTTCCACATATATGCATTAATATACGATATTTGTTTTTCTCTTTCTGACTTACTTCACTCTGTATGGCAGTCTCTAGATCCATCCACATCTCTACAAATGACCCAATTTCGTTCCTTTTTATGGCTGAGTAATATTCCATGGTATATATGTACCACATCTTCTTTATCCATTCATCTGTCGATGGGCATTTAGGTTCCTTCCATGACCTGGCTATTGTAAATAGTGCTGCAATGAACACTGGGGTGCATGTGTCTTTCTGAACTATGGTTTTCTCTGGGTATATGCCCAGTAGTGGGATTGCTGGATCGTATGGTAATTCTATTTTTAGTTTTTTAAGGAACCTCCATACTGTTCTCCATAGTGGCTGGCTGTATTTACATTCCCACCAGCAGTGCAAGAGGGTTCCCTTTTCTCCACACCCTCTCCAGCATTTGTTATTTGTACATTTTCTGATGATGCCCATTCTAACCAGTGTGAGGTGATACCTCATTGGAGTTTTGATTTGCATTTCTCTGATAATTAGTGATGCTGAGCAGCTTTTCATGTGCTTCTTGGCCATCTGCATGTCTTCTTTGGAGAAATGTCTATTTAGGTCTTCTGCCCATTTTTGGATTGGGTTGTTTGGTTTTTTAATACTGAGCTGCATGAGCTGTTTATATATTTTGGAGATTAATCCTTTGTTGGTTGATTCGTTAAACGATCATCTTGAATGCTTATAAAAAAAATAAGTATAATTAGAGGTGGCCCCAGGAATATGAAATTGTGATAATAAAAAGAGATGTCTGCATTTCAAGTAGTGTTTTCTTCTTCTGCCATCTCCAAAATTAAACTGTCAGTATTTAACATGGAAACTTCAGGAGAATGATGATGTTTATGTGAGGGGCCAAAAGAAAATGTTACCTTCTTTTATCACACCACTGAAGAAGTTTAACGGTAGCAAATCTCTTCCAGGGGTAAAATGTCAAGTTCAGCTGATAACTGTGCATGCAGATCCAAGTATTATTCTGTGTTTCTCTACACTCCAAATTCCCATGTGAGCAAATTTCAAGTCACTGTCAACATTCTTCTTTAATTTAAACTTAGGGTTTGTTGGTGCTAATTAGCACTGTCACTTAGAGGCACATATAGTATAGGGAGATTTGGGGGAATAAATATGATAAAAGCTTATTGCACTTTTACTCATTATTACTTTATGTTTATTACTGAAAGAGCAGGAATTGCATTCAGTAAAGTGGCTAGGCTTTGAAATGAAACAGATTTAAATTTGAATGCCAGTTCTGGCACTGACTGATTGCATGGCCTTGGGTAACTTTCTTAACCTTTCTGTGCCTGTGTTTCATTGGCTGTAAAATAAGAAGAGTAATACATATTCTGCAAGAATTTTTCTGAAGATTAAGTGTGATTATAAAATATGAAATTATATGTTGCCAAATAATATGTCCATAAAAAGAAGCTCTCATTATTATCGTACAGTTAGAGGTCTTGTTTTTAATGAAAAGGGCTTGGCAACCCAAAGAGCACTAATTCAAAATAAAGTTCTTTCAGTTTGATCTGTCAGTGTTATTTATGATTTTTTAAGTGGTGGTGGTGCTGTTGGTAATGGTGTGTGTGTGTGTGTGCGTGCACACGCGTGCGTGTGCATGTGTGTGCGTGCATGTGTGCGTGTGTAAATGGGAGGTGGAGATTTAGAAGGAAGGTTCATGTAACCTGGAGTTGGTCTAATTCGTAAAAACTCAATGGATTAGAGTAGCTCTGGTTTGAAATATCTCCACAGATTATTATTATTATTATTATTATTTGTGGTACGCGGGCCTCTCACTGCTGTGGCCTCTCCCTTTGCGGAGCACAGGCTCTGGACGTGCAGGCTCAGTGGCCATGGCTCACGGGCCCAGCCGCTCCGCGGCATGTGGGATCCTCCCAGACCGGGGCACGAACCTGCATCCCCTGCATCGGCAGGCGGACTCTCAACCACTGCGCCACCAGGGAAGCCCCACAGATTATTTTGATATACTTACTCCCTTCTTCCTCCTCTGATTGAGTACTTCAGCTTTATTTTGTTTTCAAAATGAATATACGGTGGCTGATTTGAATTCAGCTGTCACTAAAGCTGTGGAGATCCTCTTGCAGAATTGCTCACCCCGAATACTTAGCTTAAGCTAATAATGACAATTCCATCTCACTCCCAGTGACTGCTTCAGAAGTGGACATATGACCCAATCCTGGTCAATGAAGTGTCAGGGGAAGTGACTGGGAAGCTTTGGGGACGGTTTCCTCACAGCTAAGGAGGGTACAGGAGAAGACAGTCCCTATGTTTGCTCTCTGCCGATGCCTCGCCAGAGGGGAGGTCTGGAAGTGCTGCAACCAGCTTGCCTGTGGTCAGAAGACAAAGCCAGCTCTTGCAAAGGGCACAGAAGCAAAGCCTAGAGTTCCTCCTTTGACTATTTTGTCACACAGAACTATACATTTCTTTATTGTTTAAGCCATTTTGAGTTGGGGTTCTGTCACTTGGAGCCAAAAGCAGCTTAATGATTTCAGCTTGAAAACTTTTAGGAATGAAGGATTAACACAGGGCCTTGAATGTGCAACTTCTTTTCCGGGATTCATTCATTCCAAAAGAACTTTGAACCTCTCAGATTTAACACACTCTACGGAGTTCCTTAGTGGTTACAAGGCCAAGATGAAGAAATCAGCTGAAGGTAGGACGATACGTGCTCTGAAGAGCTGACTACTAATGCTGCCAGTCATGTATTTGACAATTCTTTTTTTTTTCTTTTCTTGCGGTACGTGGACCTCTCACTGTTGTGGCCTCTCCTGTTGCGGAGCACAGGCTCCGGATGCGCAGGCTCAGTGGCCATGGCTCATGGGCCCAGCCGCTCCACGGCATATGGGGTCTTCCCGGACCGGGGCACGAACTCGTGTCCCCTGCATCGGCAGGCAGACTCTCAACCACTGCGCCACCAGGGAAGCCCTTGACACTTCTTGAATAACACTGTCTGTCAAATGCCTGGTTTCTTTTAGACTGGTCTCATTTCATTCAGGATCTTTAATTTGCATGTCTACCCTGAGGAATTATTCTAGAATGAACCCCTTTCTTGATTCCTGCCTCTTTAAAATTTGAAACTTTTTCAAGAGAGTCCAGATGGCACCTCCATCAATTAACTTTGAGAATCACACTCCAGTTTAGCACTTAGGGAGAGGGGCACTTGGAGAGAGTACTGATATCTGATCCAGTTAAGACAGTTAACATGCTGAGTAGATACAAGTGTAACACTTTACACTGCACACCATTTGACTTAAACTATGCCTTCACAAATTCTTAAGCCATTTCATTTGCTCTCCTGGTGAATTCTACCCGGGTGCTGAGACCTGATACTCTTATGACACTGGAGCTCTCGGAAGTAACAGCTGATTTACCAAACGGTAAACCCTCTTGAGTCCCAGGGCCTTCTGCCACTAGACTACTTGAGATTTGCTGCTCCATTTTTAGTCCATGTACTGGATTTCTTGATACAATGCTTGAATGTACCAGCAGCATGAGGCTCTTAGCTTTTAAATCTTTTTAATTAAGATGATCTTCGTAAGTCTTTTGTTTGACCTTAGAAATAAATTCAGCTGATTTATTTCCTTTAGGACTCACCTCTACCTAGAAGGATTCTTGGGTAAAGCCAGACTTCCTCATCGCTGAATGCCCAGCATGTACTATTTGTATTCATTATCTAGTTATTCCTTGCAGATATTTTTTTCCTCTGCAATTAGATTGTAAACTCTTCTAGATCATGGGAAATAGCTGCTTCCTTCACAGTACTGAGTAAGTATATACAGTGTATTAATAAAAGGTTATAAGATGATGAATCAATTATTATTATGCAATTTATTAGAACAATAAGCAAAATAGACTTCATAAATGGGAGGAGAGCGTTTTCATTCCACACGAGGAGTATGTTGTGTTTTGTACATCTTAATGTGATAAATACTTACTGAATAAGTGAATTCACTTTATAGGACATGGAATTATGGGATGGGGATGTATGCCAAAGAAATCACTATGTGGCCATCTATTTTAAAACAAATTATCCCAGACTGATGAAACTCTATCTAGTTTTAAAAGACCACAAAGTTGCACAATGAATCATTCCAACATTTTGAAGTCCTCACCATTAGGATACTTTCTTTACATCCTATCCTGGATGGTGGGGAAACTGACAACACAATTCTACTCAGATACAAAAAAAACCTTCTAAGTTTTTCAGGGTGAGGAAAAGAAAAAGCAGAAGAAAAACAGAGAAAGAGGGAGAGAAGTTCCAGACAGATGACCAGCTGCTGATGCTGTAGTACATTTTTTTGTGTCAGATGTTTATCTTCCACTCTGAGTGTCTTTTTTCCCCCCAAAGATATGGAAACATGGCTTAGCAATAGAGAGGTTAGTGGAAGGTTTTTGTTTTATAATGCACTAAAATTATTTCCTTATGGTTAAAGAAAGGCTATTCTTTTGCTAAAAAAGAGAAGCATGTGTAACTGTGCAGAGAATACTTAAGTTTTGTAAGTTCCCTTTAGAAAAGTTATAATTTATTCTGAATGAATACAGTAGCTTTATATAAAAGATTATCAACCAGAATATATAGTCCTGGAAATTTTAGACCTATTGACATCAACTTTCTGGATTAAGGCCAAATGAAAACATCTTCCTTAGGGGTTAAGAAGGAATGGTCTGAACTATTTACTTTAGCTATGAAAATGTATGCATTGGTTTTTTTTGTTGTTGTTGTTAAGGCAGGCATATTCTAATACTCTGTCATTCTCTCAGTATGAGGACTCTGAATAGAACTTAAGATGGCATCTATTTCCATTTACTATTAGATGGCCCTTTATTTCTTCTGGGAAATGAACAGCTCAGATCAACTAAAATGGAAAAGCCACACTCTGTGTTTTCCTTAGGTCACAGCTTAATAACCTCAGGAGCAACTTACTCTTTCTCCTTTGGGACCTGCAGGGCCATGGGGTCCCATAGGGCCATCTGTACCCTAAAAAAAGATAAAAATAATATAATATGAGACATATCCCAAGGGCTGTAAGAAAAGCAGTTATAATTTATCCTGGACTTTTCCTGGGTGAATGATGCCTTAGAATGTCAGTAAGACAACACATCTCCTTTCAAACTGCTTTATGCTTGATTCTTTCAGGCCAGTAGTTTTCAAGAAACTCATGCAAAAGGGATGAATTATATAACTGCTTATTTCAATGAAAGGCTCACACAAAATACTGTATATCATATTTAATTATATATTTCCTCCCTGACTAAATGGAACATCTTCACTTTGCCCCCCAAATCTTAAGAAAAAATTAATTGTTTTTGCTTCACATCACCTCTTCTTCACATCCATTCTCTGCCCCTACAGTTACCCCTACTCCTCTTGGCCACAAATGCTCTGAAGTCTTATTTTCAGCTGTTTAAGAGGCTCGAATAGTTGTACAAGTAAAAAAAAAAAAAAACTTAAATAAATGAGAACAGTGTTTAACTTTTCAAACTTTCTTCAATTCTGTTGGAAGCAGCAGGGGGCTTAGAAGGAAGGAATTATTCTTATAGGTTCTGCTGCAGTGGCTCAAGTCACTGGGCTTATAAGGCACAAACCAGGCAGCTGGATGATTTAATGGCATAATTGCCCTCTGGCCTCCTGGTTCAGCATTAGGATTTCTGTGGCAGATGAGATAATATTTGGATGAATATAGAAACACTGAGGTCCAGTGAAAATAATGACTGCCTGAAACAGGTTTTTAGAATTGAAGAGCTTGGAATTCTTTTTGATTCTTAAAAATGTAACAAGGACTTCAGGTATATTTGCTCATTTTCAGGAAGACTATGCTTAGATTTGCAATGAATTTATTATGATATTTGCAAACAGAAACTATTCTAGCACAATTCTTTTAGTATTCCTATTTCTGTTTTACTATTCTTGTTTACTCTATGAGTCTTGTGATATGAAATAATTCAGGGTTTTAAACTCATTCTAATGTTGGTGAATTATCAACATCAGTCTGATCTTTGTCTTACTGCCTGAACTCAAAGTTCATCTTCAGAAGACTTCTAAAGATTGAGGACCTGTAGCTGAAATTTAAGAGATGGAGCTGTTAAGAACCATAGAAAAGAGACAAAATGACAGAAGACAGACAAGTCATTTCAATGAACAGAGATCTGAAAGTTAGTTCCAAAGAAGAAGTTACATTTCTAATATGGACATAAACATAAAAGGAAAAGCAAGTTAAAATAAATTCACATGATTTTGATTCCTTCAGAGGGCCCCTCCCATGGAATTGCAGGAAGTGTTCATTGGTTATGGAAAAATCTGTCTGGGATTCTACAACAACGAAGCCAATTAGATTGGTCATTCTTCCCACTTCACAAGTTATCCAGACTTGAACCCAGGCTTCAGAAAGATGTTCTGAAGTTTAGGCTGTATGACAAACAAGGCTGCAACCCAGGCTTTGTCTACCTTTCCCTTTTCTGCCACTATCTTTGTCCACTTTCTTCTGCTCCAGTCCTATGTACCCCTCATCATCTGATGGGAGTCTGTCCTGAAGCATAAAACTCCTAGCCACAAAACATGTTGGAGCAAGTTGAGGTGCTGACTCACCCGGGATCCTGGCTTTCCGTCTAAGCCAGATGCTCCCTGTGTGATTTGGTTGGTAGCAGGGTTGGTGGGTGTAACACGAATGACAAGAACAGAGATTAGTATGAGGTACTGATGAACAAATGTAACACTTCAAACAACATAATACGCAGTCACAGGGTTCTGGGATGAATATCACTTTGCTACAAATTGTTAGTTAAAAAAAAAAACAACCATGTGACAATAAACACCCCACAGATGATGGCATTTTTATGACATTTCCATTTGATAAATTCTTACTTAGAAATCAAGTGAATGAGGTTTATAAAGTGGGCTTTAAAATAGTTACCAGTAACAGTCTGGGTTGCTAATTTCCATATGAAATTAATTTTCTAAAGACTGTGCCATTCACAATATATTTCTTTCGGTTCTGAAAAAAAAATAATGGCCAATCTTCTAGGAAAGGGCTCATTATAATAATCAATCAAGTTAGAATTTCAGAGGAAAAGAAAACAGCTCTAGTTTTACTTGTTAAAATAGCATTTATGAATAACAAATGCAGAATTTTAACATGTCAGGGTGACTCTGGATTTTACACAGATGATACTCATTGTTTTCTGGATTGTTCTTACTGTGTTCACATTAGTCACCACTAGAGGGACTTCTAGGAACAGGAAAAAGCCAGAAAAATTTCATGAGTCCAAAAAGAAATAACTGTCCCAAACAACATTGTTCCTCAGCTCACTTCAAGTAATCAAGCATCAAAGTCTGAAAGGGAAATGCTTTAAAAATAGAATGTTGTTCTCAGGCAATGCATGCTTTTCTTTCCCTTCAACTCTAGGCTATGCATAACGTATGACCAAAAGATGACATTTTCAATGCTTGTTTCAATTATAAGCGCAATTACTTTTTTGGTATGGCTTTTGTATCTCAAAACTCAAATGTTTATTTATAGTCCTTTAAAAATGTTGATTTGATCAAGGAGTATTTAAGAAAGACAATGCACTAGTTCTGTACATCTCTTGGCAAGGTTGCAGAACTATTTCCCCATTTTATGCTTCAGATGTAGTTAATAATACAAAATGGAAGAAAAAAAATTTATTCCAGCTGCAAACTCTAGAAATGATGCTATACCATACATTTTGGGGGATACTTTTCATTTTTTATTTTACAATTCCTTCTGTACAATCCTATTGTGAGTCAGATTATAACTGCAAAATTCAATTTACTTAGCAATGATTAAAATTTAAAAAAAATACGTGTGTTATCATTCTCTTAATGCTAGCATATGTAGAGCTTTTGGCTAAATGATACATAAAAATGACCACTAGTCCTAGATTTGAAATTAGGGCAAACTTTAAAGAAATCAGATTGAGGGTTTAAATAAAATAGAAATCTAAACTTTCTTTTGCTTTTTGATACTTCCTTCAGAGTCACCATTACTAAAATTTAAAAATAAATAGGGGGATGATAAAATTTTTGCACTGATTATATAATATTATATTTACCTGGAATGTGAATTAATGACTCATATATATTATACAGGTTTTAGGTTTTATACCTGTGGCATGATCTAATTGGTGTGATTTAACCTATACTCTAATGTAAGGCTTACATCATTCAATAAATGAATACATATTAAGCATCTACTAAGTGCCTGATCTATGTAAGGGATCGGCTATCAAGAGGAATACTTTAGTACTTAGAATACAGTACTTGTGGGAAAAATAAAATAAGTAGTCACAAATTTTTTTATGGAGACGTGTATAAACTATTTTCTATTACCAATTTTATGTCATATTTTAATAATGTAATCTATAACGTTCTTTACTAACTTTTATCTGCATTCACTGAATAGACAGCATATGAAAAGCTTGAAACTAAAACTCATATTTAGGAATTCCCTGGCAGTCCAGTGGTTAGGACTCTGTGCTTCCACTGCAGGGGACACAGGTTCGATCCCTGGTCAGGGAGCTAAGATCCTGAATGCTGCACGGTGCAGCCAAAAACAAACAAACAAAAAAACAAAAATAACCCCTCATATTTAATAATCATTTAAAAATATCTTTTTAGTTGTTGTGGAAAGAAGACTAGCATAAAGTGCATGAAAGTTGGAAATCTCCTTTTCATTAAAAATAAAAATCTCTAAATAACTGCAAAATACTTCTTCCATACTATCCATTATTGCCGCAAGAACCTCGTAAGAGGGCATTTCCAGCACAAACAACATACAACATTTAGACCACAATATGATTGATTAATGTAAGGAGCCACGGCACTGATCTCACGCCTTCAACAATGGCCAATTGCATACCTTCCACTAACAGGGGGCTGTGGTTTTTGGTATTGAAGAAGAAAAAATAAAAATTGAGGAGGATTTGACACTACACTAAATAATAAAAACATTTGGGAGAAATTATGAAATAATCCGCATAATAATTTTTAAAGGGGAGGGTGATGGGAGAAGAATTGTCAGCCTTAAAAGAGGAAGGTTGGCATGTATGTAATTGAATGACAAAACATTTATAGCATCGTTTGTTACGGGGTCTTCCTCTGACACAAGAGCAGACATCAGAGAAAACGAAACCGGGCTGAGCTCTGCGCGAACACAGTATGTTTTCCAGTTACGGAAATCTCAACCATAAGATGGTCACTGAGTAAACCAGAGTTCTTACTTAGGGTAGAAAGAAAAGTCTGAGATTTGCACTGAAATGGAAAGTTTTCTTTACTTACTGGAAGACCAAGGGGTCCTCTGTCACCCTTTTGACCTGGTTCACCCTTCAATCCTTTAACACCATTTAACCCTGGTTCACCCTAAATGCAAAAGCAAATGCCGATTTTGGTTGCTATCATGGGTGTTTCAACTTCGAGAGAAGAGAGCCAGTCTCTGAAATGGTTGCAGATTCCAGTTTTAGGTCACAGCAGAGTCAGGCTAGATTTGTCTTGCATCAGTTCAAAAATAATTTAAAAAATTTTAAGAATTAACAAACTGAAATTGACAATTGAAGCAGAACTCCTGAGAAAGTGTGCTCCGTACAAGCAAAATGTGTATGTCTGAGCTTCAAAATTTTCAGTTTTACCTCAAGGAAATTGGTGTTATGCTACATTGTTCTGACCAAGTCATCAAAGACAATCGGAGTGGAGGATACTGAAGGAGGTTGAGCAGGAAAGACTCACTCTGCTGGAATGAAAAACTGGAATATGCAGGACAGTGTTATATATATGAATATTTTAAGCCTTTAAGCATTTTGCCAAGGGGAATGAGCTAAAAATGTAGCAAATGACTTTTGAAGTAATGCCATTTGGTGAATCCTCATTCACTGACATTGCAAATCAGGTCCCTACATGGATTAATCAGTAGAATAGACAACATAGAGCCAATCCTAGAAGAGAATGTGAAGATCACAGAACTTATATGTGGCTTTACTAACTGTTTATCTGTCCAATCTCAGAATAAAGTAGGTTTGAATTTAACTTAAGGTGACAGTACAAAAGCCATGATAAGTGATAAATTCTCTTGACTCTGTTTTTAAAAACCTAAGAATGTAATACAGTATTTTCTATCGGCAGCAGCATGTTAGAAATAGAATTCTGATCTGTTCCCTTTTCAGCTTTTAAGTACAGATATTAATTTCATCAAGAAAATCTTGAAAGACTTGTGGAAGGAAGATGATTTCAGTTTTAAATGCCCTATAGAGTCCTGAGTGGTGGAGGTGGGAGAGGGGAGAGGTTATGCTTATATGGTAGGAGGGATTATTAATCTGGGCAGTATTTCCCCCGTTTGCTTGATGGTGTAAATCAGTGCAGTACTTGTTAAGGAGTCCAGGGCACCACCTGGACCATAGCAGCACAGGAATGGTATTTTTAATGTCTCCCAGGTGATTCTTCTCATCAGGAAATTCTAGGAAACAGTGAGCTAGAGTCATCCATGGAACCATGCTATATATTTTAACTTTCAAAGGGGTCACAAAATAATAAACACATTGGCATGACCTAATGGAGTTTGGCAGTTCTGAGGAGAGGAAGTTTGCAATGCTGCCACTGTAGGAAAGCCAAGTGTTCTATGTTTGGTAAAGTGTGATCCTGGGAATGTCCCAGAGCTAGAGCCAATGTGAGATTAAAGCCAAGGCTCAGTAGTCAACTGCAGTTAACTGGTCTAAACTTGAGATTCAGGGCTTTACATGTGTGTGGACTTTCATTCAGCAAGTGATCTTAAGATGATGAATCGGCAGGGCAGCCTTGGTAGGCTATGAAGTTCTTTGGTGAGGAATCATGCATTGATAGGAATGGGCGTTAACTGAGAAGGTAAGTTTAAACAATCAAATTCTGGGGCAAAAATTTCAAATTTCAACTCTGAACCTAAATTCTAGTCCCAGATCTGTCATTTAATTGGCAGTGCAATTTAGAGCAAATAACCTAAGTCTCCTGAGCCTATAGTTTATTATCTATAAAATCAAGGAACTAGCACAGATAATCTATGAGATGTTTTCAACTTTATAATTCTCTGAAATCTATGATTTAAATAACAATTGAAGTTAAGTGTAGGCAAAGTGAATCATTGCATTGTAGATATCAAAAGGATCTTGGGCATCTATTAATGTAATGGTGATGGGGTAACTGAATCACTCATAGAATTAAAAACTCAATCTTGGCGGCTTTGGCCTGAGTCATTACAATTAATCTGGTCTTTAATGGTACCTTAAAATCCAAACAGAAGTCAACAGAAGGAAATATTATTTAGTCCATTGTGGGGAAAGATGCCCAAGAAGGCTAGATAAGTACCTAGACCACAGAGCTGATAGATAAGCTCTCTTTTGACCCCCCCAAAAATGTTCTTACCCTAAAATATAATCCACGCCACTGAGACACTGTCAATCACTGGCCTTATCAGAAGGTAAGGTATTCTAAGAAGAATAAAGAGGCACGAACTCTTTCCTTTCTTGGGTGAGTCACCTGCTTCATCTCGAAAAGGAAACTCAGGTTTCTGGAGTCAGACCAATCCCTCTGCCACCTCTAAAGCTGGGGGGTCAGGGGGAGTGCTCAGAGGAGAGGGTGGGCTGCCTCTAGGTTTTCTGATTCTTAGTGCCAACACTGCATTTATGTGTCCCCTCACCCCCTCTCCATTTCAATGCATCAACTCACTACTGAGGAGGTTTCAAGAGTCACTGAACCTTTTCTCAAGCAGCCTTGAGGACTAGCTAAATTTTTCTGTTCAGAACAAAGAATCAAAACACAAGATTACAATAACAACTGACATTTTTTGGGTGTTTATTAACAGCTGCACTGGATATTCTGTGAAGTGTTCTATAATCATACTTCATTAAATCATCACAACACTCTGAGGTAAGTTACCTAGTTGAGTAAATGAAGGATTAGAGAGGGTAAATAATCTCCCCAAGGTGACACAGCCTGTCAGTGGCAAAGCTGAGATTAGAACATACGTCCTCATCACATATGCTCACTGAAAGAAGAAGCATGTCTTTCAGGGCTCATTTTAATCCTCTAAGGTGTCTTCTCGGTCTACACAAAGGCAAAGAATGCACCTTCATCCATCTTCACAATACAAATTGCAATAATTCTGACAAGGAAGGGATATTCTCCATTGTTCTCTTGTTAATTCAGAGTGTAGAATACATGTATGTGATGTAACCTTCTCCTTAGTATAGCATACTTGATATACCTCACCTCATTCTAGACTAGTGACCTCTGGGGGAGTACAAAATTAAGATGCTGGATAATTAAAGCATTTAGATGCAGTACTGCTATATGACAAGCAAGAAGTATCAACTAATAACATCTGAATATACATCTGAAGATACCTTACTAAGAAAGAGCATCTGGACTAGTCTGAGAATGTCATCAGATTCACTTTTTTTTTCTTTTAGAATGTTGATTTTGAGTATATTATGATTAGTAACTTAAGAAACTTACATAGTGACAAGGAAAAAGGCAAATTGAGGACTAATTCATCTCTAGGTGCTATCACTTAAGTTTGTTGTAAGTCATTCGTTGTGAAATTTAAACATCTGGATACTTAAAGGCTTAAAGATTATCTATATTACTTGACAAATAAATAAGACAGGACAGACATGCTTCTCTCATGCTTCCCCACGATTAACAATGAAACAGCCATCAAATAATCAAGGGATTTGTTGGATTACCTTTGGTCCAGGAAGTCCATGGGGTCCCTGAAAATGGAAAACACAGCTTTTAATTAAGAATTGATTCACTTTTTCCCAGCAGAAGTGACTATTAACTATTATATAAAGTAACAAAAGAGATGTATAACAAGAATCTTCTTGTTTGAGTTATAGCTAGATAGAGGCAGGCCAGTGGATGTTAATGCCTAGAGAAAGTTCCTTCTAGCTCTTGGATTCCTCTGTAATAGGGAATTCATTAACAGCAATTCTTTCTGCTAAATACCTGTGAGAGGGAGGGGGGAATCTACCAGGGTTATATGGAAGAAAAAAAAAAGTGTTTGTGAACCCACACTACTTCTATTTCTCAAATCCCTATTTTAAAAAATCTAGGTGGAATATGTGAGATACCTTATGAGTTTAAAATTTGCTAAAAAATTTTGAACTTTAAGTACCAGTGAAGAGGAGACCTTTTCAATTACTAACTGCTCTAGACCCAAGGTTTTAAGAAATCTAAAGGAGCAAGAAAATGAGGAGATGACAGTCAAGTTTGGAACACTGTTGCATCATTTCTTTAAGGCTAAGAAAAGGATTCTAGTGCTAAACATTATTATTTAGAATGCATTCATTTTTACAAAGATGAATTATTCAAGGCTCTTGTAACAATTATTTACCAGTGGAAGGAAGTCACGACACATTCATGAATCAGGGCTTTTCCCCTGTATTTTGTGGAAAATCTAAGTATAGAAACTAATTAGTCAACCTAAATTAACTAAAGATTACTGTGGATTGCTTTAAACTTTCAAGTCATTTAAATGAACTATTTGGAGACAGGAGTATTTAAATACTCATCAGCAAAATCATACAACCGTAGGAAAATTTTTTTTAAGCAAGCAATACATAGATATTTGTTACATATGTCTACACTGGAATAATATTTTCCCTTTGGATACGCTATGGATAAACATTTTCAGGAAATGGCCATTTTATCAAGTATTCTTATTTCATTTTAGAAATGGTTTTAAATTCCTTTAAACTAATTAATTTTATGATATGAATGGATATAGCATTTTAAAATTTAATTTTCTAACTTAAAGTGGCAGGAGTATAAAAACGCCCAAAGTACGCCCTTTGCTTGATTCTTAAAGCACTGTTTAGTTTTAAGAAAATCAGGTTAATTATAATTGTTTTGTGGTATGAAATAGAAACGGCACTTAGTAAGAAATAGATGATTGGGTCTGGGGCTACGCTCTGTGGTTTAGATCATTCCAATGATGTTCTTTCTTGGAGCACAACAGGAGGAAAGAGTGACCGACAGTTTATTTAATCTCTATGATTGAAGACATATGGTTTATCGGGACACTGTCGAGACAAATGTGACCTTAGAGACTGCCTGACTCCTTTCCAACCTATCCCAGTCAAAAGCATTTGAAGCATTCTGCCTTCTAGTTCTAGCCTTAACAAAACTGTCATTAGGCAGACATTTGGAGAATTATGCTGGTTTAATGGCTACCTTCCTCACTGAACATAAGTTCTATGAGGACACAGTCATTGTCTCCACTGGTCACTGAGGGATACTTGCAGTAAACACTGTATTTACAGAAGTATTTAAAAGTGAAAAGAAAAAGATCCAACAATATATATCATCTGTGGAAGTGAGACAACTTTTATCATATTATTTTCTAAATGTTTTTTTTGAACATTTCATTAAAAGGTCTCAATCCTCAAAGTTGGTTAGAAACATTCATTAATGGCTACAATTAGTAATCTTGTTATGCTATTAATGGCCTAGAACAGTGGTTGGTTAAAATGATTTTCCAATGTTCATACCCAAAGAGTGGAGTAAAGCTTGCCAAATCTGTTTATTCAACTTTCCTATCACAAAACTACCCTATCTCTTTCCAACAGATGTGCTTGGGAGAGTGAAAGACAACACTGTAAAATCAGAAAAGCACCTCCTATTTTTTGTCCATTCCACAGAGAGTAGTACAACATACAAGCTGGCTGTCTTGAGAGATGTGTTCATGTTTCTTCTGGTAGCATGCTCTGAAACAAATGATTACATTTTGGAGAGAAGGGAAACTTACCATGGGGCCTGGTGGGCCATGGGGACCTGGTGGGCCTGGTGGACCTATGATCTGCATGTCCAAAAAATAAACATGAATTTGGTTACTTCATTTAGATAAGGCAGTTAGGCTTGAATCTCATGCTGGGCTTCTGCTAAGGCCATTAATGGTTGCAGAGGAAGAAGGATACTGGAAGAAGTGATGCATTTGATTCTCTACATTTGGAAATTCCTTCGTGAGAATAAAAAAACTTAAAAAAAAATACAGTTGTTCTACAAAAGCCAGAATAAATCAAAAGTACATTAAAAGAAAAGGAAGCAACTGATTACCAAGAAATGCTATAATGCTACAACTACTATTAAACTCTCAAATATTTCACTAAGAAACAACAAGGCTCTGGAGAAAAAAAGAACATAGGTTCTACATTCACAGAGCTCTATCCAAAAGCGTCGTGGGAAAACCATTGATTTTCTCCTCGGGATTAGATAGTCCTCTGAAAAATCGCTTCTAACTCAGACCTCTGAGACACTTTTGTCTCTCGCTGTACAAGGCTGACAGATATTTCTTCTACAGTTTGACAGACCAAGAGGTTCATGGCCTTTCTACTGTTGATAAGCCATCTGGCACAGGTTGAAGTCGGTGAATAATTGGCCCATTTCAGAGTTTTTCGGGAACCATGGAAGTTCAGCCCCCATGGACTTACGGAAGGACCCTGAGGACCTGGCAATCCCGAGTCTCCTTTTTCTCCTTTCATTCCATTGGCACCCTACAAATAACCATTAAGAGTTGAGCTGGTCAAGTAAGGAACAGCTGAATTTTCTCCCCAAATCCATCATCCTCTTGAAATTTTTATAAAATCATGCACATGATTATGTACCAGAAGGATTTATCCCCTTGCATTTTAGCCTCAAGCTAAACAGCAAGCTTCCTCAAATCCCTAGGATTGTGCATGATATGTGAAATAAATTATAAAGTAAATGAAACTAAGTTATGCTTGATTGGTTAAACTTATACATTGCTAAATATATCCAATTATAACTGTTATATTTTTAATGGTGGTGCGGACATTAAAGAGCAGTCTTTTAACTTCATTTTCACTGACACTTATTTACACATTTCCTTGTTTTAAAAAATGATCTAGGGCAGTGAGGTTTTCTACATTTTTTTCCCCTACATTTTTCTACATTTCCCTCTCCAAATTCTCAGTAAAAATTATGGGGGAATCCATAAAAACACCATCCCATAATATTGTAACATAAGGAGAACACTTCCAGAGTAATTTGTTTTTTAATTATTTTGTATTTTTTAGTTTTTTTATTATTGTTTATTTTTAAATGATCAGTTACATCCTACATTAATGACCAACTCTATTTATTTTACTATCTTCTAGTGAAAATAATTCAGGAAAGCATAAAGGTTTATTTTATAATTCATTTGGTTAGATGATTTAAAATTTCTTCTAGAGCCTTAGTTGTAGTAATTAACCAAAAACACCTCAAATATTTAAAAATAAAAATATTAAATGAACCATTAGATGAGACTGCAGCTAATAATACAACTATTTTCTGATTATTGAATTTATCTTAATATGAATACATCTTTAAGAATATAAACATACCGGTAATCCAGGAAGTCCAATTCCTCCTTTTTCACCTGGCATACCTGGGTCCCCCATGTCTCCCTTTGAACCTTTGAGACCCTACAAATGATATGGTTTGCACTTAAGAATCATACTGACCATGGATGGTTACATAATAGGGAAAATAGAATTCCAGATTACTTTTGCCAATAGATGGGCCTCAGGCTGAGATGATTCTGATTTTCATTTTTAGGTAGAGTTATCTCTTATAGCAAACTTCTACATTGAATCAATACTATTTCCTCTTGTAGTGGAAGAGGTTAAATTCTATTACTTAGGCCATTTAAGTATGGAAAGCAGGAATGTAAGTGTTGACATCATTTCTCCTGATTCCACATTTTTACCTGGCAGCTAATTTTATATCACCAGTCCTGAAAACAGATTAATGGGTTTAATGCACAATATACGTTTTGAAGCAGGACCTAGTGTTATAGTAACAAAGGTCCAAATAAATTTTTCACATCACTCATTATATCCCTCTATTCCCATTAAATGCAGGCAGAGGTTCCAATCACCAACAGTTTTCAATGGTCCCATCTATAGACAGGTAGATCATTCACTATACACTAATGCTCAATTAATGCTTAGAAATACTTCCACTTTTCCAGTGTTCTTATTTTGTTCTCGTGACATCTCTATGAGGTGATCCAGGATGTGATTTTTATTCTCTTTTTACAGTGAGGAAATAGATATATGTGTATTTTAAATGCAAAAAAATAGGAGTTTTATGATACTAATACTGAAATTAATGTATATCCTTAAGCATTTTCATTCAAGGAGGTTCACTGCAATATGACCAGATGGTCCATTCTCCAGCAGGGATTATCATAGTTATTTTAGTTATGGTTATAGGGATCCCTGGTTGCACTAACCTGTTCATATTTTCTATACTAAAAACTACTTAAGGACAGGAACTTGTCTTTTCTTGTTACGTATATCTGTTTCATGGCACCTACTTCAGAGTCACCCACTAGGTGGGTGGGTGGGTGGGTAGGTACCTAAATAGATAGATGGATCTTATAGTTAATCAGATCCTGGTTGGTTTCAGGAATCTAGTAAAAGAGAGCAGCAGGAGAGCCAACCCACTGGACCTAGTAGTAGAAGAAGACCTTGTGAAGCCTATAGAAAAAAAATTCAGCTATTGTATATGTAGGGATGACATACCATGTAGTATGTCATTATATATGTCAAATTATTTATAATGACTAACTGGGGGAGGTAATACCATCAGATTTTTAAATGCTAATGTGATCTCTGATGGATATAGCAGATCATCTAAAGTCTCTTTTATAACTACCACATGCTAATTTAGTGTGATGTTATATGATTTCAATATACAACTCATATTAAAATAACCCTTCTCTTAATTTTCTTATCTAATAGTATCTCCTGAGAAGGATATTTCACAAACTGTATCAAGAATGTCTTTGAGGGCTTCCGTGGTAGTGCAGTGGTTGAGAGTCTGCCTGCCGATGCAGGGGACACGAGTTCGTGCCCCGGTCTGGGAAGATCCCACATGCCGTGGAGCGGGTGGGCCCGGGAGCCATGGCCGCTGAGCCTGCGTGTCCGGAGCCTGTGCTCCGCAACGGGAGAGGCCACAACAGTGAGAGGCCCGCGTACCGCAAAAAATAATAATAATAATAATGGAAGCCCAGAAAACATCAAATATCTTGAAATTAATCCTTGTGATTAGATTCTGAATTTTGAATACTGTCCACATTCTCCTAGTCAGATTCATTTCTACCAGGGGTTGGCAAACCATGGCTTACAGGCCAAATCCAGCCCAGGAATTGTTTTTGTACAGGCTGATTTTTTTTTTTTTTTTTTTTTTTTCGGTACGCGGGCCTTTCACTGTTGTGGCCTCTCCCGCTGCAGAGCACAGGCTCCGGACCCGCAGGCTCAGCAGCCGTGGCTCACGGGCCCACCCGCTCCGCGGCATGTGGGATCTTCCCAGACCGGGGCACAAAGCCGTGTCCCCTGCATCGGCAGGTGGACTCTCAACCACTGCGCCACCAGGGAAATCCCAGGCTGAATGTTTAAAACAAAATTTAAGTGGCATTAAAAAAAATCTGATAGAGAATGTCTATGGCTTGCAAAGCCTAAAACATTTACTATCTGGTCCTTTATAGAAAATGTTTGTCAACCTCTGTTTTAGGGGAAACCCTCAGAGATACTGCCATATTCTACAAAGCTACAAGTATCCTGCTTGTTTCTGTCTTTTCTAATGATCTAGAAAATTAGGTACAATCTTTATTTGGGAAAAGAAAACAATGTCAAAATAACACATGTAAGCAATATCTAATTTTGTGGAAACTACCGTCACAGCTTTAAATCTTGAATTATTTGTATTCACTGACAAGAATTAGGCAATTCTTACTAAATTGGTAATTATCTTACAAGTCTAATAAAAATTCACAGAGATGTCATTGGTAGATTGACAGGGATTATTAAGGCAAATTTAAAGCATCATATAACTTGTATGTTTGTACAAAGAAAACTAATGCCTAATTTAAAACCAATTGCTTTTTAGAGTTAATGTAGTCTCTAGAACAGAAGGTAAGAAAAAAAAAAGAGAATATCATAAATCAACACTCATGTCTTTTGGTCTTCAAACTTATAACAAAAGGGCATCAATAATGATGCTTTAAATGACAGTATATGTCTTTGAAAATTACCTGCTCTCCATCAACTCCTGGGACTCCTGGAGATCCTGGCTCTCCCTGTTAAGATAAAAATTGATGGCTAGCTTCTTATTTATTATTGGTAGCATACTATAGTAAGTAAAAATGATGCTAGTTGGTAACAGTACAATTTAACTTTCAGCAAATGCATCATAATTCAAGTACGTTATTACATCATACCACATGAGTATACAAAGTGAAATAACATTTTTTTTTCTTTTGGCCACACTGTGTGGCATGCGGGATCTTAGTTCCCTCACCAGGGATCGAACCCGGGCCCCCTGCAGTGGAAGCCCAGAGTCTTAACCACTGGACCACCGGGGAATTCCAAAATAACATTTTTTTGAATATTATGTATAATAATACTTATATATCGCTAAGATTCAGTGTTTTCATTTTTTCCCTTATATGAGATTCAGGCTATACAAATTTGGTGAAAGAAAACTGAAATCATCTGATGGCCAACCATATCCTACAGGAACAACCTATACACCTCAGCTAGTTAATTTTTTCCTCCTTAAAATTCTGTATGATTTCTCTTATTTTCCAATTTGAGAAAAAAGCAAAAACATGGTAGTTAACTCAAGAAAGAGTAAAATGAAAGGCCCCATATGTTTATAATATTTAACCTGGAATTGTTTGAACAGTGGATACAAATTCATAATGATTGTGAATGTGCTATTTCCAGATAAGCCTCATTGAAGGATATAATAAATCAGATAATATCTTAATCCACAGAAAATTACTTTTGGATCAATTCAATTTCCTATACTATGCTAGGAATGAACTAAATTTACTATTCATATTGTGATTTATTAGAACCCTTGACAAACCCAAAATAGATGGATTTATTTTTTCTTAACTGAAGATGTTCCATTAAAGACAAATTTAAACAATGTGCTAGAGATTTATTCAAACAACAAATGTCCAGTTACCTTTCAATTGGAAAGGTACTGAACAAACAAATCCTTTGAAAAGCAAGATATTATTTTATATCAATGGGTCATTTATGTAGACCCCATTATAAATATCTCTGATGCCCACACCTCGGAAACTTTGTAAAAACAATTCTTTGGAGTGCATGAGTAGCCTGCCTCACAGAGAGATTTCCAAGGGAACTGACTTGAGGCTGTATTTTTCTAGAAAGGTTTGTTTGGTGATGTTATAAACCGCAATATTGAAATGGTTAGAGTTGCCTTCCCTGGTTAGAACTTTAAGAGCTATTGGTCATAGTGTGAAATCTGAGCCTTCCAAATGTTAAAGGAAGGCATGACAAACACATGAAAAAAAAAAAAGAAAAAACCTTTTTTAAAAAATTCCAGATTTCCTGCTCTTTGTGGTAGCGGCAACATTTATTTTGCCACCAACAAGTCTGTTAAGGTTGGATGCAACTGGCTAAGCCCTAGTTTCATGCAGTCTGAATACTTGTCAGCACTCTGGGTCCAGTAATGGTTGCTATGCTTTTCCCTTCAAAATGTGACCCACAGACATTTAAAAGAAAAATATAATTCATGAGTTATTCATTTATCCTGCACCCACAAAAAGTAGTTTGTAAAGAGTTATTTGATGTATAAGAAGTCAAACAGTCCCTATTTGATAAAGGAAGGAGGAATGCTAATTTGAATAGGTTCCCATTCAGTCTGGGGCTGTGTGTCCTGAGTGAGAATGGGTTTTATATTTGCCTCGTGCTGAATTTGCTGACTCCTGGTCATAGGCACATCTCCCCACAATTATCCCAAACCTTCTCAAGGGGAGATAATGGAAAGCATGAAGGACTGTATCAACTAAGCCAAGATCTCAATTACAAGACCACTGTGGCGTGTACGAGGTGGGCCAGAGTGCTGGGAAGGGTGGCACGGTAAGAGGTAAGGGAGTATGACTAACAACCCTCCCCCACCCTACTTGTCTAGACATTCACTTGGCCAATTTCTTCCTGCCTTTCAGTTTCAGCTCGAAGTCATCCTTGACCCCAAGGCAGAGAGGAGCCTTCCTGTATGCATCTTAACCAAAGCACTTACCCTCTTTATTAATAATTGTGCCTTTACTTGCTTTTCTCCATCCCTGGGCTAAAAGCTCCTTGTTAAAACCCCTTGCTGCACTTCCCTGGTGGCGCAGTGGTTAAGAATCCGCCTGCCAATGCAGGGGATACGGGTTTGAGCCCTGGTCCGGGAAGATCCCACATGCCGCGGAGCAACTAAGCCCGTGTGCCACAACTACTGAGCCTGTGCTCTAGAGCTCGCGAGCCACCACTACTGAAGCCCGTGCACCTAGAGCCCGTGCTCCGCAACAAGAGAAGCCACTGCCATGAGAAGCCCGTGCATCGCAACGAAGAGTAGCCCCTGCACGCCGCAGCTAAAGAAAGCCTGCGTGCAGTAACAATAGACCCAACGTAGCCAAAAATAAATGAATAAAATAAAACCCCTTGCTATATCCTAGTATCTTTACTAGATATCAGTATTTACCATGGAATAGAGGCCCCAAATTAATTGTTGATTAATATAACTAATAAATGAATAGCAATTGGATTATAAAACACAGGGGATGTAGCTTTTAATGATATAGCTTTCTTGGCTAGGTAGCTAGGTAGCTTTCTTTGGGTCGAGTACTTTTTGGGCTTCTGTAGGCCTTTGAGCTATAAAGAAGAGTCAAGTCCCAGAAGTTTTTGAGGTTTGTATGGAATAAGGTACATATTTAGCATTGAGGACAATTTTGCTTCTGGAGACTTAGTCAAGTGGGGGCATAAAACAAGGAATTTAGATCTTGGTTGACTCTACACAGGAAAAAGGAATCTACACATTTCCTTCTAGGTTTTCTAGCCCAGCTCACCAAGATACTAAAGAATAAGGATCCAGGCCAACTTGCTTACCAGGGATAAAGACTGCATATGATTGAAGCATTTTTTGTGTTATATCTCTTAGGGAGCAGAATGTGGTGGAGAAATAGAAAATAAAAAATCCCCAAACTTACAGTAATGTTATACATGAAATCTGTTTGAAATTAGCATCTATGTTCTAAATATATCTCACATAGCCAAGGACCTCAGTAATATTTTACTGCATATTCCTTTTAATAATAGAAAAATAATTGTTTCTATGTGCTAGCTTTCAGTTTTTAAGTATCTTGAAAGAGAAAAGTACAAAAGCTGATAGTGTGTGTGTGTGTGCATGTGTGTGTATGAGGTAGATTTAGCAAATAAACTGCCTTAAGAGGCATAAACAAAAGATGGATTTTGACACCACTTGAATCTCCTACAAAAAACCCAATGATGAAAGTCGTATTTCAACACGTGTAGCTCAGTTCCGAAAAGCCAGAATCGCTGGCCATGTGTTAATTGATCGAACATGGTTTAATAAGCTTAAGTTTGGAGGGAAAAAGCTAATGTTACCAATAAATTTTAGATATAATCAAGTAATTTGGTTTCTACTGTTCATAGTTGGTATGTTTTATAAGATGAAATTTAAATGGCAGAATGTTTGAATATATATAGCAGGATGTGTTATAAAAATGACTGAAAGTGATTCCTAAAATTGTCATTTGTGAATGCGTCATGCTGAAGCTTTTCTTGTTCTTTTTATTATGAAAGGATTGAAAGAAAGGATCTTTTTCGGTGTCAGAGTAAATTTTCCTTCAATCCTCTTCTATTTAAATATTTGTCTTTTTCCATACACCACATTTAGTGTTTCTTTACACTGACAATTTCTGTAAAACTTGTTTTTCCTTTGCTTAATATTCTGTTTTTCTGAATGTCCTCCTTCTAAATTTAATGCCATTTCTATTTCTCTTCCTTCTTTCCTAATTTTTCTTTTTTCTGATCCCTCTTCCTTCAGCCCAGACCTCAATTTCTATTCTCAGCTCTCTTAAGCAATATTGTTGATCTCAGCTCCTCCAGTATTTTGTAAGACTGATTTTCAGAGATACATATATTTAATATGGGATTGTCTGCACCATATGTAGTAAACAGAAACAAGTAAAATAAAGACTAACCTTTGGCCCTTGTAGTCCTTGAGGTCCAGGTGGTCCAGGGGGACCCTAAATCCAGAAAAGACAAAGTTTTAAAGTTTTAAAAGATAGTATCTGTAATAAAATGTATGCTTTAAATACTAAGTACACTCCACAGCTCCCTAATTTCTATCATAATCAAATATCCTCCAGTATTGATTTGCAAAGAGGAAACATTTCACTGGTTACAGAATTATAAAAACTACCTACTTATATGCAGAAAAAAATCAACACATTTAGGTTAAAACAATGCTCTAGAGTTGATTTGTAAGACAATGTAAAATTGCTGCCATGTCCCACATACATCTTTCGGGGTTGAATTAGCTTCCTAATATTTCCTGTGTTTCTAGAAACACTTCTCTCCTCCCCCCAACAAAGGCTTTGATTTCCCAAACACTAGAGAACAAAGCCATATTATTAAGATAAAGCCAAAGACTTTTAAGAAAAATAACAATAAAATTTTTTTTGACTTTTTTACTAAGCAGACAAAGTGATTCAACTGGGGCAAATGTTGTAAAAGGTTACTAATATAAGAAAACATAACATTAAGTATCAGATAAAAACAATGGCTACATTAGTACTATTATGACCGGCATGCATCAACACTGAATACAAAGTCACAAACCACAGAAATCATGCAATAGGAGTTACCGTGACTGTTAAGGTGGTAATCCTCTGTTGGGAAAATGTATTGATAAAGACAGAGTTACCTAATTTGTGTGCCAAAGTACAGTAATACATTTCTGAAATAAGATTTTGAATATATTTTGGCAAGACTGATGTCTTATAAGGAATTGACAAGATCCTGAAAACATATCTTATCTTCAAATGAATACCATAGATTGTAAAAATTCTTTTAAAAGTTATTTTTAGAATTTTATTTAAAAATCTATGGATAAAGAAAAAAGAAATGTCAAAATTTTAATTCACTGATTTAAATTATGAAGTAAAATAGTGTACGCTGGTGGCTTGTCAGCATAATTGGGAGTTGAGAAACTTTCCTATTCATAAAAGCTCTATTTCTAGAGTACTTTGATTAGAGAAAATGGAAATATCTAATTGTATAAGTAACATTTTTTTCTTTTAGTTTGTATCTCATTTGGTGCATTATAATTAGCTTGTGTGTGTCTGTGTGTTTGTGTGTGTCTGTGTGTGTGTGCCATGACTAAGACAGGAATTGACATGGGATTCGCCTTGTTTCTTAATGTAAAGGGCTTGAATACTGTACCAAAATATATTCTCTCAAAGTATGAATCTCTAAAACAACCAATCCCCAATCCACAAATCATTTTTGTATTAAGATTTTCTAGTCTAAGTGCTGTACAAAAAGTTCTGTAAGGCCTGTACCACTTCATGCGATTTTAGGGGAGAAAACATTTTCCATTAGGAGCTCTGGTCCTAGACAAACACTGTCCAATTACATGTAAACTTGTGACTATCGGTTTAACTCCATCTTTTTGTCTTCCACTGCTCCCTTCCAATTTCTAATTCAAGGTGTTGGTGCTGTTTTTTATTGTCGGTGTTGTAAAAAATAATCTTAACATCATCCACCCATCTCACTTCAAACACTTGAGTTTTTAGTGATATGGTGCATCATTCCTTAGAAAACAATACATTTATGCACGTGTACAGATGGTTCAAGTTTGCATTCCATGATAAGATCAGTCATGGTCATTACAGCTTCAGAGAAAACAGGGTAGGAAAAAATAACCAGTGCTTCTAAGATAGAAGGCAAAACGGCCACAAACTGGGGCAAGGTTATAAAAAAGTCAAGGCCCAGATTTTTATACCATCATATCTATGTAACATAAGGCACCACTTATTTTATTCTTAAGGGATTCACCTAAACCAAGAGTTGAATTTATGGTTATGAGAAAGCTACTTCTTTGCTCCTATATGGGTAGATGAGTCATTTTAAAAAGGCTATTAGAAATTATAGAGTAGAAATAATTTCTTTATCATTACTTTCCAATTACAAATTACATTTTTAACTAGACAGCAAAAACATAAAACCTTAGAGAGGGAAGGAGTTTAAAATTTAATGTCTCAGAGGTTTTCCAACCTGAGTCATGCATGATTCATTTTCCACCTAAGCACAAAACTAGCTTGTCTTTTTTAAAGTTCAAGGATAACAACATATTTTAAAATGAGTTGCCTAAATAAAAGAACATTATTATTGGAAACTGAACTATAACAGAAGGGGTTTAAATAAGCTTGTTAAATAACTATATTTGTGAGACCTAAAAATTATACAGGGCAGGTTCCACCCAGTTAACAGAAGAACAAATGATAGAAAACTAAGCTAACTACTCAAAAACAGTTTTAACTGCCATCTTGAAGAACCAGTGTGCAGACACTCAGAGACGTCCTAAAGATGTTGGCTTACTTTGGATTTCTTGTATCTGGTTCCTCTAAGTTAAAACTACATAAACTCATCAGGGTTCTCTGTTGAACTTCAGTAATGATTTGAAAACCAGAATTTTTGGTAGTGATGGAGAAAGACATGTCATTCTCTACTGAGGCACGATGTGAAATGGGAGGCATGAGTTAAAGAAGCTGTAAATTGGTTGAAGGCTAGCAGGATGCTTTGTGATTTATTCTCTGAGATGCTTATGTGAATCTCTTTAGAATTAAAAATTATTTTCTTTCACGTCTCATAATGATGCAAGCTTAAAATCACCCCTGATTTACACTAGAGAAGAGGTTTAGTTTATATGGTGTTGAGAAATTTTAAAAGCTTGAGGTAGGAAGCGAAAGGTTTTACTGTTAATTGTGGAAACATAACCACCTCAAATAAAAATCAAAATAAACGGCTTGTGACAAATGCTCATGTAAATACGGGCATACCTCAGATATTGCGGGTTAGGTTTTCAGACCACCAAAATAAAGTGAATGTCGTAATAAAGCAAGTCACACAAATTTTGGTTTCCCAGTGCATATAAAAGTTTTGTTTAAACTGTAATGTAGTCTATTAAGTGTGCAATAGCATTGTGTCTAAAAAAAGTGTACATACCTTAATCAAAAAATACTTTATTGCTCAAGGATATATTGTACAATACAGGGAATATAGCCAATATTTTATAATAACTATAAATGAAGTATAACCTTTAAAAACTGTAAATCACTATATGTATTGCTCACCTGTAACTTACATAATATTGTACATCAACTATACTTCAATAAAAAAATTTATTGCTAAAAAAATGCTAACCATCATCTGAACCTTCAGAGAGTCATAGTCTTTTTGCAATAGTAACATCAAAGATCGCTGATCACAGGGAATTCCCTGGTGGTCCAGTGGTTAGGACTCAGCCCTTTCACTGCCATGGGCCCAGGTTTGATCCCCGGTTGGGGAACTAAGATCCTGAAAGCCATGCGGCGCAGCCAGGTTAAAAAAAAAAAGATCACAGATCACCATAACAAATATAATCAAAATTAACAAATTTGAAATGTGAGAATTACCAAAATAGAACCAATAGACTTGCTTGGCACAGGGTTGCCATAAACTTTCCATTTGTAAAAAAAGCAGTATATTCGAATTGCAGTAAAGTGAAGTGCAATAAAAGTAGGTATGCCTGTAACAATTTTCAGTAGAGGCAACAGTAAAATTTTATATTTCTGAGTGATATTTTTATAATTGTAATATACACTTATTTATCTAAGTATCCAGATTTTGGGGCAGATGTTTTTTAGAGGAGGCAATAGTGAAATGGAATTTGCAAAACTGAATATCCATCACTGGTTAGAGAAATAGAAGAACAAATATCTATTCCTTCCTCTCAATCTAATGGCTGTTTAGTTTAATTTATTTATTAGGGACTCTTAATTCACTAGAGTATTATATTGGAAAAACAAATAGTTTTGAAGTGAAAAAAAAAAACCATAAGCTATTTACAAGCACAACACATAGTTGCCTAAACAACCCCCTAAGAATAATAACTCTTTAGGTTGAGGTATAAACATGAACTAGTTGGCTGTGATGGATACTGACTGGTTTACAGTCATATAGAACTCGAGGTGAAAAAAGAAACTGAGCACATCTATTCTTTCATATCAAGATGTAGGTGTTAGATTTTTAAAAAAAGTACAGTGTGTTTTGGCACATCAACAAAGAGTATTCAGGAACTCCTAAAAAAATAACCCTAAGCATAGTATTAGATTTTATGGACTCTTAGAAAAAATCCATTCCAAATCATCCTCATTTTACAGATCAGATCAATGAAATATAGATATGTTATGTGATTTCCCCAAAGTGACTCAGCTAGTTAGTAACAGAGGAGAAATCAAAGCCGATTTCAGTTTTAGACTGAGGGTAGCTTGCTTCATGCCAGGCTCTCTTCATGTAAAGGCTTTAAAACTCTTCCACAGTCTTTCCAGAAAATGGCCATGGCCAATAACATAGGAGCATATCTTGAAAGATAAGAGAGTGGATACCTCTTAAAGGCAGTAGTAAGAATTATGGTGCCACTGGAAGCAGTTTAAGGGAAATTTACAATATTGCTAATAAAGTTGAAAAATGTGACCCTATATTTTAGAAGTAAGAACTCTGACAACATAGTAAGTAATAAAAACTTCCTGTTCTTTCTTTTTCTTTATACACTCAGTTATCAACTTGTGGGAAAAAGGGAACAATTTAGAAAACTGATTCTAGAATTTGACAATAGCCCAGAGGCTACTGCTCTAGTCTAGTCCACTTGCACTGAGGAACCCTAATTCAAGCTGTTGACTGAACACACTGCCCAAGTAATATTTCTCTAAGCAGTAAGCATGTGTCTCTATGTGCTTTACCAGAAGAAAAAGAATAAAAAGAATAGAAAAATACAAGGCTGAAGATAGATTCTGTAAAAACTATTTAATAAATGCTTTACTATTTAAAAATGATAGTTGTAACAAAGGACCCATAGAAATGTAGATCTACCATAATTAGATAATGTTAGCAAAATCATATGGGTGGAAAAAAAATCAAACAAGTACAAAATGGAAAATATTTAAAACAACTAATTTGGCTTTCAAGCCAAAAAATGGATTGTGCATATGAATGAAGTATACTTACTAATTCAACCAATAAGTTTATTTAATATTTACATGCCTAGACCTGGGTCAGACACATTGGGGGAGACAAAATAAGCATAAGATGAGTTTACTGTCAACAAGTAATTTACAATCTGGTAAGAGGCAAAAGTAAAGTAAATTATGGAATTTGAGAATAATTAAATGTTAAACTACTGGGTCCTGACTGCTAATATTTAAAAGGATTCAGAGGAGAAATTCATCTGGGTGGCAGCAGTGAATTGTTGGTTAGGATTTAGATGGATGAATGAAAGAAAAAGGATGAACCAGGAAAAAAGATGGTTATTTTTATAGATGTGATAAATATGGTGTGGAGAAAAAAAAAATTCTGTACAGGAAAGGCAGGGTTATAGGGCCGTAAAAGTCAGATGGAGGAGTTTGGGCTTGATAGAGTAACCAAGAGGGTCACTTAGGTTTCCGAACAGATTAGAGTCATCAAAATAGTGATAGTTTAGGAAAATTAACCTTGGAGTGATATATAGGAATGAATTAGAAGAGCAAGGAGGCACTAGGGGTAGAGGAATTGGTTAAGGGCTCATTGCAGTGTTAGATCTGTTATAAACAACATGTAGACCTAGCCGGGAACGGAGAGAGTGGGGCAGCCTCAAGAGATACTTTGAAAAAGGAAACAGTAGCTTCTGGTGAGATATAAAGGATGAAGCACAAAGAATAGTTTTAAAATGACACTAAAGTTTCCATCTCAAGAAATTAGAAAACTTATGGTTTCATTAACAGAAACTGGTTAGTTAGGAAAGGGAATTATTTGGTAGGTGTGAAAGGTAACCAGTATAATTGTATGTATTGGTGGACGTTGACAAAGCAGTGTTGCATCCACAGTGGAAATATTCCTGGACAGCTAGAGGTATATGCAGATCAGACCTGGAGGTGAAAGATTTGGAAGGCATAATGTGAAAGAACACAAAGGGAGTGATTGTACCAAGAAAAGATCAGAGACTTGAGAATACCCCAAATTAGGGGGTGGACAGAGAAATTGGAAATACTAAAATAGAGTGGATCCATCAAAGAAGAAAACTGGAAGAAATGAGAGTAGAAGGTTGGAGAAACCAGAAAGAAAGAGTTTCAAAAGGAAGGTGGTTTAGTATAAGGTCACGTAAAAGTCAAGAGTGATGAGTACAATGGGCTTGACCTAGAGGTTATTGTTGACATTTATAAGAGAAATTTCAACAAAATAATGGTACAAGCTACAACACAGGAGTCTAAGTATGAAGAGGATAAATAGGAAGCAAAGGTGATGGAGGCAAGCCACACAGCCTATGGCTTTTTATTAATGGAAGAAAAAGAATTGAACAGGAGCAGTAGCAAGAAATACCTATAAAAGACTTATTATGTGCTAGGCACTGTTCTAAGTGTATAATATGTACTTAGTCATCTACTCACAACAACCCTAGCTCATGCACTTAGTAAGTAAGAGATGTGAACCCAGGCAGCTCAAACTCCAGAGCCACAGGGCTCTTAATGGCTTTGCTAGGTTCACGTATCAAGCAAGGAGACAAAGCTTGGCAAAACCAGTACAAGATTTAAGATAAGACTGACTAAGGCACATCTGAAGGTAGAAGGGAAAGAGAAGGAAAGATTGAAAAATGCTAGGAAATCAAGAGGATAAACTGGGGCAGGGAGAAGAAGATGGGTTCAGGAGATCAGTGAGAAGGTGTCCTTTGAGCAGTGGAGCCCTCTGAGACCTGAGGTGGGGTGGAAGCTGATATTTACACACATTACAAGGGTCTTATCAATCAGTGTCATTGTCTGTGTCAGGGCAGGGAACAGTCACTTGCCTGCAAGGCTTCGTGGAGGTTGCCATTGTAGTCTATGATCTCGGTGGCTCCTTGATCTCCCTTTTGACCAGGTGGACCCTATGAAAAAATCAGCCAAGAGAACATCATGGGGGTTAGGCTAGGATGAAGGGACTGTGGTGAAAGCAGAAATAGCAGCAAACAGCTCTCTCTGACCATCGATTCCCGACTAAGGCCCAAATGTACTTTAGAATAAATAATCATGTTCAAAGTTTGTCCTTATTTCAAAGGAGGCAAACTACTTCTAACTTCCTGTCTGTGGTAGGTTAAATATATTAAATTGGATAAAAAAGAAATACAATTCAATCTCAAAAGCTGTTTCCTAAAAATTATAATGTGTATAATGAGTAATCTGATTTGACTTGCAAAATAATGTGTATAATAATGTGTAATCTGATTTGACTTGCAAGATTTTGTTGGCTTTATCTATATTTATTAAAGAAACTCCTGACCTCTTTCTCCTCATCTACATCTCATAGATTGCTTCTTCATTTTTTAAGAAGATGGAACACTGTACTGTAGGAAATGCTTGGCTTTCCTGACAGGAATACAATTCCATTAAAATGGAAGCAGGTCTTCCCTGGTGGCGCAGTGGTTGGGAGTCCGCCTGCCGATGCAGGGGACGTGGGTTTGTGCCCCGGTCCAGGAGGATCCCGCATGCCGCGGAGCGGCTGGGCCCGTGAGCCATGGCCGCTGAGACTGCGTGTCCGGAGCGGCCCGCATACCGAAAAAAAAAAAAAAAAAGGAAGCAAGTAGGGAACAAATATATATATATATATATATATTTGAATAGTACCTATAAGGAGGGGACAAATATTTTTAAGATGTCTATCCTACTCAGTAGCTCTGCCACTGAATTTCCATTAGTCATGTCCTAATTCCCTGCCTGTGCTTTAAAAAGGTTCTGAAAATATGGACTATCGCTTTCTTTTTAATTGAGTTAATTGAAAAGTGGAAAGTTCTATTAGGTGGATGGCTATGGGCTTGCTATTGCTCATTTGGCAGAGGGGAAGTAGATAGAAAGAATTCTTTAGACCTTCTCCTTATGGGCTTATCTTATGTGTTCCAGTCTACATACTCAGTGCTCCTGGTGACTACAATGAAAGATAAGAAGAAAGGGGGGAGTAGCAGGAATAGTCACAGTAGTCTACGTCCATTGCTGTTGTTGGGTATTATTAGTCCAAGTGCCTTGTGAAAAGCCACATAGACACACATTTCAAATCTAGGCTTGTTGGAGGCCAAAAGAGTAGATGAGACACACTCACCCTTGGTCCCAGGGCTCCAGAGTCCCCTTTGTCTCCACGGTCACCCTTTCCCCAGTGAAAAGAGAAGAAAACTGAGTTAGTAGTGAGGCCAACAGTCCAGAAATATCTCAAATCTAAGGATGTATTTAATACCATACAGTAACACTTTTAATATGAACTTCTTAAGTGGAAAATAACAACTAGAAATACAACAACCACTGACATGGCAAATGCTTCTTTAAGATGCCCCCTGAAGTGAATTAAACTTCCCCCTTCAGATGACAGAGTATCTTGAAACAACAATACCTATGGTAACTTGCTTCCTAGGGATCTTGAAAAGCAAAGCAAATGGTTTCTATGACACCCAAAGTAAGATTTTACCTCTCAGACTGAGCTATGTTCTTCCTGTATATGAAGAGATTTGGGGCGAGGGGGAAAAGAGCCAACCAATTAATTGGGTTGTCTGTTCTCTGAGAAGAAGAAGTGTAGATAATAAGGACAAGGAAGGAAGAGAGATCAATGGATAGCTCATTCTGGGGAGATTTAGGAGGGAAAGATCACCAGCTGGGCCTCCCTCTGATGATGAGGATCTAAGGAAAAGTCTTCTATAGGTATAGGTCTCTTAGCCCTCAGAAAGTGCTGAAGTGGACAGCAGCTAGCTGGACCAGGTTGGCGGGGCTGAAGGTCAAGATCTGGGCAAACACAGCTTTCTCTTTTTTTCAATGCAATATGAAAAGTCTCGAAATGTCCATTTATGGTGTGATGACTACCTCCCATCCCCGCCAAGAGACACCAGGAATCATCTAAACCTCAAACTGCAAATGCATCACTGAGAACACTCAAAATTTTCAGAAGTCTAAACAGATATTTTAGAGAAGAGATTTGAACCTGTGTAGATTTGAAGGTTCTTTAAAATAGCCTAAAATTTACAGGGCCCTTTTCCTAAATAGAATTCAAAGCATTTTTATATGTCTTTCTACATATTCTTATAAACTGGATAAGGACCAATGAAGATGAGCAGGAAAAGGGATTATAATTTTTCTATCCACATTATGCTAATAACATTGACCATAATAATAAAATTTTGCTATGAATGGGGAATTATTAATTTCTGATGTTTTCCCCATTTTCCACATTATTAGCATAATTAATAACATGATTAATAACATGATTCTGCTAGTAGTATATAGATTATTGCAGGTATTATATAAAGAGCATGATAAAGGAAGGATTTCAATTAGTGGTGAAACTTTAATGGAATGAAGGGAGTCAACTGACTTAAAAGCAAAGTATAATCTGAACATTTATCACAAAGATAGCCAGGAAATAAAAAATAAGATTATACTGTATATAATTTAAGTAAAGTACTTAATTTTTTCCAAATAAGCTATACATAGGAAACAGGAAATACAATTTCTCATAAAGAATGGTCTGAAGCACAAGAACACAAAAACAAACAAGATGAAACAAACCAACTCTTCTGAGATATCATAATAGGGATGAAATTGCCGCAACCCCAGTGTGTGAAAGAGTTTAATCTAAAACATGATTCTCTGTGGAAGAGGCACATGTTACATGACAGCCTCATGTTACATTAAAATGGTTACCCAGTTACTGACCTTTGACCCCTTTGGGCCTCTAGTTCCTGATTCACCTTGTTTCCCCTATTATAGAAGAATATGAAGATGAAAAAGAGAAAATGACAGAGGGAGATAAGAACAGAAAAAAAAAAGAAATTAGCAGTGACTCAGAATAATAAAGAAAAATGGAAACACTTTATTTTAACTGCCTCAATATATGACTCCATATAATGTAGGCTGTTACAACACTGAACATAAGTATTATCACTGTATCATTAGTTCACTCGCTGGTCTCTCCACCAACCTTCATGCCATTATATTTCTGAAGACTGCCCACCCATCAGCAGATGAGAACAGTTCTGTGACTAATTCTCATTAGTCTCAACAGTGTTTGCATAAATTTCCTTTTCATCAAAGAGTAAATCATTTTCTGTGTCTCTAGGATGGGTTATTAAAATAAAGTGTTACCATACTAGTTTGCAGGAAGTTTAGAGGAATAGATTGAACAGTCAAATAAATCCTTAGCTCTCATATTTTCAAGGTGTTACACACCATCAAATTACCATAGAAACTAACACAGCACGGATCCACATTTTCCTCAGTAGGTTTTAATATACATCGAGTGGTAAGGTGTTAGTGTGACAGTACCTCCCGATTTATATTTGGATGTGTTATTAATTTGCTGACTGAACAGAACAGAGTAAACTGGAAAAGTTGAATTGTAAACCCTTTTTAGAAAATAACGAATTGGTGTGAATTTCAATGAATCATTTGTGATTTTGGCTGTTTTAATACCCCTTGAATAATTTTATTTTAGTTGCATGTTCTAAAGTAAGTGGCACACATTTCCAAACCAGGGAATGTTGTTTCCCAGTGTGAGAATAACTGACCTTTGGTCCAGGGGCTCCAGGCTCCCCTCGATCCCCTCTTCCAGGATGCCCTGCCTCCCCACGGTCGCCCTGTCACAAATCGCAAAATAGGTAAATGGCGCCCCCTATCACCCCCAGCTAGTCCCTGTAGGTTAATGAGTGAGTTGAATAAAATCAAAGAAAGCAGAAAGTTACTATTTATTTACCACATACTCGGCATTGTATTAACCTCAACATGGATTATCTCATTTAATAATCAAAGTAATTATTCAGGGCTTCCCTGGTGGCGCAGTGGTTGAGAGTCCGCCTGCCTATGCAGGGGACACGGGTTCGTGCCCCGGTCCGGGAAGATCCCACATGCCGCAGAGCAGCTGGGCCCGTGAGCCATGGCCACTGAGCCTGCGCGTCCAGAGCCTGTGCTCCGCAACAGGAGAGGCCACAGCAGTGAGAGGCCCGTGTACCGAGAAAAAAAAAAAAAAATTCAACGTTTGCATTTTCATTCCCGTTTTATAGACAAGGAAATGGTTTGGTAAATGCCTGTCAGATACCTATGTTGGTAAATGGAAAGACTTTTTTTTTTTTTTTTTTTTTTTTTTGGCCGCGCCCTATGTGGGATCATAGTTCCCTGACCAGGCATCGAACCCGTGCTCCCTGCATTGGAAGCTCGGAGTCTGAACCACTGGACTGCTAGGGAAGTCCCAGAAAGACCTTTAAAGGGAATTGATAAGGGCCATCATTAATACCTCACAATAGGCATGGACATAGTTTTCAGTCTGCAACAACTTTTTAAGATCTTCCGAAGCATGGCAAAATGGCTATGTGCCAAGTTTTGTAATTTGATATTCTGGGCTTTACTCCTGGCTCTGGAATACTTACCAGTTCTGTGTTTTGGGGAAAGTTAGTTAAGTTCTGAAAGCCTCAGTTTCCTCTGTAAAATGGAGAAAATTAGAATACTGGTTTCATAACCTAGAAATGGAAAGTGCCTGGCATTGTACAAGATCCATAGGTGTTACAGCTTTTACTAGATTTATAGCTCTGGGAAGGATGAGCATGGTCACTGCCCACAGGGAGCTAGTGCTTTAGTTAGATAAGATCCACATGAACAAAATAGTTAAGAGTTAAGGAGTAATGTAAGGCCATATGTGAGAGAAGAAGAAACTCCACAGGGTTTTCAGTGGTCCAGATTGACTTCCTTTTGGTGAGACTTGGGTCATGTCCTGAAGGATGGGGTAGGGTGTATAATATAATTATCACTGTTTATAACTGTGCTATTGATGAGTGCAGGAACTGCACACAACACTTTACATGCATTATCATATCTAATCCTCAGGACAAATGAGAAAGGTGTTAGTATCCATAGTCTACAGATGAGGAAACTGAAGCTCAGAGAGGTTAAATAACTTGCCCAAAGCCTTTAATGTGGGAGAGCTGTAATTTAGAACTGACTGTAGTCAGTCTTCAATTTTTGCATAAATGGTTTTGTATGTACATCTTTTGCACATCTCTGGTCATATCCTTAGGATAAATTCCTACTAGGCAAATGGCTGTGTCAAAAAGTATAAACATTTTAAAAACTAGCTAATCGCCCTTCAGGAAGACGGTGCTGTTTTACACTCCCTGAACACAGACTTGAGAGTGTTCAGCTTCCTGCACGATGGGTAGAATTTCAATAATCAAACAAGTTTTGATTTCTGGTGATGGTATGTTTATGGATGAGGGAGGCACCCTTCTCACTGAAGGACTGATTCGTCTTGGAAAGGAAAAGAAAATAGGATTTGGATCTGTTATGGGTGATGTAGGGCTTTAAATTCCAAGATCTTTGTCTGTATCATGCCCACTGTGGGAAACCTTTGTGATTTTGCAGGGGAGGTGGGATAGATTAGGGCTAGGATAAAGAAGACTCAGTAGGTTTCTCAGCATGAACCAAAAGGGAGTGGGACAATGGAGTGGTTGGGAGAAAGACAAAGGACTTGATTGGATGCAGGAGATGGAAAAGGTGCTCCAGAAGGGAATTTCCAGGGATTAGAGACTGAAGCACTTTTGCTGGTATATGGAATTTTTATTTAAATATGTATATACCATGTTTGGTGTTGCTCTAAATATTTTACAGAAGAATTCTAAGATGGTAACTATAATCTTATTTTAGAGAAAAACAAAAATTTTAGAAAATCATTTCTTTGTAGTATTTACCAGAGTAGTGGAGTCTATGTTTACCTAGAATCACTTATTATCATCATGCCCCTAATCAGTTGTTTATTACTCTCTCTCTGGAATTACATTATATATTTGTTTACTTTTTTCTTTTCTTCCACCCCTTTCTTACACATATTACAGTGTAAGCTTCAGTACAGTAGAGACTATTTTTGTTGCATTTATTCCCCATTCTCAAATACTAGAAAAATGTCTGGCAAAAAATGTGTTGAATTAATGAATAAACAATATTATACAAAGTATTCTAAATTATTCATAATAAAGTCCTATTTCTTTAGACTGATGCAGGTTTCTCTCAGGCACTATACAGATGCTGAGAATACAGCAGTACATAAAACAGATTTTTAGATGCAATTATACGTCTTTCTTCATTATGATCTCTCTTCACTGTGTTGGGGATAAAATATGAGAACTTAGTTTATTTTTAAAATCTGAATTTACTGGTACAAATCCAGACTGCCTGTGCAACCGGTAAAAGACTAGTGTTCAGCTGAAAGAGATTTTTAAATAATCATGACTTTTCCATTATGATACCAGTTTCATGTTAGATAGGTAATTCAGCTGAAAATTAACTTCAGAATATTGTTAAATGAATTTCTTATTCACATCCCTCTTGTGGAAATACAAAACAGTTACAGTACAGTCTTTACTTTTATTGGGAGTTCAGAGTAGTATCTGTTATAAAAGTATCTGTTCTGTAAAATCAGGCTGGGTTCTTCATGAACAGTAATTAATGTTGATTTTATGGCTCTACATCTGGATTTTTTTGACTGTGGAATAGTTTAAAATAAGTGAACAGAAGAAAATATATTTAGGGATGAACTCTACACTCCACAGTCTGTGTTTCTCCTATTTTCCCTTGTTTAGCAAACAAAATGCCACAAACATTTAGAAATCATGTTCATGCCTGGTCCTCTCCAGCACTGACCAGGTTTCCCGATTCTTTGTGCTTATCCACAAAGCAATCCTCTTTCTCTACCTGGTTCTGAGGCTGCAAGCCTGAATAAATACAAGAGTTCCGACATGAACACAGAATGCTCATTATTCTTTTGTTCTAGCTCTTTTTATTCCAGAAAGTGCATTTCTTGTGTAAATCTGTTCAGGCTAAAACAGGCTTTCCCCATATTTTGTTAATAAGCTTGACAGCTCATTATGTGAAAAAGAAATTGCTGAGAAAACAGCAATTTTACATAAATTCGACAGAGTTTTAGTCTCCCTTTAGGCCACACATAGTTTCCATTTACTAAGATTAGAGTTATTTTCCCTTGACCAGCGGAAATGAGGACTCCTCTGTCAGAACAAACCATGAACATATTTCTCGAGCTCTTGGAAATCATCCTGGCTTATTTCTGGTGAATGCAATACACATTGAGGCAAAACTGCTATGGTTTAAAAACAAAAGAAAGTAGTTTGATCTAATTTTGCTCCTTCTTTGATTCATGAGTCTGTCATGAATAAAGTTCCATCCTCAGAGCTGTACCTTTTTATGTCTTACTGGGTAGATAAAAAGGGAACTATGGCTCTGACTGTATCCACAGCACATAGTTTTTTATATGGCAGCATATAGATTTTGCTTTTAAGGCCCTCTCTCAGGTTGCCAAGTGGAAGATCACGAGATGGTTTTCATTACAGAATCTTTCTGCAGACGTTATTCAGGATGGATCCTTTTGGGATGAGACACTTAGGAATCTATATGACATCAGTACTTGCCTTTGCAATCTAGGGAGTGATGGGGGAATAGTAATAATGTTTGATTTATGTGTATGTCTTAAAATGGTAACGAGGGGCAGGAGTTAATAAGTTCTACCTCTCCTCCTCAGAATTCCCTCACTTTTCCATATGGCCAGGAGACTAATAGCATTGTATCAATTTAGGTACAATTTGGGGGACAACTGGAACAATGAATGTATTCCACCATCCTGTTGTTTTGCCTAAGGTTTTCTGGAATTAACTTCCTATTATTCTATTTAACATGGTATTCCCATGAGAAGTGTTAGGAATAGATGCTAAGCTGTTTTAGTTCTCCATTAGGCAAAAATATCTGGTCACCTAAGTAACATAATGGACTAAAAATATATGACCAAAATTTTCAGAAAGGAAGGAAGGGAAAAACACTACGTTTACCTTTGTTCCTGGTAACCCTGGTAAGCCTGGTTCTCCTTGAGGACCAATGAAACCTGGTTCTCCCTTTAAAAAAATGGGCATATGAGATTATTACATATTTGACAGTAAATATGTAAAGTTAAACTGATTTCCTTCTACTGGGATTTTACTCCTTTGATTGTATATAGCTTTCTTGCTGAGATCCAGCTACTAACTATAAAATTAATCAGAACTGGTTTTGATCAGTGACAGTACTTTGAGCAAAGCTTTGGAGGAGCTTGAGAAAATAAAAGTGACAAAGAAACCAGACAAATGTCTTTACAATTTCCTTTCTCATCTGTTGTCCAGTGCTTCTTACCATTTACCAAATCAAGATCCATTATGTTAGGGTGGATGTGGTAGGTAGCCTCTATGATGGGCCTCAATGATCCCACCTCCTGGTATTCAATGCCTTTGCATAACCCCTCTGCTTGAGTGTGCACTGGATTTACTGACTCATATCTAATGAACAGAATATGGCAGAAGTAATGGGATATCACTTCTGAGACTAAGTTACAAAAAGATGGTGGCTTGCATCCTGGGGACTCTTCCTTGTTCTCTCTCACTTGAATCAACTTGCTTTCTGGAAAACAAGCTGCCATGAGCAGCCCTATGGAGAGGTCCCCATGGTGAGGACCAAGGTCTGCCAACAGCCACATGTGTGAACTTGGGAGCAGATGCTCCACCCCAGCAGAGTCTTCAGATGAGATCACAGCCCTGGCTGACAGCTTGACTGAATCCTCATGGGAGACATTGAGACAGAGGTAACCAGCTGAGCCATGCTCAAATTTTTATTCCTCCAGAAGTGTGAGAGGATTGTTGTTTTAAGCCACTCTCATTTGGGGGGCTTGTATGGTAGGCAGCAATTGATAACTGATACAGTGGGTGTGGCTAGGGAAGAGATTCAGTAATTTTCAGATGGAAAGCAAAAAACCTCTTCTTGCCCAGCCTCAAAATCTCTTCTCTACCACCTGGAGGAAACCCAGTTGTGGTATAATAAAAAATATATATTTGGTCTTGTTCCTGGTTCCTAAAACCTTTGGAATTTCCTGAGTAATAAGAGTAACAGGAGCATGTTTTGTTACTCTTAATGAGCCCCTTTCAAACATATCTGAGTTTATGCTAATGGGGTGACTGTGGTGGGCCCCTAGACAGCTTCAGGGTCGGGGCTGTGATAAGAAGGTTGGAACTTTCAACTTTTCCCCTCCTCTCACCATCTCCAGAGAGGGAGATGGAGATTGAGTTTAATCACCAATGACCAATGCTTTAATCAATCATGCCTACATAATGGAACTTTCATAAAACTTCCAAAGCAGTGGGGACTAGAGAGCTTCTGAGTTGATGAACACATCATGTGCTGGCAGGGTGATGCCCCCCAACTCCACGGGGACAGAGGCTCCTGCCCTCAGGACACTTTTGACTTCACCCTTTGTACCTCTCCATTTGGCTGCTCATTTTAATCTTTTATAACAAACTGTAATGGTAAGTATGGTATTTTCCTGAGTTCTGTGAATCACTGTAGCAAATTATCAAACTTGAGTGGGAGTGGCAGAGGGTGGCTGTGAGTACCCTGGAATCTGTAGCCAAGTCAGACGTAAGTCCAGGTAAGGGGGAGGGGGTGAGGTGGGTGGTACTTGTAATTGGGGTCTGAAGTGAGGGCAGTCTTAAGCGACTGAACCCTTAAACCTGTGGAATCTGATGCTAACCTTGAGTAGTTAGTGTCACAATAGGATTGAATTGTAGGACATGCAGTCGGTGTCAGAGAATCAGAGTTGGAGAACTGGTGTTGGAAAAGACACCAGGTATTTGGCATCAGAGAACACCCGAAACAAGTGTTCACATAGAAACTATAGAGTTTTATTTTCTTCTTAACAACGTGAGCTCAAATGTGAAAGTCTAACTTCCTGAAATCTATAACGAAGTTTTAAAGCAAAGAAAAACAAAACAAAAACATAATGCCTCTGTTCCCATGTTTTCTGGGATTTGTTTGTCCATTTGTTTCCCCCCATTGGATTATTTCTGGAGCAGTAGCTAATGTTGTTTGATATATTTGATTTTTTTTCTAAGGTAGCTATATTTCAACATTTGTTTTTCGGAGCTGAGCAGGAAGATACAGAGAGGATGTTTGATAAGAAGTGTTAGAGTGTCATGAAATATTTCTGCAATAATGATTTTTTAAAATATGCTGTATAAAACCTTGGTGTTGGGCAGGGAACAAAAGGATATCAGCACTGCAAAATGTGTTGAACAGTGATAAATAACTGAAATGGATTATCTCTAGCTCTTATGCTCATGGTACTGTTTTAAGAAAATAAAAAGTGTAGGGGAATGAATGCTTTTGGTTTATTGTTTGTGAAATTTCTATAACTCTGTTCTACCTGTCTCTATACCTTTACATATAACGGAGAGGAAAATCTGAACAAATTATTTTGGATCAATCTCTTATTCATCTATAATGAAAATCAACTATATTCAGAAAAATCAATGATGACCATTCTATTTCTTGTAAAAAAAATTTAACTTGTTATTTTAAACAAAAAACATAAGAAATATACTTACTTACAAGTAAGACATTTCTCCCAATAAAATGATTTATACAAATATATAAATATTCCCTCTCCACCCTCAAGAAAAAAGCTGTATTAAAGTTCATGTGTATCATTAGTAACAACTTACTGTCATGAAAATATAATGCAAGTTAATAGGTGGAAAGTTTATAGGTAGGCAAGACTCTTGCAAATCTTCAAGTAGAAATAAAATGATTTCACTGTTAGCAAAGCAAATAGAAGCACCATTAAAGCACAGTAATAAAAGAGAAGAAAAAAGAGTAAATGTTGCAAAAATGTATTTCTTATTTAGGTTAGTGTTTAGTTTATAAAAAGTTGAAGCATGCAGTTTCATAAGTCACACATAAATAAATAAGCCTTTGTGATCTAAGTGACCAAAGTGTTTTTTCTGCCTTTTAAAAAACATTAATATATTTAAGTCCTCCTGAGTTATATGGATAGCAATTTCCTTTACACAGAATGTTCAGGGTGAAAATTTTTATTTCAAGATATAAAATTAGCAATACATTGGACACTCAACAATTTTAGCATTATTAATACTGGCTTATTTTAAAGGCTTTGAGTATGTTTAGTGGTACTTTATCATACCACTCTAAGAAAGCATCTACCATCTCGATACATTCATTTCTTATTTCAATTTATTCAAGGGGAACAATAGCATACTTAACTTTAGGATCACAACTTCCTGTTTATTTAGTGCCAGAGCTCTCAATTACTTTAGAGACATTGTCTCCATCCTGTCTATATCTTGGCAGGATTGGGAGGAAATAATCATTGGTCTCTTTTCTGTCTCAGGCTTGAAAGACAATTATTGAAATAAGGCATAAATATGTCTACTCATGGTCTTGAGCTGGTTGGACTGTTTCTTACCTTCCTAGACTTATACCAGAGGTTCTCAGAGTGCCTTTTCACTTACCATTTTTAGTGTACAGAGTAGGAAAGATTGATTCATTGATATGGTTTCAGATTTCACGTTGCACCTAACCTTTAAGTTGAAACTACTACTTGTAGAGTTTGGGGTAGTATCAAAGAAAAGAATAACACAATTTCATGGAAAGGCTATTAAAATAATCTTCCCTTGTTCAATTACATATCTGTATGAGGCTGGTTTTTCTTCATATGCTTTAACCAAGACAACAAATTGCAACAGATTGAATGCAGAAGCAGATATGAGAATACAGCTGCCTTCTATTAAGCCAGACATTGAAGATATTTGGAAAAAAAAAAAAAAGACAACAATGTCATTCTTCCTGCTAATTTTTTGTTTGTTAGGTAAAATTCAGTTGTATTTCATAAAAATGTTATTTAATTAACATATAATGGGTTGTTTAAATTTCTGTTTTAATATCTAATACAGACATATCAATAGGTATAACCTACATAAATAAAAACTCCTTCAATCCTAATTTTTAAGTGTGTAAAAGGGTTTTGAGGTTAAATCTTTGAGAACTGTTGGTACAAAGGTACAGAATGGAGTTAAAGCCTGGCTTTGCAGGCTGTGATCCTGAGGTGCCAAATAATGAAAGATTCTGGTGTCATTAAGGGGTGACTTAGTCAAGACTTATTGGATAATTCAAGCAAAGTGCTTAGCACCACCTCTAGAACAAAGTAAGTAAACAATAAATGTTATTGTTGTTCTTATATTATAGGCTCAAAAATGCTAGCTATCATTATTATTACTAGTGGTAGTAGTATTATAACACCTCTGCAGCTAATTAGTGATATACATGGTAACTTCTTGATTCTTTACAACCTGTATGGGGTTATACTCAATACCTCTTCAACTCCTTTCAAGAAGTAACCCTAAATTTTCTCATGTGACTATATCATCGTTTTATGAGACAACATCCATCTGCCAGAGCATTTAGAATTGCAAAACGAAAAGTGTGTAAGGTAGAGAAATGACAGGTTTACTAAGAATGAGTTTCTTCCTGTAAGAAAGGGAGAGGAGAAAATGGTCATACCTATTAAATTTCCCTAAATAAATGTAATCCTTAAAAAAAAAAACTTGCCTCTTTGGCAAGGATTGATGTAGAGTTCAAAGGTCCTAGAATTTCCTAAAATGTATAGGAGAAAGGCTATGACAACCTATGGTTCTACAAATACTTTAATGTGATTAAAAGAAAAAGCAAGTGGTTAATCCACTTTAGTCACAGTTCTAGTTAACCAGGATAGAGGAAAGAGACTGAGTCAAATGAAGGTAGGGGAAAGCAGCTGAAATATGATTCAAACACAAAACATTTTTGCAAAATCATTTTTTGAAGTAAATCAAACCACACAAAAATGAGGTTACCTAATTTTTCAGGACAATACACAGGAGAAGTAACTATTTTTATTGGACTGTATGATGCTTCTCAGAGCCGTTTTTACACATCTAGTCTCATATAATCAATGGGAAATAGGAGATTGCTAAATTGGAAGTTATTCACACATATTTTCTGAATAGAGAAGGTGGGGGAGAGATGCAATAGAGGAAATTGGAACTATAATGGTACTAAGCTCTTATAATACTTTTAATTAAGGAACAATTAAATGTAGAGTTTTTTTCTTTTTCTTATTTACAAGGCAATTACCCAAATTAGAAAACCCAGTTCTAATTTGAGTGAGCCATTGTTGGAATAACATGGGAACATAAGGCAGGGATCCTTTGAAAAGGGCAGATGCTGGCTGTCATAATTAGGGAAACGTGGATTTATACAGGTAAACTGCAAGTAAAATAGCTCTACCATTAAAGTGAAAACACTAAAATATGACCTTTTCTGAAACAATATTAATCTTTTCAGTATGATGTGTTAGTGCTTTAAAAAAAAATGACAACCAAAAAATGGCTAAGATAAATGAAGGAAAGGCAGAGGCATTAAACATTGGTTTGTCATGAATACCAAGGCACCAATCAATAACATAAGAATAAGTTAAGAGCACTAATTACTTCACAGCCACTTTAATCTGTTTTTCTTTATATATATATATATATATATATATATATATATAATTTCATATATATATGTATTCTAAATTTTCCTTCACCTCTCTACCTATTCACTCACTGTCTCAAGTGAGATCGTATTTTAGGTTTTTACTTTTCTTATCATTGAAAACAAGATTACAAAGTTAAATGGGATTCCAGTCATACTGGAGTTGTTGATCCTGTATGGAAGGAAAGCAAAAGAGTGAAAGCAACCAACTAGCAGGGAGACAAGAGGAGAGGAAGAATGGAGAGGGACAAGCATCTTAAAATGTTCTGTTCCTCTACCATGACCAGAACAATTAAACCCAGGATAATCTGCTATTTTTGTTGTTGTTTTGTCTTCACTGGTCCTGGGAATGTCCAACTAGATCTACCCTTATGACGAATGGAAAAATATAAACAATGAAATATCTAACTCTTCAAATAAATACAGAGCTGTGATTTAATCAAAGCCTGGAAATAAAAAATATACAACACTGTTTATCAGAACCCTTAAAACAATCCAACGTTTTAATCACTAAAACACAAGTAATGGCTGGCACCAAATTCTGCTACCCAAACCACATGCCTACCAGTGATCAGACGGTTGTCAGAGAAACAGAAATCTCAGCTCTGTTCATGCTACTGCAGTATGGCATTGATGCAGCTTCAAATTTCAAAATGAAAATAAAAATTTGGTTTAACTTTCTGGTCTTATCTTAAATATTACATCTGATTTCTTCCTGAGTTGTTTCATGAGTTTTGTCCTTTGTTTCTTCTCAACATTAATTAATTAGCTCACCACCAATGAGTTAAAAAACTAGGTCTCAGTACCAAGACAGTAACATATCTTCATGTGTTGAGCTGGTAGAAAAGATGAATAATGAAGTGTTTGTGGTTCTGGCAGCTAAACTGGGATTCAGGTTGGGAAGAATAAATGCTATTAATTCAGGATAAAGCACAATTAGGTAGGTCTAGTAGTAAACTGCTGGGAGCAACAGCAGCAAACAGACCTATTTGAAAAACTGACACAGGTTGCTAATTTGAATGAAAGCTTTAAACAGCCAGGGCACATAAAGATGCAGAAACAAATCTACAAAGAATAGCTATAGCTGAAATCAAACGTGTACTTATACATGACCAATTTAGGAAGGCCTAATGGTCTCACACTGATCTTTCCAACTATAGTTAATGCTTTCAGCAGCCCCAACTTTGATCTTGTAGTATAAAGCTCAATGAAAATAAGTCATAGTAACTAATATGGGCTATATTTGAAAAATTATCCTGTTTTTTGCACCAAACAAAAAGTTCCCTTGTTGATTAGAGTGTCAGTATTAGAGTTTATCCCTCTCTCTCTTTCTCTGTTTTCTTTCATAAATTGGCAATATGTACACAGAGAAATGAAGTAAACTACAAGAAGATTTAGCTATGGGAAGGTGGGATCTATTCACTCTGAAGGATAAAAGGAAGATGCTGCAAAGGTAAGATATTTGACTGAAGCCACTTTTGCTCAACTCATTTGCTATTACTTAAAAAAAATTTAAACAGCCTATTGAGATAGTTTAAATTCTGTGTATTCTGGCCCCAAACCCCGAAAAACAAAACAAAAACCCTCCAAATAACTCAAACAATTACCATCTTCACCAACCAAGGAGGCAACAAAACCTGGCCTTCTATATTATAAAAACACAAGGAAAAACTAGAAGTTCTTTCAAAACATGATCTTTCTGAAATCTAACAATGACCATTAAGTCTTGGAATTCCATAATAAAATCTGGACTGATTTTTATTCAAACTCACATTTAATACATGGCAAGAAAGTATTTTAGATGATCTTACTTTATCTTTTAAATGACCATTGGGACAGTTCACTTAATACTCTGTTGTCAAATCTACATAAAGGATGTCTTTCATATAGGTGAGAAGAGTCATCAAATATGTATATGGAATTACTAGTCAAGGTAAGAATGAAGAGGCAGCTTCATTCATACAGAAATGGCTCACCAGGTGTTTCCCTATAAACTTCCAGAACCTACCATCTGTTAAATGGAATAGTGAACAGAAAGTCCTAACTGATTATCTCTTGTCCACAGAAAAATCTCTGGTTTTTCATTTAATACCATTTGTTTTATTTTTATAAGTCATTATCAATTAAAGGAGTAAAAGATATGATTTTTTTAACCTGTCTAAAAAACCTCTAATATACCAGTTTAAACCAAGTCATGCTTTCCATGATATTTATTACCCCGAGCAGATCCAATTTTCATTGCCCAAAAAATAGTACAACGGGGCTTGAAAAATATGTGCTGACTTGCCTGGGTGCTAAAAGCATCACCAATAATTTTGATTAATGTGTCTTGACACTGAATGCATTAACCATATAATATTCTTCTTGCTTAAGGGCTAATTAGAATTCAAGTCAGCATGATACCTACTTTTGAGGATTACAGAAAGAACATTTGTTGTAATAAGAACCTTCAGGCAGCCAGTTTTGGTAATGATTGATTTGTAAAATTACTGAGGGAGAAAAAAAGAATGAGAAAGTAGAGTCTGTCCCCCAAACACTTACTTCCCTGAAGGATCACATCTGAGCATAAATTAAAACATCTTGGTGGCTATGACGAAAATGAACTACAACAGCAAGTTTATTTAAAATCCAGAAAACATAAGTACCTGATTTTTTTAAACAGGATTACATCACGAAAGCACAATTGGTGTATTTAGTCAAGGTTTCGTTATGGCTGCTAAAAAATCTCTGATTTCTGGTTGTATGAGTTTCCTAATTGGACTCTTAAACTAGTCAACTGCTCAGACGTACTTTGTGCAAGCAGGAAATAATTATAAGTAACAATAACACAATGTTATCCTTTTAACCAGTATTCTTTTTCTTTTTTCTTTTACAAATTCATTTCACATCCTATGTTACTTCCAAAAACTTTCTTCTGTTATTTTAAAAATGTGATTTGATGTTTCTAAGGAAGGAATCTCATCTCCAGTGTATTTAGAAGATAAGTTTCTATAGATTACTGAGCACTATACTTAATCCTAAGAATGACAAAATAACGTTTCTGCCACCTGTAAAAGTTAGTGCTTATATGATCTAGTGTCAAGGATGATTTTATATAATGAAGTGTAAGGAGTTAGTTACTGAAGAGTTAGTTACTGTCTCCTGATCCTCAAGTTCTTGATCTGAATGTCAAATTTTCACTAATGTGGAAGCCAGAACAAAAATATCAATCTTTGAGGGAAAATACCATAAAAATTTCTTTGCCACCTAAATGATTTGTTTTTCTGATTTGATGTAATTTTTACTGTATTATGTCTCCCTATTGTATTCATTTTAATGTATCAGGTACATTTTCCCCAATTTACTTTCTAAATATGATGAGATACACTGGTAGTCAACGCTGAAAGGAGAAAAACAAGCATTGAAAATTCATATTTGTAAAAAATGTCTTGGGCTGGGCAACACTATGAATGGGGCCTAGAGATTTCCATTATTACATGTCAAGCTTTCCTTTTGCTTTTCCTTTGAAGAGTGTCGGGAAGGAGAACTAAGACAGTATCATGTCTTATGTTCAGAACACTGTGTTTCCTCATCCTTTATCTCTGGAATACATTGGGTTATAGGAAAAGTGGAATAGTGTGATGTCATGTTTCAAGAGAAAATATGTTATCTTACTGCTCTTAAAGGTGACATTCAACCATCACTGCAAAGGAGTTTTCAGAATTTAGATCTATGAACCTGCAGGGTGTAAATGGCTTTATGATCTCTAGGTTGAAATGACTCACAGGAGGAAAGACTCTATAGAACAGGTGCATAAACAATGTTTCCAATATTCTGAGCTGCTCCAAGAAAAAGAAATAACAATAGCTAAAATTTATATAGCACTTACTATATGTGTGGCAATATTTTAGGAGCTGCATGTATATTAATTCATTTAATCCTCACAACAACCCTCTGAGTTATGTATAATAATAATTCTCATTTTATAAGGAAACCCAGCACAGAGAGATTATATAACTTGCCCAGTATCATGATATAGCTTCATAAACTGGTAAGGGGTAGAACCAGGATCTACACACTGGTGGTCTGGTTCTAAAGACAAGGCTCTTGATCACTGCTCTTCATGACTTAATTACTAGCGTAATGTAAGCATGGAAGGGGTAAGCAATTTTTCAAAATGTATGGAAAGAAAAAAATGTTTAAAACTAGGAACTCTGAATCTTACCCCTTTATGTGATATTGGAAAAGCTAGTCACAATAAAGTTTTACCCATGAAAAATATATTTAAAGGCTTGTTTATCAAAAAAATTTTCTGAGCTCAATTCTTATTCCAGAAGACAAATGTTTGCATGGCACATTGTGCAATGTACAACGTACAATAATTTAATCTTCCCAGCTGAACATCTTAACACTATATGAACCATGAATGCATGAAACAGGAATTCCAAATGTCTTCCACATGGTTAAAGCACTTTCCAATACTTGTTCAGGAAGCTTAAGAGTAGTTTGAAATTAAGTGATGCCTGTTCTTAGTGACTTTTATGTATGCCGAAGGTATTAGTACTTATCTCTGAGTGGGACCCTGAGGTGACAGATAGATGAGTCTGCTGTCTGTATTTAGGCACTCTGCTCATTTCCTGAGAGCAGTGTGGAAGGCATGTGGATGCTCATTAAGTTTCCAACCATTCCCCGAGAGCAACAGGTGGCAAATCAAAGCTTCCCTGGTATGTCATGGCTGGTTTCCTCAACATCTTGGAAATAATGGATGGCATTTGCACACTCTCTGTAGTACCAGCAGATAAGGAGATGAATAGCAAGGAAGTATTTCCAAAGCATAAACAAACACACAGGTCTAGGAAAGTTATGACTAATGGTCTTGCTACCACACATTCTAAATCCATATATGGTGGTTTCATCTTTTAAATATTATTACTCATTCAAACTATGAAATCAAGGTTGACTGTCCTGTGGTTAACTACCTAACAGAAGCAAGGTATATTAAAGGAGTAAAGAATATCCCAATTAATGAAGCTATATCATAAATTTATAAACTTTAAACTGTATACTTAAAAATATCCAATAACTACTAATGACTATGATGTGTTTTTAAATTGCCTCCTTTAAAAAATTACTCAATTACACTGAGCACCTACTACATTATAGGGCAAGCATACCACTTACATTCTGGACTAGAGAGAGAAGACAAAAATAGAATCTGTGATTTAAACTGAATACTGGATAGTTACCCAACAACACTTGATAAGTACATAGAAAAGTATCTCTAGTTAATGATAGAAAGATTTTTGTCAGTTGATAGCTTCTTCTCACCATAGTCACTAGTCAGGTTAGAAAAACAAAGGAAAGTATCAGCTATAAGATCTTGACAAGATTTGTCTGGCAACATCCCATGACCCTAGAAATAAAAACGTTTACGGGAGGTGGCAAATCACCAACATCTTTCTCAATTTGAAAAAGTTCAAAACCTTCAAACCGGTCCACTGATGACTACGGAAATGAGCTGGGATACTTTTCACAGTGGAGGACATAAATCAAAGGTAATGAGAACAAATAGTAGTAACTGTAATTGTTTTGTTGTTTGTTTTTGAGGGAAAACCCCCAATACCTTCCCCATTATATACTCTCTCTCAACAAGAAACCTCACCCTCAGGAGAAGGGACAACTGGATTTCTACACAGCACTGAGATTCCTGCCTCAGGATCTGGTGCTGGCAGCACAGCCCAGCTAACCTACAAGCAAGCGCTGCAGGAAACCCTGCCCTGGCCCTTCCAAAATGCCCCTCCTTTTAAATATCTCCCCCATTACTTATAATGTTTCCGGGTTCTTTAACTTAGTGCTGAATTTAATGTTCTTAAATTTGTTTTAAAAATCTGTGATTTTCCAAATATCAGTAAAAAGCTTTTTTTTTTAATGTGTGGGATTATTAGGGAACTGCCATAAATTAACTCTGCAGTATGAAATCACATATAATTTATTAAGTTATTTTTGCTAAATATCAAATGATAAGGAAATGACTTTGACTCTTTAGTAAACTGTTGTCATGGAGTGTACTTTTCAGTGAAGAAGCCAAAGACTAAAAATATATTAAAAGAACATATCTGCTTTTGCACAGCAAAGGAAACAAACTGTAAACAAGACCAAAAGACAACACTTAGAATGGGAGAAAATATTTGCAAATGAAGCAACTGACAAAGGATTAATCTCCAAAATTTATAAGCAGCTCATGCAGCTCAATAACAAAAAAACAAACACCCAATCCAAAAATGGGCAGAAGACCTAAATAAACATTTCTCCAAAGAAGATATACAGACCGCCAACAAACACATGAAAGAATGTTCAACATCATTAATCATTAGAGAAATGCAAATCAAAACTACAATGAGATATCATCTCATACCAGTCAGAATGGCCATCATCAAAAAATCTACAAACAATAAATGCTGGAGAGGGTGTGGAGAAAAGGGAACACTCTTGCACTGCTGGTGGGAAGGTGAATTAGTACAGTCACTATGGAGAACAGTATGGAGGTTCCTTAAAAAACTAAAAAGAGAACTACCATATGACCCAGCAATCCCACTACTGGGCATATACCCTGAGAAAACCATAATTCAAAAAGAGACATGTATGAAAATGTTCATTGCAGCTCTATTTACAATAGCCTGGAGATGGAAACAACCTAAGTGTCCATCATCAGATGAATGGATAAAGAAGATGTGGCACATATATACAATGGAATATTACTCAGCCATAAAAAGAAATGAAATTGAGCTATTTGTAATGAGGTGGATGGACCTAGAATCTGTCATACAGAGTGAAGTAAGTCAGAAAGAGAAAGACAAATACCGTATGCTAACACATATATATGGAATTTAAGAAAAAAAAATGTCACGAAGAACCTAGGGGTAAAACAGGAATAAAGACACAGACCTACTAGAGAATGGACTTGAGGATATGGGGAGGGGGAAGGGTAAGCTGTGACAAAGCGAGAGCGAGGCATGGACATAGGTACACCGCCAAACGTGGGGTGGATAGCTGGTGGGAGGCAGCCGCATAGCACAGGGACATTAGCTCGGTGCTTTGTGACCGCCTGGGGGGGTGGGATAGGGAGGGTGGGAGGGAGGGAGATGCAAGAAGGAAGGGATGTGGGAACAGATCTATATGTATAACTGATTCACTTTGTTATAAAACAGAAACTAACACACCATTGTGAAGCAATTATACTCCAATAAAGTTGTAAAAAAAAAAAAGGACATATCTGGACATCTGTGATACTAATCTGGAAACATCAAACAAAAAGCAGAACCAAAATTTCTGAGTGCCAACCTGGAATTCATAGCTTTCATGGCTGTTAATTATAAAAAATATACTCATAAAATATTACATATGATACCATATGATGTCTGGGAGCTCAGTAATTTAATATATTAATTCTAAAATCATATTATTCATGTAACACATTTCAAACACAATCTTCATAAAGCAGCATAACAACCCTCTTACTGAAACTAGGAATATTAATTTTAGAATCATCTAATGTACTCTAGAGATTAATTCAAAATTCTATAAGATAAGAACAATGTAAAGAAAAATCTACTTGCATTATGTTATTTTATCTAACAGTTCTAGAATTAAAAGAATAAACTTTAAAATAAGAAGCTGATTTTAAGGGAGCATTACAGCTAAGACACTAGAACTTTTAAGCCTTGTCAGTTGTCATGTACAAAATTTTAAACACCTAAAAAAATGTTTCTTAATATTTTAAGACAATTTAAAAACATGTAAAACAATGTTTTCAAGCTAAGCTTTAAGCAGTTATTTCAAAAGACATACAAATTTTATGGGAATAGTATGTAGGTCAATAAAGCTTAGTAATATGATTTGTACTTTGCAGTGAGAATTATTAACAGGAAGTAGAAGCACAAAACACATTGGAAGGACTTCCCTGGTGGTGCAGTGGTTGGGAATCCACCTGCCAATGCAGGGGACACAGGTTCGAGCTCTAGTCTGGGAAGATCCCACACGCCGCAGAGCAACTGCGCCCATGCACCACAACTACTGAGCCTGAGCTCTAGAGCCCGCAAGCCACAACTACTGAGCCCATGTGCCACAACTACAGAAGACTGCGTGCCTAGAGCCTGTGCTCCACAACAAGAGAAGCCACTGCAGTGAGAAGCCTGCACACCACAATGAAGAGTAGCCTCTGCTCTCCGCAACTAGAGAAAGCCCTCACACAGCAATGAAGATGCAACACAGCCACAAATAAATAAATAAATTAAAAAAAAAAAACTTTGGAAAGATTATTATAATGGGTGAATCACAAAAACAGCTGCCTGGATATTAGATTTAAGGGGATGTTAAGACTTTAATTCTGGTCAAAATCTGATAGGATCTTAAGAGTAAAATTTAAATATGAAGGGAGACATTGTAGACTTTAAAGAATTCCTATGACTTCAAATGAAATGACTTTTACCTTTATTTAAGGGGCATAGTAGGTTATATAGTGGAATATACAGTCCAGATAGCCATGGCAAACTTTAGAAATACCCGCGCTTCATTTTTTTTTTATTGAAGTATAGTTGATTTACAATGTTGTGCTAGTTTCAGGTGTACAGCAAAGTGATTGTTTCATATATATATATTTATGTATATATTATACATATACGTGTATATATATATATATATATATATATATTCTCTTTTTCAGATTCCTTTCCATTATAGCTTATTACAGATATTGAGTATAGTTCCCTGTGCTATACAGTAGGACCTTGTTGATTATCTATTTTATATGTAGTAGTGTGTATCTGTTAGTCCCAAACTCGTAATCTATCCTTTCCCCCACCGTTCCCCTTTGGTAACCTTAAGTTTGTTTTCTATGCCTGTAAGTCTATTTCTGCTACCCGTGCTTCATTTTTAATTAAAAATTTTAATTGGTTGAAATGGCTGGTGAGTATTTAAAGAACAGCACTATATTTTTAGCTTTCATTTTTTCATTTTTGTGACTCTCACAATTACATTTCTATGAAGCCAAGACTGTCAGTGCAGTATTTACCTTTATCCCCGGAAGTCCAGGAAGCCCAGGAAGCCCTGGTTCACCCTACATAGGAAAATCACACAGCATTATAGAACAGTATTCACTCAGGCACAGTATCTGAGAAAAACATGGCAAATGCTCCCAGCTGAATTCTTGCTGTATGTATATATATGTCTAATATATATACTGTCTAGTTTCAAGATATTTGGTAAGATTATACAGTTCAGTCAACTCGTGATTCAGGGATTGTTGACCATTTTGCAAATTTTTCAGGCTTTTCCCTGTTGCTGCCAGTTCACTGCTCATTGTCATCACTACCAGAAAGTGAGAAAGAGAAATAAAAGGAGAAGGAATTCCTGTGTTTTATTACTCCCTGGTCAATGATTTGTTGAGGAGGCTGAATCTATTTGGTGAAATGAGGATTATGTGCATTTAAATAATGCATCCTATTCCAGGGCTCTCTTACCTCAGATAATCAAGAGTTGGCTGTATGAACAGATGGTCATATCAAAACAGTATACATTAAAAGTCTCATTCACTTAAAAGTATAACAAGATTTCTTTTCCATTCCTGAATGATGAGAAGGTAAATTCATGGTTAAGATTATACTTAACTCCAGCCCGTATATCAGACAATTGTTGAGTCTGGGTAACCCTGCTTAGCAATTGAGGGCTAATGGTACCATGCAGCTGTTTCTGAATACAGGTTTGAGATTAAGTGGTACATTGTGGGTGAGCACACTGGAGTCAAGCTAAATCTTCTCATTTTCACATAATTGTTTACATTATTTTAAGCACAAAGTATAGTGACAAGAAGTTATATTGCTTAGAAAATCTCCTGAATTCCACTAAAGAAGCATAAAGGAATTGCTAGAGAAAATGAAAGTCCATCCTGTGTTGGACTGAGGTGACTAAATATTGTGGAAAATAACATTTGAAGGTAAAAGTGTCACATCATTTCATGATGGTGAGTCAGTGTTATGACAACTATACCAAAAGAGATAGAAGCATCAAACTAAAGATAAAAGTGGTAGAAGGCACTTCTTTAATCTAAATGCTTGAACAACCCTTATTCCAAGGAAAATCTACTAAGAACAACCAGACATTTCATCTTTAATATTATTACTTTCAGATTATGGAGGGCTATAATTTGCTCTGGTATTATCACAAAATGACTTCAGATACTGTTTATATTAAGCTGTATGTTTAGACATAGAAAGGAAAATGACTTTCCTGATGGTTTAGGTCAAAGGTGCTTCAGGAATGCAAAAGAAAAGCTATTCTTTCTGAAACTACCTGAGTGAAAGTTTGCATTGTGAACAAAAAGACTAAGATGAGATTAAGCCAGAGAAGAAAGAATGATTATTAAGAATTTGATATTTCATTCAAAGAAACTTGTCCAAGTAGATTAAAGTTTACATAGATACAACATTATACATTTGATTTTCTTTTTTTCCCCCATTTCCCTTTAATCAATAACTTTAGGAAGCTCTAGTAAAAAGAGCTTATCCATATTTCAGTGAAGATTCTCTTTTACTAAGAAAAAAGTATAAGGCCCTTGAAAACACAGTAAGTTGCAGTAGAATACACAACCAATAAAAGTAAACATATTGGTGACATATTGATAGTTTTGTATTGTTTCAGAAAAGCCCCCAAAACTCAAGACATCCTATTTAAGACATGTGTGGAAACATATAGGTTGTAACACTGTTTCCTAAAAGGAATTTTTACTAGACCCTTCCCTCAAGGGGAAGGGTCAAATTAAAAGGATCTGACGACTACTTTAAAGTAAGATATTTATATACACATGCATACATAGACACATCCATGTTTCTCACAATGAGAAAGATGTATAAAACATTATGGATTATTTTATAATGTAGATTGGATACTTACAGAGAGTTTAAGCATTTAGCTCTTCCCTACATCATATGCATATATATGTTGGTATATAGGTTATAAATGTACTTTTTAATGAACAAATCTTTCAGGAATTCATATTTTATACTCTTGGATTTTGACCTTTCCAAATTTATGTTTACTTAAAAGTTGGCAAAATGAAGGATTTTAAAATATTTAATGTTACCCTTTGTGAAACATCTCAGCATTTTTAGGAAGATATTTCTTCCTATATAAATTATCTGTCTTTATACCATGAATGTTTATCTTTTAATTAAGAGACAGTTTTCAGTTAATTTCTCCATTCTTGCCTATTTCTTGACTCAGAGCTTCTCTGAGCTGAGTTCTTGGTCACGCACAGCCCAAGTTCAGATCTAGGTCATAATTAAGAATCGGTTTGTTATTCCATTCAAAGACTTCTTGCCCAAGTAGATTACAATTTACACTGATACGTTATGCTTCTGGTTTTCTTTTTCCTTTCCCTTTCACTCTTTAGTCTCCATTATTGGAGACCCTTGTCTACTGTTAAAATCAGTTCTCTGCTTTCACCCCATGTCCCTGTGACAGTGCCCTGTGTTTCTAGATACAGTTCAACTGTGCCAGTCCCTTACAATGGGCAAACATGTATTTTTACCCCATTAAAACTAAAAAATATATTTTAAAAAGATGTGGAGAAGTTAGGAAGGCAGCTATGCTCACCAGTATACCACCAATGCCATTGAATGTGAAGTTAGGAAGGAAAAAATTATGTGATGAAACACACACTCACTTTACAAACATATATACCCTAACTCACATATCAATCACATACTCTCCTGCTGAGTCTATAAAAGAAAAAAACTATAATTAAATCATTCCCTATTATGAATGTTACTCTAAATAACAAACTTCCATACCGCAAAATACCAGACAGTGGAGAGCTAATCAATGCACTTTAATTCTGGCAGGATATCCTCTACTTTTCTGGGAATGTCCCTAATGCAGGAGCTTAAGTACCCATGAACCCACAACAAAGTTCTGCAATGGTGAGAAAAATGTCGTGAAAGTTTCCTTGAATGGATTCTATACTCAGTTCTCTTTGTCATTTTCCAATCTAAGCAACCAGCAAGAATGGAAACACTCTACTTTTAAATCAGTGTTGGGATAAGTATTGCCAAATCCAGATATTAGACAAGGAAGTCATAAATATTGTGGGAAAGTGAGATTGCGTCAACGGGTAGAATCTGGCCTAAATATTAATGAAAAAATATTGCTCTTTTCAGAGCACATTTTCATTCCGATGGGTTGTAATATTCATACACATATTCATTCAGGCACATATCTGTTCAGGTAGAATCCACTTCTCTCAATATAATTTAAAACAGGTTTTTAATGAAATACAAAGAAAAGCCAATGTTTCCATATGTAAACCTATAAACTTCCAGAAATGAATCTAAAATGTATTTTTAAGTAATCATGATAAAGCAATATTTTATTAACCAATTGAAAATCAATTTTGATCTTCTACTCTGAAAACAGTGGAACCTATATGAAATTATAGCAGACTTGTTTTGTTTTTTAAAAAGACATAACAGTTTTGCAGACAATTCTTTTAACTTATCACAGTTTTGGAGAGCAGTTTAAATTTAGCTTTTAATTTTTAAAGACTGAGGGACTTAAAATGAGATCATCTGAGAAAATTAGATGCTCTTTCAAACCAAAGCAGGCCATGGATCTCTGTGATATCACTAATTTCAAGCTTCTTACATAAAGAATCAGTAGGAAATCTTAGGCACCGAACAGCAAAATTTGCAGAGTTATGCTGGGCTCTTTGGAAAAGTCTCAACTTTACCTGAAACTGGGTCTAATGAATCATTACTCTTAGATTCTTAATTTCAAGAAAATCTATTTTTAAATTAGGGAAATGTTAAAAGAATGTGAAAGACCTTCTCAAAACACACTTTAACCTGAAGTGTTTAAACAAAGCAGTGATCCTCTCAACAACTTCAAGAATGTGGGAATATTTTTTTATGTTATGTTCTAAGGTTCCAAACGACTACAATGGGATTTATTCTCTCTTTCTCTTTATACTAATGAGGTATATTCTATGTTTCTCTTCATATTTTTTTCTATAACATTAGCGTTGCTAGACAAAGGAAGAGTCATGATCTCAGAGATTTAACATAATGTGGAATTCACATTTACTTGTTAGCCACATCTGTTATCTAAAAATCTAAAATCTGCACTGGGCATTGATATCCAGATGCTCGGATGATAAACTACAAACGGTCGTTTCCTGCTTCAGGCTCAAATGAGAATAAACATATTCATTGCATGTCCTCTAACTTATCACTGAAGTGAAGCACAAATGATAAAAAAAAATTAACGTTAGATTGGTTAAAGTGGTTTGACTACTGTCTCCAATTAAAATTTAGTTCATGAACAAACCTCTTTCTACAACATAACATTCACTGCTTAGGTAGATATTATTCACATAAAAAATTATCTGCAGGGAAGTATTTGAAATGAGAGGAAAGGAATATAATTTTAAAATAACTGTCCATCATTCCCTATTGAGACAGTTTAGTAAATATTCATTTCTTCTCATAAGAGCTAGAAACATGCAGAGTATATTTAAACATGCAAGATAGGTTGTTGGCATTCCAACCCAGCAGATCTTTGTTAGTCTCAAACAGCTCAGTATATGCTAACTTCAGTTCATAAAGCATCCTTTTACACATCCAGATTATGTTTGTGTTTTACTATGGTCAGCATCAACCCTTTTAAAATGAAAAACAGTCAAAACCACTCTGCATATAAGGCATGAAAACGGCATCATTTTCCAGATTATGTTTGTACTTTTACTATGGTCAGCATCAACCCTTTTAAAATGAAAAACAATCAAAAACACTCTGCATATAAGGCATGAAAACGGCATCATTTTCAGTAATTGTTCTCATATTATACAGTGATAGCAGACATAATCAAATGGTGACTATAAGACAGTACAAAGGACACACCAGAATAGGGATTTACCTTTTGCCCTGGACGACCAGATTCTCCGGGCTCTCCCTGGCCAAAGAAAACCAAAGATGAAAAGGGTAGTCTTACAAGAATTTTCCAAAAGCCTTAGGCCCTTGGACACTTTCAGCCTCCCCAATGACACATGCATTTCATTCACTTTATTCTGTTGCTCCACATCCTACCAGACATATGAACATTTTTTTTTTTGCTGTTAATATACCTGAAGCTCACATACAAATCCACATTTCCATAAAAACCAATCAGAAAGGGAAGAAAAGGCAAGACCTCTTGTTTAAGCCTTTATCAGAGATTTCTAGCAGATACTCCATGTTGTGTCTAGAAGCTGATTATTGCAGTAGTATATGAACAGAGTTAGAACCATCAAAGTTGGTAAAAGGGAAGGGAAACAAGAGACTTATAAAAGTCAAAGCTGTAACTCGTGGGGTACAAACACTTGCAAGGCTATAGTTACCTTAATTCCTGCAGCGGACGATCCAGGGTCACCCTAAAATGAAACCCATGAGAGATTATTCTACAAGTGATGGGAATCGGAAACACACAAACACATAGAGAGCCGTTATCTACAGGAGCACCCAAGGAAACCCCATGACTAATGGGCCGAACTATGCTCCTTAAGATTTCGTATCAATATGGCTAAGATGTCAGTAATTTCCAAGATAAACAATATACTTTCTAAAAACATGGGTTTACTTTGCAAAATACATAAGGACTACATTCCTTGAAATGAATATAAATATATAAATATGGATCTCTTCCCTTGATACAGTGCTAAAATTGTATTCTAAAGCAATACATTAGTGGATCTGGAATTTCAGTTTTCTCTATTTCAGGAATTTATTAATGTCACTGGCTATCATTTACTAGGAGTTCCCTGACCCTTTCGGTCTTCAGAAAGTCAGGGTTCAACAGATGAAGTCAAAGGGTTGATGATGTTGAGTTGGAAAAAGCCATGCCGCCGGTCAGTTTGTTTTCCTCATGAAGCACCGTCACTGTTATGACCAGCACGTTTTTTTCTAGCTCTACACTTATTTCATTGTAACGCAGTCACCGGAAAGTTACAGGATGATGGATGACTTGTGGGTGACAGGGACACAAGGAAGATCTGAGAGAAAATCTTGAGATAGAATCTGGTTTTCTGAAAGGCATTGTATTCCATCTGGATTTCACCCGAGTGTGACTACATTCTTTTTTTTTTTTTTTTACATCTTTATTGGAGTATAATTGCTTCACAATGGTGTGTTAGCTTCTGCTTTATAACAAAGTGAATCAGTTATACACATACACCTGTTCCCCTATCTCTTCCCTCTTGCGTCTCCCTCCCTCCCACCCTCCCTACCCCACCCCTCTAGGTGGTCACAAAGCACTACATTCTTAAGGCAGATGTGCTCTAAATACACAGGTGGGGCTAACAGGAGAGAGGACAGAGGGTGGCTGCTTATTTCTGATATGGGGCCAGGCAAGGGCTTAGATTTTCCAGTTCCTTCTAGTCCTCTGACCCATAAACATGCTACAAGGAAAATAAAAGGGAGAAAACGTAGTCATCTGAGACTGTTAAGAAAACAGAAACAGCCACAAGGAGGAAGGCACATACTGGGGTTTCCTCAGCTGTCCTATCTGTGCAAGGGCTCACAGAGCTCTAGGGGTCTACTTCCTCCTTCTAGGTTAGGAGAGCTGCTCATCAATCTCATTTAGAGACGGAGATAAACCTCAGGCCTCTACACATGAGGTACTTGCCCCTCTCCCTCAGTTTCTCTCTCTTCTCCCCACAGCTGGCAGTTCTCTTTGTTCAGGTCTTAAGTGGCTTTGCCTCAACCCCTCACTGAGCAACCTAGACACATGCCCCTCACATCCACATCTCACTATGAAGCATCTGTTCAAGTCCTGCAAGCTCACTGCATATGGATTATGTATATATGTTTTCTGCCTATTCTTTGCTTGTCCCTCCATTAGACGATCAGCCACATGTGGGCAAGTTCAGTGTCTATTTTTATTCAGTGTCTGAATAAAATATGCTGGGTACATATATGGTGAATAAATGAACAAATCTCAGAAAGAATATTTTCAGCAGGTCATCAGTCAAGAATCCAAAAAAAAAGGGGCTTCTCTGGTGGCGCAGTGGTTGAGAGTCCGCCTGCTGATGCAGGGAACACATGCTGCGGAGCGGCTGGCCCCGTGAGCCATGGCCTCTGAGCCTGCACGTCCAGAGCCTGTGCTCCATAACAGGAGAGGCCACAACAGTGAGAGGCCCGCGTATTGCAAAAAAAATAATAATAATAAAAAAAATAAAAAATAAAAAATAAAAAACTAGGAAGAAAAAAAAGCTTAAGAAGGAAGAGGAAATAATAAATTAACTTATTTGAGGAAACATATGAGTTTTTGACATCTGTAATTGCTACTACTCAAGGAAAAATTAAAACATGACAAAACATATAGAAGAGGATCCCAAATACTGTCTTATTGTAAAATGATACTGGTTTCTTTTCCCCATCACTAATAATCAATTGAGTTCCAAATGGGCAGTGAAATAAATGTGACTAACAAAATAATACTTATTTCTGTTTCCACTAAATCAAGTCTGTCTGAAAGCCATCAACACCAATGAATCAGTATTTTGCACAATGAGTCCTTTGTATTCATAAAAGCAATTTCGACTTTTCTAAGCCCCCTTTTTCATCTTATTTATATCTCACAAGACTCCCAAGAGATAGGGCAGATATTACTATTTTTACTCAATAGATGAGGAAATTGAAGCAACTTGAGCCTAAGTGAATTTTGGACTTCCTAAATTCTATTGCCATGTTCTTTTTATTGGAATAAGAAAAGAATTATTGGTTTATCTCATTTTGGCAACAGGGCACAATGGTTGTCGTAAACTTGTAAATAAAAGGAAGTTGCTTGTATTAACTGTAGTTTAAAAACGTTTTTTTCCAGTGTTTTAATGGAAAGTGACTGGATAACCACTAATGAGAATGACTAGATTTAGTTCTCAGAGAAAGTGGATGGGAAGGAAGGACAGTTTCCTGAAAGCCTGATTTATTTGTGGAAAGTGGAGCAGTTTCATTTGATGGACAACTATGAGTGATATATCAACTTTCTATTCAAAAATTAGAACTGTGGAATCTCAAGGAATTTTTATAACTTTTAAGTGGCAAGGCAATTACTGGAAGACATTCCTAAGTTAAACATTTTAAAGGATAATGCTGCGAGTAGTGAAAATAAAAGTCAGTGTTTATAATCCTCATTCCTCTAAAAGTGAAAATGAATACAGGATTAAAGTAGGAAAAAAAACCCAACTGTGTCTCTCTAAGTATACCCTTAGCTTCATAAATCAGTTGGTTTGAAAATAAAAGTCTCCACAGGGTAAATCATAAAGCAAAAAATACTTTGAGAAGATACTTGAGGTAAATGAATTTGACTTTGTTATTGACCATTCAAATACAGAGTTTTTGTTTTTGGCTGTGATTATTTTCAAGCACAACACTTGGTATGTAACTATATGTATGTGTCACTAAAGTCTATGTGGATAAATAAAGTGAATGTGGTGATATTTCTATCAGTCATTAATTCATTCAATAAATATTTATTGAGCATCGATTATGTGCCAACCATGTGCTGGATGCAGGGATACTAGGAGTTAGGGCGATAAAGCAAACAATGCTGTTTCAAACCCTGCCCTTGTCCTGTGCTTACGATACAGTCACCCTTCCATATCCCTGGGTTCTGCATCTGCGGATTCACCCAACCTTGGACTAAAAATCATTTGAGAAAAAAATTCCTGAAAATTCCAAACAGCAAAACTTAAATTTCTGTGTGCCTGGCAACTGTTTACATAGTATTTGGTATCATAAGTAATCTAGAGAAGCTTTATAGTACAGCTGACCCTTAAACAACACAGGCTTGAACTGCAAATGTCCACTTACATGTAGATTTTTTTTCAACAGTAAGTATTACAGTACCACATGATCTGCAATTGGTTGAATTCGGTGGATGGGGAACCACGATATGGAGAAAACAGGGATGTGAAGGAACCATGTATAAGGAGGGCCTTTTGTAAATTATACCCTGATTTCAACTGGCAGAATCTCAGCACTCCTAAGCCCAGCACTATTTAAGAGTCAGTTGAATATGGGAGCATGCGCATAGGTTATATGCAAATACTACCCCATTTTATATAAGGGACATGCTAGGATTTTGGTATTTGCAGGGATCCTGGAATCAATCTCCTGGACATACTGAAGGACTACTGTAATCATTTGTATATATGTATACCGTATATATGTACACAAATATATGTATTCAAAAATATTATTGATTGAATGCATAAAAGATACTTTCCACGTACAAAAAAGTCTGGGATAGGAAGATATTGTCATGTTGGGAAATTTTGTGTCACCCACAGAAGACATGATAAACAAATGCATGGTACAGGAAAAAGTTCTACCATTCAACGAAAATAAGAAGCAGGTGAAAATTAAAAAAAAAATTTTTTTTAAGGTTTTTCATTCAGTAAATATTTATTGGGCTTCCCTGGTGGCACAGTGGTTGAGAGTCCGCCTGCCGATGTGGGGGACACAGGTTCATGCCCCAGTCTGGGAAGATCCCACATGTTGCGGAGTGGCTAGGCCCGTGAGCCATGGCCGCTGAGCCTGCGCGTCCGGAGCCTGTGCTCCACAACGGGAGAGGCCACAACAGTGAGAGGCCCACGTACCGCAAAATATATATATATATATATTTATTATCTTCCTATTATGTGCCAGGAAATTGGATGGGTGTTGGGAATAGAACAGTTTGGTAACTTATAGTTTTTTGTTTGTTTATTTGTTTGTTTTTTCTTTTCCAGTGAGCTGGATGCCCAATTAAACAAGGAATCACAATAAATTGTGATAAGGGTTATGAAAGGGATCATAAAGAGTGCTCTGGGAGCACATGGGGGTAACAGAGACAATCCAGGGGACACTGAAAGGCTGCCCCAGGGAAATGACTTAATAAATTCAGGTCTCAGTAGACTGAGGAATAGGATGAGAACGTGAGGAGGTGGAGGTGGACAGAGAAGAGTATCCTAAGCTAAGGGAAGCATCATATGTGCTAAATTGGAGAAGGCCCTGTACCCCAAAGAAAAGCCTTCCCATGTGATCTTAAGAAAAGGCAATTTGGTGGGTGGCTCCAAATATGGGTGTTGCTTCTGAAAAGGCTCTGAGGATGCAAATCAAAGATGCTCTGCAGGCGTAAAGTAAGAAGGCAGGTTATTTATAGAAATGGAGATTGGGGGAGAAAAGAAAAATGAAGACACAGACAGGAAATACCAAGAAAGTGAAGCTTCCTGCTATATTTAAAAAGGATAACCAATGAGGACCTACTGTAGAGCACAGGGAACTCTGTTCAGTGTTATGTGGCAGCCTGGATGGGAGGGGAGTCTGGGGGAGAATGGATACATGTATATGTATGGCTGAATCACTTTGCTGTGCACCTGAAACTATCACAACATTGTTAATTGGTTATACTCCAATATAAAATAAAAAAGTTTTAAAAAATGCTCAGGAAAAAAAAAAGAAAGAATGTGAAATTTCTAAATGAACAGATAAGGTTGTGAATAATAGAGTGGCATGATGGAACCATTCAGCGGTCTGCAACAACACTTACTTTCAAGTGCTGGGATAATAGATAAGAAATGCATTTCTACATTTGTTGGTGGGATTAACACTCCAAAGAGCAGAACATAACCTTCCCGTAGTAACGCCACACATGATTAAAATCAGTCTTTGGCAGGTCATTCTTAATTCTAGAGTTCATCGTAGCTCTGGCCACAGAGAAAACTCAGCCCAGAGGTTTTTACAGTCCCACAGCATTTCCAGATGACCAGTCTGGAAAGGCTTAGATTGCTTTACCATCCAAAAGCACCGAGTTGGATCACAAGGAAAAAAATCCTATTAAAGTGAATCGCCAATGATGTAATTTACTACATCAATGGCAGAAAAGAAGCATTTTTTGATTTTACATCTCAAACTTGGTAAATGATGAATGAGTTTCACATACTGAACCCAAAGGCCATGAGAAGAGTGTTTCTAACATGCTGGAAACAAATTATGTGACAGAAGCAGGAAATGTTTAAAAAACACATCAAAAATTATATTCCAATTACAGCATTCTTGGGGATGAATGCTACAGGTCAGATTACATATTATATGTTACAGGTTCCTATTTACAATCCCCTGTTTAGACTCATTGAAAATTTATAGAAATGATTTCTGTTTTAACTGAAGCATTTCTCATACTTAATTTCAGTTGACTAATAAAACTTTTTGATAGAAAAGAAAAATAACCAATCTAGTTGATTTCCATTTCCATGTGGTAAGAAAGCTAATATTTATTGAGAGTTTACTATGTGTGAGTCAGCATGGTAAATGATTTGCATTAATATAAAAAATAAGAACCGTATTCCTTTGAGATGAATTTAGCTTTTACAAAGAAAAAAAATTTGCTTTACTATTGCAATATTAAATTTTTAAAATGTGTGATTAAAGGAACTATTGGCCTACGTTCAAAAAATTAAGCTCTAAAAATACATATTCTAAAGATTAAAATTCTCTACATAAATCCACATAGGCGTAGCTCAGACTTTGCATAAATGGTTTTCACTTGAAGAAACTGCTCTCTGTTTAGAAGATTTCCTTTCTTTAAACAGAGGTTGGCAACTATGGCCTGAGGGCTAAATCCAGCTAGCCACCTGTTTTTGTGTGGCCCAAGAGCTAAGAGTGGTTTTCACATCTTTAACGGTTAAAAAAAATGTAAAAAGAATAATATTTCATGACATTTGAAAACCACATGAAATTAAAATTTCAGTGTCCAGAAATAAAGTTTTATTGGAATAGAGCCACTCTCATATGTATACATATTGTCTATGGCTGCTGTCATGCTACGATGACAGAGTTGAGTAGTTGTGACAGACGCCATATGGCCCACAAAACCTAAAATATTTATTTTCTGGCTCTTTACAGGAAAAGTTTGCTGACCCCTGCTTTTAAGCAAACACAACAAAGGTAAATAAAATATCTATGTTTATATACCTAGGGTTTTTAATTTTGACTTCAAGAAGTCATAGAGGTATATCACTGGTCCCATTAGTATTAAACATACTCATGTCATGGTGGATTGCAGCATGATACTTAAATCTGACAGATAAATAAAATGGGTTTACAGCAGTGGTTCTCAATGAGGGATGATTTTGTTCCCCAGTGGACACTTGGCAACCTCTGGAGAGAGTGTTGGTTGTCACAACTCGGAGATGCTACTGGCATCTGCTGGGCAGAGGCCAGGAACGAGGCTAGACATCTGACAGCTCCCTCAAGAAGGATTATCCAGCCCAAAATGTCAGTAGTGCGGAGGCTGAGAAACCCTGGTCTACAAGAAACTGAGAGTCCATTCTAACTTCTAGACTACCTCTTGAATACAAACACAGTTGCTACTCGGTGACATTAATTTATTCCTACCATTAATTTCTCCCTACCACCCATGCCATATTTATATTAATATTTATAAGAATGAGGAAGACAAATTTCTCTTTACTTTATGGGTATGTTTTTATGACTAGCAATTGTCCATCTGTACCGTAATAATTTTCAAAGTAGAGTATTCTTATTCTCAACTACAAGCCTAAATGAATCATTCTTTGTTTCATCAATTAGCCTGATTTAAATCAAATCTGACTATTCCATTTTTAGTTTCTTAAAAGATCTTTTTCTTAATTCTTAACATATAGCACAAATGAAATAAAAATTTCCTTCCTATGTCAGAGATGTGTGTGAAGTAAGAATACAAGCAAAAGCTTCAATAGACTGAGGAAAAAACAGGAGGCAGGAAGATGAACAAACGACCACCACAATATAAGTGCTAATAATGGTTTAAAGGCCAAAAAAGAAAAAAACAAAAAAAAGACAATACAAAGGCTGACAAAATATCTGGATCTAGTAGATTTCAAGTTGAGGCAAATTTTCAAGACTGCATGAGAGGCTCTAATCAACTGACTTTAGCTTATTATCAAACTCTTACATCCCCTCCCAATCCTCTGCAATCTTCTATCCTAAAATCGGGACAAATGGAATCACTTTAGGAACTCTATTTTTATATCTCTGTGTATAAAGGGAGTGTTCCATTTACACATAAATAGTGGGGTTTTTGTTTTGTCTTGAAAGTCATATTACTAGAAACCCAATTATGCATTTTCTAGAATTTTTGACATAGCATTTTACTTTTAAAATATTTAAATTTGTAGCTAGGAGCTGGTGGAATAATCACCTTTTATAAATTAAATATTTAAAAGTTTTCTAATTGTGTAGAATTATCTCTGATCTCCCATTTTCATGTACATGAAATAATATTCTTGCTCATACACATACTCTTTCATATTTCGCAACACTGTACCTTTTCACCTGTATCACCTTTGGGGCCATTCTCTCCAGCATCTCCCTAAGAGGGGAAAAAAGCAATACATGTAAAATATATTGGTGACATTCAGCAAAGAGTAGTTTTCATTATTTTAAGTTTCCTTTCATAGGCACTATATATTAAAATCTGTTGTAAATGTTCTACAGAGCTAATGTACTTTACTTGACCAGCTGCCTGATATCAGCTAGTCCAAATAAATTTTATTACAATGAACATGGCTAAATAGTTTTAAACTACTCCACGATAATAACAGAAAGTAATTTCTCTGACTTCTAATAGCTTATTCTGGCATTAATAGCTTATTCTGGCTACCTTAACTCTTTCTCTTTTCTCTGCTCAAAGAGTCACTCTAACAAAGGCTTTCTCCTGACTCCCTCAATATGCCGTGTGCCTTAACCTTTCTGTCTCCTTCCTTGTCCCACTCCTGCCACCTGGAGTCCTGCCTTCTCCTTTCCCTTCAATCTGTGAATTCTACCCATCTCAAATCTCCAGGCCCTCAAAGTGCATGACCCAGCCCTCAAAACTGCTGCACTGAACATTGAGTTATCTGGGCCTAAGTGTTTTGTATTTGAGACATAAATGTTTTATATCTTATTAGAAAATTTTAAAAAAATATAGTAAAATAAATTGGGGAGTTTATGCTTCCTTTGTTATTTCTGAGAGCTCCTATGCCTATTCCCTCACTGATATCTTTCTACCCACAAGCAATGCTTTAGGAAAAAAGTCATTTGTTTATTATCCATGCTTTGCTTTCTTAAATTCTAAACTCTTTAAGTCTTATAGCATGCTCTAGTGGAAACATCATGAATTTTGGAGCCAGAGAGTTCAAGCCCAGGTCCAGGCCCTACTGGGCAAATGAAATTCTCTTTACATCAAATTTCTCATGTGCAACATAAGGGCAAGAATATTTTATGGGGTTATAAGAAATAAACAATTACTGTGTCTAAAGCAACTGGGACAGTATCTGACACATCATAAGCTGTTAATGATAGCCATTAGCAATAACAATGCATTATTGTTCATACATTCCGTAAGCTGGAATACCCTTCTGTCCAGCTGTGTAAGAGGTCACTCTTCTATCACTTAAAATTTTCCGTAAAATAAGAGAGAAGCTACTGATAATGGTTTCCCTGGGAGAAGGAGGGGTGGTGATGGAGGGAGAGTTTAACCTTTTCTCTTCACTTTCTTTTCTTGTTTCAAATAAGCATGAGGCTATCCTGCTCGGGCATTCTTTTATGGTGACGGGGACAGCACAGCGGTCTGGGAGCCTGAACCGCTTTATCTGATGAGTCCCTGGAATGGTGCTGGCACTGCTCCTTTTCCCTCCTTAATTTCTACACAAAAGAGTCATCTGTTGACTAATTCATTTCAGGTTAATTACCACGAACTGGTTGGAAGCCAAATAAATATACTGATCATAAGTTATGGGGGATCTTTGATAGGCAGCTCATTAGCACACTTTTAAAAATTGCTTGGAAATCCCTTTATTAAATAACAAAACAAACTTTCTTATTAGGAAAACTGGTTCAGAGTGGCCATGAAGTGAAGGGTTTGACTGAGTTGCCTCTCTGTTCTGCTCCCCTTCCATTTAAATAAATGTCTTTTTATTTTTGTTTTACAAGAATACAGTTATAAAATACAGCTCAAAAATACAGTTACATTCATGAAGCTTGCTGGATCTGTAGATGTACTTCTTTTGGGGTTAGTGGTGATGATAATGATTTGTCAGAAAGATCGTATCACTTATGAAGGGCATTATGTGGTATCTTGGTAGTTGCCTGCAGAGACGGCATACTTCTCAAACACTGGTAAAGGACATAGCATGAGAACTCCCCCAAAGCAGTAAGGAAGGATGTTTGTCTAAGAGTAATTTAACATATGCACTCTGCTTCTCCTTTTGCTTCTCTTTTTGGGTTTTATGGGAATTCGTTTTGGGACAACTTTCAGTGTATTTGCTGCAGGTAAACATCTGTATCCCTTTAACCTACTGACCTAAGAAGTAGTAGAGAGAGAGATGGATGCTTAGAAAAGTACTGGAGTGGCATTAGCAAATAGGTAGAACAGAAATTTTGCAGGCCTAGGGATTTTTGAAAGTCATCTAAAAGCCTGACATAGAATGTTTAAATTTGCACCCTTCTCCTCCATTTCTTTAAATCTTTTTTACCCAAACTTCTATACATATATAAGAATTACACTATTTTCTCCTTCCACTAATTAGCAGTTCAAAAAAAACAGTGGTCATTATATCTATCTACATCTATATAACTAAGCATACCTTGTTTTATTGTGCTTTGCTTTATTGTACTTCAAAGATACTACTGCATTCTTTACAGATTGAAGATTTGTGGCAACCATGTGTCAAGCAAGTCTAAGGGTGCCATTTTTCTAACAGCATCATTTTTCAATTAAGGCAGGCATGTTGTGTTTTAGACATAATGCTATTGAACACTTAACTGACTACAGTATAGCATAAATGTAACTTTTATATGCACTGGGAAACCAAAAAATTCATGTGATTCATTTTATTGCAATATTCACTTTATTGCAGTGATCTGGAATGGAGCCTGCAATATCTCCAAGGTATGCTTGTATACCTGTATCTGTCTATCCAACCACACATAAATACAGTTCAGTTTGGTACCTCTTTGGGGGAAAAAAATAAAAATCAGCAGAATCATTCTCACCTTTTCTCCTCGTTCTCCAGGTTCTCCCTGGGCAAAAGAACAAAGACTGAGTGACATATTAATTTATAAAACACCTAATCAATCAACACTAAAGAAAATCAGATATTGAACATACTATTAATAGATAAATTATATGTGACATTTTCTATTTTGGCAATATATAGTTGCTATATAAAAACAAAAGGTTAGGGCTCCCCTGGTAGCACAGTGGTTGAGATTCCTCCTGCCGATGTAGGGGACACGGGTTCGTGCCTCGGTCAGGGAGGATCCCACATGCCACGGAGCGGCTGGGCCCGTGAGCCATGGCCGCTGAGCCTGCGCATCCGGAGCCTGTGCTCAGCAGTGGGAGAGGCCACAGCAGTGAGAGGCCCATGTACCGCAAAAAAAAAAAAAAAAAAGGTTAAGACGAGTTTCCTGGAACATTGAGTATGGATATCAATAGCAAATGTAATTTTAATTCTTTGCTTTCGAGGACTAAAGAAAGATATTTAAGATGATCAGCCCAAACCCGGCTTTTAGGGCACTAAGGAGAAAAATGTGGCAATTCAACGTCTCAAGAGGCTTCTGAGATTATGACGCTTTATTCTGCTCAAACTCAGACTCAGTAAGGTGAGTTTATTTACTTACATCCTTCAATGAAATCTTCCATTCAAAGCAGCCCCTGGTGCACGGATTATTTCAGGGGTCAGAGTACCAGTGTGGTTCTCTAATCTGTCTTCCCCTGATGTGACTAAGGCCTGAACTTGGACCCCTTCACAATGTCATGAACTCTCTTCAATCTGTTGTTAACCACTATGTTCCAAATTAGGTGTACTTTAGGAGGCATTAGTTTTTTCAGAAAAGATACTATATTGGGGCAGACTCTAAGTGAGTTTAGGAGAGATGTCTTTACTCAAAATGATGACCATGACAGTACAAGGACTAAAATGCAAAATTGTGTTCTGAAAAGAATCTCATTTTCACTTTACCCAGAAGGGACAGGGGACAGAGTCAGAGAGTAAATCTAAAGCAAATCACACACATTATGATAATATTCCTCTTAAGAAAAGTTTGAGAAAGTGTTGCAATAAGATCAGACTACTTTAAAAATTATTTTTAAGGTGGTTATTGTGTTTTTTAAAATTATAATTCACTCAAGAAATCTGTCTGAAGGCAACACTCTTTTCACTCCCTGAAACTCCACCTGACCCTTTGGCTTTCTGAATTTCTGGTTACCTTTCACTGCTCAGCAGCCATCCTGATGGTTGCTAGGCAACAAAAGAATAGTACTGAGAACATGCATTAAGCATTAACTCCTATCATTTGGCTTTTTAGCATGGAGCAAGAGAGGGAAGAAGACAGGAAAATGGCTGTAGTCCCAGAAGGAATATTTTCTTTCCTCTCCTGCAGGACAAAAGACAGGTCTATAAATTTTAGGTCTGTCCTAGGCGCCTGTCAATAGCAATGTGATCTGTAAAATCAGCTGACAAGCATCTGTGGGTATGGATACACACCAGCACAGCTGATGGGATTAGACATTAGTTTTGTACTTCAAGGGATGGTCACTCATCAAAGGACTTGGGATTTGTCTGCCTATTTGGTTTAAACTAAACTGTCACCAATCTTTTTATATTTAAGATTAATTTGTTCTTCAAAAACAAAGGAAATTTGGAATCCAAAAAATATCTCTATTACATTTTTTCCCTACTTAGTAATTCAGACTACATCCATTTTTAAATTTCAAACATGCCACATTTTTATTATGCTCTTCATGTGATTAACTGGTTAGGTTGTGTAAGTCTTGAAGGTGGCCAAATCTTGAGGAAAAGTCACAGTGGCACTGTGAACATCTTTAGTACATCTTGTAAAAATTATGTAAATGTTGGCAGGATGGACATGGTCTATGTTGTAATATGTTCATTAAGTGGTAAAATGACAAAGTCACATTTGAAACACAGGCTTTCTCATGTTATTTAAGTATCCCAGAAATAAAAATTTAGACATATCTTACATGTTTCTCTGCATTTTTAATGCTAATGAGAATCACAAACATCACTTATGCTTTAGTCACAAAGTTTTATACTATAGTATATTATATTACTGACAAAAAATTCCATCCAAGTAAAACCAGTGGGATATATAAAAAGTGTAACAGCTTACAATCTCATGAAAACTCATGCCTCAAATGATTCTGTTTGGTTTTCTTTGCACTAACCTTTGGCCCTGGTATTCCATTCTGTCCTACTGCTCCAGGCAACCCGGGTTCACCCTCAAAATAAAAAATAGATACTACTAAATAAAACAGACAAAATCAACACATTATATAGCTCATTAGAGGATATAACCATCCAATAATGCTCAAGAAGTAAATAGTATGTTAGACTAGTTACACAAGTTAGCTTGTTTGGTCCAAAATTCTATGTGCTAGGGACCGAGGATACAAGAGGGCTAATTTCCTCGTGTTGAGTCTTTTCTCCACTGAGAAAGTGAAAGCAAATTACCAATGGAAATGAATATCTAGCATGATGCTAGGTACATATAGCTAGGTATATGCTAGGTACAATATTTGTTAAATGAGTAAAAGACATCTGAAAATTTAAGACTTTCTTGGTGGAGAACTTTCAAGTGATTCGTCAGCTCAGGAAAATAGAGACTAAATCATTCTATTTATTAGACTTAAGCAAATGAGCATCTCCAAACCTAAATCTTGAAGAATATACATATCTTTGAGCATCTACTTAACTCATTTAGACATGTTTGACACAAAAGTAAAAATGGCTTTGATTTCTCTTTCCAGTTTCACTGTAAATATAATGAAAATAAACATGAGAAGTTGTGGTTTTCAGTGTCATATTGAGTGATAGGCATTTGAGAAAACGATGATGGCTATTAGCTAGAAAGATTTTCCATTTCAGAAGGATGATGATGTATATCAATCTTTCTAGACTCTGAACCAGCAACTGTTTTCCAAAGTGGAAGTCTCTTGCGCTCAGAAGCAAAGGAAAGATATTCTGCATGACAACTGTAGTTAACAACACTGTATGGTATATTTGAAAGTTGTTAAGAGAGTAGATCTTAAAAGTTCTTATCACAAGGAAAAAAAATTGTAAATATGTGAGATGATGGATGTTAACCAAACTTACTGTGGTAATCATTTCACAGTATATACATGTACCAAACCATTATGTTGTACACCTAAAACTAATTCAATGTCATGTGTCCAACGTATCTCAGGAAAATTAGGAGAAGAAAGAAAGTGTAGCTTTTAATACTTCCATGTAGCTCAAACTTAGAGCAACTAGAATTTCATTTTCATTTAAAAACATTCCCAAAGCCATTTATTATGTGCTTCAACTTCTCAGCAAGTTTCTTTCCCCTGAGGGTTAAAAAGTTGATACTTAGTTGATTAAAAAAAAATTGACTTTATTTTTTAGAGCAGTCTTAGGCTAACGGCGAACCTAGTTGATTTTTTAAGAATGTTTTCTAGGTTGTCTGGAGGGCAGAAATTGTGCCATTTTAGTATTTGTGCTCTCACCTTCAAGAACACTTACATTAGTAAAACAGCAACATTTCTTAAGTTCCAGGAGCTTTATATTCATTAACTCACTTAATTCTCACAAATTTCTATAAGGTAAGTACTATCTTTATCTATATTTAATAGATGAAGAAACTAAGGCACAGAGAGGTAAAGTAATTTTTCCAGATTTACACAACTCTGCCTTAAGAGGTTGTGCTTTTAGTACAGTGATGCATTGCTGAATGAATGAATGCATCTTGAAACTGGGAGAGTTGATGAAGAATATTTCTATCCATATTATCATTTGGTTTATACTCCCCATTTATAAATGACCTTCCAGAATGTATACAAACCTGAATTAAATGTAACTTCTATAAAGATGATTTTTGTTCACCTACCAGATAAACGAAGCAATGTGAAGTTAATAGTGTCTTTCTAGAAGAGCAAAAAATGTTTTTCTCTTATACTGGATTATTGTAATTGCTAAAGACTTAACTCATGGAAGAAATTCTGCTTCCTGTATAAAGTTACACTATAATCATTTGCTCTTTCCTTGATAAAATAGCAAAAATGTTGACTTACAATAACGATGGCTATTATAAGAAAATTTTGATAAGCCATATGTTCATAACCAAGGGTAAGAACTCCAATGGAAATTGAATACACCCTGAAAGAGGACTGTCATTTACTATGCAACCAGAAAAAGAGTTATCGAGTCTGCTTTCTTCAAAAAACTTACACCAGGAGGCACTAATATCGTAACTCATGGTTTAATGCAAACGAGATGCTGCCAGGGAACAATACAAACTTTGTTTAGACTTTCAAAGAATAACTATGGTAGCCAGAATTATTTTTTTTAAAAAATGGTTAAGCCCCTGGAACCAGGCAAAATACATGCTGAGATTTTGAAGCAAGGAAGACAAATGTTGCTTAGGTATCTGCACAACATCCTTCTTAAAATATGAACATCGAGGGACTAAAACTTGATCCTTTTTTTCCCTTTGATTTTATATTTTGTTAAAATAATCTTTTAATGTAAAAGGAAACAAAAAATTGCACCCAGAATCCCATCACTCTATCATAACTGTTTTCATTTTGTCCTGTTTCCTTCTAGTTGTTTAAATTTATGCTTACATATTTCAAGCAATTGTAAGCTTATTACATAGTTTGACATTCCGATTTTATATTATTTTATACCATACGTTTGTTTTTACACAGTATTTGTGATTGTCTTGTGAATAGTTTATCATCTATCAAAGTCAGGTGTGATCATTTGTTTAAGCTGTCCCAAATTGTTGAATACTTAGGTTGTTTCCAATTTTTGCTATTAAAGGTAAATTAAAATAAACATCTATGTAAATATTTCTAAGTTGCTTTCCAAAAGGGATCTGAGATTTATCTGCTTTTCTAGGCACCCACTCTGTTACTTTTTCACAACTTCATCAGCATTGGATATCACAATTTTAATTACTTTTGTGGCTATTTTATTTTTTTAATTTATTTATTTAATTCATTTATTTTTGGTTGCATTGGGTCTTCGTTGCTGCGCGCGGGCTTTCTCTAGTTGCGGTGAGCGGGCTTGTCATTGCGGTGGCTTGTCATTGTGGTGGCTTTGCTTGTTGCGGAGCGTGGGCTCTAGGCGCGCAGGCTCAGTAGTTGTGGTACATGGGCTTAGCTGTAGTTGCTCCACAGCATGTGGGCTTTTCCGGGACCAGGGCTCGAACCCGTGTCCCCTGCATTGGCAGGCGGATTCTCAACCAGTGTGCCACCAGGGAAGTCCCTGTGGCCGTTTTAATAAGCACAAATGAGAATTTACTGGGGCCGTTTTACGTTTATCACTTGTAAGGTTAAATAGGTATGTAGTGAGATTTTAAAGTTAAAAAGTGAATAAGGCTGTTTCCTGAATGAATCAAGGGAAGATAAAAAGGAAAAATGGCTCGTAGCATTTTACCTTTGTAAAAAGTAATAACAAGAAATATATATTCAAACTCAGATTAGGAGGTTATGGAACATTCTGTTATTATTCAAATTTAGTTTCCCAGGTTGTGTTAAAGGAATGTTACCGATGAAATGCTGTACAACTTTGAGTACCAAGGCCAAGCAGTGGGATTCTGGAAGGCATTAATTCATTCAACTAACATTTAGTGAAAATTTACTATATGTTTTACTCTGAGCAGAGTGTTGCATGAGATATAAAGATGAAATAGACATGACAGGTACCTGTGCCCAGAGAGCTTGTCTTTCAGTGAGGAGAGAGATATCTACATAAATAACTTAAGAGGACATCTAATTGAGATGGAACTTTTTTCTTTGAGCAAAGTTTTCTTGCACTTCATAAAGAGGCATAATAAATAGAAATCAAAGGGAAGTCTTAATGAAGAATGAAGTATATGTCATATGGTGTATTAATATTTTCTGGTATATGAGGACAAAATATCATGAGGCCTCTTCAAATAAAGTTACAATGATATTACTTTACTACATAATATAGTAAAAAAGTACATATACAGAGAAATATATCAGAGAAGTATAGACCAAAAAAATGGGAATTGGGTTTTGTGTGTGTGGGAACTAGTCTCACGTTCACTGGATAATCTATTCATCTATTTCTGAATGCATCTCATATTCACTACTACTAAGGACATTCCAAAGATAGTAATGAAGAAAAATAGCAGCTAACATCTTAACTACAGGTAGATTGATAGAGTTTTCTCTATTACACTTTAAATTCTAGGGCTATTCCTAGTGTATTTAAGCTAAAAATAAGTTGAACTGACTTTTAAGAAGGATAACGCTGCTTTCTTTCTTTCTTTCTTTCTTTCTTTCTTTTTTAAACCAAACACTCTTTAGAACTCTAATGTAAAACATCACCCAAGGCTTTTACAGTTATTTTAGTTACTGCTATTCAGGGGCAACTTGAAAGAATACTTAACAATAGGAAGGAATGTCATTTTCCTACAAAATTGAGTGCTAAAGAGAAACAGACCATTTAGCAGTAATATTGCTCCCTGTCACTTCAATCACAAAGGGTTACAGCTTTAAATTTTTAGCATAGTATAATTTTACATTCACCTTGTCAATATAGATTTGTTTCCTTTAAGTACTCCATTTTCAGGAAGAACTCATCTAAACAGAAGAACTAAAATTATCCCCCCTTATCCTCTGTTTTGCTTTCCTTGGTTTCAGTTACCCGTGGTCAACCAAGGTCTGAAAATATCAAATGGAAAATTACAGAAACAAACAAGTCATAAGTTCTAAACTGTGTGGTGTTTTAAGTAGCGTGATGAAGTCTGGTGCATTCTGCTGCATCCCACCCAGGATGTGAATCATCCCTTTGTCCAGTGTATCCTGCCCGTTAGTCATTTAGTAGCCACTAAGTTGCTTGATCGACTGTCGTGGTATCACAGTGCTTGTGTTTGTGTAATTCTTATTTTATTTAATAATGGCCCCAAATATGGGCAATTCAGACATTCTCTTACTATATCTAATTTCTAAATTAAACTTCATCATAAGTATGTACATTTAGGAAAAAACATAGTATATATAGGGCTTAGTACCCTCCTCGGTTTCAGGCATCCACTGGGGGTCTTAGAACGTATTCCCTGCAGATGGGGCTGGGGACTACTGTACAAGGAACATGAAACAGCAGCAGATGAAATTAATGATATTGAACATAACATGGTATCAGTCTTAAGGCTGTTCTCCTACCACTGGAGTTGGTGGGTTTGGTGCCTGTGTGTAATAAAATAAAGACTAAAAATGGGCAGCATTGGTCACTGATACCTCTCTAAAGCATTGGGTGGACTGGGCCTTTCTTCCTGACAGTGATAGCACATAGAAGGATCTCAGTGGCCTAAGTGGTGAGCAGGACCGGCCGCTAGTCATTCCTCTCCTGCAGGCAGTCATGTTGGGGAGTCGGGTGACCCTGTATGAGGCTTAAGAGCCTCAGAGGCTTTGGTAGCTATTGGGTAGATAACCCTTGGTAGAGGAAGATTCTCTGAAGGCAGTGAGGTGCCCACAGGGACTTCCAGTTAGAACTATCTGGGGAAGAGTCAGGAAAATGGAGTTTCTGCTCTCCATTCATATTTATTTTCTCTCTCTCTAGTTCAGTTTAGTTTAGTCTTCCACCCTAGTCCCCTAATGCCAGTGAGGATGAACAGAAACTTGGGCGAAGGTAGGAGGTAGAAAATGACCAACATATTTTACCTTGAAATTTCTAGAAATGTAGCATTTTACCACACAAAACTATAAAATAAGAATCCTTGCCCCAAACCTCAAGTGTTATTAATACTCTAAATAAATCCTTTGTCTTTTTGTACTCCTGCCCACTTCCATGAACTCCCAGGGGTACACATCCCTAGTTTAAGAAATTTGACTTAAGGGAGATCCAGTTTACTCTAATAATATTACAGTTTAGCTCCACCTTTTTACATAAGTTTGTGTGGGTGGACCCATTGAACTAATGCATCAGTTTTTTTCTATATATGTTCTCTCTCTCTCTCTCTCTCTACATATATATATATTATATATATAATATATATAATATATATATATGTAAAATCTAAAACACAACCCACTTGTATATTGGAGATTGTCAATCACTGCATTCAACAAGAAGCAAATCTTTGATGATGTTATAGTTCAATACATTTAGAACTGTACAACCTGGCATTAAATAGCACAAAGTAGAAGGACAAGTTGGAATCAAACACCAAAAATTAAGCCACACAGCCATAATGAAATCAGAGTAGACCGTATTAGATTTTTATACAAGCTAAACTGAATAACCATAAATTGGTAATTTATTTGTTGTTGTTGTTTACAGATGTCTAGCACCAATGTATTTAGAATTTCAATGGAAAAATGTTCTCAATCCCATATTATTTGATCCTATTTGCTCCCTAGGCAATTGTCCCACTTCTCTTTGACCACCCCCCACCCCGTTTCCATGCCATAAAGACTGTGGTATGGGATGAACCTTGAAAATGAGCAGAGTTTAAACCCGTGTTGTCCAATATGGTACCACTAGCCACATGTGGCTCTTGAGTACTGGAAATAAGGCTAGTCTTTGAGATGTGTTGTAAGCATAAAATACGATTTTGAAGACTCAGTTGTAAAAAAAATGTAAAATATCCCATTAATAATGTGAATACTATTAATCTTAAAATATTAATTTATATGATGTTGAAATGGTAGTTTTAGATATATTCAGTTAAATAAAACATATTATTAAAATTAATATTACCTGCTTTTTAAACACCTAAAAAATGTGGTTACTAGAAAATTCACATTTACATATGTGGCTTGTATTTGGAGCTTGCTTTATGTTTCTATCAAACCGCATTAGTTTAAACCATAAAATTATATAATTATTAGAAGACATGATGAAGCAGAAGCCTTTAAAAGCAGGGAAGGAGCACATCAGTATTCAATCAAGTCAACGTACGGCGCGACTTCAGAATGGAGACGCCATTGTGGAGTTAAAATCCACCACTGGACTCTGCCAAGGAAGGTAGTGTGTGTGGGGTTGAGAGCGGAGAGCTGCTCCGGAGCAGAGGCTGCTGAGGTGCCAGGGGAGCCACAGTTGGTGCGGGGGTAGAGGCTGACCCTAGGGACCTCCTAACCCACCTCCCTGCCACCCACCAGCCTCCAACACTCTCCTAACAACAAGTCAACTTATAATTCCTTCACTCAGGTCTCTCCAAGGCTGTCCCATCGCACTCGGAATAAGGGCCCCTGCAAGGTCTGGCCCTGTTGCTTCTCTGACCTCACCTTCTGCCACTCTAGCCACATTGAACTCTTTGTTTCAAGATGCTAGGCAGGAGCTGGCCCACAGTCTTTGCATTGGGGCTTCTCTCCCATGGACCAACTCCCCTCTGATATCCAGGGATTTACTCTCTTACCTTCTCAGCCTTGGAGCAACTGTCCCCTTATTACAGGGGTTGCCTGGAATACCCACCACCACACACCACCACTCCCTATGCCCACCCATTATCTTACTTTGCTTTCTCCACTGCACTAATTTCCACCTAAGGGAGAAATTTTTTGTTCCTTTCCCGTCACCCCCATCAGGATTGCCAGATTTGGCAAATAAAAATACAAGACACCCAGCTAAAATTTAATTTCAGATAAACAATAAATAATTTTTAATTAAGTGTATCCCAAACATTGAATGGACATATCACATGAAAAATGATGGGTTGTTTATCTGAAATTCAAATTTGATTGAGCCTTCTGTATTTTACTTGGCGACTGGATTTCCCACTCCTTCTCCACCACTAGAATACGAACTTTGTTTAGTTCACTCCTCTTTCCACATTGCCTAGAAACTGTACCTTAACACATAATAATTGTTCAGTACATCCATGTTGGAGGAATGGATGAACACAGGAGACGTGAATACATTAAGCCTATATGAAAATGTGAAGCCCTTACAGGCCTAGTAAGAGGTGAAGACAGTAAGCCTTTTCTGCTGGGAGACTGGAAAAGACCTATAAATCTGGTGGCAAGAGATGGCTCTTTGTCTGGACTATGGCGAAAGACAGCGGTGGGAAAAGAGATAGGGACCCAGGAAAAAGATGGGAGAGATGTTAACCCAGCAGTGACATGTCCATGTCCCGCAGGTCAGTCTGAAACAGAACTGAAAAGTAGAGGACTAGCCTGGGGTCAGTGAAGAGTGGGAGTTAGTGGAGGGGAGGAGTCCCGTAAAGGGCAGGATGCTGGGAATCAGCAGAACTTTCATTGCTGCCAAGGAAAAGCCCTGAGCCCCTCCAGGATTCTATCAGGGCAAGAGTGGTTGCGTAGAGGACTAAAGGCTCCAACAGTTGCGCCTGTGGGTACGGAGACCAGGCCATTAGAAATATTTCCATCTATTCGGTTATCTCCCCTCTTGCATCTGCTCCTTCCCTCGCCCCATGTGTCTCAGTGAAGGGCAAGTAGTATCTGGGGCAATGCTGGTTGTATAAATTATCACGTCATCTCAACTTTCCCAGAAAACTTACATGTGTGATCATTTACCTCATGAACTCATTCTAACATCTGCTTCTCCCTAAGCAGAAGCACTCACAAAATAGGGCAATATATATATATTTTTCTCTTTTTTTGGCTGCATCGCATGGCATGCGGGATCTTAGTTCCCCGACCAGGGACCGAACCCATGCCCCCTGCAGTGGAAGTGCAGACTCTTAATCACTGGACCGCCAGGGAAGTCCCAAGGGCAATATTTTCGTTGAAAGGAACCAAGCCAGCCATTCTTAATAGATGAAGAAACACATTCAGAAAGGGGAAGTACTTTTTCCAGAAGCAAAGAGCTGCCAAGAGGCAGATATGAGATTAGAACCCAGGTCTTCCGATTCCCCATCTTGTGTTTCCTCTATCTGAGTAACGTGTGTCTAAAGAACTTATTCATATTTATTATGTTTCTTTTGTATTTAATTTTTGCAAAAAATGAGAAAGCTGCTTCAGGAAGCCTCCAGTCTAATCCCACGTTTTCTACTTCTGGTCCTGGGACACAGAGCAAATTGCTTGAGCTTCTGTGGGACTCAGCTTTTATTCTATGCAGTGTGTGGAGGGAGCTTAAATGCTTACCCTCTCCCAGATCTAAAGGATTAAAATTTATTTTATTATTATTATTAGTTGTTGTTGTTGGACTAAACATGTCAGTGCTGGCATAAAGGAAGATTCCTCTGACATCTGATTAAACTTGCCTCAAGTCCCGATTTCACCAGCTGTGGAAGTGTAGGATTTGCTTTCCCACCCCTCTGCTTGAGTTCTTACATCTGTATGTGTCATCTCTATTTTGCCCCAGACCAGTTCAGATGGGTCAGTTAGTTCTTCACCAGTTGCCTCAAGAAATTCACTCTCCTCAGGTCTTTTCTTTTTTTTTTTGACATGACTCATTTAATTTAATTAATTAATTTATTAAAAAAATTTTTAACATCTTTATTGGAGTATAATTGCTTTACAGTGGTGTGTTAGTTTCTGCTGTATAACAAAGTGAATCAGTTATACATATATGTATGTCCCCATATCTCCTCCCTCTTGTGTCTCCCTCCCACCCACCCTCCCTATCCCACCCCTCTAGGTGGTCACAAAGCACCGAGCTGATCTCCCTGTGCCATGCGGCTGCTTCCCACTAGCTATCTGTTTTACGTTTGGTAGTGTATATATGTCCATGCCACTCTCTCACTTCGTCCCAGCTTACCCTTCCCCCTCCCCGTGTCCTCAAGTCCATTCTCTAGTAGGTCTGTGTCTCCTCAGGTCTTTTGTGGGCTTAGGATTGAATACCTGGGGTTCCTGAAAGGTGTCCCATCACAGAGCACTCAGACTTTCCTCATCTCTCTGCCTTCTCCTCTCTCCCCCTTCCACCTCACCTTCCTCCTTCCTTCCCTCCTTCCTCAACCATCCTGGGAATTCAGCTTCACCCTCTCTTATGTGGAGCAATTCAGTAGTTTTTAGCTCCTACTTGCATACTCAATGCCTAATGCTTCTTCTGTTTCTTTCCTGGAGGCAGAGGCTTTGTTACTTGGTGAAAGAGAAACAGAAAATTATTTGAGCTTTCTATTGTGTTGGTTGTGCACCAAAGAACCAGCATCCCTGTAGGGGAGTTTTGTCTCGTTTATCCAGTCAGCAAACTCCCTCCCTAAAATTAAAATCTCTTTGTCCACCTTGGTAATATGAATAATAGTAGAAAAGTAGACCCTTCTATCAGCCAGAAACTTAACGAAAATATTCTATTTCAGATAATTTACTGAAATGGGTCCTAAACTGATTAAAGTAATACCTAAACTAAACCTAATAACCAAACCCTCATTATACTTTTTAAAAACGTACAAATGTCTAAAATAAGAAAACATGATAGTTGTATCAATAGTGCTATAGTATGGACTATTTCAGAAATAAGTTTGTGGTTAACACTTTTATTCACTTTTTTTTTTAATATATATATATATATTTATTTATTTATTTATGGCTGTGCTGGCTCTTCGTTTCTGTGAGAGGGCTTTCTCTAGTTGCGGCAAGTGGGGGCCACTCCTCATGGCGGTGCGCGGGCCTCTCACTATTGCGGCCTCTCTTGTGGAGCACAGGCGCCAGGCGCGCAGGCTCAGTAATTGTGGCTCACGGGGCCAGCCGCCCCGCGGCATGTGGGATCCTCCCAGACCAGGGCTTGAACCCATGGCCCCTGCATTGGCAGGCAGATTCTCAACCACTGCACCACCAGGGAAGCCCCTATTCACGTTTTTTGTACAGCTAACATAGACAGAAATGTACGAAATATAATTTGAACAAAGAAATTCAAAGAGATAGCTAAGAATTTAGGGGTCACAGAAAATAGCTAAGTTGAGTTTATCTGGATGAAATTTACAGGAGAGAAGAATGATCTGCCTTGAGCACACCCCTAAAACGTAAAGGTCTAGGGAGAAGCACACATGGATGACCCTCCATCTCAACCCTCCCTGCTAATGTCTTCCCTTCTCTTCCCAACCCCAGTTCTCTTATTCATCAAGAAGGGACTTTGGGGTTGCGTGTGGACACCACAGCCTGCAAGCTCTGCCTAAAGCTCCCTACCAATAGCTGCTCTAGGCCCCTCACAGGTGTACAGGCACACACGCCAGCTGTGTGGTTCACCCTTGGGAAAATGGACCTGGGGAAGAGGCCACTACGGGCAATGGAAGCAGACTCAGCACAATAGACACAGGAATTCTTGGGTCCTGGGTACCTGGGCCGTGATCTAGAAGCAGGGATCTGGGCTTTGAGTGGGCATGTCTCCTTGGCCCTGTGGACTTTTCACCCCGTGGGGACAGACCCAACATAAGAGGGACAAAGGAGGGTGAAGAGCAACACTGCCTCGGTCTAAGGGAAACACTGTCCAGTATTCCTTTTTAAATAACTTATAAAAGGTGCAAAAGTCACCAAAAACCAGCCTGGGAACATGATGTCACAGTGTGGGGTTGGGGTGTCTTTTACGTGTATCAGAGAAATTGTTCTCTGCATGTACTCTTACGGAAAAAAAGATTAAGAATAAAGACATGTTTTAGGAAGACAAAATATCAAAATGGATGAAGGGGGTATGTGACCTGGAAGAGGTTGTTAGGACCAGGATAAGTCAGATATAACACACTTTGTTCAGCTCTCGTGTCTTACACAAATTTCTTCTAAATTAGATAATTAGTGTTTATTGCAACTTTGTGCATGACTAGGGCTGCTAGAAAAGGAACTGCAGTAGCAATAGCTAATCAGCATCTGATATTCCCCTAGTGCAGGAATGAGGAAGAGGCGGGGACTTATGTGTATCCAATGAAAAAGAAACTCAAAAGTGGTGTTGGATGTTTGGGGAAAGACTCTCATTCACTCTCTGGATGTAGATAGGAAAGAATGAAGCCCCAGGCATGATTGGCAGCCACCTTCCAACCAAGAGGAGAGTAGGAATTAGAGTGAAGGCAGCAACATGAAAGACAGAGTGACAAGATGGAAGAAACGGGTTTTTAGTGATGAGGTTTAGGTGCCAGGACAAAGCAACGCTGCAGCCTGCATTAGTGCTGGACCTTCAAGCTACATGACCAATAAATACCTTTATTTTAAAAACTAGTTCTGTTAAGTATTCTATGACTTGCAACATAACATGCCCTTGATAATATACCCTTTTTTGAAGTTTAAAAACCCAGGTAATTTCTTCTTTCCTAAAGTATAGTTCCTAATAATAAATCTATGTATAGTTTGAATGATAAATTATCCTTTTCACTTGGAAGAGATGTGCCTAATTATTCATAGAAATGTTAAGTGGTTATGTCTAACAGGAAAAACTCTAAAGATCAGTGAAAAGTAGTGGAAAGAGATAATAGTTCTTACTAACATTCACTTATACTCCCAGCAGGTTTCTGAGTCATGGAGTTCTTAATGCCCCCAATTCAAAGTGGAAAATAGTCTGCTCTTATTTAATAATGTTTTAAAATAAACAGTTAACATTCTATACTTCCTTTATTTTGTCCGATTAAACTTTGAGGTAAACATGACAACCTTCATTTGACAAATGAAGAAACTAAAGCTCAGAGAAGGAAAGTAACTTGTCCAAGATCATACACATACTGAACAGCAAAGATGGAATTTTCTGAATTTAAAATCCACACTCTTAACAGTTGGAGCCAACAAACTGGCTTTGAAGTTGAACTCTACCACAAACACTTCAGTGACCCTGGGCAAAATATCCTTTCTGCGCCTTGGTTTCCTCATTAATAAAATGGAGATAATAATAGTATCCACTTCATAGAATTGCTGTGAGGAATAAGTGAGGTAAACTTAGGACAGTGCCTGGCAGTTAGTAAATGCTAAATACATGTTAGTATTACATACTTCACTCTTCTATTCTCTGCATTGGGCAGAGAAGAAGATCCTGAAAGAAATTCAATTTCTCCTAAATTAACCCCACTGATGCTATTTCATAATTGGGTAATGGTTCCTATGCCCTTGGCAATGTGGCCTAGTATCAAACAGATGGAATTGGGTAAATGTTAAGCTGTTATGATTGTCACAATAAGTTATTTCACTGCAACCTTATTTTTAATGCAAATTTCAAAATCAAGAATGTCATTCAGAGATCAGATCTAATGATACAAGAACAGGCTTTGTGATTTATATTGACTTACTATTTTAGTGGTAAGAAACTTGGAAAAAAAGTAGTCCAAGATGAATACAAAAACCCTAAAGTGGTTGATAGTATGGTGTTTTAGGAACAAAATTCTAAGACCAAGGTTGTCTAACTTGAACTGTAAGTACTGCAGCGTAGTGCTATTTTCTTTTCCCTTTACCAACTGCTGTTCACTGTTTAAGGTGCACCTAAAGTCGCCTATTCAGGGAAGCATTACTTGACCCTTTTGCACCAGGCCAGGCTGTCCTGTGCTCCTCCGCTGTAGTACTTAACAGCATTGTCATTTAACAGATTTTTAGTATAACTTCATATAATGTCCTTATCCACCATAGGCTGAAATTCCACGAGGGCAGAGACAGCATGAATGTCAGTGCTCAGATGGTGCCTTGTACTTAGTAGTAAAGGCTGAAAAAGATTTGTTGAATGGAAGATTGAAGGAATTGGTAAATAAATCAATGAAAACGTTTAAGGTAAGTTTAAAAAAAAATCACCAGATTATATATGCAGTTTAATCAGATCTAATAAATAATATTTTGGTGATCTCATCTATAAAATATAGTGTCTTTTCAACTAAAATGGAAAATAAGTGGACTTGATGATGTCATAATTCATTCAAACACATTTCCCTTGTTGTTGCTTTGTTTTGCAACAGTCTGTGATCAGCTTTCCTTCCTCTCATACCCCTTCCCCCACCAATACCATTTCCTCAACTATTTAGTCTTCCCTCTCCCAATATTACCCTTTAGCAGAATGATAACTAGTATAAACTTTTATAGTAACATGCCTAAATGAAGTCAGGGGGAAAGTGTTTTTTTAAAAAAAATTACTATAATTGCTTTATTTCAAGCCAGCATTACAGTACTTCTTTCAACCAACTTTTTATCCCCTTATAAAAAAGAACTTAAAATTATTATATAAAGAATAGAAATAGCTTTTGTTTCACTTAACAAGTAAAATTGAGTGAAAAGTCCCTTTAAGAGTAAGCTCGTATATAAAAATGCCTGAGAATATATGCATAGAACTCAGGGATGATGTGATTTTACTATATGAAAGATCCTGTATATGAATTGCCAACAGGCACATGAAAAGATGCTCAACATCACTAATCATCAGGGAAATGCAAATCAAAACCACAATGAGATATCGCATCACACCTGTCAGAATGGCTATCATCAAAAAAGACACGAGGGCTTCCCTGGTGGCGCAGTGGTTGAGAGTCCGCCTGCCGGTGCAGCGGACACGGGTTCGTGCCCCGGTCCGCGAGGATCCCACATGCCGCGGAGCGGCTGGGCCCGTGAGCCATGGCCGCTGGGCCTGCGCGTCCGGAGCCTGTGCTCCGCAGTGGGAGGGGCCACAGCGGTGAGAGGCCCGCGTACCGCAAAAAAAAAAAAAAAAAAAAAAAGACACGAGATAACAAAAGCTCATGAGGATGTGGAGAAAAGAGAACACTTGTGCACTGTTGGTGGGACTGTAAATTGGTGCATCCACTATGAAAAACAGTATGGAGGATCCTCAAAAAATTAAAAATAGAACTATCATATGATCCAGCAATTCCACTTCAGGGAATATATACAAAGGAAATGAAAACACTAAATTAAAAAGTTACCTGCACCCCATGTTCACAGCAACATTACTTACAATAGGCAAAACATGGAAACAACCCTAGTGTCCATCCACAGAAGAATGGATAAAGAAGTTATGGTGTATATACATATACAATGGAATATTGTTCAGCCATAATAAACGAGGAAATACTGCCATTTGTGACAACATGGATGGACCTTTAGGGCATTATGTTAAGTGAAATAAGTCAGACAGAGAAAGACAAAAATACTTTATGATCTCACCTTTATGTGGAATCTAATAAAACAAAAAAAAAACAAACACAAACAACAAACTCACAGAAAAAGAGATCAGATTTGTAGTTCCCAGAGGTTGGGGCTTGGAGGTTTTGGGTAGAGTAGGAATTGACGGAAGGTGACCACTTCAGGAAGGTGACCTTTCCCAAAGGTACAAACTTCAGATTATAAGATGCTAAAGATGTAATGTACAACATGATAACTATAGTTACCATTGTTGTATGATGTATATGAAAGTTAAGAGAGTAATCCTAAGAGTTCTCATTATAAGGAGAAATTTTTTTCTTTTTTTTCTTCCATTTCTTTTTATTGTTATCTATATGAGATGGTGAATGTTAACTAAACTTATTGTGGTAGTCATTTCACTATATATGTAAGTAAAAACTTTATGCTATGTACCTAAAAATCATACAGTGATATATGCCAATTATATTTCAATAAAACTGGAAAAAAGAGAAATATCCTGTAATAGGAAAGTGATGATATTTCTTCAAGAAGATAGAAAGCATCCTATTATCGTAGTTACCAGAGAAAACACAGTCATGTATTCTTAGAATTCTAATGTACCTAGTCACTAACTTCAAAAGGCAGAAAAATTAATAAAAATAATTTAACTCTCAACTTTAACCTGCAAAGTATTAAATTGCTGTAAGACAATTTCCCTAAACTATTAATTAATCTGGAATCAAACATCAATCACTTCATTTACTCGCTATATCTTTTCTTAAAGTCTAAAATTGGAAAGTTATAAATATATTGGGTAATAGATCACTGGGTAAATTTACGCTAACTAGCCAGGATATAAGCAGAACTACAACATACTTAAATCCTTCAGGAATTTAATTCAGACATTTTAATGATAAAGTCAAGGTAGCAAAAGGAAAGAGTTCATTTAGTGGTTACAGAAAGTGAATAAGGGATAAAAAATATTGCATTCATTGTATATAGCTCACTGTATAGACTTGAATCAACAGCTTGACCTTTGGAAGTCTGAGAGCTTCCATTTATCTGTTCTCTAAATATACTTGCAATAAAAATGCCATTAGAAGTATGCTGTGAGGATTAATGTCAGTGGAGAACTGTGAGACTCATGGATAAGAGATGAAAAGGAACTCTTAATACCATAGCTATAAACTAATTAAATGTTAATGTTACTTAAAAATCATATAGCTATCTGGGATAGATTCAAGATGATACACTAATATCAATATTTTATTTATATTGTATTTTGAAGTTTTAAATATAATAAACTATAGAAAGTATTTGAAAAATACATGAAACAAGATCATCTGATATTTATCTTTTGCTTTGGAAGCAAAACTATGACTCTGGATCCTCAGAAAAATTCTAGCTTGCTTAGATAAAATAATTTGCTTTTAATCCTGAAACTCTTTAAGATGAATTTTATGGTAACAGAGACAAAGATGTGAGAGCTGCACAAAGTAGACCTTTAACGTGCCCTATCATTACCCCCAGATCTCTTCTCCTATGGCATTTGCACAGTGCTGGGCACTGCTTGCTATTCAAATATATTGTCATAATGATGATTTATTCTTATGTATGCCAATTAAAGTGAAAATGTGAAAAGAGTAGAAAAAAAGCAGGGTTCTAATAACACCTATTAAGAGTTGATATGTATATAGATATATATATACCTATATATATTTAAATACACATAATATATAAATATATATACAAACACAAATTATATACATAATACATATATAAATATATAGAGAAACAAAAATTACAGACAGCAATTTATTTTGTCAAAGGATTCTTTAGTCTAAAAAATGCTTCTACCACAAAATAATTTTAAAGCCCACTTCTCCAGTATCTATGTAGGGTTTAATTGACAAATATTCAGATATACATCTCTTCATATATGCATGTGTGTGTGAGTGTGTGTGTGTGTGTGAGAGAGAGAGGGAGAGAGAGAGAGAGAGAGAGAGAGAGAGAGAGAAAGAATGAAGGGGCACAAATAAAATGTTTATAATACCGCTGAACCAACAAGATCTGTTCATGAGAATTACAGAAATTTTTGTGCCCAGTGCAATTAGTCAGAGGCAAAGAAGGCAACATTTTACTTTTTTAGGTAAGACCTAGTGTTACATTTACCCTAACTGCTTTGGCTATTGGGAAGAAGTCCAAATTATGGAAACAACTGCTTTCAGAACTGGACACAGAGTATGCTAGAAGCTGGTTGAACTGGAAAAGAGACTTGGGTGACTTTTTGTAGATGCACAGTATCTCTTAGAGACTTAGAAATAAATTAGTACAGCTCCTTCTCTCATTCTGCAAATGAAGCCGCCTTGAGCCTAGAGAGGAAAAGGAACTTTCAAAGTGGAAGAGCACAGAATATCTCAACTCCAGGTCAGCGCTCCTACACAACCCCACACTGGTGACTGAGCTTTCGAAATAATGTGAGATGTGTCTTCCTCTTTCTCTTTCCCTTATCTATAGTATTTGTATTCCAACTACTGGGAATGGGGTGCATCAGTGGAGAAAGAGTCAGGGGAGACGAGACAGAAATATTTTACCTTCATGTGTGACTTTGCATCTTCATTTTCTTCCCATCATAAATTCAACTGGCTTCACCTCCTTCTTGAGGGTAAGCCTAGGGCTCATTTGTTGAAATTCTTGAAGTGTGATACTACTACAGATACTTGATAATATTTATTGAGCCCCAACTACATTATGTTCACTTAGATACATTATCTAGTTAATACTGCAAAGTCTATATTAATATCTTACACTGGAGCCTTAGAAACATTTAAGTAACCTGCCCAAAGGAGGACAAGGACTTGAAGCCTTCTCTCTCAGACTGCAAGGACCACATACCACACCACTTCCCACTTTTTAGAGAAGGGTGCTTGGTAGCCCTTGATAGATTGTGATGCCAGAAGGGGCTAGAGTGGAGTTGAATGCCACGTTACTGCTTATGTAAGTCTTTTCTCCCAGTACGATCTGAAGAACTGGAGGACCATTACACAAATAAGAAATATTCAGATTAGCAATCAAGTTGACCAAAATTTAAAGAATAATAATGTAAAAAAAATGTCATCATCAAGTTATTGGCCAAAGCTAATCACCAATTTTGTCAATCTGAATGGATGGGAAATATTTTAGGGGTAGACTAACAAAATATTTGCTTAAACCAGTTTCTTTGTTTTTACAAGAGAGAAATCTTTTTATTTTCTAGTTGTTATTTGCCATGTTTCTGATGGCTTAGAAATCATATTGATCCTTAACCATTACTTGAAAATGATCTTCTAAGCATCAAAAGTACTTCTTTGGAAAAAGTGAAATTGTGATGTGCAAAAAATTTTTTTCTTAAGACAGTTTAAGGACTTCGAGGTGCTTTAAAAAATTATTAATGTCATTGTAAGCTCTCTTTCTGGAAAATAAATTCTAGAGAACCAAGATACATTTCATAGCTCTAAGTATAGAATTATAACTCCATTTTCAACTTTGTTTTTACTGTCTAAATGATCTGCTTTTTCAGTGGACTCATGTTTTTGCACCTTATTGTCCTAAAGATGATGTAACAAGTATTACAAATGTCAGATAATGGCTAGGATTAACACAAAGTTTTAGTTAAGTTCTATGGAGTAGGAAAAAAAAAAATCTTGAACTATATTTTGCTGATACATTCATAAAAGTATGAAATCATTTAGCTTCCCTAGGTTTTACAGAAAACACTTTAAAAATGCTATAAAGATGTATAACAAGACATAAAACTGCAAATATTAACTGTCTATTTCCTTGAAATATAATTTAAACTTGGTGAGTAGGACAAGAAAATGTCACATTCCTTTCTCTTGCTAAGGAAATTGCATATTTCCTTTGCAAAAGTAAAGAATATGCAGTCTTCATAAGCATATATGTGACAGTTTTAAAGTTGTTTTGTTTCAGGCTAAAGGTTTCTATGAATTTTCATGATTGTCTCAAAGTTGGAAAAAGAAAAGAAACAAAGAGAAAGCAAAACATTAACCTTTGGCATACAAGTTTTGTTTTTCACCAAATGTTAAAAACAGCATTTATGTTATATGCATATGTTGTCCTTTCTGAATATTATCTTGAGTTACAGAATTTTCAAATTCTTCATAGAATGAATACACTTTCAAATTTTTGCTTATGTTTCCCTCCATAAGCTGCAATATTCTAAATAGAAAGTTAATCTTCTGTCTTTACCAGGATTTGTGAAGCAAATGGATATACATTTTACTAAGTGGAAAATAGGGCTGTGACACGGGCATTTAACTACTGATGAGAGCCCAGTATTTGATTTGTGGACCACAGGCTACCATAAGATTTGGTTGACAACACTAATTTCACTTGGGAATCGAGAAATTCTGGAAAAAGAGAGTCTCTTAAAACATAGGTCAAGGGACTTCCCTGGTGGCGCAATGGTTAAGAATCCACCTGCCAATGCAGGGGACACGGGTTCGAGCCCTGGTCTAGGAAGATCCCACACGCCGCAGAGCAACAAAGCCTGTGTGCCACAACTACTGAGCCTGCGCTCTAGAGCCCACAAGCCACAACTACTGAGCCCGCACACCTAGAGCCCGTGCTCCACCACAAGAGAAGTCACCGCAATGAGAAGCCCGCGTACCGCAACGAAGAGTAGCCCCCGCTCACTGCAACTAGAGAAAGCCTGCGCGCAGCAATGAAGACCCAACGCAGCCAAAAATAAATGAATAAATAAAAATTAAAAAAAAACAAAAACGTAGGTCAATCAAATTTCCAGAATTTCACTAAAATGAGGTGAAGGAAAAGTTTAATAGTAATATCACACATGGTCATAAGGGCTTTATGCCTATTTCCTCATTTAAGCCTCACATTAACCTGATTAGGTAGGAATTGCTACTGTGTCCCTTTTACAAATGAGGAAACTGAGGCCAGAGAATTCAAGGACTTTGCCAAAATTCACACGGTCTCTAAGTGGCAGACCCATGTTCTTAGCCACTCAGTAGGTTTTAAATTGTTATTGTTTATGCCTCATTGGAGAAGAAAGTGTGGACAACATGGGAGAGGTCACAAGGAAGTCTGCAAGGGTTGGGCTCCTTATGATTTCAGAACTCAATTCAGAGGGCATGGATTTAAAGTCCTCTGGGAAGACAAGCTGATGAGTCACAGGATTTCAAAGGGCCAGTCCAAAAGCTCTGAGGGAGACAGGAAAGTCCCTAGCTCAGCTCTTTGGCTCCTGGTAGATGGGCCCAGATAGCGGCTTTGGTAGCCACCACAATGGCTTTCTGGTCTCTGTAGAGGTTCCAGATTGAAGAGCAAATCAGCAGTGTTGAGGAGCACAGACTATCAGATCCACCTGTGGGATACAGCTAGCTGCTTTGTCCAGCTGCAAGTGTGTTGCAGGAATAAATGTACACAGGCACATAGATATGTCTATGTAGAGCTGTGGGTTCTTTTTTACTTACATTTTTTCCCTTCATTATTAACAGTACAATAAAAGTGTACTCCCAGAGCTTAGCAAGGCTAACTCCTAATTTTGCTTAACAGTAAAAAAAGCTTGCTCCTGGGCTTCCCTGGTGGTGCAGTGGTTGAGAGTCTGCCTGCCGATTCAGGGGACACGGGTTCGTGCCCCGGTCTGGGAAGATCCCACATGCCGCGGAGCGGCTGAGCCCGTGAGCCATGGCCGCTGAGCCTGCATGTCCGGAGCCTGTGCTCCGCAACGGGAGAGGCCACAGCAGTGAGAGGCCCGCGTACCACAAAAAAAAAAGAAAAAAAAAAGCTTGCTCCTGAATTCACAAGATTCCAATAGGGTCCCTCTGTAGGAATAACTTTTGTTAATGAAAGAAATAATGTATATTAGCCTGCCATAACAAGAATAAACCAAAGTGCATTTTATCACAATTAATGTTAAACACAGCATTTTTTGTACTCCAAATATATTTATGAGAAACATACAGTTGTGTCTCATACATATCAAAATAAAATGGAAATTTTTCTAAGAGTTTCTGGCTATTTAATGCACTAGTTTAAAAATTAAACTAATTTGATCATTTGCCCCATAATATTCCTATATTTCAAAAGTATATGTAATATTTTTATGAGCACATAAACTTATTACCAACATTACTGACTAGAAAAACTTTGTGATTTTAATCCTCTCCAAATGATCAAAAGTAGTATATTCTATAGAACTCACCTTTTGCCCATTCATCCCTGGAATTCCAGATGCTCCAACAGAACCCTAAGGAGACACATGATTGAAATAAATTGATATCATAATCAGAAAATATTTCAATTCTAAATTTATATTGTATTAGTTATGTCAGCCATAACTTTACCTTGCTAAAAACATGTCTGGGAGGCTATGTTTTTCAGATCTTATCTACTGTGTTCAAATATACAATAATGTAAACAGATTCATCAAGCTTTTCCAAAAACCATTAAGTTAAATTTAACCACGTTTGTAAATATCTACTTATTGCTAATATGATTTTAAAGAAATTCACATCATAAATTGAGATTTAGAGCTATCAGAAGGCCACATAGCTCTAAATTTGGGTGCTTTTAATAAACATGGCATGAACATATATACACTACCAAATGTAAAATAGATAGCTAGTGGGAAGCAGCCACATGACACAGGGAGATCAGCTCGGTGCTTTGTGTCCACCTAGAGGGGTGGGATAGGGAGGGTGGGAGGGAGATGCAAGAGGGAGGAGATATGGGGATATATGTATATGTATAGCTGATTTACTTTGTTATAAAGCAGAAACTACCACACCATGTAAAACAATTATACTCCAATAAAGATGTTATAAATAAATAAAAAAATATGTAAACACACACACACACACACACACACACAAAAGAATTAAACTCACTGGGGCTTCCCTGGTGGCTCAGTGGATAAGACTCTGTGCTCCCAATGCAGGGAGCCCGGCTTCGATCCCTGGTCAGGGAACTAGATCCCATATGCATGCTGCAACTACGAGTTTGCATGCTGCAACTAAGGAGCCTGACTGCCGCAACCAGTGAGCCCTGGAGCCACAACTAAGGAGCCCACCTGCTGCAGCTAAGACCCAGGGCAACCAAATAAATAAACAAATATTTTTAAAAAATTAAATATGCTTAGTTTCATCTGGAAAAATCCTAGCAGTAGCAGTAACTCCTGAATTTCATGAAATTAAATAACATAAAATGAAAGGTAATTAAAATAACACCCACTTGCTCCACAGTTAGACAAATAAGGGACCCATGTTGTAAACTCAAATTTGTTGTATCTGAAAGCATTTCCCCAAGACTATCAGGGATTGTTTTTAAACCACATGAGTGTGAATACATCTTCCAAAGTAGACTAGAAAGGATGTTGCAAATGGTAAACACCAGCTAGGAACAACACAACTTCTACACATAAAATTATCTTAAGTGTGTGTGTGTATGTGTGTATGTGCATGCACACTTGGAAGTGTGCACACATGCACTGGGGTGATTACAATGGTTGGACATAGGTGGTTGAACTGAGAATAAGAAAGCTAATTACTACCTGAGAAAATCTGACATTTAACTGGATACAGAAACATTAACAAATATTTTCAAATAGTGATTTCCCTTCACACACCTTCCTTTGAGGCTCTGTAGAAACCATGTTTAAATAGAATGTGCTTATTTTTTGTTTAGCACTAGAAAACAGATTTTTCTTAGTAGCTATATAATATTAAATTTCTTTAAGAATAATGGAAAAAAATTAAAATAGTAATTATAAATCTAAAACTGCTCTAAAAATAAAGTTTATTAAAAATATAGTCATTACATGCAAAACAAATTGAGATAGCAAGTTCCTTAGTGCTTTCTTGGTGATTATATTGAGTGGCTCATTAAAGGACTTCCCAAAGCCTGAGGCAGTAATTTCATCCTGGTCGCATGTGGATTAGGGTAGCTTTACAATTTCACACCATACTTAATAGAGACATTATTGCTAAGGACAAATTGTTCCTATACACAAGTTGTCTCACAACGCATTGGCTTTCACTTGGTTTGTGGGATTATGTTTCAACAGATGACACATGCCCAAGCTTGGGGGATAAAACATCTCTAACTTTGATGGATTCCAAAGATAAAGAATAATCACTTTTCCACCTGTTGTAATACAATTATTTTCTTTAGTTTTCTGCAGGTTAAATATCCTTTTTTGTCATCTTTATGGGGTGGGAGGTGTGATAGGGAATGGGGACTTAGTGATATTTTATTGGCAAAGGGCCATCGACCTGCTACTGATGTATTGATGTAATTTTAGAAGTGCTAGACTTTCTCCATCAGAATGTAAAGGGTCAATTCTGATGGCTCTGGATAACGTTGAAATGACAATCAGGAAGCCAGTTTTTGGGCTACCTCAGCAAAGGAAGACACTAGTGGACCACTTAAATATAGCCACCAAGCAACAAGAATATCCTTTGTTCTGGTCTAACAGTCATTTAACAATCACATATTTGTGCAAGACCATGCAATTAATTTTCAATGTCTTATGGCCCTTCACATTCTAAGTTTTCTCATGATGTTTTACAAGGATTTGAATTAAAACCTCAATAACCTACAAGTTTGGCAAACAGCTTAAAAAGAGTCTGCTCTGGATATATTGACTTTTCTATATTGGAGTCAATTAGAAATCTAATGGCTAACATTACATGACTGTATTTTTAGAAAGCAGAATGCACAAACCAGACTGCTTTGGCATGACTTACAGTAGCTAATTCCATTCACTTCTCTGACTAGCCATCAGGCGATGGCAGTATAATTACCTTCACAGTATTATTTATACTCTACCTTTTGTCCTGGAGGCCCCAGAGGACCCTAAGAAAAGAAAAACAATTCAATAAACATAATATTGCAACCATTTAAACTTAAATGACTGATTAAAACTGTCCTATTCTGTAAGGTTCTATTGATATTTGTCATGCTGAAATATGCTGATGTTTTGTACATCAAGGAAAATGAAAATTTTCGGTTGGAAGTGCACAATGGGTCTTTTCTTCTCTCTTGTTCTCTTTTGAAGAACATGAAGCATATGCAGTAGGATTCTGATTTTTTCCTTTAATAAAAAGGATCACAGGGCCTCCCTGGTGGCGCAGTGGTTGAGAGTCCGCCTGCCGATGCAGGGGATACGGGTTCGTGCCCCGGTCTGGGAGGATCCCATATGCTGCGGAGCGGCTGGGCCCGTGAGCCGTGGCCGCTGGGCCTGCGCGTCCGGAGCCTGTGCTCCGCAACGGGAGAGGCCACAACAGTGAGAGGCCCACATAACGCAAAAAGGAAAAAAAAAAAAAAAAAAGGATCACAACATTGTAAATCAACTATATTTAAACTAAAATGAAACAGAAAGAATCTTTGCCATTCCAGAGCATCTGTTTCTTCAGATACCTGAAAATCTATCACATCAGCCTCATATAGAAGGCTGGAGATGTTGCTACTAGAAGCACTTAAAATGCAATGCAGTTCTCAGCACACTGACACATTCTATGACATCTGCATCTGCAAAACTTCAGGAAGCAGATTTGCAAAGGAAATCATTGAATGGCATTACAAAGAAACATGTTTTGCTCTATTCTTTCTCTTATGAAATGTGGCCAATTGACCTGCACAAAAACTTGTTTACAAACTAGGCCATGCCAAGGTCAGTTGTGGCGTGTAGTGTCCACCAGAAAAGGGAACAAAAGATGCTGTCCGCTGTTGCATAAACTATGACACCGGGGCAGGTGAGGAGAGGAGAAGAAATATAATATTTAGGAAGATGAATGGGAATATTTACATTTAAAATGGAAATGTGGCAATTCTGAGATTTAGCAATTTTTTGACCACAAAGTCAGTGTTGGAATTCTGTTGGCTTTATTTAGAGTGAGGCATGCTGTGGGATGGTAGAAAAGAGCACAAAGAGAGCTGTAATTCTGACTTTTGATGTCTATTTTTAAATAAAAATATTAAGCACTTTTCTTCCAATTCTTTAAAAATACTTTTAACTTCAGTATATTTTAACAAAGTTACAGGTACTCTATCATTCCATGTAAAAAGCTCTTTATTCCATTACACTAAACTAATGGCTAGCTTATTTTTAATGTGTGACATTTCAGTTAATCAGCATCTTACATTCAGACTGTAACATAAAAAAAGGACTAGAGTGGTAATTAGAGGAAGAATTGGTCATGCATAATTTTTTAATTAAAAATACACAATGTTTAGGAACATTCAGAGAATCTGTTCCTCATAAATTATTTTGTAATCCTCACAGGAAGACTAACAATTTCCTCATATAATCAGCTTTAGGTTACTGAAAGTGCACTGTGCAATATCACCTTTATAGATTCCATTTTTAAAATGTAGGATGTAGTTTTATTGACTCAGTGACACTAAAGGCAAGGACATCGAATGTTAGACATATGAAAAAAATAATACTGGCCTACAAGCCTAGGAACTGCAAGAAAGTGAATTCTTTTCTTTTTTCCTTTTGATTACAAAAAATTTAAAACATAATAAAGGGTAGGGAGAGTAATATAATGTACACCCATGTATCCATCACTTATATATAACAATTGTTAATATTTTGCCATATATATTCCTTTTCAATTTACTCAACCTTCTTAATGAGCTTGTTATCTCATCTATCTGTGTGGTCTGACTTTCTCTCCGCTTATCTCACTCCTTCAATTTAAAATTCTCCCTGTCTTAGATTTTGCAGAGAAAACAGAGGCTCTCAGGCATGAATTCCCCCAACATCATGTCTCTCATCAACTCAAACCCATGTGGCCCTCCTTACTATATCAGAGGAGGAAGATGCTCTCCTCCCACTGGGCAAATGCATCCAGTAGACTCTGGAATCCATCCTTGCCTTCGCCCTCAGGGCTCTTTCTCAATCAATTATCCCTGCATCTGTATCAGAGCCTCCCACTCTGCACTGGTTCCTTCCCCTTAGCACATAAACATGTGTAATCATTTCCTTACTTGGGTAAATTGTTTGGGAAGTGAATGTTAATGCTAAGTAAAGGCAGAATTTGGAAGCTGTAGTGATAGGAGATCTGAGAGTGAAGAAAAGACTTGGGTTTTATCATTGCCTATGATTCCATTTTTCCTAGTGTCTCCAGAGTATTTCACTTTTTAAAATGTTGATGTTAGAAAGGAAATCATATAACAAAAAGTACATTAATTCAATGTTTAGACTGAGAATGTATATGTTCAATGCAAACAGGTTTGTTTCCCACTATAAACCTAACTGCCACTTGAAAAAATATTGTTGACTAAACTTGGGCATTTCCTTACATTGATATATAACCCTGGAAGGGAATATTTCAGATTAAAATAAGAGCAAATTTTAAACCAAATGTTTTAACTAGAGATGAACATATCTGGTATTTTCTAATCTGATCTTTGCTGCATGATCACAGTAAGTCAGAGATTTAGAAAGATTACTCACAACTTTGAAATCTATGAAATTATATTAGTTGTATATTTTAACACAATAGTTAATAAAAGTCAAAGGATGGCTATAAATATAGTATTTTTATCACTGTTAGAAAACTACTGTCATTTTTGCTAAACTCCAAAAATAAAAGCAGTTTTTAAGACAATATTAATTTTGAATTGTGAATACATATCTTATAAATTTTCATAACTATGTTGCCAAGGATATATCCTCAGCTACCAAAAATGTGCATATACTCCTTTGATCTCGCTGGCAGGAAAAATGGTAACAAGCCAAAGATAGTGTCATTGTTTTAGAGAGGAACTGGGAAAAAGCAATGTTGAATATAAGGCACAGACATACATTCGAGTAAGTACACACACACACAAATAGCTATTTTGATCAATATTTTGCTCATGTATATATTTTTTGAGCATTCTCTGATTAATAATCCCATTATATATCTGTGACAGTGTGGTCATAAATTTAAGCTTACAAATGAAAGCTTCACTGATCAAAAATTGATTTTGAAGTTAGGGTATGCTACTACCAGTTGGTTAAGATGTCTACATTTGAGTAGTTTTGTAGTTTGTAGTACAAATACAAATTTATAAAGTAATGGGCAAATGTCATAGAACCATTGACTGACTTATCTAATCTTTCTTAAACTTACTTATATTCTCAGCCTGAATAATGACTTGGATGAAGAATGTCATATATTCATTATTCACTTGTCAAGCTAGTGTATCTTATTATTCCTAAAATTAAAACTAGTTGTTCTAGTATTCTAAGATTTCTAAAATAATTCCATTATTGTTATCCCCATGTCTTAAAAAGTTTGAATCAAATAGTCTTCCAAACCAAAGAGTCAATCTTTTTAGTCCATTTTTATCAATCAATGAATTGTTCCTTTCTTAGGTATTTTCTTGGCGGGCACTTTTATATTTGCATATACTTTGCAGACGACCAATTAAGATGAGAATAATCTGGTCTCTTTTATTTTCTGCAATCATTTCTTTGTATATGTCTCAAGATTGGAAACTGTGTAATATACAGAATCTTAACATGTTAAACTATATTTCTTTAAGTTTAACTCCAGAATTGTTAAACTATAATTTAAACCTTAAAATGTACTCATTTCAATATAGGCTCTGGGTGATGTAGAATGTATTAACTTTTTTCATTAAAGGATTTTGCACAATGGACATAACCTTATTCAAAAGATAAGAACCAAATAAGCCACTGAAAAATTCTAAGTGTGGAGTAATGACATCACTTATCTGCAGATAAATGTTTACACCTAATTTTCATGGTCTTTCAGAAAAGACTATGGAGAGCTATGAAAACTTAAAAGTTATAAACGGGTAGGAAATTACACAGTGCACTGATTTTCTTTCCTGTTTTCCCCACCCCCACTAGATTCCATTTTTAAAGATTATGTAAAATATTATGTAGAATATGGCAGTCAAGTAAGTTAAAGAAATACTGTAGTTCCCAGTTGGTCATTGCCTTTACTAAAGGCGCGTTACTCGGGCCTGAGAGTGATCATTTATTCCTCCGGCTCCGGGTCCACCAGATACTATACTTACCCAGGAACATTCTCCAGTCTGCCCTCTTTTTCAGCTGCATTGCCATGCTCTTGTTCAACCCGCTTCTCTCTCACCTAAGCTACTGTGACACCCATCCAAAAGTCACTGTGTTTTCAGTCTTCTTCAACCCTTTCTACACAGTGCTGCCCGAGGGAGCTTTCTAAAAGGCTTACAGGTTTCTACCTTGCCTCAGCTGAAAAATCCTTCCATGGCTTTCCATGGATTTTGAGAGAAAAGTTCAAGCTTTTGTAACAGTTGTAGTTTGCCACATAAGCCATGCTTCCTCATCTCTACACCTCTGCACCTCTGGTTGTCTGCTCCTTTAATGGGCTTCTTCTCTCTGGTCCTGTCTCTTTCACTCATTCCATAATTCAGGGCTCAGTGCCTCCACCCTTGGGGCTAGGTCCCCTTCTTTTGTTTTCCAAAGCACCCCTATGACAGCACTTCTTTCCCAGAATTTACCAACAATGTTGCGATTGTCAGGTTACTTCTTTCTTCACTCTACATGTCTTTTATCATACACAGAAGCCAGCACAGTAATTGCTCAGTGAATCCTTTTGGGTTCATTCATGAATTCATCCACTTAGCAGTTTTTTGAATGCCCATTGAGTGTGAGGCAATGTTCTAGGCACTGGGGATACAGTAGTGAACAAAATTAATAAAAATGCATGCCTTCCTGGACTGCGTAGTCTAGTGAATGGAAAAAGACAGTAAAAAAAATAAACAAAGAAAATATAAAGTTGTGTCGGGGTAAGTGTTAAAGCAAATAGGGCGGGTAGCGATTGGGAGGAGTGGATGTGGAGGCATTTTAACTTGGGGGTCAGTGAAGGCCTAGGATAAAGTGACTTTTGGATAGAGCCCTGAAAGAGGTCAGGCAAGACAGTCATGCACGTAGAAGGAGGAAGAATGTTCCAGGCAAGGGAATAGTAAGTACAAGGCCAAGAAGTGGGCATATGCTCAGTGTGTTCAAAGAACACGGAGGAGGCAATAGGTAGGTAGTAGAAGATGGGGCTCTGGAGGAGGGAGATCACATGTGTATGGCCTTGTAGGTTCTTGTAAGCACAATGGTGCTTACTTTGAGTTGATAAAAATTATAGGAATGGACTTCTTTGGTGGCACAGTGGTTGAGAGTCCGCCTGCCAATGCAGGGGACACGGATTCGTGCCCCAGTCCGGGAAGATCCCACATGCCGCGGAGTGGCTAGGCCCGTGAGCCATGGCCGCTAAGCCTGCACGTCTGGAGCCTGTGCTCCGCAACGGAGAGGCCACAACAGTGAGAGGCCCACGTACCGAAAAACAAACAAACAAACAAACAAATAAATAAAAATTATAGGAATGAATGATGGACACATAGAGTAAACCAAGTTTTCCCTTATACCTTAGACAATAGTATCTCAAGATAAGAATGACAAGATTTTTCTCTCAAGTTCACCCAAGTCATTCTAATGCTACTGGCCTATTCTTTTTTTTTTAATTTTTAATTTTAAAAAATTTTTGGCTGCATTGGGTCTTTGTTGCTGCACGCGGGCTTTCTCTAGTTGCGGCGAGCAGGGGCTCCTCTTGGTTGCGGTGCGCGGGCTTCTCATTGCGGTGGCTTCTCTTGTTGCAGAGAACCGGCTCTAGGCGTGCGAGCTTCAGTAGTTATGGCACGTGGGCTTCAGCAGTTGTGGCACGCGGGCTTGGTTGCTCCACGGCATGTGGGATCTTCCAGACCAGGGATCGAACCTGTGTCCCCTGCATTGGCAGGCGGATTCTTAACCACTGCACCACCAGGGACGTCCCTGGCCTATTCTTACAGCCTCTAGATTACCTCTAAGTGCAAGAGCATGTGGAGGAATTCAATTCATGTCTTCTATTTTAAAACCGCAAAGCAAAAATCATCTTGATTACATGGTCTCATTGACACGGAGAGTGTCATGGATGTGGATGTAGGTCTAAGGTCTCTAATGCATATCAAAAGCCATCATGCAAACAGTAAGTAGAATTATCAACCCATGTTAATCTTCAAAGCAGGCAGTTAAGAAATGGATGTTTCTATAACCATTATGCATTGGCTGCACTTTCCAGCTTGTAAAAATAACATTTTTAATTAAAACGTCTTTTGTTTGATAGATCATGGAATGGAAAAAAATTAATGAATTTTCCTGACTACTGATGTTAGCACAAATTTGATTGAGGTATTAATTACTTAAACAGAATGCAGAGTTTCTAAATGATGTGCTCTAGGATGCCTCTTGGGAGGTGTTTTAAGGCAAGTTCTGGTTGCCTGCTATTAGGAAATGATGTTCTGTGTGAGCAGGGGGCGGACATAGTTCCTGTTCTGTCCCTGATGGCTAACAGTAAAATTCAAAGCTCTAAAAGTTGCTGGTCATTTCTGGATGCAAGAATATACAACTAGCTTCTGTAATAAAAAAACGGAGGGAACAAAAAAGTGGTGGTCCATCTGTGAAGGGGAGAATAAAAGCCCCAATCTCTTAAGCCATTTAAAATTATTTCCTTTTTGAGTTAAGAATTTTTCCAAGATTTAATAAAAGTTAGGTAAAATGAAGAAAATACTTTTTAAAGTCTGTTTCCACGGGGGAAAATGATAACACATATAATCTAATTTATTGGAGTCATAAAATGTTAGTATCAGATTTTCTCAAGGGTTTGGTGCAAGAGACTTTAATTATAACCTTTTGAAAGCTATTAACCTGGTCACAAGATCAGAAAATACAACTTGGTTTATAAAGGGTAAGAGGAAATTTGAAATAAATAATTGAAATTTGTCTTACTTAAGAAGGATTCATTTAAGATGTACTTATATAAAATTCCATGTTCTCCTTGTATGTTTGATGAAAGAGGGTCAAGAAACATAAACTCTAGCCACTATTATACGTGAGTCTGGAGTATAATTCAAATGATGTTTTACAAGATTCAGACTCCATAGCTTAAGTGTGTGGAAATGCCAAACGAGAAACTTTGGGGAAATGTTTAGAATGTAAGAGAGTATGCTGATATGTTTTCAGTGTAAAAGCCAATGATTTAGCTGAACTGGGTATGAAGGAACATAGCATAAACAAGAAAAGAGCAGGACAGAGCTGAGATGGGAGAGCCTCATCTCTTGTTTCGAGTCCTCCATGGACTCTGTTTTCCGTCACATTGAATCATCTTTCCCAAGCAGTTTCCCATTAGCCTTCATGTAAAGGTCTTAATCATTCTTCGAGGCTCAGCAGCCATAACTCACTTCCTTTGTGAACCTTCTCCAATGCACCCAGAAAGGGCTTGTTTTTGTCCTCTGTGTTTCTCTAGCACATTTTAACTGGCTGTATTTTAATATATTTACATATTTATCAAATCTACTTGACTAGGCAGCAAATTCTTCGGGCCATATGTTTTACATCCTCAGCACCTACACAGCAGTGCCTAGCAAATAAATCATTATTGACTACATTGAAACAATGAATTAATAAATATGAAAATTATTAAATTCCACTTACTGAATTTCCTCCATTGTTTTGCAACTCTAGCTATCTTACTTCTAATCACTGGAAAGAGTTCTCAGTTTTTTTTTTTTTTTTTTTTTTTTTTAAGATGGCCGTCTAAAACTTTTAATCAAACTGAAAAAGATATAAAGCAAAACTTTTCTAGTATATATAAATAATGATATTTTGAAATAGCATGGTTACATCACAGTAGTACCTAATGGAATCAAAATACTAGGGTGAATCATCCAACATCATCTATTTAGAAGATACACAGACAAGCTCTTCTTATGGGAAGTTAGACATCATTCTATTTTTCTCCTTAAAGTTCTCAGGTTTGAGGCAGTTGTTTCTGTTTAAGTATCTGGGATTTTCTTCTGTTTCAATAATATCATTCCATAATTTCTATTATTTGAAGAAGTTCCTCTAAAACAGGTCTCCTTCAGAGCCTATCAATACGATGACATGTTATTATATTCATTCATGAATATTTGATGAAAAAAGTTTTAAATGCAGTAATTAATTTTTTAAAAGAATAAATTCTTTTTGACTTCTCTACCTCATGTGCTGACTTTTTGGGGAAAATATTAAACCTGGATGATTCATTTGTTGGTGTTTCCCAAAATCATGAAGCTCTGACCTCCTTATGGAGGTCTCTTAATGTTCAGGAAATTAAAGAAGCCATACATTTTTCTCACCACTTGAGGAAACCAGGACCCAAGACTAAATACTGGACATTAACTACCACCAGCAGATGAAAGACAGATCTAGGTATTAGAGAATCTATGCTCTGATTAGGTCCCCAAACAGAGATTCTATCACCTCTTATCAAATATCCAAGGCTCAAATTAGCTCATTCCATCCCTTCTAAATATTTAATAAACTGTTTCTCATTGCTGCATCCAAAATGGAAATGACCCGTAAAGAAAGAAAAATTAACAGGCTTCTTCTGCCCTCTGTGATTAAGCATACTTCCCTAGTGTACCATAAAGGAAACAAATTTATGGTTCATGAAGGCCTATCACCCTATACTATGCTCAGTAAAAAATATTTCTATTGAGTAAAGTGCAAGTACTTTTCCTATTTTAAATCAACAATGCTAAGAAACACTAACTACTAAAATTTAAATATCCTACGACCAGCAGAAGGACGACTTAAATTTAGAACTCTAATATGTACTCATCTACTGTCCAGATCTGTTTTCCATCTAGACCAGCCTTACCCAACAGAACTTTCTGGAATAGTGGAAATAGTCTCTATTGCTCAATCCAGTAGGTAGCCAGTAACCACATGTGGCTACTGAGCACTTGAAATGTGGCTAGTGCCACTTTTAGAAAGTGGATTTTAAATTTTATTTAATTTCAGTTTAAATGGCCACATGTGGCTAGTGGCTACTATATTGGAAAGTGTAGACCTAGCAGATCTACACTGTAAAATACGTAAGATGACAATCAGGTGAACTGGATTCTACCCTAGTTCTGCCACAGACTACTCTATGAGCTTGGTCAAGTTATTTATTCACTCTGATGCTGTTTCTTTATCTGTGAAGTGATTAACTAGATGATTCCTAAGATTTCTTCTAGATCATTTACACTCTGGTTAAAAAACAGTCACAGAGTGTGACTAAAAATCGCTACAGTTATTTCCCTCATGAAAATCAGTCCTTTAGTTACACCATGCATATTCATGAACACACATATACTTCAAATTATCTATAATACATGAATGAATATATGAAGATGCAGAAGAAAAAGTAGTTTTCATCCTGCTTAATCCTACTCCTGGCATGTGATGATATTGGATGAGAGAAAAATATAAACAGGATTTCCTTGCATTAGTACCTGATTTATCGATTCATTGATTCATATTATTCAGTCATTCAGTTTATTGAATACACTAAGCACCAGACACAATTATTTTGTGATGTGATAAATGCTGTGGAGGAAGGGAGAAGGCAGCTTCTAACTTAGCTTGGGGGAGTGTGAATGTCTGTGAATGAGGAAGTGTGTGTGAAGTTTTCTCGAAGGAGGTGACCAAAGCAGAAGTCTATTTTTTTGAGTCCATTCAAACACATGGCCCCAGTACTGCCCTTAGCCCTGGGCAAGAGGGCTCTTGTGTTAGGGTCCACACTTTAGAGATCTCTTCCCTGGCTGCACACCTCCTCCTGTGGTAGCCCACCCCATGACCTTAGACTGTACTTTGTGTTCCTGGGACCTTGGGATTCTCTGCCCCAATGACTGGAGCTCCCTTTAAGGACTGTGAATTATCTCTTTCCCAGGTCTGTTCTTCTGCAGGTGAACCACACCACTGGTGTGCGCTACAGTAAACTGGAGGATGGGGCAAAGAGGTGGGTATTTGGAGGCATGTGGATGGAGTCTGATCCTGTGAGCATCCCAAATGTCTACATATGAGAGCTTCAGTCTCATAGAGATGCTGATTTTAGGTACGCGTGGACGAGCGGGGGAGCAGGCCTCAGCCCATTTGGAAAACCAACTATTACAGGCTCTGGTGGGTTGGAAGGACTCTGTTGGCGTGGCATTTACATTTACTTCATGGACAATCAGATTAAGTGAGAATAATAAAGCATTAGAACAGTTGCTAAGGCACCACGGCAGGCAGTGTAGTGTGCACAACTGAAGTAATGCAGTTTAACCAAAAAAGATTTCATTGTTAATATCTAGTCTAATAACTAAATATCCTAAGATGATTTTGGTCATTTTGGTTATTTGTGATTTGAAGGTTTGTTTGCCTCACCAGATCAAAATCATGAAGAAAAGCCTGCTACTGTGTCCGATGTCTGCCACCCTGCTGATCAATATGGTTGAGACAGCAAAGTACAATTAAGTAAAATGATAAGTTTTATCAAATCTGTGGGATAGCAGTGCATTATAACTAAATATGATTAAAGTAAATCTTCACATATTGGTTAATTCAATTTTATTTTAAATGAAGCAGAAGCAATTATCTCTGCTTATGTTATTAGCTACCATAAAATACATTATATTCACTTGACACAAACGTATTAAATGTGTTTGCAGGCAAAATCAAAATAAACTAAAAAGTATCTATAACTTCTTTGGATACAATCCAAATTTCACTTTAAGGAACAATAACAGAAAAACTTTTCTGAGTTTTGAACTCTCAGACACTACCAGGGCCCAACGAGTGACATTTTAAGTACTCTTATAATACAGAAAGAGATGAATGGATACGCTATGGAGTTTGCATATATTTGGGGGGCAGGAGAGGAAGAGTTTCAGTGTAGGGAAACTGATATGGTCTATGAAACCTTGGTTATAGACACTTTGGACAAAAAATAATTTCCAGGAAACAGGGACTAGTTGGTATATTGAATATACATCATTTGTCTTTTATGTTTTTGAGAACTACTATATTTGTCAAAGAAAGAAACAGTAAGGATATCAAAAGGAAAGACACCTTCAAAAATACTATTCTAACAACTACTTAAACTCCTGAAGAACCGAAAAATAAAGACCATTTGTGTCGGGGTTCAGAGCTTTAGCATTTCTAGCTGTGGTCAGTTCTTGGTTTGATTCTTGAGTCTAATTTTATAATCCAGAGCTATTCTCTCCTTATTTAGATGGAGTCCAGTTTGTTTTAGCTCAAAATTCTGCCTTTTTTTGTTGTTGTTGTTGTTGTCATTGTTTTGCGGTATGCGGGCCTCTCACTGTTGTGGCCTCTCCCGTTGCGGAGCACAGGCTCCGGATGCACAGGCTCAGTGGCCATGGCTCACGGGCCTAGCCACTCCGCGGCATGTGGGATCTTCCCAGACCGGGGCACGAACCCGTGTCCCCTGCATCGGCAGGCGGACTCTCAACCACTGTGCCAACAGGGAAGCCCCAAGATACTGCTTTTAAAAATCTCCTCTAGAACTCGCAAAACCTGAAGGCCTTGTTTATGGAATAGGTGCACAGCAGGGTTAAATAAATGTGGACCTGCTTGAGAGGCAGGACTTCTTTTTTATTCCATTAGAGATGCTGTTACTCTTCAGATGATTATTTTTGTGATATAAAATATATAGCGTGGATTATGAAAACTAATTCTCCACCTGACACACTCATAAACAGTTTTGAAAGAGCTAATTTTAGATCATTCCTAGTTTTTTCATTTCATCATTAGAGACATTTTACATTTTAAAAAATTCTCTAGTGCCTCTCAAGATCCTCACGTAAGCAAACACTCCTCCATGGTGCAAACCAACAGAGGTAGTGGGTTTTGCGTACTGTGGAAAAGATGAGAGCAGTGGTATATATTATCTTCCCTTGTCTGAACTGGTGGATGAGAAGGGGTGTGTTATGAAAAGGTGATGAGGTAAGAAGATGTGATATATAGGAGAAGGCCAAACACAATGATGGCAACAAACAGGACAAAAGGAATAAGTTGTATTATCAATCACAGTATTTGACACACTCTAATTTAATTGACAGCTATAATCACACTGTCGTTAGCCCTTATGTCTCATAGACTGGTCTTTCTGCATGCCACGTTATGTCATCTGACATTTTTGTCTTAACAGCAATACTTCTCATTTATGGAAGTCTGTGTTCCATAAAGCATTTTCATATTTTTTTCACTTGCTTCTCACCGTATTCCAGTGATATAGGTGGCATAGGAATTATTGCCTACATTTTATAGATCAGTAAAAAGGATCACAGATGATAGTCATACACTCCTAAGTTGTTCAGAGGCCAGAATTACTGGTAATATGTACTTTTCTTTCTACCAGGCTTCGAGTCAAAACACACACACCCACATATGCACACATACGCATACTATTTGAAAGGAAAAAGAAAATTTCTAAGGAAAATTTTCTCCGCATGAAAGCTGCTATTATATTTCCAGTATCTTCTGTCTTTGAGATGGGTTAAAATACACAGGTGCTATTTAAGTTAGTAAACATAGGGATTTCTTTTTAAATGATACTTTAAAAAATAATAGAAATATTTCACTTTAGGCAAATATATAAAAATTCAGTTTGCTGGGAAGAGGAACTAGGGGACTGTATTGCTTTATGAAAAGACTCTGAATAGGATTGCTTTAAATAGCAAAATTTCCCAGCACATTTAAGCTATGTTGATTTATGAAAATCTGATTCATATAGAACTTTACAGGAATACATCTGTTATATAAATCCATGCTCACCTGTAATGTACTGTAGAGGGAACAACTGAGTGATAATAATAATAACATACTAATACAATTCTTCATTATATATTTTAAAGTGCTTTCTCCTAATTTATTGCACTTGTCTTTGGCAACCTTATAGGGGAGGCAGAGAGGGTATGATTTTCCTTTCTTTACAGATGAAAAATTGAGAGGTTAAGTGACTTGCCCAAGGTCAGACAGACAGACCATTCATTTGCTGCTATTTGAGTGATGTAGTTTTAACAGGGTAGTCAAAGAAGTAAGGTTCTTCCTCTTAATTTTTTTTTAACCAGCTGTGAAGGCTATTAAAACAGAGGTGGATGATCTCACAAATATACTGTTGGATGAAAGAAGCCAGACACAAAAGTTACATATTGTATGATTCTATTAATATGAAATTCAAACACAGGCAAAATTAATTGTGTTGGCAGAAGAGGGAGATGGTGATGGGGGGTGGGTAAAGGGGGTTTCTAGGATATGATAACCTTCTATTTCTTGATCTGGTTTGTGGTTACACAGGTATGTTTACTGTGAAAATTCACTGAGATATATACTTATTTGTCTACTTATTAAATATATATTATACAAGTTTCCTTTTAAAAAAGCATTTTACATCTTTAAGAACAGTACAATGCTGTACTTTAGAAGATCACTACGTTGGACATATCCTTTGAACATTTGTGATTTCAACTGAGTTTCTCAGCTTCATTTTTTGAAATGAGAATATGAACTATATCTGAAGAGTTTAAAGAGAGAAGAAAGGTTTAGAGAAAAATACCCAGGATCATCTTTATCTGAAAAGTTCCTATATGAAATGGGAAATCAGAGCAAACTAAGACAATGACATAATTCATTTAGGACTAGGTGGAACATTTATATTTAATGACATTAAGCTAGAAATGGCAGGGAAATGGGACTAATTTGTTATTCACACCATGTATTCTAGAGCATGTGTATGAATTTAAGGAAGATAAAATTATAATGTTTTAAACATCCATTTTTATTTTAGAACTTTGTATATTACAGTGCTGCACTGGGCATCAGGGTAGAAAGCCTGTGGCAATGATAAAAATCATAGGCTTTGCACAACTGGGGACAAACAAGGGCTCCTAAGAATCCTAAGTAGCCTTGGACGTAAGAGTGTATGGGAGGAATATGTTTTGACTGTTTATCCACGATACAAATTACAGGTGCATTCAATTGCATAAAGCAATTTCAAAATTTATATGGTAGTTTTACAAAAATTCTTCACCCCCTCTGATCCTATAACCTGGAGAGCTAATGCTGCCCTTGTATGCAAAGTTACCACAGATGACAGATGTTCAATTTAGTTTTCACATATGGTCTTTTGTTGTTTTTCTTTCATTTTATTCTTTTTAAAAAGAATCCATTATAGTACTCCCAGCCTGATTGTCTGTATCAAATATCTATCTTGATACTGTAGGTCAGAAACAGAGAATTTCCAGGCAGTGGGTCAGGTGTGGTCCCAGGATGCTTCCATTTCACCAGTGATGTTTTGAAGGCAGCTACATGACAGCTAGGACTACAGCTTGCTGAGTGTCTCCCCAGGAGGGCTGTTGAAGGCATCCTGTGCAGGGAGAAGCCTTTGACATTTAGCCCATGCACACATTTGTTTTAATTCTTGACCAACTAGCGTGTTCCTGTGCATTCGTTTCACTAGGACCTAGCTTCTATTTTTTTAAAATACATTTTATATCCTGAGCACCTGCAGGCTGCATGCCACACATCGTGTGAAATGGACATGATCAAGCTGATTGTAATCACTGCATCCAGGGCAAGTGTGAGACATAGCTGTCCTCTGGAATTTGAGTTATTAGAGCATCATCCTGTGTTCCCCAATATTGTTTGTGCCACAAAGTAGGTCAGAAAGATAGCTCCAGAGACAGGGAGGAAGTGACAGGGAGAGGTAGGTTGAAGGAATTCTACTCTTTGGGGCTCAGCAAGCTGCCCTAACTTCTCTTTCACTGGCAAAGCATAAACAAACTTGAGGAACTGGGACCTGCGTGTTTACGGGCAAGTCCAAGAGGAATCATTCCATGATCTTTTTTAATGACAGAGATCAGGAATGCACAACTGTTTCTCTCTGGGTGGAAGGACAAATGATATTCAAACCATAACTGCTGATATTTTAACCATTAACTTACCATTTTATTATCAGTTTCAGGGGTCAAGAAGGCACAACTGTTCTCTCTCTTCGGCAAAAGAAAAACCTCTTGAATCACTGTCGAAGGTTTGCTCTACTAGTTCACAGGCAGTGACACCTGGTTCCTTTGAAATCTCACTTCTGTTTAAGCTAATAGGCATATCCCTGAATTTAAGTCTTCCTCAGCATCCTCTGTCACTTGCTTCACCTGGAATCTCCCTCTTTTTTCATCCTGTATCAGTTCTGCAGATGTGTTGTCATGTGATCCTTAGCATGTGATGGACAGGCCCTATCACTTCTTTTTTGGTTGTTTGTTTTAAAGGAATACATTTTTTTTTACCATTAAAAAAATTGAAGCATAGTTCATTTACAATGTTGTGTTAGCTTCGTGGGTACAGCACAGTGATTCACTACCACTTTTTAACTTTTACTGATTCTCACTGTTTGTTACAGATCACATCACAAAACAGGCACATTTGTTACACATAGTCTTGACCACAGTTTTGAGTAACTTGTCTTTTCATTCTTTTCAGTATAGAAAAAGATAAATTCAGATACTTGCCATCAAGCCTTGTTCTCCTGGTTTCCCTGGTTCACCCTTAAAAAAGAATAATGATAATTTTATTAATGCTGTAAACAGTAAAAACCAATTTCAATCTTTTTTTTTCTTTTTCACAATATCCACTAGGGATCTTGAATGTCAAATATATACTTTTTAGGCTAAAGAAAGGAATGCAAACACAATGTAATTTAAAGAGCGCTGATGTTCTTTCTTCAAATGCATTTTATAAACATTTTAGGATTTAATACAACAAATCTATATTACAGCAGAGATTTAAGAATTATGCCAAGAAGGTATTCTAAATAAAACGAGTAGGAGTGATTATACTGTAAAGCAGCTATGGGTTCTCTATCTTTTGGGGCTTCATCCCAAAGAAAGGTGAGACATTAGAAGACACTTTTAGGATGAAACCACTACCTCTGATGGTCCAGTGAAAGCAGTCCTAAAACCCAGCATATTACGCTGAAAGTCAATTCCTTATTTCATATAACAAATTTATAGCAACTTTTGGCGAGGGGTATGAAGCTTATAAGAAGGTTGTCCTAGCAAAGTTTTAAAGTACCCTATAGTCTTAAAAAAAGAGTCATTCAAAAATTACATAAATATATGCATATAAAAATGTAATCTACCAAAACATTAATGACTATGGCCGATTTGTTTTTTCTTTTTTGGTTGCCTTCATTTTCAAATTTTTCTACTTTGTGGATAAATATTTTATTATTACTTTTGTACTAGAAAAACACTGATGAAAATAATTTAAGTTACAGCAATACATTAAATAAATAATTTAATTCAGCAATAAACCTGAATTTCAGGTCCTAAAGTCATAAGTGTACAAATTTTTGACCTTTTCCATGTATTTCTTTAAATTGCTGAGTTGCCTCTACCCAACCAAACCATTTATCTAGTGTCCTGCGTTACTACTCTATTATTGACACTTGACCAATCTTAGTAGCTAAGTACTAAGTAAATTAGTACTTAGATCTAAGTGTTGAGATTGCTGTTAAGTCATTTCTATTAATAAGCTTCACATACAAAGGACAAATGATATTCAACCCATAACCACTGATATTTTAACCATTAATTTTACTATTTTATTAGTGATTTGGGGGGTCAAGTTACTTGCAAGGGATAAATATTAGGAAGATTTACCTCTTTTACTTTCCATAAATTGCATAGGACTTTATTGTCTCTATTTTGATCCTTTGTAAAATGTTATCAATCTCCCACCTAGGTTTTTCAAGCTAGTCTTCCATTTAAACCAAAGGCATTGATGTACTCTATGGCAGTCAGGACACAAGTGAGATTGGGCGTCTCCACTCGCAGACTTCTTGAGGCTTACCTGAAGACCAGGTCAGTTGCTGTCTCCAAGCGTCTCGCTGTGGTTTGCGTGGGTACCCCGAGGGTTGAGTGGTAAAGCAGATTCCGGCTGGCAGTGCCCTCTCTGCTCGGGGATTTTCCTATCATCCCACTTCCTTCAACCCACACCGCTCACTTGACCTCTGCCACCCCCATCCCCAACTCCAACCCAATTCTCAGTGCTTTAAAGGAAACAAAGCCTGTGAGAACAACTGATCCAAAAAGCAACTCACAGGCACTCCTGGCATTCCTCGGGGGCCATCTTTCCCTGTGTCTCCAGGAGGCCCTCGTGGGCCTGGAGGTCCTGGAGGGCCTGGAGGCCCAGCCTGTCCTTGGTCACCCTACAATGGAGAAGGGGACAGACCAACAATAACCGTGAAAGATAAAGACCCAGGTCTTCTTTTCAACACTTTAAATTTGTATTATCTAATTCCCATTTATACTGTGAAAAGACCCATAACAACCACAAATGGTAAAGCCTGTAGGCAATTTGCCTGCCAGTAGGAAGCAAATAAATATTCATGCTGGGCGAGCTGAGTAGACGCTGTTGAAATCAAAGCAGCTCAGAAACCAGCACTCTCAGCTCTTGGAAAGAGTGTATATGTTATCATTATACTCAGAGCTGGTAGAAAACTTTTACATAACTTTATCCATGACAATGCTGCATCAGTTATATTCACCTTGCTTAATAAAATGGCTGCATTTATAGTTGGACAAATATTTACTTTTTCATAACTTATAAAATTAAACATACAAGGCTCTTGTCATGCTGTGTAATAATTTATAAATTACCAAAGCTAGAGAGCTTAGAAACTGGATCTATCACTGGATATAATTTTTAAGCTTTCTTTGTTTTTTTTTAATTTAAGAAGAAATTAGATTGGCTTTCTATACCTTTTGGTTTTGGTATTTTCACATACATTTCAAACAAATGCAGCTCACTAAACATAATTTTGCTCTAGGATATTTAAAAATAAATACCCACCACCCACACTCTGCCTCTGAGAGATAAACGGTAAAGCAACAGTATACAGAGTAAACATCGAATGTAAAGGAGAAATCAGATTTGAGCAAGAATAGGCACTACCTTAATCAGGCGGCGTTTAATGAGCTGCTGATCAGCAGAGAGAAACCCATGATTGATTTTAGGAAACACCATCTGATCAGTCAGGTGAGGTCAAAGGTTGGAGTTCAGAGATGAGAGAGTTGAAGAATAGGCATCAGAAGGCCCCAAGAAAGAAATAAAGATACACACATTAGACTTATAATAACCATCAAACAAAACAGAACTGGCACTTGTATCTGACATCGGACCCTCTGGCTCTTCTTGAAAGAAACAGAACCCTGAAACGGGATGGTGAAACCAGATTTTTAGTTAGAAATGAATCTTTTTCTGCTGCGGGCATTAGGCCTTTTTAAATGTTGTATATTAAAGAAGCAGGTAACCTGGAGCCACCTGCATCCCCCATCCACCTGCACTCTGAGCAGAAAGTCCAGAGACGAAGTGCCAGTTCAATTTCTGTAAGACTCCTCAACCAGCATAATGCGGCATGAGCTCGACTGTCATTTTATGGATGCCTGAAGGCCAGAGTATTTAGGATTGTTTAATCTACTGAAAGCTATCACAGAGCATTGCGATGCAAGCCAATCAAACCAATGAGGCGTGGCACAGCCTTAGAGAGCTTGCCTGCCTTTCTTCGACTTCAATATGCTCTTCTCTTATAGTCTCAAGATTCTCCTTCTTAATGTACGTTTGACCTCACTGATGGAGGTGAGGTTCCACGTGTCCAATAACCTGTGTGTGTGAGGAAAGGGAGCGCCTGGACTCGGAAAGCCAGTTGAGCTGTTCTTGCTCACTCTTATGCTGATTGCGGGCTCTGACTGAGCAGGCATGGGTGCCAACCACGAACCTTGACGGTGAGGATCTGATTACTGTGCAGAGCGGCAACTGTGGAGAAGCCTGGCAGACCCTATGGACGGGCACAGCACCAAAACAACACGACACAAAACGTCACACAGACATTCCACTGGTGGACAAACACAACAAGCATGTACCTAATGCCACCCCGTCCTGGCTCTAAGTCTTGCCTTGTTTGACACAGTAAACAAAATCAGACACATGAGGCCCCCAAGCCAACCATTTCTTAAGGGGAATGGTCAGCTGGAGAACTCAGGTACATTGGGATCTGTGTACATACACTTAAGATTTCTGGACTCTTACGTACAAAATGTTAGTACAGAATGGAGATAACTACAGACTCTGTTATGAACACAACACTGTAATTTCCCTCTACTGATATTCTGTTTACAACTCAGGACATACAATACATGTATCAAATCTTCTTTGGACAACAGTGAACAGAATTTTGCAGTCAGATCAGATGTATTCCTCAGAATAAATGCAGTATGCTTCACAAAATATAGTCTTACCACCCACATATCAAAATTTCTGTCTCCAATCATATGATGATTCTCAGGTCTTTCCTGTTTCAGGAATTCCTGCAGAGGTGGTGGATGGAAATCTGCCTCTTATAACATGTGTATTTCATGTCAGGGGGATTTATGGTCACACTCTGCAGTAATCACTTCTGTCAGGTAACTTTTCCAAAAGAACTTGACAGTTCACACAACCCCTTGAAGCACAAAAGTGGTTTTGAATTCCTTAACCAAGGAAAATGGGCAAAGGGTGTTTTAAAAGCCTGTACTTTACTAGCTTGTGCTAACTTATGTTCACAGGCGTTATCATTTGGGTAGGTCTGAGAGAGAAATTTTGCCTGTGTTCTTTTTCCAACAACATGTGATATCAGAGCCTTGTATTCCAATTTTTTTCCCACGCAGAATACTTTTACCATACAAAAAATTAAAGAACAACCATGGTAATATATGGTCTCGAGTGTCTGCAGGATTCCTTCCTACGTTTTCTCCTCCCCACTGCCTTCCCCCTCTTCCACCCAAATCTACTATGAGGATATTTCTAGAAAAAGCCAGAAATTTTCTAGTTTTTAAATTTTATTAGTTTTGGTATATTTTTTCCCTTATTTCCTCCTTATTAGGGATATATTTTTCCTAAGAGAGACAATAAAATTATGTTTGTAGTCTGAGACATCTCTTCAGCCCTAATGCTTCTGATTCTTTTTTTTTTTTTTTTTTATGCTTCTGATTCTTGTTCGTTAGAGCTGGGACTTCTCAGGAAGTAAAGCTGAGGAAATCTTATCCCTTTCGCCAAGTCCTATTTGATAAGGTTATTAAGTGGCTGGGTAGTTTCGAGGTGACCTATATCCTCTTTTTCTTCTCCTCAAGTAAAAGTCCTTTAAACAGAGGCTCTCCACAAATTCAGAAATACTACAAGTTGGAAAACAGATGTGTACAGTTTGCTTTTGTTTTACTATGGAATATGAGTTTAAAATGTTATTAGATGGTAATGTGCCAGCATCTTTCCATCTGTGACTCATTAGCCCTATATTACACAGTCAGAATTTTATATATAAACCTCGTATTTATGTAACAAAGAACAAAAACAGATACAAACAAGAAGTCTATGAGGGATCAGAATCTTGATTAGTGGTGATAAATCATAGTGTTACTTTAAATGGGATTATCTAACAAAAATAATTTAAAATTAAAATCCTTTTAACAGCACACATGGTAGACCTTACAAATGTTTTGAAATTTGCATGTATAAATAAGTCACTTCTTGCACTAATATCTGAGCATGACCAGTTTGCTGTTTGATCATATTTTCCAAATGCTTACAAAAAAGTATTAAGTTTTAGAACTTAGTTTGGTTTACAGTGTTAATGAGATCTAAAGAGAGAAGTGGTTAGGTAATTCCCATCTCAGACAGATACTTTTTCTCCAACAGAAAATCTCTATTTGAGGAAGCTGATTTTTTTTTAACATCTTTATTGGAGTATAATTGCTTTACAATGGTTTGTTAGTTTCTGCTTTATAACAAAGTGAATCAGTTATACATATACATATGTTCCCATATCTCTTCCCTCTTGTGTCTCCCTCCCTCCCATCCTCCCTATCCCACCCCTCTAGGTGGTCACAAACCACCGAGCTGATCTCCCTGTGCTATGCGGTTGCTTCCCACTAGCTATCTATTTTATGTTTGGTAGTGTATATATGTCCATGTCACTCTCTCACTTTGTCCCAGCTTACCCTTCTCCCTCCCCATATCCTCCAGTCCATTCTCTAGTAGGTCTGTGTCTTTATTCCCATCTTACCCCTAGGTTCTTCATGACCTTTTTTTTTTCTTTTTTAGATTCCATATATATATGTTAGCATACCATATTTGTTTTTCTCTTTCTGACTTACTTCAGTCTGTATGACAGACTCTAGGTCCATCCACCTCACTACAAATAACTCAATTTCGTTTCTTTTTATGGCTGAGTAATATTCCATTGTATGTATGTGCCACATCTTCTTTATCCATTCATGTGTTGATGGACACTTAGGTTGCTGAAGAAGCTGATTTTATATTCCCCCATCGTCTTAACAGTGGACATGCTACCAATCAGGTGCTTAGAGCAACATTTAAAAGATTTCGGGCCTCCCTGGTGGCGCAGTGGTTAAGAGTCCGCCTGCCGATGCAGGGGATACGGGTTCGTGCCCCGGTCTGGGAGGATCCCATATGCCACGGAGCGGCTGGGCCCGTGAGCCATGGCCGCTGGGCCTGCGCATCCGGAGCCTGCGCATCCGGAGCCTGTGCTCCGCAACGGGAGAGGCCACAACAGTGCGAGGCCCGCATACCGCAAAAAGAAAAATAAATAAATAAATAAAAAAAATAAAAGATTTCATCAGCGAGTTAGGCCAAAGGATTTCAGGAGTTTACATGTAGCAAAGTAGAAAGGGGACAAGTGGGCAAATTCTCATATATATATATATATATATATATATATATATATATATCTGCATCATGTGGCTTGCAGGATATTAGTTTCCCAACCAGAGATTGAACCCATGCCCCCTGCAGTGGAAGGGCGGAGTCCTAACCACTGGACTGCCAGGGAATCCCCAATGGTAAATAATTTGAGACTTTTTTTTTTTTTTGCGGTACGCGGGCCTCTCACTGTTGTGGCCTCTCCCGTTGCGGAGCACAGGCTCCGGACACGCAGGCTCTGCAGCATGGCTCATGGGCCCAGCCGCTCCGCGGCATGTGGGATCTTCCCGGACCGGGGCACGAACCCGTGTCCCCTGCATCGGCAGGTGGACTCTCAAACACTGTGCCACCAGGGAAGCCCTAGAGACATTTTCATATAAAGCAAACGTTGACATATTTGGGGTAGAATGTAAAACTTGCACAAATTTTAAAAAATGTTACCATTTGACAGTGGTAGAGAACCTCATCTCACAGGGGATATCTTCAGGTCACAGAGACGCTCAGCTGATTCTGCTTCCTGCAGAAGGTCTTTGGAGGGTAGGTTTGAAAAGCACTGGTGCTGAGTGCTTGTCTGTATGGCTAGGCTTTGTGTGACTCTAACTGCTAGGCTGCCCTAGCTGTTCACACAGAGAGTGCACTTTTTCATCACTCGTGCCATTCTTCCACAGTATCATTAGTCACAGTCCTTTCTAAATAACTGGAATGGACATATTTCACTTGGTTTTACATCTTGGAAAGCTTGCCTGGTACACAGATGGTTTGAGTGGGTGTGGAAAAAAAAAAAACTGTCTCCAGAAAAACATGGAGAAAGAGCCCAGGAATAAGCTGAAGTACTGAAATAATTTGTACACGTTTTCACCCCAAATATTTTGAGTTCTTAAGAAATTGGATATACAAGCGTATAAAACTACTTTATAGAACCCATTTTCCTGAGAATAAAGACTCAGATAACTTCATGAATCTTCCCCACATTCTGTGAAGTAGGTAACCAACCAGGACCAGTGTTTTGACACCATTACAGGAGGAATTCTATCTCCCTTCATTGCCTTCTAGAAGGAAAGATGCTGGCCTACCCCAAAGGGACGGTGAACAAATAAGTAATTCATAAGAAATGCTGCTAACTACTTGGAAGCCATAAATTCAAGATGCTATTGTCATTTTTATTGTGTACTCAGAAATGATGAGTGTTACATGATTACATTATAGTGAGAAAATTTTGGGTTTTGTCAAAAATATTCAATAAGGCAATGATAGAGCCAGAAACTTAATCCAGGAATTCTGATTCCAGACTTTGTCATCATGAAATTTTGTGTCTATAATTTCTCTCTACTTGTTTTATACTTTAAGTATTAGAAAGCTTAAAAATTGACAAATATACAACAATATTTAAGAAGTATTTACTGAGTGCCTTCTGTGCAGTCTTCACTGTGCTAGGCCCTGGGGATTGAACGGTAAGGACCCTAAGCTCACTGGGTTTAATGTGTGGTGGGGAAATAGGAAAAAATAAGCAGCCAGTAATGATAGGAATGGATAATCATTACAATGGAGGAATGGAGGGGCTGCAAAAGAAATAAAACGTGCACCTAATGCAAGGTTTGGGGAGCCATGGAAGACTCCCCAACCAGGTGAAAGAGGGGATGGGGGTTGGCAAGGCAATAGTAAAATCAAAGACAGAATGACCATTTAGGAAGATATTACAGTAGTCTAGTTGAGGGACTGTGTCCCAGAGCTAGAGGACAAACTGATAGTTTTGTGTGATATTAAGGAAGTAGGATCCATAGGACTTGTAGCTTGGCTGAGAACATAAGGGAGAAAGGGGAGCAGAGAATGGTCCTAGGTCTCTAGCTTGAGCAACTGAAGGATGGTAGAGGGAACACTAGAAGGAAGAGTGTTTTCTGGGGCAGGCAGGTGGTTTCAGATGATGAGTTCAGTTAACTTGCTGAATTTGAGGTGTATATGGACAGCCAAGGGGCAGCAGTTGTATGTGCATATAAAATAGTCAGGAGAGAGGTGGGAATCACAAGTCATAGGGCTATGTGGGGTCACCTAGGGAGGCTGTAGAGAGAACAGACCTAGGAAGGAACCCTTGGAAAGACTTTGATTTAAGGGATGAGCAGAGGGAGAGGTAACTACAAATAGGATTAATAAAAAGTGGTTGTAGAAACAGGAGGAATGTGAACTCTCCTAACAAAAATTCTGTACAGGCAAATGACTCAAAGTGGTAGACACACTTGACTTCACTGTTTACTGCGTCATTAATTATGCTGAATTAATGCACATAAATGACCCATAGTAAGAACAGGTTAACAATGGCCAATATCACTGATGAAGGATGCTTACTAGTAAGCACAAGGGAGTGTCTGTGAGGTTGTAGAGGTCTGGAGGAAAAAATAAACAATTATTTTAATTATAAAGGTGGTCAAGAGGCCCCCATAGCAAATCGTATTGGAAGAAAAGATATGTGTTATGCTGAGAAATGAGAATCCCTGAGTTTCTCCATAATGTAAACAGTATCATAATTCTGTTTACCTAAAACATATCATGCATTGCGACACAACCATTACAGTGGGTATGTGTGCAGCATAAATAAAGACAAATATTCCTAGAAGTTGATAAAATGATTTGTAGCTAAGAGAGACCAGATGGGGAAATATTATAATAGATTGCAAAAATATTTAGGTAAAAGAATAACTTTAGTTTAACAGCAGGAACTCTTAGAAGGCTAACTAAGGAAAAAAATTAAAAGAAAGAAATTTGCTGCTAAATCATTCCATATTGCTGTAGATGGCATAATATGTCTGAATAGAAAAATCAACCATATGAAGCTAAACAGCTAAAAGAATCCTTTGAACAACCAAATAATATGAGCACTGGAGCCTGTGAAAATCAGTATTTATAGCTGACTGAAAAAGACTGTCTTATGATAATTATGGAAAGAACTAGCCTTCTGTGGTTAAATTAAATATTTGGCTCAAAAAGTTAATTTTTCCTTTTTATAGATACTCCAAGTTCCATGCTATTGTATTCTATCATAAATGTTAACCCTAGTCAGCCCAGGAATTATCTTTTATATGTATATGATAAATGTGAATTTACAAATTATTTAGAAGAGAAAGAGAACAATGCAATCTCTACATTGACAAAGTCATGTCATTAAATACTATAGCCACTGAAGTGCTATGTAAGCAAAGACAAACTGCAAAGGATCTATAAGTAAGCAGAAAGATGGCAGAAAAACCTCAACACTGGTAGAGGTAAAGAATAAGCAAAACCACCTGAAGTACACATACTGAGACAGGATCTCCTTGCTATGATCTAAGAAGGGATTCCAGGGGGTGTTGTGTGTCCCAAGGGCATACAGCTAAGAAACACCAACAAAAGATAAGACATCATGAAAAGAGGTAGGATTCCCGAAGAAGGACTGCCCCAGCCCAAGGGAACCAGAGAATGCATTGTAGATGTGGGAAACAGGGAAGAAAACAAAATAGCCTCACAGTCTGGGAAACAGTGCAAAATTAAAATTACGTCAATTTTATTTATACAAGCTTTGCTATCATTGAATCAGTCCTGTGTTAGGGTTTCTTAATAATAATGAGATAATAAATAATGATGATGATGGTAATGATAGTAGTGGATACTCATATGATACTTACTATGTGCCAGATATTAGTTCTAAGAGCTTTAGCTCTTCTAGTCCTCACAACAACCATTTGACAGATGAGGAACTGGAGGCACAAAGAGGTTATGGGTTTTGCCCACCTGAATATGAGGAGCAGAGCCAAGATTCACACCCCAGCCATCTGCTCCAGAGTCTACGCTCTTAGCCACTATACATCCCATAAATCCTTCACAGTCTCTGAATTTCATTCCCATTTATTCATTCATTTATTCAAGAAGAACTTATACTACTATAAGAATTTATGCTTACTGTAAAAAAGGCAATATTTGGGCACTGAGATTAGAAAGCCTTACCCCAGGCTTCATGGAGCTTAGAGTACAGTGAAGCAATGCAGACATTAACCAGGCAATTATAAATGTGGCTGGGATCTCTTTTCATGTAAGTATCTATGCTCTTTTTCCCTTATAGTCCTCCATTTCCTTTGTCTCTCAATCAAGCTCTTGGTTGGCCATCTGCTGTTGCGTCAGGAGAGGTACAAGGAGGCAGTGTAGAAAAGAAAACTTGTTTGCCAACATTGCTAGAAATCAAAAATATCTCTCTTCCCCCAAACTGGAAGAGAGGAAGGAGAACTGTGGTCCTCAAGAGCAGAGGGGGCCTAAGTCCTGCTTCCCCGCAGCACTTCCAGGAAGGCAACAATACCTCAAAGAAGAAATGGCTACGTGACTTATCTAGATACACAGGACCAGGGGCAGCCTTGCAAAAGATTTCCCTGTCTGAAGCATGGCACAGAAACAGCAGAGAGTCCCCCATGCACCAGTGATGCAGCATTGACACACTGTTTCTGAAGGGCCTTGCAGGTTAGCTGGGCCATGCTGCCTTCTCAGCAGCAAACTGTGTGGACCAACAGTAGAAGACAAGGTGCCTCTCAATTCTCACTCCCAGATCTTCTGATGCTATAAGACCACAGAAAAGTGAGTCAGTCCAAAAGGAGGAAGAAAGTGTGGAAATCCCAAGAAGACTGATGTTTGTTGTTTAGTCAACAAGTGGAGGAGATGTAGATTCAGAAATCAAATTGTTATAGAAAATTAAGTCATTAAGATGACTAAGAAATTAATATTTCTTAATCATCTGAGTTTTTGGATGAGAATCATACCTTCGAAGTGAACATGATGACTGTTAGCAAAACAAAAGCTATGAGAATGCAAAGAAAGGGGGCCTAACTGAGATCAGCTGGTCAGGGAGGACTTCCCAGGGAAGTGATGTTTAAGTTGAGACCTGCATAATGCAGTACCCTGTAGTGCCTGGCCACTCTCCAAGGGCTCTGCTGCCTTCCTTCCTGACAGTATCAGCAAGATGAATATTGGAACCAAAGAGAAAGTATATTTTTCTTTTCCAAAGATATGCTGAATCTACACTTAGAATACAAAGATTAGGTCGTGTTCTAGGTATTCCCTTGAGATCTAGACCCTTTTCTCCACTTGAGAAGGTTAGGATAAGGGCAATGGCAAGGACTATGGGTGTGGGATTCCTGTAGGAGGTTAGATTGATGAGATCAAGAGAGATTATACTACAACATCCATTCCTTCATCTAACAAGTGACTCTTAAATATGCCAAATATAGTGAAAGAAGCTGTAAGTGTTTAAATCTAGTAGGGAAGGGAGGTTATCACATGATTTTCAATTCAAATGGAAAATATACTAAATTAGTGCTAGTTAGAGGAGCAGGCAGTATGCTTTTTAAGCACATTCTGACTGGGGAATGGAGTTGTGCCTCTGTAGAGGTGGGATTTGAGATGGGTGAAGAAGGATGAAAAGGACGATGCTATTTGAGGTGCGGTGTGGACTTGGGGCCTCTGGAAGAAGGTATTCCAGCCTGAAGTACAGTGAGCAAAAAGGAGGAAGGTATACTTGGAAATTGCTGGTAAGTTGAGTTTAGTTGGGGTGAAGCAGTTTTTAGGTAAGAGCCTAGAAAAGTTGATAGGGTATATATATGGGAGGTCTTCAAAGAAGCTTTAAAGGGGGAAGTTGTGGGAAACCACGAAGGTGTTTATAAAATGAACGTGCCATGCCTTGCATTTGAGGAAGACAACCCTGGCCAAATTATGATGAAGAGATTAAAAATCAAGATGTAGTCCATGATCCTTTATCGGCAATTCCAAAATCCAAAGTCCCTGAAAACAAAACAATTCTTCATAAGTTTAACTAAAGATTTTTCTAACTTTGCAGCAAACCCATTTGGTGGCAAAAACTTATTTGAACAGATGTGAGGCTATTTCTGCTCACTAATAATCCTGCTTAGTGTGAACATGCATGTATTTCACGGCAGAAATTAGTGGCTTAATTACAGAGTGCCTCAGGCCTCTTTAAGGGTGTCAGACAATGCCTGGTGTATCAACAATATTAACTTTCTAATACCTAAAAACTCTAAATTCTGAAACACATTTGACTCTGAGGGTTTCAAGGAAGGATTGTAAACTTGTTCCAAAATTGATGACAAAGATCCATTTAACAGAATTAAAGATTGTAAGAAGAGGGCCTCCCTGGTGGCGCAGTGGTTGAGAGTCCGCCTGCCGATGCAGGGGATACGGGTTCGTGCCCCGGTCTGGGAGGATCCCATATGCCGCGGAGCGGCTGGGCCCGTGAGCCATGGCCGCTGGGCCTGCGCATCCGGAGCCTGTGCTCCGCAACGGGAGAGGCCACAACAGTGAGAGGCCCACATAACGCAAAAAGGAAAAAAAAAAAAAAAAAAAAAAAAAAAAGATTGTAAGAAGAGTAGTAAGTTTTGAAGTTAAGGCAATGAATTTAGTTTTGAAAAATACAACTTGTTAATATAGGCTAGACTGGCAAATAGTCTGTCTAAATATATGGTAATCTGAATTATATATTATAATTTATACCAGTTTACAGTAATTAAAAATAAATTTCCATCTATGACTTCAATTTTATATATTAATCAGAACTAGCCTGATCAATTGTTATCTAGTATCTTTAATTAGTTGCTTTAATGAATAAATAAGCACATTATAGTTAGCGTATATGTTTTGCAAGTAAATGCAAAAACAGACCCGTGAAAATTTTTGATCTTTTAGGAAATAAAAAAGAAAATACAGAGATCTTGTTTAGAACATCAATTTGATTACCAAACACTGCATAATAATTTGCTTAACAATCCCACCCCTTTAAAAAATAAATCACGCAAAAGCTTTAATTCCACCCATCTGATTTTCATGCAATTTGCATGAACATTCTGAATTATTTAATAAAAGATTAATAACCTTTTAATTCTCCAGGAATTTCTCCTCAAAGATGGTACAGTAACATGATAACATACAAGACAATAATATTCTGCACCTATACTTCTGTTGAAACCAAGGGGTGCTTTCTAGCTGAGGTTGCCAGGTCATGGGCTCACCTCAACTTGCATATACCCTATCCACTTTCTGGAAGAAAACAGTCTACATTTGAGAGAGGAGGCACAGTAGGATCAGGAAAGAACAGTGCCAAGCAAATAGAAGGTTCATTTGCTGACAGGGCACCTTACACTGAAGGGAAAATCGGCATTTGTCCTGTGAGAAAAACTCAACTTTTTTTGCATTCTTCATTCTGGGAGAAAAGGAAAAGTGGCCTGTTATTCCCTAGAGACTCTATTTAGTGTCTGGCTTAATGGGTATTTGCTAAACTTCCTTTGTATGATATTAAATTGAGTTGACTCTAAAATTCCTTGGGCATGCTTCCTGGATGGCAGCCTCTTTTCTTCTTCCCTCAGAAGAGGTAGATGGCTAGAAACCAGCGTATAAAAGAGCTGGTGAGGGTCCCATGGGGCTCAGCTATAACAAGTGGACAGCTATCCTTGTATTTCCTAAACCACCTCTGAAGTTCACCCTCCCCCACAAATAAATTTGAGCCCACAGCAAACACTTGATAGCCCTCTGGGATAATGCAACTATTCAAAAATGACCTTAGCAACAAAAGGATAATGGAGTAGTTGGAAGAGTTCACCAGAGAGTATTGTTACTTGGAGTAGTATCACTCTAGGTACGTTCCTCTACTAGTTAACTAGTCTTATTCTCTAATATCCCCCTTTAGTCCACATCATAAATTTTAGTGTTTTCCCAGGGCCTGTTCAACTACTCAGAACTAAAATAGTCTGTGTCTTGAAAGCATCCCTGAAATTTGCATGTTTCCATATGGACCTAAAATACTGAATGCGATTTAGGACATTTGAATGCCCTATAATTATATTTATATTTGATGTTACTTGTTGAACACTGAGTAAATGCAAATGGCTCTAAGGACCAGGCAGATAACATAAATAAGGGAGCAGGTTTAAGACAAAAGGAAGTGGAGATGCTTGGCTGAATAGGAGTCAAGCTGGGGCTAAAAGGAAATAAGGAGGAGTTAACTGATTTTGCCACAGGAGAAGGCCTACCTAGTACTGCTACATCTTCACATGCTTCGAGAGAACCCAGAAATCTGAGGTTTTTCTTTTTCTTTTTTTTTAACGAATGCTTCAGATTTTAAACATTTGCTACCAATTCAAATTTACTTTAAAACATTTTATAGTCCAAACAAAAATACATTTGGGGGGAGGATCTGGGCCACAGAGTACTAGTTAAAGATCTGTGATCTAGTGTTTCTGAATGTTGAATTAGAAACGAGCCAAGTGTGGAAGGGCTTTGCTTCAGAAAGGAAGTAATTCAGTTAGTCCCTTGCAGGAACTTTATTTTGTTGTATTAACATTTGAAGAAAGGGCTATATGTTCTCATTGTATCAATCACATGTTGTAATTCAGACCACTGGTTCTTAAATCAAAAAATTTTCAAAATATACAGCACCTCTAGGAGGAAGAAGAGAACAAGGTGTAATTCCTTTCTGAAAAGGAAGTGATGGATACACTGTTATAGTGATATAACACCCCACAGTGATGGATCCATTTGGGAGGAGTCCCATGATTTGAGCTCCTCATGAAAGAGGCTGTTGTAATCTCTGCGAGAGTTATGGTTTCTTTGGGAATCTCAGAATTTCCCAACTTCTGTGAAATTAAGTCTAAACTTTTTAATGATATGGATATTAGAAATCATAATATGAACTTTCTCCTTTTTAGTTTTCATTTCCTGGCTGTGGTTGGTGATGATGTTATTTAATGAAATACTATACATTTTTAATGTTAAGTTGTGATATACTATGATGTTTATTATATCTACTCTTTAAAAGTGATATTTATGTGCACCTATAATTTACTTGAAATGACTACACTGATAATATTCAAACTCTTTTTTTACCTCAAATTTCCTTTTATACCTTCCAATTTCAAATATTTAGATGATAATAAGCCAGTCAAAAATGTTAAGAGTAAAGATTAACTTGTCTTGGAAAGTTACTGAAAATGCGTGCTCAAAATAAGCTGTAGCTGCAATTTCTGATGGGGTCAATTGTCTCTTTATTTAAAAGTACTTAATGTGTCATGTATCAAAGGAACTTGCCACATATAACAGAAGCAAGATTTTTTTCCCTATGATTACAAGAATTATTTCAAAGTGTAACATCGCCTTTTAACTTAGTAAACATTAAATGAAATGATTGCCTTATTTACCGGTAAATAAAAATAAAAAAGAACGAACAGTGAATAACTGTATTCTGTGTTTGAACACGTGAAATGATGGTATTAAACATAAGTAAAACCAAGGAAAATATTTCTCTGGTGTCTTAAAAGATAAAAGTAATAGCCCAGTTTCCAAAATAAAAACATATTTCATAGGTCTTATTTTAATTCAATGAGTCTATAGTTTCAGTACCCATAAGGACCAGAGTTTACATTTTAAAAACCAGGTGGTATCTGGTATACTCAGATAAGTTACCAGTTCTGCCACCTCACCAGCTACAACTTTTATGATTCCCATATGTGGCTAAAGAATTACAAGATGTATGCCTATCATATCATTACTGAAATTGAATTACTTACTTATTTACACATAAGGCACTGTCAACTATTCTCCTTGGGTGATGTGGAATATTAGCAATTACGGAACACAAAGTAAGGAAGAATAATTTACCATTTTCCAGCTCCTTCTGTTACCTACAGTTGAGATGAAGCTTCATAAACATTTGTCCATTTGTACAATTCTCCATGTTTCTCGACTTGTGAAATGTTTGGGAAAATTATTAAATGTTGGGAAAATGGCGTGAAACAAATATGATTGAGAAAAAAATTATTTTCAAAGGAATTGCTAGAGTCAACTTTTGTACAAGGAATCATTAACCAATTCATGAATTATTAGGCCTTTAATTTCCCTTCCATTCTCTTATTCTTTGTTGGATTTCCTTTGTTATGACTATCATAATTAGATGTAAAGAAGGAAAGGAAAAGGAAAGTGAAAGTCATACTAAGGATTAGTATAGAAGAGTGGCATGGAACAGTAAAGTATGGGTCAGGAGCACTAAGGCCCACTGGATCTGCGGGAAAATACTGAGAGCAAGAAGAGCATTTGCCGTTAGAATCGGAAAGAGAAGAAGAATCAAAGAATAGGCCTTTTTTCCCCCTTTGGCCAAATGGGAGTAAATTGTTAATAACTGACAGAAGAAATCAACAGCATCCAGTTCCTATTTAGTTTCTAATTCTCTGTTAAACAAGACAAATACAGGTATTCGGATTAAAAAATGGCACAGAAGGGCTTCCCTAGTGGCGAAGTGGTTGAGAGTCCACCTGCCGATGCAGGGGACACGGGTTCGTGCCCCGGTCTGGGAAGATCCCACATGCCGCGGAGTGGCTGGGCCCGTGAGCCATGGTTGCTGAGCCTGCGCATCCGGAGCCTGTGCTGCACAACGGGAGAGGCCACAACAGTGAGAGGGCTGCGTACCGCAAAAAAAAAAAAAAAAAAAAAAAAAAAAAAGGCACAAATATTGGTAATATAAAATGCCAAGAAAAGTAAAGAGACTATAAACGAAAACCTTGGGAGTCTAAATTAGTCTGAAGAAATGACTTTTAAAATACAACGCATTTGCCAAAAAAACTACCAAACCATTCAAATTATTTTTCAGGAACTGTAGAAAGTAAGAGAAGTAATAGGAGAAAAAACAAGGAAGAAGGTAAATCTTGCAAAATATAGACAGGTTGGTAGAATTTTATTGACTTAAGATTAGAATAGATTATTAAAAGCATTGTTAGTGAAAATCTGAAAAAGAAGTGCAGTTTAAAAATATGATCTTTTTTGTCTTTTTAAAAAAGGTTATTAGTAGATGGATGTACATACATATATAACTGGATTACAGCAAGAGATATGTCATATTATCCTTATATACTAAATTGAGAAATATGAACTGAAAGCAAATAAAAAAGTGGATTTATAACTGGTTGAACAATTTACCTCGGTAATACTGTTTAAATTGTCCCACAGTTCCTGTTCTCAGTCTTAACTCCATTCAACATTTGTGTCATGGATTAGATTAGTCTTCTTAAAATTTGGGTCTGGGGATGGTTTCTCTCTCAGTTTGTATATCTGTTTCTATATCTATGTCTCAGATCTCCAGAAAATGGGGCAGAAGAGAGATGTAATATTTGCTGGATGGCAGAATCAGACTCCAAGAGAGGATCTCAACAGGACAGAGTACACTAATAGTGTGGGAATAAAAGTAAAGAACAGTGTTTGGGGCTTCCCTGGTGGCGCAGTGGTTGAGAGTCCGCCTGCCGATGCAGGGGACGCGGGTTTGTGCCCCGGCCCGGGAAGATCCCACATGCCACGGAGCAGCTGGGCCTGTGAGCCATGGCTGCTGAGCCTGCGCGTCCGGAGCCTGTGCTCCGTAACGGGACCGCAACGGGAGAGGCCACAACAGTGAGAGGCCCACGTACTGCAAAAAAACAAAACAAAACAAAAAGAACAACAACAAAAAAAGAACAGTGTTTGGATCCAATAAACAAGCCATAATGATACACAGTCGAGGAGCTAAGGGCTAGCAGCAGTGAAAAAAAGACTTTAGAATTTATGTTGATAATAAGTGTATACATCAATATATGATATGATTGTCAACGTGGCTTAAAGCTAATCTAATTCCCTACAGTATTAACATAAACAGAGGCATAAGCATGTAGGTTCTATCCCACTTAGGCCAGCCTCCACCTGAATTAATGTGTTTAATTTTTGGGTGTTACCCTTTAAGGGTAGACAGAAACACATATAGAGAACAACGAGGAGAGAAAGAAGATACAGAGGTGTCACACGAGCAATGGATGAAGGAGCTGGGGTTGGAGCAGAAGAAAGTGAGCTGGGATATGAGAGCTATTTTGAATAAGCTTAAAACTGCCTTGGGAGCATCACCGTCACCATCACAGGGAGTAGTCAGTTTTATGCTATGCCATTGCTTGTTGAGGAAAGTTGGGTTTGGACAAGCAAGGCTTTAGGGTTCATTGCAACCTTGAACTTCATTCAGTGTTTCTATAAAATCCCTGAAGGGTTGTCATGTGGAAGAGGAATTAGTTCAGAATGCAGGACTAAAACTAAATGATAGGAAGTAGAGAACAACAGATGTTAATTCAAAAGAAGGAACCATAAATATCTGTCGAATGAATTAATGATTAAATTACTCTGTAATATTTAGAACTGTCTATAATTAGAATAGTTTGCTTTTCAACAGAGTGAGCTCCTTGCCACCAAAGGTGTTTGAATAAAACTCAGGAACCATAAGGTTAGGATACCCTATGTGAATTTTTAGTCAATTGGATGGCTGAGAAATGGGTTTATTTTGCAGTTATAAGAGAAACTTTGACGTAGCAGAAAGTGAATTTCTCTTACCCACATTATCTCCTACACTCAGCACCCTTTTAGAATAAGACAATCAAGATTTATCTAGAAACGCTTTCTGACATTGCCAAAATATTTTATAATCCTAATAAAAAGTAAATTTTTAGTTCCTATATTATCCTACAGTTAAAAACACTATAAGAAAAACATGTTTCAAATGCATACAACTCTCCTCCCTTTCCCCATAAAGGGAAATATGATCTACTTTATAGGATCCTTTTTATGCTATCTTTTTTAAATCATTTGAACCACACCCTCAAATTCTGTATTTGTTGTACTCAGAGAAATCAGGTTTCAATTTATTTTTACATCAAGGAGAATACAGAGAAAAAAGGATCAAATAATACTGACTCAAATTACTTATTTTTCTTAAGATTTGTCAGCATAGCTATAAAGGGCAATTCTAAACAATGTATTAACTTAATTTTTATTGGTGCCCTGTAAGAGCAATTTCATTAGAAATGTTTACAAGGGGGGATGTTTCCATTAGTCTAACTATATAACCAGAACAACAAAAACCCAGAAGAAATATATAGTGCCTTAAAGTATGAATGCTTCTAGAAGTACACTGATTAGTATTATAAAGGAAATTATTTGGGTCCAGTAAAAAACATATGGAACTAAATTTATATTATGATTTTAAATATCTATGAACTTTGGCTACAACCTACATAGATATCTAAGCTAGATCATTTTAAGTAATAAACAAACATCCTATATACTGCTAAGAAAAACCTAGAGGAAATTCTGTAATTAGGGGCTACATTTTCTCTCAAAGGAGTGACTCTGAAGAGCAAGCCTTCAACATCTATAGTTTCTAATTTTAAAAGTATATAATTAAAGGACTAAAATATATCTTTTAAATATTATTTGCATGTTATTAAATTACTACTCTATATACAACAAGGGTAACTTAATTCTGTTATTTACAATTCATATTTCAACAAAATTTTGAAAGATGGCATAAATTATATTGACATCTTGGTATAAAACTACCAAGTTTGAACTAGTCCTAATTTTGACCTTTGAACAGACTTGGTATACTAATAAAAAATTCTACACTACCAAAGATTGACAACCACCAAGGTAAGAAGAATTCTATGTAATTTAAAAACAAATTATATGTAAATTAAATTAAAGGCAATAATGTAGCCTTCTTCCTAGAAGATAAAACGATTTGTCATTCGTTGTTTTGTTACCTGTGTCTGTATATTTTGATGGACTTTGTCATCATAATATCAAACGTAAAATTATCTTAATCTCTAATTCAGGTATTACAAACTCCAGTGCCAACAGGGGCTGTGCACATATGTAAATTACTGAAGTGGGCTGAGTGTAATACAGAATGCATCTGAAGCAGAGAGATTCCATCCAGTTTCAGTCAACTGAAATTATAAAAGAATATGTACCCAATGGTGTCAGATCTTCTAACTTTCCAAGAGGAAGTTTAAAACAAGATTTTGCATGAAATTGCCTAATATTAAAATATTAGCAAGTAATTTGGGTAAGCCAAATAAAATGCGTCTACTATTGGAATCTGTCCAGAGGCTACCAGCTTGTAGCCTCTAATTTGCCTCATGAGAATTATTGATTCAAAATAAAACATAGAGGGAAGATTGTACAAAATAGTATATCACGTTTCAAAAATAAGGAAAAATAAAGACATTGCATTCCTTTCCCCCACTGCAACCAAGGATGTTACTCTCCACCCTAAAAGGAAATTCCATATAAATTGTGACAGTTTCTCAATCGGCACATGCCATTTCATTTGACACATTCTGAAAATCTTGAATGATTATAACAGTTACTATATAAAATTCCGGGTAGATACTGTGACTCAAACCTTGCATTCTTCTCTGACACATTTTATTAGAACTACAGGGCTCCAAAGTGGAAGTAATAATACCAAAGACCGGTATAGAGTTACAGCATTAACATTCAACTTTGTACTGGTGACATAGAAAGCTTTTTCTATTTCTATTTTGTTTGACTTTTCTGCCTAAACGTGTAAAATGGAAAGATGAAGTTGTAAATCTCTACATTAATTTTCTGAACAAATCCAAAATGTCTAATACATCTCCAAATATTCCCTTCTTCCTGTTACTCCTCAAAATTCATTTCCTTTTACAATATTATTGAATAATTGTGAATGACTACTAAACAAAAGGTTGTAAGGCTCAAAAGTAATTTTGTACTGAACAAAAAAGGCAACAAAAAAGGCTTTATAAAGAATGGCTTTATAATGTTATACTCTAGAATTTCCTAACACTGATGATTCTTTAGAAACTTTACTTTGTCAAAGTAGAAGTAATTTATGCTTATCTATGTCAAAAAATAAAAGTGGTGTGTGTAAGGGGTGAAGTTCTTAATTTAAACATAGCAGTTATCTACTTGGCAGAGAAAAAAATAACATCATAGAAAAGGTAAAATATTCCTTACTATTAAGTCAGAAAGAGAAAAACAAATATTGTATATTAATGCATATTTGTGGAATCTAGAAAAATTGTACAGATGAACTGGTTTGCAAGGCAGAAATAGAGAAACCGATATAGAGAACAAACGTATGGACAACAAGGGGGGAGAAGGGGGGTGGGATGAATTGGGAGATTGGGACAAACATATATACACTAATATGTATAAAACAGATAAATAATGAGAGCCTGCTGTATAGCACAGGGAACTCTGCTTCACTTAGCTGTACAGTAGAAACTAACTCAGCATTGTAAAACAACTCTACCCCAATTAAAAAAAAATTGAGAAAAAAACAAAAACAAAAACAAGGACTCATTGTATAGCACAGGGAACTATATTCAATATTCTGTAATGGCTTATATGGGAAAATAATCTGAAAAAGAGTGGAGATATGTATATGTATAACTGAATTACTTTGCTGTACACTTGAAACTAATACAACATTGTAAATCAACTATACTTCAATATAAAATAAAAATTAAATTTAAAAAATTCCTTACTATTGTTTTCATTATCAAAATTACTGTCATATAGATAGTAAATTCTTTAAACAACAAGGCATAATATTAAAGAAATGTTAAAAAATTAATAAAAATGGTTAAATTGTAGCTAGGGACTTTTTCCCATGTGATGTATCATATGCCATGTTAATCATCAGCCATGCTAATGAAGACAAAATAGTTTCCGATTTTCAAAACATCTGATAAAACTATATTAACGATTTACAATCTTTCAAATGTTTAACTTCTCAAAGAACAGTTCAGTAGGATAAAAAAAAATTTAAAAATTAAAAGTAAGGAGGAATCAAGGCTGGAAAATTACAAGGTGCTGCTATAACTTATACTAAATTCAAGGAACATGTTAAGAGTCCCTTCCATATGAAAAAGTTTATAATCTAAAAGAAAATTCTGGTGCTGGCATTCTAGAGACTTCTGACTTCCTCAACCATTAAGAAATATAAAGAAATAAGGTAGCTAAGAAACAGCAACTGAATTCTGAATTAGTTCTCAAACTTTTCTCTAGTATTAAAGTCAAGGCAAGTATTTGTTCCTCAAAGATGATCATGAAAAAGCTCAGTCAGTAGACTCTACTGTGAAGTCAGAGCCAAACTGATGTCATAGGCAAGGACTATCACTGAGACCTTTCCACCTAACTTTGCAAAGGAACATTAAGAATGGTGTTCCTTGCAGGCTAGGACATGCACAAAGAAAAATTAAGCTTGAAATGATTAAAAGTTAACTTATATTAACTTTAGACAATTATGAATTGCCATACTGAACACAAGAATACTTTTTAAAAAGACAGTTAAGGAAGATGTATCAATTTTTTCCAAAAAAAGTTAACAAACTGCTTTGAACATTTACCTTACTTTTCTTAATTGGAATCAGAGTATAAACAAGAGTAGGTTGGTTCACATTTGTATGTGTTTAGATCTTGTATACATGAATAATAATCTATGCTTATGGAGAACTCTGTTTCATTAAGACAGTATAGGCAGTGCAATTGTAAGTCAATATCCACACACACATATGTGTATATATCTATCTCTATATATAGAATAATTCCTGTTAATGAGACTGATACATGTACTAACACCTGCATACAGAATGATATGCACTATAGTATTTTAAACCATTATTGGTGCAAAAAGCAAGTGTTTGATATGAGAAACAAGTTGTACACCTTGAAAAAGACAAAATAACACAGCATATGTAACTTAGAACTAGGTGTGTTTTAGAAGAGTCTCTGGTGTGTTCTGTGTTTGGGCACAGCCTTCTCAGTCACATCCTTCATTCCGTACTTCCTACTTCACCAGTGGAAGAACCTCTCTTCAGCAATCCTGGAAATCTCACATGGTGATGGCCTCCTCTAAGTCATGATGGGGTTAAGAGTTGGGTGCGATATTTCAAAGTTGGGCCACAATTTTAATAATCTAGATAACTAGATTAACTCAGCTTCTAAAAATAAGCTGATGAAAGGCCCAAGGAATAAAGCTATTTTAAAAAACAATCGAATTATTCTTAATTAAAAATCTGGTGGTGTCTCCTATAGCTTTTTTCCTCACCTGCCAATAAACTTGGAATGTTCAGGCTGACACGTCCTTTTGAAGACATGGTGAATGAGGCAGGAATTACCACCTGTTGTCCCCTTGTACTTCCTAGGGTTATAGTTAGTTCCTTCTGTTTCACATCACATCACACAGGCTTCAAGCCAGAAAAGCAGTGACACTCTGCCATGCCAATTTCTCTTGTTTACTCACCACCATTTCCCTATCTTAATTCTTAATTCTAATGAATTCCTTTAGGCCTGGAGCTAACTATAGTTCCTGTCCTGGAAAGAGAGTCAGATGTTCCTAGTTCTTTGGTATTCTAATGCTACATTGGAGGATTTGGATGCCACCTTATCTGTCACTTAGGCTTCTTTATGAACAGATTCATGCTAAACTTACAAGGTAATAAAGTATGATAAGAAGGCCCAGAAGTTTCTTTGGTATGTGGAATATAAAAACAATAGTGTTGCATTGTTGTCATTATTATTATTATTATTATCTGTGTGTAAAACATTCAAAAGTTCGCTTGTGCTAATAAAAATAATAGTGGTCAGTAAAGTCTCCTCTGAATACCAATACTTTTCAAATGAAATTTAACTGACTTCCAAACAATGAAAATCAAAGCTTCCTGACTCCCTCCAAAATTGCTTTAGAATTGTATGTGAAGTAGGACCTTGCAACTGACATCTTTTTCCTACAAAGACAGTCCTGTTTGCCACTTGTGATTTACAGGCTGTGTCTGCTACAAGGAGCTGCTGGACACATTAGTGCATGTATGCTCATGAAAGGATGCTGCTGTCTGGCACTAAATGACTTTCCAGAGACCCATCTCATTCAGACCTACAGGAACTGTTCTCCCTGAACATGATCTGTCAATGCATAAGCCATTATTCCACCCATTCTGAAGGGATGAATCAAAAATACAGTCTTGCATTCTAGTTCCTTCTGTGAATCCTGATGCACCATTAAAAATCTGCTGTTTCATACCTTCTTGATTTCTATTTAGTTAATCCACCTCTAACATTTTGTTGCAATTATAATTCTGCATTTGGGAGTGATAGAAAAGGAATGGTCGTAATTGTGTTGGATTTTACTAGTGTGTAAATTGCTTAGAAATTGCTGTATTTCTTATTTGCAATATGCTCTTTATTTATAGATATTACCAACTATAGTATGTTGGGGTTTTTTTGTCCATTTCAAATACAGATTTTAATATATTTACCTAAAGGCTTACTTTCTTTTTCTTATATAATATTGAAAGTCACCAACCACAAATCTGTCTTTCCCTCCATATTTTATTATATGCTTCAGTTGCAGGCATTAATGCAAATCATAACTCCATAGTATATGGATTAATAAACCTAATACTCTTATGTTTGAATTCATGTGAAAACTATCTTGCTTAAATATAAGACAAAGAGAATAAAATCATCTGTATAGTTTTGAGTTTCAGAAAAAATCATTTTTTTGTCAAGGCATTCCTTGAATTATTTAGAAAACATTTCACAGAAAGCAGCACTTGCAAAATTCAAAGAAAAGAAATATAAATGTAATAATATTAAATATACATACATATATTTTTCATCTAAAATCTTTCATTCCATTCATTTTCAAGAAAAATGTGAAATGGTGCACATTAGCCTGAAAAGAGTGTAAGATATATGTCCAGATATATAAACCATGAAAAAAAAGTAAAATAAGTAAAAAGAAGAATATTGCATTTGATATGAGCAATGAGTACAAGTGTGGACAAATGAAATCTTTACTTCATGAAATATAATGAGTAGCTATTTTAATATGAAGGTCACTGTGCTAAAAGCCACTAAAAGGAAATCCAACAGCTATTTAAACTGGCTGGCATCATTCTCCAGAATTCCTTGCCAGAGGAGATACTTAGGAATGGATTTTGGTTTTATTGTAATACATCTATGGTCATTAATAGAATTTTCAGTTAAGGGAGCAAACCTCAGGCTTTTGACTAGTGTGCGTGAGTGCGCGCACGTGTGTGTGATTATAAGGGTTTTGTGAAATACTCGCTTTAACTTCCAAAATTCTGTATGAAAACTTATCCCACTGGATTACTATATATATAGATTTCTTTGTATAATACTTTACATTAGACAAAAATTTTAAGATTTAAATTGATGTAAAATAGGTAAAGTCACTTCCTCAACTTTTCATAATATCTATTTTCTTTTTCCTTAATGGGCTCAGCTATACAATCAATAACTGAGATATAATTTGCAACACTGAATTCCAAGGGAAATATTGTCTACATATCAACAGTTGTTTGCAAAAATAATTTATCCCTTAAATTAACCCACATTAGGACAAATTTACAAATGCTCCTGGGTTTTTAGTGGTTTGAAGTATGACAGAACACTTAAAAGAGAACTCTGATTATAAAATATAATAAGAACGTTTGCAAATTTTAACGAGCTTGCTGTTTCCATGCCAACTTCTCCCAAATCTGGAAATCATTAAAATAATTTTCTCACAATTTACTTCTTTCCATTGTGTTATATCCATTCCCTTTTCACAGGCAATACATTCAGTACCAAATGAGTAGTATATTCATTAGGGCTAAAGAGAAAGGCAAGGGTTAAGTAAATAAGAACATCAAATTAATATTCAGGCCTAAATGCTTTAGCAGAGCCAAAGAATCTGTTTAATCATTCAAGTCAACAAAGGTTAAGATAATAAAATAAACTTCTAAATGCTTTCCTTTTCTGGAACTTAATCTGTCTTGCTGAAGATGTTTTTAAGATGCTATCGGTTTTGCATAGTCCCAGCTGTTATGAAAATTTACTTCAGTACACTGGGAAGAGAAAGGAATTTTATGAAAATAGTTAAGCAGAGCTCCTGGGTGGCTTATTGAAACTGTGAGAGCTCAGGATCATTTAAAACCAGCTGTTGGCTGATGATATTGAGACCAATAACCACTAAATCTTTTATTTATCAGGCCTCTGTGCTATTTGGCAAGGTGATGGTAGCCAACTGATTAGAAGATTAATTTATAGTCAAAGATAACTTCACGATGCTTGTTCATTTTATTGCCTAAGTTTGACTAACAAATTTACCACAATTTCATAACAGCATAATACCTTAATTTAAAAAGACAGCATTAAACATTAAAATAGCTTTGCTTATGTTTAAGGCTATATTTTTAAGTCACTAAGATAGAGAAAAGAAATCTGAGTCATTAACATCAAAGCCCAGGCCTGTGGTTCATGATGAGGGCAGAGGCCCTAATGAACTGGGCAACAAGCCCTCTTTAATAATGAAGGAGAGAGGGGTAGTACTAGGGTGTGCAGACGACAATGGGAAAATCCTGGAGAGTCCTGAGTCTTTCACACTTGACATTCAGGTTCCGCTACTGATCAAGAAATATAACTCAATCTCTTTTGCAAAAAGAAGCTCAGAATAAAAGCAGAATCAACAAAATACCTTGTAGAACATGTAAACACAGCATTATGAATTGAGGAACACAGACTTCATTCATTTGGTTATCCTGAAGAAAAAAAGGTACTCAGAGCAAATACACCAGGATCTTGCTATTATACAATTTTCAAATTGGTGCGCTTGAGCTGAGAAGTGAAATTGTATCACAACAAGCTTACTGGGCATTCTGACGTACCTTGGACAAGGGTCAGCATTGCCCTGCCTCCCTATGTTCCATGAGGAGAGATTCTAGGCTGTTGCTAAGTGGCATTCATCCATTCCTTTGGTTTTTGGAAGGTTGGCAGTGCATGAATTGTAAAGACTGTGACTGTCATGCTTGCAAAGGAAAAAGATGCACCTGTTTGCATATGTGCTCCCCAACATTTTCAAGCTGATTCACAAAGGCATGAACTCTTAAAGTTGAAAAGAGTCCTAGCAACCATTTGGAGGCAGCTTGGCATTGTGGAAAGAGGGCAGAACTTGACATTTGTGTTTGAGTCCCAGCACTGTCTTTCGGTAGATGTGTGTGAAAGAACTAGATCAAGTCACTTAATCTGTGTGAGCTCAATCCTCATCAGAAAAAAAAAAGGTCATATTAAAATCTGTGCTACTAAACCACTTTTGAGTTACTTTTGAGGATACATGGAAAATGTAATTTGTGAGTACTGAGGCTTAAATCCTGGCTCTGCCACTGGCTGGCTCTGTTTTCTTAGATGAAATATTTAAACTTTGTGAATCTTGGTTTCCTCATCTATTAAATGGAAGTAATAAAAGTAACTATTTTATAAAGTTGTTGAAATAATACATATCTTCACAGAGTGGTTGGCATATTTTAAGAACTCAATAAAAATTATTTATCATTATTATTGATGTTATAAATTGAACCATGGATATTTTGGTAAACTCTATTGTTTCACATTGAGGTTGATGACTATACCAACTACTTTATTGATAGGGAAGCAGTGTGACCCAGTGGGAGGAGCACAAACCAGAGGCTGAGTGAGCTGGGTTTGAATCCCATTCCTACCACTTAAATCATGTGAACTGGGCAATTTACTTTACCCCAGATTCTTCACGTGAAACTTGAGGAGAATAATCAACTATGATCTGTTGAGGGCTTATTATAGATTTTTCATACATTATTTTATTTAATCCTTCTCATAACCATGGAGACAGTGGCAGTTAGAATTGATCCTTATCCAGCCTGACTCCAGCCCATGTGGATATAATCATCTCACTCTACTGTGTTCACTTTTCCTATATTTTCTTCCCTGATAATCTACTTTGCTGAACTGTAGTAAGGCTTAGAGATGATGTGTGTATCTTGCCTAGAAAGGTGTTCTGCAAGCTGTATGACTCTAAGTAATGAGCAATTGTAATTATTTCATGAGGTATCATTTCTCAGTCCAACTTTTGTTCAGTCTAGGAATCCCCCTACAACTCCCTTACGGCGGGTCTTCAATCTCTGCTTGAATACAGAATAAAGGCTTAGCCTCAAAACTCTGTAATACAAACCTATGGGGATGAAATGAAGAAAACTGAGCATGGGCATGATAGCTGACAGCACAGAAAAAGCACCCTCCTAACCATATAGCCGAAAGGCCTAACTGCTGAGGTGCAATGTTTGACTGCAAAAATGAATTGAAGATTAAAAGCAAATCTGTAATGACGTCTCCCCAAGAATCAAGGAGGGAAGTGCAATTCTAATATCAGGATGCATCCATCTGTGGAAATCTAACCCTCAGTGTCTTGTAGAAGAAAACCAAATGATATCGATGGTTATTGTATTATACCTAAAATTGTAGGCTTGAAATTAGTTCAATGTATCCTGACAGAAAGTTCATGCCAAAAAAGTTAGCCATTTCTTCTGCATTAAATCATATGCCATAAACAGCATTCAAAGATAGTCAACTTTCCTACCATTTACTTCTAACTTCTTGCAATCTGACTTTCCCTCTCACTACTGAACAAAATGCACCCTCTTACAATCCCAAGATTCCAGAACACCAAATCCAAAAGTTTTTTTTTTTATAGATCTCACCCCTGTGGCTTTCTTTTAATTAAGAATGTTTTGTGGGCCACCCTCACTTTTTTTTTTTTAAGTAGTTCTAGGGGACTTCCCTGGTGGTGCAGTGGTTGGGAATCCACCTTCCAGTGCAGGGGACATGGGTTCAAGCCCTGGTCCTGGAGGATCCCACATGCTGCAGAGCAGCTAAGCTCGTGCGCCACAACTACTGAGCCTGCGTGCCACAAGTACTGAAGCCCACGTGCCTAGAGCCCGTGCTCTGCAACAAGAGAAGCCACCGCAATCAGAAGCCTGCACACTGCAATGAAGAGTAGCCCCTGCTCACCGCAACTAGAGAAAGCCCGCAGGCAGCAATGAAGACCCAATGCAGCCCAAAATAAATGAATAAATAAATAAAGTAGTTCTGCCTACTGTTCAAACATTGCATGTCCTGGTTTTTCTTTTGAATGCTCACTCTCTTTTTTTCTGATGCTCCTTTTCAGCCCACTCCCTCCGGGTGGATATTTCCTTTTTTTTTTTTTTAAGATTTTTTTAAAAACTAATTTATTTAACTTATTTATTTTTGGCTGTGCTGGGTCTTTGTTGCTGAGCAAAGGCTTTCTCTAGTTGCCGCAAGCGGGGGCTACTCTTCGTTGCAGTGCACGTGCTTCCCATTGCGGTGGATTCTCTTGGTGTGGAACATGGGCTCTTGGCGCGCGGGCTTCAGTAGTTGTGCTTCACGGGCTCAGTAGTTGTGGCACACGGGCTTAGTTGCTCTGTGGCATGTGGGATCTTCCCGGACCAGGGCTCGAACCCGTATCCCCTGCATCGGCAGGCGGATTCTCAACCACTGCACCACCAGGGAAGCCCCAGTGTGGATATTTCTAAAGTGGCTCTATGTTCACTCTTTCACCCTCCACTTTGCTCCCTGAGATCTCAATTCTTGCTCTGGGGGTGTTCAGCTACATAGCTGTTACCTCCAGCTGCAACACCACCTCAGAATTCTAGTCTTATATTTCCAACTGCTTGCTACATTATTCCAATGGAATAATTCGTCAAGATCGCAAATTCAGCATAACTAGGATTCAACTTATCATTTATCCTACTAACTCTCTTCTGGCCAACGTTATCAAGGGGTCAAGCCAGAAACCTCACCTCTAGCTTTACCTTCTTTTTCAACTTCAGCCCTTACATCCAATTAGCTATAAGACTTGTATTAAATTTTTACCTCAGTACCTTTTAATTTGACTCCCTGACTGCTTCTCTTCTTCTTTTTTAAAAAATTTGACATGATCACAACTTTAGCCATGGTCACAGATTTTGGATGTAAACCCAATGTAGATCAAGTTCATCTCTCACCTTCTGCTTCAAGACTTCACTTTTGTACATTTCTCCTCTACTAGTATCAACCCTGGTTTTCCCTCTTTGTCTGCCCAGGTTGTTGCTTGGTGCTTGTGGCAAACCCTACTGATGACATGATGCAACTTTCCTTTTGAATCCCAATGCAAACATACAGCTTTCTCCAATATTCTGGTGACCCCTTTGGAATTTCGGCTTTGGCTCACCAACTTAGCCCCTCTCCACTGCTGAGCTTCTCATTCTGATACTGAACTTTCTGCTCAGTGAGGCCCTGTACCTCCAATGATACCTGATGTTCTAGACTGAGCCAGCCCATCCCCTCTGCTCATCTCTCCACTGAGGACTGGACATTATTCTCATAGCCCAGACTTTTATGACCTTGTCCAGATGACTGACATAGTTTCCTGGTCTACTTGGTCTCCATGCTTTCAGTCTCTTCCAATTTCTTTCCATACTGGACACTATTAACTTATATATTTTCATAAAGAACATCTGGTGGACTTCCTTGGTAGTCCAGTGGTTAAGACTCTGCACTCCCAATGCAGGGGACACAGGTTCGATCCATGGTCAGGGAACTAAGATCCCACATGCCGCACAGGCGCAGCCAAAAAAAACCCGAAAAAAAACCCACAACAGAATCCCAGGCTCCTCCCTTCTCTGGGATTCAGGAAAAGAAAAACAAAAAAATGGTAATTACACTAAATAGTCTAGTGGTAATATTCAGCAAATGATATACTCAAAACTCTTCAGTGGTTCCTTATTGCCCACCACACTAGACATTCAAAATGCTCCATGATGTAATTTCAATAAAAAATTTCAGCCTTATATGATACAATCTTTCCATATTTAACCTATTCCCTTGGCAAATGGAATATTATTTTTCCTTAAATGAATCCTGTCATTTCCTGCTTGTATAATATTGTATGAACTATTTCTTCTTCCTGGAATGTTTAATGTCTTGCTCTTCATCTAAGCTTTTAAAGATTACCCATGTATCAAGTCCTAGCTCAAGTGTCACCTTTTCTGCAGTTATTTTTTAAAATGGAAAAATGTTCAATTATCTAGCATCTCTTAGTAAGGCTATTTAAGGCATATAACATAAAACCACATAGTTTTCTTATTCAGGCACCCATGAGATTATCGGATGCTTGAGGGCAGTAATGATGAGATAATATTTTATTCTAACATTCAACAAATATTCATTAAGTCCTTACTGTTCTGGTGATGGAGGTATGAACAAGACAGACAGAAGTCTTTGCTCTTATGGAGTTTTTGTTTTAAGGAGAGGCATGTTTTACAGATAAGAAGCAACTAAATAAATAAACAAAATAGGATAATCTCAGATTTAGATTGGGTAGTTAGGGAAGTTCTCCCCAAAGAGGTATTTGAGAGAAAAATCTCAATGATAAGAAGAACCCAATCACAAGACCAGAAAAGAGCAAATAGCAAGTCATCAAGTCGGGAGTGTGTTGTGTTTAAAGAACACGTGGATGACAGAGTGGCTGGAGTATAGTGGGTAGAGGGGAAGACTAGTTTGAGATGAGGTTATAGAGGTAAGCAAGGGCCAGATCTTGGAGGCCAAGCAAAGTGATTTGGATTTCATTTTAAGGTTTAAAACAGGGGGCAACATAATCTAGTTTACAGCATAAAGTGGTCTCTGGTTGCTGTTTAGGCAATGGACTGTACACCGTAAGAGTGGAAGCAAGATTAATTGGAAGACTACTGCAGTGATCAAGAACATGAGATGAGAATAGGTTGAATTTGCTGATAGTAGAAGAGAGAGGCAAGTGGACCCATTTATAGTCTCTATAGTATTAAGTAGGGTACCTTGAACATGGTAGACACTCAATATATATTGATAAATATATGTCCAAGTGTTTCAAGATAGTTTCACCTTCTTAAGTTGCATTTTATCTTCAAATTTTTCCTGCTTTGATTCACATAATATGGCTTAATATATTCCTGTCTGGCACTTGGCGAGCCAAAAACAAAACAAAAAAGAAACGAGAAAAAAAGGACCTCATGTTCAAGAAAACAGCATAGATCCCAGTGGAAAGTCAGTTAACAAAGAACTAAAATGATGTAAGATCACATTGTTAAGTTAATTATGGAAAGAAATAAATTACTTGGAACAAATGATAAAAAGTGGATTTTAAAAATCTATGATAGGATGAAAATGGAAATGGTATTCAAATACAAAGATCTACATTTTAAAAAAGAGAGCCTCTGTCAGCATCAGCTGGAGCAGTGTGCCCAAAGAGGATGTGGGTAAAGTTAATTTTCATTAAAATTGAAGACTTTTCCAGCTCTAACTAACTTTTGATTTTTCTGGAAATGTAAAATCTTCATTTTGCCATCTTGATATGTGAATTTCCTAATAGGTAGCTGACACTACTTATATTAAAATTCTAAGATCAGTGAATGTGACTTGCCTTGTTTCTAAATTAGGAATCTGAGAAAAGACAGGCAATTCGGTAAGTTCTCATACTCACATTCATGTATACGTCCCAGGATATTTAAATTTTTTTCCATAAAGATTTATCCTACATTATGAATTCAACCCAAATTCCTTCAATACAAAGCAAAATCCAAATGAAAATGGGATCAATTTTTGCCACTTTCCAGCTAAAATGCTAAGTGGCCCCTGAATCGTGTGAAACTTGGCCTCAGTCAGTGTGAAAACTGGCTGAAATCTGTATGAAAGGCAGTCTGGGTTCGTCAAAGTAGTTCATGAACTTTGGCCACACTTGCAAGGAACCTGGTCCAAGTCTTAGTTTGTAATGCAACATGAAACCAGGTGAATTTCACATGGTTTCGGGTTTCCTCCTGAAAATTTGGCCTAGCTTTATAATCAATCATCACTTTTTGGAACGATGAAAGCCAACACACCTTTTTGAAACTGAGGACTGTGTGCACACTGATGACAGCTAAGCTGTGAACCACCCTTTCACTTCCTTTGCCAAAAGAAGATTTCTCAGAATAGAAACAGTATCCCTCTTACCTGGAAAGGGCAAGTTGAGTGATTTTGATATTACATGTAGGAAGAAATAATACTCAATACTTGGAGACATGCCATGTGAAATAATCATCACATACGGAGCAAGTGGCTACATTCTAATCATTTAGGGTTATGAGAATTTTATTCTATTCACATCCATGACAGATATCATGATGTTTAATCTCCTGGACCATTAAGATAGACTTTGAACAGGTCATCAGATAGAATAACTGCCATGGTGACTATGCTGAGACATAGTCATTATCTCTATATGAAGAAATGGCAGAAGAATAGAAAGGAAAGTAAATCATAGCATAATTTTCATCTAGTTTAATAAACAGAAGGGATAAGACTACAAACTTTCCAAGTTTGCACTGACTACATCTTTTGCAATAAAACCTCTACTGCAGTGTAAATGAATTCAATAATTAACTTCACAGACTGCATTTTACAAAAATCTACACAGTGTCTGTTTTCAACCTGAAAGTTTTAAATGTGCTTTTCCACTGTAAGAAATGACTCTCTTCAACCAAATACTCGCTTTTGTGCATAGTGACACGAGAAAATTGAGAGGTATGTCTGCACGGAGCCACTACATCATTGGAACAGCATGTCTGAACATTTGGGTAATAAGGCACAGATGTGAAGCAGAGGACTTGGCACTACCAAGGTAACAACAAAGCATTCACCATTGTGTTATAATGGTTAAAAGAGCCACATTTGAGAAGAATAAAAGAATGCCCCTCCTCCCTGGAATGTTAAATTGTATTACACCTTTTATCTGCTTAAAAATCTATAAAGAATAAGAAATTCAAATAAGTATTATTCAAACTTATGATGAATAAAAATATAAAATGCATTAATATTTTCATCTATAATACAACATATTTATTCAATAGCACATAACATTTAACTGCAGAAAAAGGCCAAATTCAATAGGAATCCACATGGCCTCTACATTACAAAACAACGCATACAAATCTGAAGGACCCAATAGTCAATGGAAGAGTGGTGGTTGCTGACTTTTAGTAGTGATTCTGGCCCTTAAGCAGTAGGAATCATTATTGTAGAGTGTCCTATTTACAGGTATCAAGTTAAGATAATGCAACAAGATACAAACATTAGTTACAATTAAGGCTATTTCAGTTATAAGTGATATGGTATTTTTGTCAGCCATTACTAAACCACATGACACAAAGGCAGTTATGAAGCCAGGGCTACTTTAATTCAATGAGTTTGGAGCTGAAAACTATTAATACTTTTCTGCCCAGGATTGGAAGAGTATAACTTACCCGAGGTCCCTGATCACCCTGTTCTCCCTGTAGAGTAGGGAAATGAGAAGATAGTTTTAGAACAAAGTCTGTAGATGCTCATTAAAAAGATCTAAAGGTAACATAGTATAAGTCACGCCAGTATGGATTTCCACTAATTTAATTTGTTCCTGCTACACACTTTCTTACCTTATCACCTTTTGGACCAGGAGGGCCCTGAAATAAAGAGAAAAAAAAACATATTTTAAATACATTTCAAAATATATTGTAGCTTAAATAGATAGGCTAGGGTTAGTCACAAGATTCATCCAAAGGGCACAGAGTTGTGCATGTCAGTGAGGTTTCTCAAGGAATTTTAGGTTCTAAACTATACTTGTAATATGGTTAGAATGTGAAAATGATATTATATACATAAACAGGAAAGTATACATATCATAAGTATATAATATGCTGAGTAAATTTTCACAAACTAAACACACCTAATGAAAGTAGAACTCAGCTAAAGGAACCCAGAAGCCCCTGTTGTGATGTTCCTTGTTACTGCTTGCCACCAACAGTAATCACTATTCTGACCTCTGGCAGAATAGATTAGTTTACCTGCTTTTGTACTTTATATAAATGTACTTATATAAATGGAATCATCCATTATGTGTTTAGCCTCTTTTGCTTAGTGTGTGTGAAATTCATGCAAAATTTTCTGTGTAGTTATAGATTGTTTGTTTTTACTGATTTATAATATTCCACTGTGTGAATAAACATTTATTTATTTATTTATCCTACTGTTAATGTACATTTGTTTCCAGGAGTTTTTGGGTCTTGGTTATTACAAATAGTGCTGCAATAAACATCCTAGTATATGTCTTTTGGTGAAAAATTGAATATATTTCTATTGGGTGTATATCTAGAAGTGGAATTGTTACATTCTAGACAATACATACATTTGGATTATTAGTTAGTAGATATTGCCAAATAGTTTTTCAATGTGGTTAACAATTATACTTCCATCAGCAATGTATGAGAATTTTCAGTTCCTCTAAAATATATGGTATATTTTACCATACCAATACTTGGTATTTTCCATCTTTTTCATTTTAGACATTCTGGTGGGAGGTGTAGTAGTTTCACACAGTGTTTTAATTTGTACTTCTCCAGTAATTAAGTTGAACTCCTTTTAATAAATGTATTGGCCATTTTGCATCCTATCCTGTAAAGTGTCTGTTCACATCATTTTCTATTGAGTTCTCCTATTATTTGTTAGAGTTCTTTACATATTATACATTGTATTGACAGATAGATAGATAGATAGACAGGAGTTCTTTACACACTCTGAATTTGAGTCTTTTGTCAGAAAAGGATATATTTATTGCAAGCATATTCTCCCACGCTGCTTACTGTGTTTACATTCTCTTAAAGATGTTTTTGATGAATAGAAGTTCTTAATCTCAGTTTAACATTTTTTCTCTTTATGATTATCTCTTTTATTGTTCCACTTAGAAATCTTTCCCTCCTTCAAGGTCATAAAGAGGTTCTTCTATGTTTGTTCTAAGAGCTAAAAGCTTTATTATTTTATGTTTCATATCTAGATCTGAATTCATGGAGAACTGATTTTGTGAATGACGTGAGGTTGAAGTCAAGATGCTTTTTTTCCCCGTGTGGATATCAAATTAACCCAATACCACTTATTGAAAATGCCTCTTTTCACCATCACAGTACAGTGTTACCTTTGTCATAAATCAGATGACCATATATATGTGGGTCTTTTAGGAAATTTCTATTTCGTTGGACAGCTGTCTATTCTTAAGCCACCCTGAGAGTTTCTTTATTTTTTAACAAAAATACTAGCAGGAAACATGAATTCTAGAGGCATCAGTATTTTTTTTCCTAGCTCTTAAAGATGAAGTCATGTCTCAGGGCTCAGCCCACCTGTGGAAGTGGAGCATTTCAGAGTTACCTTCAATCTCTCACCTTCCTTTTTAGCAGGGTTGGGAGACAAGGACAAGTCTAGACAGGAGTAAAGCCAAGGTCCTAACAAAGTACCCCTTCTGAGGTCCCAGTGGGGACTGCTATCTCACTTCAGATGGGAATGTAAGAATGCTCCACCTACCAAAATACCTGCTGCTAAACACCAGTTGCAGAGGTGCTGTACCAAATTCCCGTTCTCAGTTGCAGCAATTCTAACAGCTGTGAGGTTATCATGACATTAACAGTAACAGGAACATCATGTCTTATATTTTGTATATTTTACCATCAACAAAGAACTTTCACCTGTTACTGCATGTAATCTTCTCCCAACCTAATGAGCAAAGTTTTATGATATTTCTTTTACAGATGCCAGAAATAAAACTCAAAGATTATCAAGGTTACGCCACTTGTAAGTGAGTTAGCCAGGACTTTAAGCTAGTCTGTGTGACTTTAAATGCAGTGGATCATGATGCTAAGTGTTAGGGCACAACTTCAGAACTAGATTCTCAGGAAGACTGATGGCCATGTATCTGGTGCCTGCTTTCAACAGGTGCCCTCTTGAATGCCTCCCAATTGCCTTTTTCTTTCTTTCTTTCTTTCTTTCTTTCTTTTCTTTTGGCCAAGCCACACAGCTTGCAGGATCTTATTTCCCCAACCAGGTATCGAACATGCCCCCTGCTGTGGAAGCACGGAGTTCTAACCACTGGACCGCCAGGGAATTTCCCCCATTGTCTTTTTCATAGTGTCATGGACAGTGGCCTCAACATCTCAAGTTCAAAATGCAGGAAAGAGGAATTGTAGAGCATCTGGGAGAGGGGGCCAAGATAATGGAATCAACTAAACAAATCCTTTTCTTTCTTAATCCCCCAAATAATTTTGCCATTAAAAAGGGGAGCTAAGAGAATTATTTTTCTTAATGTTTTCAGCGAATCAAGTAGTGAGTCATGAGTACAGTCTGTCTGTGTACCTCTGTAAAATTAAGTTTAAGAAATTTATTGGTCATTCTTGACATGCACAAAATGCTCACTAATGCTCTACAAGTAGGATTTTATTTTTGGTGGGGCAGAGTCAACCCAAAGAAAAGAATGAGAGGACACCTACCATCAAGTTAAGAAATGCAGTGGAGATTCTGGTCTTGATTTAATTAAGTAGCATGTTGTTTAACTCTAATTAGATCTTTATATACATTTGGCGAATGCCTATAAAGAGTTTGGCAATGTTCTAAGCACTGGTAGAGGATATGGTGTGACATGCTGGTTTAGAAAAGCTAAACAGGCTGTTCTAGAAAATCTAAATAGCCTGTTGCCAAAGTCAAACACTTCTCCTATACTGGTGTTAAGAAAAATGACCCCTAGAAAATCCAGCTACTGTAAGGTCACTTACAATTACTATGGACTTGTCCCCAGCCCCTCTCCTCTACGCCCATCAAAAGCTTCTCCTCTTTAAAGTTTAGTTTGCTTTTGCTTGTGAGATTTCAGAGGCCAAGGCTCTCATTGTACCATTCCCCCAAAGGGACTTTGTTAGGTGATATGGCATGTTTAAGGTCAAAACTTTTATAAAATTATTTTACAGTGGGGAACAGAGATGAGTCTTTCCCCCAAAGCCCAATTACTAATGCTAAAGCCACATGTGTCCTCTAGAGCTCTTTAGACAGCTTGCCATAAGCAAGGATGCTTAATTCATGAACACATGAAAATTTGCATTTACAATTGAGTAATAAATACTGCTTCTTCAAAAGGGGGTATTTTTGAGTAGACAGAATGGCGTCCTGGCACCTGCCAGCTCAATGCAGAACCGAAGCAGAGGTCAACCTCCATCCACAGCTGTGGCGGCTGCTTTGGACACTCCAGGCCCCACTTGTGCTCTCGGGTTTAATGGCAGGTGTTTTCTTCTGCTCTGAGTAAAATCCCACTCTTATTTCTAAGCTGGATCCTTTCACTGCAAACATGGATTAAATATGTAGAAAAACGTGAGCTACCTTACTAAGCACAGATAGTATTTCAAAATTTTGGAGCCATGATTCTTTTTAAAGTCAAAACATTACAATCGAAAGAAAGGTTTCTTTGATTATTAACTTTTAAAATTAAAGCTGGGGCATGATCTAAGTTATTTTTCTTTCGTCTTTAGAGTAAAGCAAAACAAAACTCTCTGGTATTAACTACAGGATAGGCAGCAATACAAATTAATGAATTATTTGAATCAGGGAGTATTTTACACTGGCATTTTGCTGCTTCCAACTACACCAAGTTAACAATCTAATATTCAGTGGACATATATGTTGTCCAGGTATCAGTATCAGTGGCTGGTTGTTAACTATTTGAAGGTAAAAGCCTGCTGCTAAAACAAGGTTGAGGTCAATGGGAAGGAAATATGGTAAAATTACTGGTCACAATTAAGTGAATAGTATGAGGCTTCTTTTAGGACTCCTGTCCTTCTGGTCTGGTCTAGTATGTTGGTGTCAGATCTTTTATAATGTCCACTTTAATAAATAAATAAGAATACTTGAAATGAACTTTCTAATTAGTTTTACATAATTAGCTCTAATTACATAAATTTCAAAGGTGCTGACAACGTCTTTATTATTAGTGTTGTTAGTAGTTGGAGAGTTTCTTTTAGAGTGTTGTTAAAGTGTTATTAATTTACTACCGAAGTATTTATAAATTTCAGTGGAAAACTTCAAATTAGTTCCTATTCAAGTGACTTCAAATACAGAACTTAGTAGCAACCTATTTGTATCCAGCCTTTAAAGTGGGCCTATAATAATTTTAGTCTCCTGAATTCTATTTCTATCCAAAAAACTAAGGTTTTAGCTCTTTTTCCATGCACTATTATCTATTTCAATTAAATGATAAAAACCAAATTAAAAGCCCAGGAATAAGAGGAACAATAAATGAGATTCAGGAAAATATTGGATTTCAATCTACATAAAAGTAATTGAAATATAGCTGGAAAAGACAGATATAGTCATAGGGGTTGGATAGCCCAATAAAGGACTTTTACTCACTAGAACTGTAAATTTTGTCTACTTTGAAATGGCAACGGCTAAAAAGGGAGTGATTTTTACAAGACGGCAATCATGAAAACAAAATTAAATTCCGCTAAAGGTAGAAAAATGAAAAGGGAGTAAACCCTGGAAATTCCTGACAGCCAGAGGTGCTGAAATATGAATGAAGTTATGATTTCTATCCCAGAAAAGTGTAGATCATTTGTATTTTTGAAATATAACAATTCTTGTCCTGATGAATCTTTGCATTCCTGTAGAATTATGAGGAAATACATATTCATATTCATATTCTAAGCATTTATGGCCAACTATCAGCTAGGCAATGTGCTCCGAGTCTGGAGGATAGATATGTAAATATAATTATAACTAGTGGAATAAATGCTGTGTTGTAGGAGTACAGACAGGAATGAAGGTAGGAGAGCAGGAATTAAAAAGATGACATTGGAACTGGCTCTTGAAAGTTGGCCGGAATAAGGGGGACTGGGGAGGAGTGAGGCTGTTCAGGCAGAAGGGATGAATGTGCAGACGTGTGAGAGTACATCCTGCCATCAGATGAGGGGTTCAGAGTGGTAAGAACATATGTGGTGTGGAGAGTGGAGATAGGGAATAGCAGGAAAGAGATTTGAGAAGACCGGCTAACAATACCCAGGTCCCTGGGCTGGATTCTGTCATCGATTTAACAAGGGGGTGCTGAGATCAAGTGTGCCTTATGGAACTCAGAGAGCATGGAATGCTATTCTTCTTAGGAAGTTGTTGCCTTGGTCCAAGCGAGAGATTGCAAAGATCTGAATTAAGATCACGACAATCAGGACGCAGGAAAAGTTTTAGATTTACGAGACATTTCTGAGGCAGAACCAACAGCAAAGTTAACTGATTGGACATGGGGGCCATTGACAGATCATCAACATGGTTGAAGAAGTTCTGTTCACTTGAAGTTCACAATTTAGTGCATTTGAAGAAAAGTGTTGGCCTAAGCTGATTCAATCCTGATAAACACAGCAGCTCCAGAGCCAAGTGAACCATATAAAGTGTGAAATCTAGTTTTAGGGATGTTTTTCAAATCCAAGCAGAGTATTAGAAGATTTGGCTGACCTAATCAGAAATAGCTGAGAGAGAGAGAATTCTCTATCATCACTGTTGGGTAAAAGGAGCATGGGTGATAATATAATATGGTGGCCATACTGTGCTGCCACCATGCAGAAGTCATCTTTCTTCTAATGTTAACTTATGAATAAAGTACATTCCTTTCCTCTACTTTTTAAACTGTAAACTTAACATGGAATTACTATATTTTAAAAGCCATAATTTCCTTAATATTTTAAGGATAATGAAGACAGAGTCTGCTGCACGACCGTTCTCTAGAAGCACAGCACAACCTCAGTAGCCACTGTATGTTTGATGTCTGTGTGCTCAGGCACCCTTGCAAACATTACTTTATCAATATTCACAGTCTCCCAGGGAGGAAGGAAACACAAAGTAGCCAATGTTCCCTTGAACAGTAGGATAGAAGCCTCAGTTCTACTGATGGCAAGATACATCCCTGACTGTATCATTAACTTGGCCCATTGTGCCAATGAGATAGATACTCAAATCATATAGGCATGAAGAAACTGAATTTGGTAACTTGGTTCTTAGCATGTTTCTGAAACTGCACAAAATCATACTGCAAATAGTATTAGCAATGGAAAAATCTACTACTTAGTGGAAAAATAGGGACCCTAGCTATTTACATGTGGGTAAGTCTACCTTGCTTCTAAATAAATTGCAGTTAGCATAGGTTCACCTCTAACTAAAATGTGAACATGTGTTCTTCCAAGTGTATACCTCAACCTTGAACTCATATATATCGTTTTCTGCTTTACTGGCATAATATAGTTTTAGGGACATTTCTTTCTCAAATCACCAATTTTTTTGTTTGTTTCACAGACTTCCAAGTAATGTGTAAATTTAAGTAATGTGTAAATTTAAAGCTTTTTATGGAAAACCTAACATGAAAATGTACGAGTTCCTATACATAAGTATAGATCATTGAGTGTGTGTGTGTGTGTGTGTGTGTGCTTCTGTATAATTTCTTTTCAAATGCTACAGAAAAGAGTAAAAAATAAAAAGGAAAGTATAATTTGGGGGAATTATTTTAAAATAAAATACATAAGTTATCTTGGTGATTAAGAGCTCAAGGTTTAGAATCAAACAGATCCAGACTGAAATCCTGGTTGTGATCACCTGTGTGATCTTTAGCAGATTAATTAATCTCTTTGAGCCTCAGTTTCTTCATCTGAAAAATGGGGAAAACAATGCTTACTCTTTGCTTAAATGAAATACTGTCCACAAAGCAACTTGTAGAATGCCTGATCTACTAATGGTAATGATTTTGAAGCACACACTCAATATTTTAAATATTTTAACCATGTGAAACATAAAATTAAATTTCTTTTTCAGATACTTGACCTGAGGATGAAGAAAGTAAACATACTGATTTCCTAAAATCAAAAGGCAATGCAGTGAGAAATGTATTAGGTGGAAGGTTGAAAACATTTCAAGAATATGTGGGTTTAATATAGTTTACTTCAATGCACAGGAAATATTACCAAATGAAACAAAGCAAAACAAAAACACTTAATTGTTTTAACCATACTACTTTAATGACTAAACAAGACTAAACTTTAGGTCCTGGAACTACCTGGTCGCCCCTAGCATACAGTAGATAATCAATTCTCGCTGAATCAAAACACCCAGAAAGACAAGAATGCAATAAAACTCTCTGTGTTCAAAGCAGCAACATATAAAAGAAATATACAAGAACCAGATTCAATGTTGCTGCAGAAGAACCATGTTTATTATAGTGTCAAACTCTGCTAAGCCAGGGAAGGGAATTACAGCTATAAACAGATTTATAGCTTCAGACTTTACACCTTTCGTTTTGCATTGAAGATTAAAAGAAACCAAGCAGAAACGGAGGTCGGTATAAACAGAAATTTATAATATCACAACCAGCCCCACTTATTGAGAAGCTACTTTTTACAGCTCTTATTTCTGGGCATTTTCTGTAGTAAGATGGTAATTATAAGTTCTTTTGTGATGTCAGCTTGAGCCTTGAACGAGGGACTATACGTACCCATGATCAGTCTTAAATCATAAGCAGCTGCCATAAGGAAACAATTAGTGAGGTCTAGCACTAAAAGAAAATTTATAAAAACCAAACATTAAAAGAGGACTCTTGAAAGTTAGGCTGATGTAGCTCAATGGAGTTAAGGGCTTATAAAACAGCAGTAATCAGGGAAGCTCACTCTGGCTTTCTTTTCTAATGCAATACAAATCAAAGACAGCCAAATTACTGCTTCTGCCAATCATAACCAAGAGGTCCCTTCTTTCTAGAATCATTCCTTACATCTAAATATTTTTAAAGATTGCTAAAACTTTTTATTTGTTTAACTTTGCTCTTTTTAAAAAACTTATTTTTAAGAGGTCAAATAAAATGAACTCCATGGTGAAAGACTTGGAATCCTAAACATTCCTTTTGTGGAAAGAAAGTATCAACTTGCTCTCTAAATGCCCATAGTAGCCGCTGTGATTTTACAGCTAATGGTGTAAACTATCCTATAATACTCTTAGTGTCCTCAATATAATTCAAAGGTATTCAGAGGTAACATCCATCTTTAAACCTGGAGTTTAATTTACAATCATTGATTTCTTCATGTTGCCTACTATGCTGTCCCCAAATAATTTTTCCCAGACTATTTAAGAAAGCCTGGTTTGAAGGTCACTTTGATTCTTGACTTCACTTGTAGTATCTCATAGAGCAATATTGATTTTGTGCAGGGCAACTGAATACGATCCAGGGATGAGGGTAGGATGTCCCCTTTGAGTCTAAAGAGATACACAGAAGGGATGGAAAAAACAACTGTCAGATGAGTCTGGGAGATCCTGAATCTCAGGGTTCCTCTGTGGTTCCTGAGCTTCCTATGTAAATTAGAAGCTCAATCTCCCTCATTCTCAGCTAATGACTAAACAGAGCAAAAGCTTTAATGTAAGCTTCTACAACTACCACAGTCTCCATCTCCAGATTTTCTTATATCTTCACCTCCTCTCTCCTGGGAGTGAAGGGACTATCATACCTATTCTCCCACCCTCGCCCTGCTCTTCATTGTTGCTCTCACTTGTCTCTTCAACAAGTTCTCTTGGCTTAATTTCCAAAATATACAAATAGCTCATACAACTCAACAGCAAAAAACAAACAAACAAACAAACCCAATAAAAAAATGGGCACAAGAAGACCTAAACAAACATTTCTCCAAAGAAGAAATACAAATGGCCAAAAGGCACATAAAAAGCTGCTCAACATCACTAATTATTAGAGAAATGCAGATCAAAACTACAATGAAGGGTTTCCCTGGTGGCGCAGTGGTTGAAAGTCTGCCTGCCAATGCAGGGGACACGGGTTCGTGCCCCGGTCTGGGAAGATCCCACATGCCGCGGAGCGGCTGGGCCCGTGAGCCATGGCCACTGAGCCTGCGCGTCCAGAGCCTGTGCTCCGCAATGGGAGAGGCCACAACAGTGAGAGGTCCACGTACCACAAAAAAAAAAAAACTACAATGAGGTATCACCTCACACTGGTCAGAACAGCCATCATTAAAAATTCTGCAAATAACAAATGCTGGAGAGGATGTAGAGAAAAGGGAACCCTCCTACACTGTTGGTGGGAATGTAAGTTGGTACAGTCATTATGGAAAACAGTATGGAGGTTCCTCAGAAAACTAAAAATAGAATTACCATAATGATCCAGCAATCCCACTCCTAGGCAAAAATCCAGACAAAACTCTAATCCAAACAGATACAAGCACCCCTATGGTCATAGCAGCACTACTCACAATAGCCAAGACATGGAAACAACTTAAATGTCCATTGACAGATGAATGGACAAAGAAGATGTGGTACATATATACAATGGAATACTACTCAGCCATAAAAATGAACAAAATAATGCCATTTGCAGCAACATGGTTGCAACTAGAGATTATCATACTAAGTGAAGTAAATCAGAAAGAGAAAGACAAATATCATATGATATCACTTATATGTGGAATCTAAAATATGATACAAATGAACCTGTCTATGAAACAGAAACAGACTTAACGGACATAGAGAACAGACTTGTGGTTGCCAGGGGGGAGGGGGTTTTGGGGAGGGATGGAGTGGGAGGTTGGGATTAGCAGGTGTGAGCTATTATATATTGAATGCATAAACAACAAGGCCCTACTGTATAGCCCAGAGAACTATATTCAGTATCCTATGATAAACCATAATGGAAAAGAATATATATATATATATAAAAGAATTGTATATATAACTGAATCGCTTTGCTGTACAGCAGAAATTAATACACTGTAAATAAACTACACTTCAATAAAGAATAATAAAATAAAACTAAATAAACCCCATTACGGTTCCCTTGGATTCTTCTCCTTGGTCTCCAAACATGTTCATTCCCCCTCTCCTAAAGTCAAAGGAAAGAAAAGTTGCCTTTGCCCTCCATTCCCTCATTCTAAGGTCATGACTTCTTCCTACCATCTCCATTGAACTTCCCTAAGTAATAGACTGGTCACAGAAAGAAAGGAAATTGAATTTGAGGGAAGAGAAAGTAAGTAGTAGAGTAGAAGGCATATTTTTACATTCTAGCTTTGGGAAAAATAAAGTAACATGAGTTGAAATACATATTCGTCTTGAGGGCATTTCTTTCCATGAGGAAGAAGAAAGCTGAGCTATGGGAAGGGAAACTGCTGAGCCAGTCACTGGGGCCCTGGAAAGGAGTCACCCTGGGCTAAACTAAAACTAAATAAACCACAGCTTTGAGGAGGGAGGGTTGACAAAGCCCATAAATGTCAAGATTGCCCAGATTTGTTTCTAAACCTTTTGTCTTTTCACTTTTCTCCCTTCATCAGCTATCAAATACACTATTTGGCTTTACCTATTACCTGAATTATGTCCTAAATTCTTTTCCAAGCTGCAATCCTGCATTCTCAACTGCTCATCAGATGTCTAAGCCAAGAGAGGCCATCATCAGCTCAAACTCAACATTTTCCAACCAAACTTCTCAGTTTCTACTGCAAGCCAATCATGACTTCTGACTTCCCTATTTTTGGTAACACACTGCTACTCCTGCAAGCCTAAAAGCTCAGTGTTTCGTTTGATTCAGTAAATAGGATCTATTGACAAGTCCTATATTCATTCTCCCCAAAATCCTTTGAATATAGCTTTCCATGTTTGTTGCTAGTACCCTTGTGCCTGGAAAACAAGAATAGTCTATAAGCATCTTTGGTCTTCCTTTACTCTACTTCCTCTTACATTCTTTTGGCAGGCTATGTTTTCTAAAGTGCATTTCTAAACATATCATTCCTCAGCTCAAAAAACATCAATGGCTCATTTGTAATCCACTCTGAGAAAGTTGTTATAGGCAATGAACCTCCATGGATGCAAAAGCTATTAGGTGACAGGTTTTGGGAAAGCAGGCCATACCACTGACCTGCCAATCAACCAAATATTTTATGTCTCTTGGTATGATGAAATAAGAAGCATATTACACCTTTATAAGAGACTCTTTCTGAAAATTGAACCAGAACCTAATCAAACCTCTAAATAGAACTTGCAAAAGATATTTACAAGAAATACAGAAGATAAGAGAATAAGCTAAAAAGCACCATAAGGAAGTCAGACCAATCCAGAATGTGGGGCATTCTATAAATAGGATGAATGCCCTGAAAAAACTGATGACATGAAAACATAAAAAGAGGAGGAAGATGACTATAGAATAAAAGAGACTGAAGAGTTATAGCAATTAAATTCCAAGTGTGGGCTTTACATCTTGATTCAAACCATCTATAGAGACATTTTTTAGATAATTGGGGAAATTTGAATATGGACTGGGTATGATGATATTTAAAGAGTTATTATTAATTTTATTAGGGTCAATAATGAAGTGATGGATATGTTACAGAAAGGTCTTATCAGTTAGAGATTCATATTTCAGTATTTGCAGATGCAATGCCGTGATATCTAGGTTTTGCTTTTAAATACATCATCAAAAAAACAAAGCAAAACAAAATAAATGAGAGGAAGGGATTCATGAAACAAGATTAGTCTTTGGTAATTCTTGAAGCTGGTTGAGGGGTCTTGGGCAGTTTATGACACTATTTTCTCTTCCTTTTAAATAAGCTTGAGAATTCCCCAAAGAAGTAGTTATATAATTAAAAATTTAGTTTAGATGACCCTTCTGATCTCTAGCAAATAAAGCGCTAGCTTCTGCTTGTGTCCAAAGTCCTCTATTGTCTCATTTTATTTTATTTATGTATTTTTTATTTTTTTAAAACATCTTTATTGGAGTATAATTGCTTTACAATGGTGTGTTAGTTTCTGCTGTATAACAAAGTGAATCAGCTATACATATACATACATCCCCATATCTCCTCCCTCTTGTGTATCCCTCCCACACTCCTTATCCCACCCCTCTAGGTGGTCACAGAGCACCGAGCTGATCTCCCTGTGCTATGTGGCTGCTTCCCACTAGCTATCTACTTTACATTTGGTAGTGTATATATGTCCATGCCACTCTCTCACTTCGTCCCAGCTTACCCTTCCCCCTCCCCGTGTCCTCAAGATCATTCTCTATGTCTGCATCTTTATTCCAAAGTCCCCTATTATCTGCTTCTAACTTTCTTTTTCTGCTTTATCCCCCATGCCACCTCTGCCTCTATTCCCTTAAGGATCCTCTCCGCCAGTCAGCCTTGAATACCAGCTGTTGACAGAATGCCCCTCACTCTCCTCACTTTCTGTACCTTTGCTTATGCCATTCTTTCTGCTGAATAAACATCATCAGTTATCATTTTGCTTAGAATAACGATAGCATAACTTTCTTGAAACTTCTTACCTGGCAACCTGAGCTATGGAGCTACTTGGAAAAAAACACAGTAGGAATCTGAGTTTCTGAAAGAAACATTAGTCCTTGCAGTAAAAGTCCCATCTTTGCCTCCTCTACAATCCCACTATTATTATTGCTAGTCATTGATGGCTCATCTCAGTGACCTCTCTTCCCTGAGCTTTACCTGACCCTCTTTTGGATATGTTCTTTCCCTGGTTTTGAACTCCTAAAGCACTTGTAACTCTTTTATAAAACTTAGCTCGTGCTCATTAGGTATAAGACGTATGCTTCATGCTAAACTACTAGGGCCCTTGAGGGCAGGAAGAGATCAATATGTAAGAGAGGGAAATGTTACAAATGCTAACTTTGGAGGCTTTAATATCTACAAGCATGGGACCTTTGGCAGGTCAGTTAACCTCTCTGAGCCTCAGTTTCTACACCTGTAAGATGGAACAAACAATAGTTAGCTCATCTGGGAGTAGTAGGAAGTAATTAAAAGAACGTATGGTCTTCTGTAAATAGTATTTCTCTTCCCCTCCTCTCTTACTAATTCAAATGTGTAGCTTTGTACCTTATACATGGTAAGTATCCAATAAATATATTAGCAGATTTCTTGCAACAGAGGTTTCTAACAGGACATCAGGGCCAAAAGTAATATTCTCTGAATAGCCTGTTGACAATCAAAAAGTCACAGATAACTGTATGTCCAACATGCTCCCAATTAATGCTTATGAGGATATGTGTGACTTCAGCTAGAAATTGTGCCTTTCAAGGTCACTACCATTTCTCATTTGTGGACTCATGACTAGTTCCAGAAGAGCTAACAGCAAAAGGAATAAACAACTTTGCACAGTCTCTTGAAGACAAAATGAACTCTGTTCAATGAAAGATTTTTTTTTTCTCACGTCTCAAACATGGGCAGATATTTTTGGCTCTCTTCTCCCTCCTGCCTGTGACTCCAAGCTTTTAGAAAGAGTATATTCTATTTTCTCTCTCCCCACATTTTCAATACTGAGTCACTTCAGCCATTGTTTAAACTAGGTTTAAATGAGGTCTATCCAAAAGAAAGAAGATAGAATAAAATGTTTCTGGAGCTATCTTTCTACCTATTATCTAATAGCATTCTTCCATTGTAATCTCTACATGATCCAAAGAATATATTTTGTATGAAATATATCATATCAATTGAAATATGACTGGAGATATTCAGAGAGAAAATAACTTTAGCCTATTAAGAATTCTCATAGGATATCATGGGCTTCCCTGGTGGCGCAGTGGTTGAGAGTCCACCTGCCGATGCAGGGGACACGGGTTCATGCCCCGGTCTGAGAAGATCCCACATGCCGTGGAGCGGCTGGGCCCGTGAGCCATGGCCGCTGAGCCTGCACATCCGGAGCCTGTGCTCCACAATGGGAGAGGCCACAACAGTGAGAGGCCCGCATACCGCAAAACAAACAAGCAAACAAAAAAAGAATTCTCATAGGATATCAAAATTCTCAAAGAAATCCATAAAAACATATGTGAGAAATTACATGTGCATATATAATAAACTTGAGAAAATTTATAAATAAAATTTTTAAAGTTTGAAACACTTCAAACTGAATTAGTTTTAATTCACTGAAGAAAATATTTATTTATTTATTTATTTATTTATTTATTATTATTTTTTTGCGATACATGGGGCTCTCACCGTTGTGGCCTCTCTCGTTGCGGAGCACAGGCTTCGGACGCGCAGGCTCAGCGGCCATGGCTCACAGGCCTAGCCGCTCCACGGCATGTGGGCTCCTCCCAGACCGGGGCACGAACCCGTGTCCCCTGTATCGGCAGGCGACTCTCATCCACTGCGCCACCAGTGAAAGCCAATATTTCTTTTTTTAAAAAACTTTTTATTGAAGTATAGTTAATTTACAATATTATATTAGTTTCAGGTGTACAACATATCAATTCGATGTTTATAGATTATACTCCATTTAAAGTTATTACAAAATAATGGCTCTAGAGAAATAAAGGTTTGTAGTATAAGCCACCCGGTCTATGGCATGTTGTTGTAGCAGCCTGAGCTAAGACACACATGTACTGATGAGTACTGTGCTGAGCTATCAAGGGGGACTCTCTGCGGACCTTCTGAGCTCTCTCCATGTGGCTCTTTGCTCTCTCACCTGCCCCACAAATTCCAGCTGCCCTGACCTCCCCAAGGGTCAGAGACCACTCTGTTTAGGTGCTCATTGCTGTACTGCAGCTGAGAAATTCTCTCCAGGCAGTAGGTTTGGGCAATCTTAGGGTTCACCTTTTTTGTTTTCCTTCTCTGTGCTGCCTGTTGTCCAATGCCTTAAAACTGTTGTTTTACATATTTTTTTCTAGGAGCAGAAGTCTTACAGTATGTTAGTAAACTAAGTTTATACTGTAGATTCAGTGTTCCAATAACTAGTAGGGAAAGTCTTCCCTCATTTTTCTTTTTATTTCAAAACATTCTTGGCCACTTGGCTCCCTTCCTCTTTCATATGAATTGTATAGCCAGCTTACTAAATTCCTTTAAAAAGTCCTCTTGGGTTTTGGATTTGGATTGAATTAAATTTATATAGTATTATGAGATAAAACTGATATTCTTACATTCGTATATGCCTTGCCCTTGGATGGAAAATTAGTATCATAAAATTCTATGAAGAACAATATTTCTAACTAAAACTTTTCAATACCTTTAGAAAGAATTAGACACATAAATGTTTGTTTTAGATACAGAATATATACAATAAGTATATCTAACAGTGAATCATTTTTCATGAATTTCTTAATTTTAAGATTAAACTACTTATCCTAAACCTCTATCTTTTGAGGCCATTATTCTATTGGATGTTTATCCAGCAGAAGTATCACTATAAGGGTAACATATCTTCATGACTCTGTCTCAGTGTGAATGCTTATGTGAGAAGGTATGTATGTAGGTGTTTAGATTCAATAATAACACTTATATGTGCCATACCCTGTTCCAAGTGCTTCATTAAATCATGTATTAAGTCAAACCAACCATCCTTATTTTACATTGAAAAACTGAAGGAAAAAAATAACTTGCCCAAAGTCAGGCAGCTTGTAAGTTGTAGACCAGGCTGTAAACCCAGGTGTCTGCCCATGGAGCCCATCTCCTTAACCTTATCCAATGTATTCCATATGCTCCTTTTAAAGTGGATTGTTGGGACTTCCCTCGTGTTCCAGTGGTTAAGAATCCGCCTTCCAGTGCAGGGGACATGGGTTCGATCCCTGGTTGGGGAACTAAGATCCCACATGCCACAGGGCAGCTAAGCCTGAGCATCACAACTAGAGAAGCCCATGTGCTGCAACGAAGACCCAGCCAGCCAAAATTAAAAAAATAAAATAAAATTTAAAAAGTGGACTGTTAAAGCTGATATTTTCAGTTCTTTCAGTCATTTCATCATCAAATGAATATAAAATTAGCTTTAAATCTAAATTATTAAATATATACATTTATTCAACAAAACATTATTGTGCTTGTTCTATATATCAACACTGTATTAAAAAATTGAGATATAAAAATGAGTAAGTTTGGGGAATGATAACAGCTTCTATGTATGCAAATCAATGTCAGATTAATTATTCATGAAAGGCTTTGTGTTACTCACCTTTATTCAGATAGAATTAAAAGGAATATATTTGGTAGAAAACAAAGCATAAAGTTGGCAAGAGAAGTTCTTTAATTAATTTCAGTAGGAAAGAATTCTAAGGTAAAATTAAACTTTGGGATAATGTTACACCAATTCAATACACAAATGACCATGTAAAAACAAAGAGATATGGTTATAGTAAAATAAATAAGCTGTTGTATGTACTCTTAATGGTATAAGCTATTTGGAGTACAATGGAGCCTTTAATATCATGTTAACCATTTACTTAATAAAATACCACAAAAACTAAAACATTAAGACTTTTATAATCATTTTCTTTATCATATAACCACCACATAAAGTACAGATAATGGGGCATGATAATACTTTATCAGGTCTAACATGATTTATCCAGAATAGACTACACTACTAATTTAATATGACAGTTCTATTATGTAGTGAGTAAAATAAAGACTCTCTGTACACATACACACACGCACACAAGCACATGCACATGCACACGCACGCATGCATGCATGCATGCAGTCACAGACACATTCATTTCAAATTTCTTGGAGAATGTATATGTCCTCCCCCTGCTCCCAAGTCAGGTTATATGGATCTGACAAAGGCTGGAACACAAACTTGAAATATGGGAATTGCTAAAGTGTTAGGTTAGAAGGAGCTTAATATATAATTAAAAACATATGAATGGAAAGCTAAATACTGTCCCTAAATATAGTATTTTTTTCAGGAATAATTCCTTACAAGGTACACACAGCTTTATTTTTTAAATTTTAGTAAAACGTTCTGAAATGGCAATGACAATATCAGAACAACAACAACAACAAAAAGTAAAAAGGGATTTGGGGAAAAAAGGCAAAGTGACATCTTCCATTTCTTTTCAAGTGCATCTGAACAAGTACAAATGGGAGGCACACGCCTCCATGTGCAGTTGTCTGGTGGTATTTGCCTGTGGTTTCCTCTTGCATTTTTTTCTCACTGTGTAATACAGAATTACACCATGCACGCAGCTTTAGTCCTCCAAATTCCTAAGGGAACTATATCTCCTATATGTTCACATGCAACTCCAAAGGGAAGTTATGAGGAGGGCTTTAAAATTCTAAAAATTTTATGCAAAAGAAGTGCCCTTGATATAGAAGGGGTACCAATCATTAATATAATGGTTTCATTATTGAATATACTGATGGAATTATTTGGGGTGAAGAGAAGGCCATTATATTTTATAAAGTGTACAAGATAGAATCCTGAGGAGGTTTTTTTTAAAAAACGACTAGTTCCTACAATTTGTATTAAGTTATTAGTGGGAGAATATTATTGCTTAAGCAATGTGGTGTTACAACCACCACGAACTACTTTCTGTAGCTGTCTTGATTGTTAAAAATCAGATCCAAGCTTTGAATCCTACAGATAAATTATTACAAAATAAAGTAATACATCATAAGTATAGTCCTGGGCTAATGCTATTTGTTTATTTTCACCAAAGATTAAATATCAACATGAATAAACTACTATCATGAAAGGAAACGAAGGCATCCAAACCCTCCAAACCATGTGGATGTGAGATATTAACATTAATACCTGTTCAGAAAAATCTCAGAACTTAGAAACCTCAGGGCAGTTTTACATGGTATTATTGATGACTAATGGTATTATTGACTGGGCATTTAGAATTATGAAAAGCTGATAGTTTTCCCTCCTCCTCAGCTTCCTTTTCCTTAAGCTCTTGTATATACCATTTGCAACTCAATAAGATTTCTTGAACTTCTACTACATACAAGGAACTAAGGTGTTGTGGAGGATAGTAAAGATTGAAGAAAGCATAGATCCCACTCTTGAAGATCATAAAAGCTAGTAATGAAGAGAGAAAATATGTTTATGAATAACTATGATACAATAGAAAGAGGCAAAGGGAGGGAGTGAATTAATGTTTACTGAGTGCCTGTCATGTACTAAACTGTGTTAGAAGTTATACATGTGTTATTTCAATCCTCACACCCTTTGTTGGGATAAGACATGATCATCTCTGCTTTAGAGATGGGGGAAATGAGACTCAGAGTGATTGAGTAACTTGCCCAAGATCACAGAGCTTCTAAGTGGAAGAGCTAGGGTTTGACTTATGAGCTGTCTGGCTTTGCTATCTATGACCCTTCTGTTTTAAGTGTAAAGTAATATAAAATGGTGTACAGATAAAATGCTGTGGGGATTCAGCTAAAGGAAGAAATTACATTCAGCTAAGGGAGAGTAATGACATCCTGATGGAAGAAGTAACACGTAAGTATGAAGGGTTATCATATTTGGATGTGTGGAAACTAAGTGTATCTAGGGGCTAGGAGAGAAGCAGTTCTGGAGAAAAGACTGGTTTAAGAAAAGACAAATAAAGGAAAACATATTTGAAGAGAAAAAAGTAAATGTTTTGATTCAGTTTGGATGAAGCATTGTGCAAACTGACATCCAGAAAGAAATTTAATGAAAAATCAGTGGGTGATAGTGCTAGAAAAACAGGACAAATCAAAGGATTTGAATGTCAGGTAAGGAACTAAATGGTAGTCATACTGAGATTCAAAGTTTGGGAGTCAGAAGAATGACATAATCAGAACCGTGATAGAAAAAGACATATATATGTTGATATTGGTTGATGCTACACTCAGTCCCAACTGTTGATGTCTCCACTATACAGACAGGAAAAAGCTAAATGTTCACTTTCTTGACTCAGCTCCCTTGCAGCAGTGACTGGCCAGGCAACAGGCATGTGTTCACAGTGGGCAGAATGGCAATGGAGAAGTCATGGTCAAGAGAAATAGAAATGGAGAGTCCCTGTCAGGTAGGCAATGAGCTAGAGGCAGCTAACTGTTCAGTCAGCCATGAACAAGGCTGCACAGAGCATGCACACCATGACTGTAATACCCGGCAGTAGAGAAGAAAGGAAATGGAGGACCTGGGATGAAGATGGTAACAGAGAAAGGGAATATAGGCATGAGGAACCAGGAAAGGACTCAGTCATCAGAAGAGGGGTGCCTAGATCTGGGCAGAAACCCAATTATTAGACCAAAGGCATGGCACCAGGACTACACTTAGAGCAATGGCATTGATGCTGGGTCACCTGCATGTTGGAAAAAGGCCTCCTTAAATGCTTCATGTCCAAGGTCCCAAGGAAACCTGGGGATTAACCAGATGTACAGACACAGAGCAGGTCTTGCACGTGTGGTTAGTCATCCTTGGAATGGTGGGTCTGCAGAATTGACAGAACTTTGACATTCTACTTGACTATGAATATTAAAATAACAGAGACTGAGTCTGTCTTGTTCACAATTTCACAGCCTTACCATTTGTGCCTTGTACCTAATAGAGGTAAAATAGATACTTGAGTTATTGAAATGAATTATGTTAATATGAATTTATGAAAAATATATCAGGGTGACTTTCATGTCAATAGATTAATTTTGCCCCACCCCCTGAATAATTCCCATTACCTCTAGGTTGAAATACAAATGTTCATCTGTTTTTTCTTCTAATTTCTTTCCCTTCTTTCTTCCCTTCCTTACTCTCTGTTGCCATTTGTTCTTTTTTCTCTTTCTACCCAATCATTTTATCAAGTCTTTGTGACATTATTTACTCTAACCCATCCCTTTTCCTCTCCAAGAATTTGATTTCCTCTGATTCAGTGGGTTTACAGCAATATTCTCTCCATTCATTCCCCTGCCTCTTTTCCCATCTTAGCCACAGCTGCTAGAACTGCCTTTTTTTCTTTCTTATATCCTTTCACCATCTCATTTCCCTCATCAAGAGCCATTTTCTCACCCATTTAGGTAAATGCATAGATTTACCTCTCTTCCTTAGGGCCTATTTTCATATTCAATTTCATACTGTCACTGTAACAGTGTTCACTGCTATTTAGCTTTCTAGTCTTTGCAATTTTTTAGCAATTTAAGCTAAGTCCAGCCAAGCTGTCTTCAATTTTAGGAAGATGATCAGAACTCCTTGATTATAAGACATTTTCCCTTTTTCCCACTGGTCTGCAAAATAAAACCCTGTTAATCTGGAAGTCCTTACTAAATAATGTGTGATATCGAAGAAGCAGAACTGAGTTTCACTGTCTAAGGAAGAGTTTTGCATCATATAACAATGTGAATAAGATGAGGTGGTAATGTTCAACCTATGCAAGAAAATGCTCATTGACATAAACATTTGCATACGAATAACAAGCAGAACAAAGTTAACAATCATCTAGTGCTAAGTGAAAACTTCATTAAGAATTCTCTAATTTAAAATCTAAAATTGGAAGTTTCTTCTGAAAAATACTATAATGATGTAGGGATAAGAGGTAGGTCAGACTTTTCCTTGGGGACATAGCAACAAAACTCTTTGCCTATTTTTCATGGCATAGAAAGACAGTGTGAGGATATCTCTTGTCTTCTCATTTCCCCTCATACCTATCCTTCCTGAATCCATTGCTTTCCTTTTGCTGTGACACGAGGAAGGCATTTTGGAAGAAATGATCATGTGACTTGAGTGTCCACTAAAAGCAAAATTGTAGCCAAAATGAAGGAAAACCAGAGCAGATCACCTTTTGAAAATGCCAGTCCTATCCTTCAAAGTTTCCAAAAATTTCAAGTATAGGCAGTTAGGTAGACTATTTTTCTGAAGAGCCATAGTAAATATAAGACTTGCTATGAAGGTATTCTGAAGTGCCATGATATACTTTCAAATCTTAGCTACAGTGATCCATCCATAGGTGTTCCTGGTTCTGACCATTCTTGGCTTTCTGTGCTGGTGTATCATCTTTCTTCTGCTCATTCACTGTGGCTGTGTAGTCAAGATTTATTATGACCATGTTCTTCCTTTTACAGTTAACCTCTTTAAAGTCTCATTAATTAATATGCTTTTAATGCTGTTTTTTGTCCAGTTTTCCAAGTCTTTATATCCATATCTGAGTTTTCCGCTCTGTTTTGTCTATAGGACTCTTGCACTTGGATGTTGTAGCAGATGTAGGTGCCAACACACACCACTGCCTCCCTCCAAGACGGTGCTAGAATAAAGGTCCCATATGTTCCTACTGCTTCCTGCATTCCTCGAGTAGCTGGAGTGTGCTGTACCTTCTGGGGCAGGCCAGAAGTGCCAGGGAGTTAACACCCAGGCACGACTCTTACCAATGAAGGATGGGAAATCAGTGCATAAATGCATCAATTTCCCTATCCTCAGTGGGGAGATTCTGAGACAAGCTCTACACTGTCTCTCCTAGGTTCCTCATATGTTTTATATATGAGTATATATATTATATATATATATATATTCTTATAGGTTCACACGCACAGATATATAGAGATATGTATATATACAGAATAAGAAGGGATTAAAAATACATATCTCTTAGATCTAGATCTAAGATAATAATACTTTCAGGGCTATTGTAGTATTAAATAAAATAAAGCATGCAAAGCACCTTTTACTTTGTCTTCATCTCATTATAATGTAGCAGTTTCAAATTTAGGGAATAAACTACAACTTTCTTTTGTGGGTTTTTTTCCCTCCAATAATTAGCTTGAGATAACTTAGAATATAAGAGTGAAAATTATAAATAGAGTATTCTCTGATGTGAATATAAATTAATTACTTTTCAAGATATTTCTCATGAGTAGTGTGAAAAGGACTGTTCTCCTGAAGGCATTTTTGTTTATTTCGTTGGACATCCTTAAATTCAGAGCTCATAAAAACTATAAATAATATTATCATGGTCTAGTATGAGAATTAGCACACGATAGACAATTTATGATATTGATTAACAAAGATATCATGAAAATCATTTATTTACAAAACAATCTAGGACAGAAATAACATTCAGTATATCGAGGGGAAAGAGATGTAAAGGGAACTCAATAAATAACTACGTTATTTACAAGTATTATAGTGTTAAAGGTAAAACATTAATAATGGCATTTACTTCTCTCTAGATTCCTACTGACTACAATTCCTCCCCTCCCTAATATTTCCTCATTTTCTTCATTATGATTTAGGGCCAAAAGCCTGTCTGTTGACTACATTCACATTTAATTATAAACCATATCTTCAGCAGTTAGTTTATATTGAAATGTAGAATGAATTCAATATCTGTCTATAATGAATCAAAAGTAGCTGGTAGGATCACAATCTAAATAATCAATCTGTGTGTATTTACAACATTATAGTAATGATTAATCAGTACTTCACGCAAACAAGTTCATACCTGACATCTACTATTAAATCATTTTATCTTACATGAAAGTCCTGTGGCACTGTCTCAGATCAGTTAAGAGTTTTTGTTTATATGATAGTACATTGTTAAACTTGCCATCTGGTCCAACAGCTGATGTGGCTCATACAACCCTTAAGAGGCCCTGAAGCTTTACTCCTGGGAAATATATGGTCTACTGTGTGGTGTCATGATTACTGGTTCATAACTTTTTTATATCCTTTGAAGAGAATTGCAGAAAAACTTCCACACTGGGAAAATCCTAATTGAAATTGATTTGTTAGAAGAAAAATAGTTCACTTACCTCAGGACCAGGCTGACCCTGAAATTGAAAAGAAGAAAAAAAGAAAAAGAATTACAAAATTGTTTCTTAAGTGAATAGTTTCAGTACTAAAAGTTAAACTAGTTCTGAATATCTTTTCAAAATATTTCTGAAGATAATACCTAACTACTGACAAATCTCACTTGTGTTTTTTAAAAAATTATGTTATATCTTAATATTTTCACTCTATGCTATTTATCTAAAATCTTGATATTATGGTCATTTTGTGTAATTCCAAAATGACTCAAGAATTTTAGTATGCTCTAGAATTAAAATGGAGAAAGAGAAGGCAAAAGGTGAAATAACATCTCACATTATAATAATGACTGGGTTACATAAAGGGAAGGTCTTCTAGCACAGACTATTTTTATGAGCTGTATATTCAGAGATGGCACAAAGTGAAGAAAAAAGAGGCAGATATTTTAGTTTTAGAATTCACTGACACTTTAAATTTCTCATTGTTTCAATAATATTTTACATCAATTTAAAAAAATAACCATCTATCTTTTGCTCTGCATAATCTAGCCTAACGGCATTTTTAAACAGATATGAGAGATCTTTGGCTCAACTAAAGTGCATCATAACTCCTCATACAATCAATAGATTATGTAACCTCTGGTCAATCGGATTTACTTTGAATGTTACTTTTTTGTTGCTTAAGGTGATAAAAATTTCCAAGCAGCATAACTGCAAATGCTTTTCACTAAAGGAAAATCACCTGTGAATAAAAGTATTGATTACATATCACCTTCTTAAAATCTCCAGTTGGGTTTTGTGTAAGATGAGATGAAAGAAAAAGTTCACACCGAGTTAGGGAATTTAAAAAAAATAAATGATGTATTATCTCATTCTATCAGCCACTGGGTATTACACAAAATAGCATGGACCTAATCCAACTCCCAGAGAAGACTCTCTTTCTCTCTCAGTCCCTCTCCAGGCTTGGAATTTCTCTAGGTACTTGCCTTCTAACTGACTGGGGATAAAACAGATGATTTCCAAGAACTTTGTCTGAAAATGTGGTTGGCTAGATTTTATCTAATCAAACCAGGAAGAGGAGCTACACCAAGTTACTGTGGATGTTACTCACCCCACTCCTGACTCTTTAGTGATGGAGAGGGAGAAAGAAAATACCATTCATTCACTCCTTACTGAGCTCCAGGCAACTCTGGATATGTTACTCCAGTTATTCCTTATAACTACCTCGCGTTTTATAAATGAAGAAACTGAAGCTCATAGAAATAAGCTAAAAATCACACAGCCTATAGTTGGAAAAGCCAGAATTTAAACCCAAAACTGATTCCAAAGCTCATACCAGGCCATTTTGCCTTTCACTCTGGAAGTTTAAACTCACAGTTATATGCAGACTTGCTCAGATCAACAGTAGTCCCAGGGCACTCTTTGCGTGAGTGGGCACTAAACTTTCCAACCACTCCTGGGCTACAACAGTGAGAATCTCTGCTTCCAGATGCAGACCTAGGACCAGCAGGCACCCAGCCTCTCAACTGACACCTGTACAGAAACCAGGCTAGCAAAGCTTCTTGAGGGGGCTTCCCTGGTGGTGCAGTGGTTAAGAATCCACCTGTCAATGAAGGTGACATGGGTTTCAAGCCCTGGTCCAGGAAGATCCCACATGCTGCAGAGCAACTAAGCCCGTGCACCACAACTACTGAGACTGTGCTCTAGAGCCCATGAGCCACAACTACTGAGCCTGTGCACCTAGAGTCCGTGCTCCACAACAAGAGAAGCTATAGCATTGAGAAGCCCGCGCAACGCAACAAAGAGTAGCCCCCGCTCACCGCAACTAGAGAAAGCCCATGTGCAGCAACGAAGACCCGATGCAGCCAAAAATAAATAAATAAAATTAATTAATAAAAAAAAAAGCTTCTTGAGGGCGACAGACAGCCCTAACATCAGCTCTAAACATGGAGAACCTACAAGTGCAGGGCTGTTCACCTCCATGTAAATATGGATCTTCCCAGATCCACGTAATGGATGAAATTATAATATATTCTCACTTGCACTTACATTCTCACTCTCTCTCTGGATACTTTAAGCTTCTGATCTTTCCGAACTTTTAAACTAATGCAAACTCAGAAATGTGAACATGCATCTTTTTAAGAACCTCAGAATACATTACCTGTCTTAGGTTTTTTTTGTTTTTGGGTTTTTTTTGTAAAAATTAAAACATAGGATTCTCTAAAATCAGAAAGAATTTCTTCAAAGGAATATATTTTAGCATCATTGCTGAGATTTTTTTATTCCTATGGTTGTTTTACAAATTATAGGCTTTTCCTGTCTGCCTTCAAAAAGTGGCATTTCTGCCATTACGTCGAACAAATGATTTTAGCACAATGTGTGTATAAATTTGTATGTTATTATATACAAATATACATTGTATTATGAATTTTATGTTAATGATAGTGAGAACAAATAGTAAATGACAGTGAGATTAAAAAGTTCACTTTTACATAGGCATTGGAAAGTGTGTAGCATCAGGGAACTCAGATTACCTTAACATGTGATATGAATTTCAGGTGTGTTTGGTGTGTGTGTATATGTATGTGTGTATGTGTAGGGTGGGGAACATGAAAAAGAGAGATGGAAGTGGGTTAGTAGAGAGGCTTTCCAGAAAAATGATGTATACAACATGGAAAATCTGGCAACACTCCCTAAAATGTGGATTACACAATGTAAGACTTACAAATTATACACAAGATTCCAGGACTGCCTACACCAAGTCTTCTCACTGCATGTGATATAACAAACTATTCACTAGGAGACACCCAGAATACCTGTAAGAAAACAGTCTAGCAGCTGGAGTCCTGTAGTCATGGTAGTAGAGCCATCTGGCTAAATGAGCGAAGTGATGGAGGAGTGGTTTCAGTGGGTGTAGAAGTGTTAGCTTCCCCCGCAGGAGAGCAGAGCATAGAGGAAGAGTAGACAAGAGCTCAAGAAGAGCATCTCAGAAACTCCCTGGTGACTGAGGGCTGTGATACACTTACTTTACTGTGATACATTTTAAATAAAATTGCCTTCACTTACAAAAACTTGATTAGTATTGCTCATGCAACTCTAAAAGGTGCTAACTCTGCTTCAAGGTAATTAGAAAGAAATCACTTCAATAACTTAGAAACTCACCATTAAGAAACTCAACCTTCACTACCACTTTTAGTACCCTCAGATTCAGATTTATTTCATTGTCTTGAATCGAAAGAAAAAATACTTCAAAATAATAATTTCTATGATTTTGCATTTTGGAACCCTTCCTGTCTAAAAGGATCATTTGACTATGATTACCATAACTTTATTATCTCTTGAAAATTCTCAAATCCACATATTCAGATGTCAAGCTTATTTTTCTTTTCAGAAGAAAATAGCACCTGAAGTAAGCACCCAGGTAAAGCTTTAGAATGACATCACAGGAACTTTGAGTGGCAACAGGATTATTCTGGTGGCAGAGGTTCTGAGGACCAACAGGAATCCTATCGTGGAACCATCTCAATGGGATCACTTAACCTTTCAAGAGTCGCGGTTTGACCTAAAGTCTGTGCCAGTAAATAGAACAGATGTACTCTACACTTGCAGCCAGGAAGCAGGAATCCTGCTCATCCTCCCTTCACATTTAATTCCCAATACCCCAGTGCCTAAGTTATAAGGTGCTTCAGAAACAATCACTGAATTGCTGAAAGGTGAGAATATTTTGACTGATCCAAAAATGATTTACAATATTTTTAGAGAACCATTAGAAAGTTGACTTTCCTTACATTACAGGGTTGTATTTTCAAAATGTAGCTTCTTAATCTCTTGGCTTCTGCTCACTGCAGAATAAACACTTCTATGTCAAAGAGGAAGTCTCCTCCCTCAGTGGAATCTTCTTCAGATAATAGAGACGGAACTAAGGCAGAAGCCTGCAAGAGGCATCAGAGGAGGATTTAGATACCTACATATGTGCCTCAGAACAAAAAGCATGAGAGTGCTATCTTGAAGAAAAATCACTCCCTAGTTTGATTAAACCTCCACATCTAACTAACGTGAGAATATTATATCAAATTACTTTTTAAATTATAAAATGCTCCACAATTATAGCATGGCAATTTAAAGTAGGCTATAAAACCAACACCAACAATTCATTCAACTAATTCAAATTTAGATAAAAAGTGGCTATTAATTTTAAAAGCAAATTAATATGCAAATGCTAAACTACGGAGGAAAGCAATTGAAGAAATAAAGCAATACAGATTATGTGCGTTAATTAAAAAATGGCTTTGCAGGGGCTTCCCTGGTGGCGTAGTGATTGAGAGTCCTCCTGCCGATGCAGGGGACATGAGTTCGTGCCCTTTTCCGGGAAGATCCTACATGCCGCAGAGCGGCTGGGCCCGTGAGCCACGGCCACTGAGCCTGCGCGTCCGGAGCCTGTGCTCCGCAACGGGAGAGGCCACAACAGTGAGAGGCCCGCGTACCGCAAAAAAAAAAAAAAAAAAAAAAATGGCTTTGCAAAGACTGCATAATCTCTCAACGTCTATAAGCTGCTCATTCTTCTAAAGACTCCTACGTGTTTGACTGAGACAAACATTATTCATAATTTATATTGCCTGTTGTGTTACCCTACAGGATAGATATTAATAACTCTTACCTTAGCCACGGTCACATAATATGAATTAGACTATATCAATTTAAGGTTTTCTTTTGAGAAATACTTAATCCTTGGTGGTTTTAATTCTGGGAAAGAAAAGTCATATTCTACTCAAGAGGAAAATAAATAGCTATAGTCGCAAGCCTGGTGGATGTCTGTTTTTTAATTTGAAAGAGAAAGAGAGCAAGAGCAAACATGGAGATGGTTTTGTTGGGTTCAATGTAAAGAAAACAAAAATTCATTCAAAACTTGGAAGATTTCTTCCATGATATTTGCCTTTTGTAAATAAATAACATGACTTATTTAAAGATTTACTCATTTTAAAGCAAATTAAGTCCTTCCCAAAATAACTTTAAAACATTATTATATTTTCTAAAACCATAATATTTTTAGCTTTCTTATGATTAAATGTTCATAATGGGAACATAAGAAAAGTAAAGAATTTTATCATGTGCATTTTTTGTCATTAAAAATTTCACATACAGAGCATAAGAAAGATAAAGACTTCATTTATGCATTAATTTACAATATTAAATTGTACTGGATGCCTAATATTCCACTGAGGTTGATTTTTGGTATTATAAACAGTGTTTACATATTTCTATATAAATATTTGACTATTATGATTATTTCCTTATGATACAACATGGATAATGCAGCGTTATGCCAATTATAAACTTCATATATTTTATTTATTGATATTGTAGTATATAAAATACAGATTCTATATATTTTCTAGGATATAATTCTACATGTGTATACATATGTATTTATTCAGACATATATTTGTAAATCTATCTATATGAAGAGAGAAAGAGAAAGAAAGAAGAAAGAAAGGAAGAGAGAGAAGGAAGGAAGGAAGGGAGAAAGGAGACAGAAAGGGAGAGAGGGAGGAAGAGAGAAAAAATATATGAAAATAGTGGTTATCTCTGGGTGGTGGAATTATGAGTAATTATTTCTATCTTTAGAGTTTTCTAGACTTCACAAAATTTTGCTACTCTCATGTCTTGATTATAAAAATATTTATTAGCAAGATACCTAATTCACTGCAGAAAACTTTTAAACAGAACCTTAAGTCAAATTTTTTCCATACTAGATTCATTCACTCAAAGATCTAGGTCAGTGATTTTGAATTCCATATTCCAACTTTCTCCCAATTCAGGGTGTTTTTAGTTACTTGGAAGAATCTGAAAAATTCTTAAAACTATTCTTTAAAATTCAATAAGTAAGGTTTTTAAATTCACCTTCTGTGTATGCCCCACATCATTTCTAGGAGTAGGGTTGGGGTAGAGACAGGGGCAGGAGAGTTTTAGAGTCAAGCACCACCTATAGGAGGTTATGGTTCCACGTACACTGGGGATCCCTGCTCAGTTGAGTTTGCTGGGAATCTTTGCAATTTTGCAGGCCAAAATATTTGGGTTTTTTGATTTAGCTGTATTATTTTATAATGCCATTTAAAGCAGTGGTCCCCAACCTTTTTGGCACCAGGGACTGGTTTCGTGGAAGACAATTTTTCCACAGACCGGGGTGGGGGGATGGTTTTGGGATGACTCAAGTGCATTACATTTATTGTGCACTTTATTTCTATTATTATTACATTGTAATATATAATGAAGTAATTATACAACTCACCATAATGCAGAATCAGTGGGAGCCCTGAGCCTGTTTTCACTTGCCACTCACTGAGAGTGTTTTGATATGAATCTGCAAGCAATTGATTTATTATAGTCTCTGTGCAGTCAAACCTCTCTGCTAATGATAATCTGTATTTGCAGCTGCTCCCCAGCACTAGCATCACTGCCTCAGCTCCACCTCAGATCATCAGACATTAGATTCTCATAAGGAGTGTGCAACCTAGATCCCTCTCATGCACAGTTAATTAGTAGGGTTCGCACTCCTAAGAGAATCTAATACCACCACTGATCTGACAGGAGGCGGAGCTCAGGCAGTAATGCGAGTGATTGGGAGCGGCTGTAAATACAGATGAAGCTTCGCTCGCTCTCCCGCCGCACACCTCCTGCTGTGCGGCCTGGTTCCTAACAGGCCATGGACTGGTACCGATCCGGGGGACCCTGATTTAAAGGACTTACACTTTTGGATATAAATGTGTATCAAACTTCTAAAACATACTACATCTCCAAGCCTTTTCACCAAGTGGCGTGGAATCAGGAAGGTGCAAATAAATAAGTTTACAAACATATGTTTAATAGGATACAATAAATACATGGAATACACATGAGTAGAGACACCTGCTCAGCTTCCACTGTTTTGAAAACACACATCTTTTAAAGAATGCAAAAACCATTTTTACTGCCCAACCAATTTTTCTTAAATTGTATATAATGAATAATTTGGTTTCTGTCATGTTTATTAACATCTTTGAAAGTGTGTTATTTTGATTGCACCAGATAAATACTGGAAGCCAATTTATAAACATCTCTCAGTCTGATTAAAATTTATATAAGTGCCCAATTCCAATTTTCTAAATTTTGTGCAGAAACAATGGATTTAGTGCTCTCTGCAGCTGTCTTAGATGTTTGTGTTAATAAATGCGTTAATAAAAGCAGAGTCAATTGATAACGTGTGAGTTGCATAATGCTTATTGCTCCAGTGAAACAGAACCCTAAAAATGGAAACCTACCACAAAATTGGGGCAGAGAGGCTCTGCAAGCTGAGAAGCTTGTGTGCTTTAGAGACCAAGATGTTTAGGACTGCCTCATAACAGCTATCACTTACTGACTACCACAAGACACCAGGGGCTTTACAAATGACATCTTGGTTACAATAACTCTACAAATTAGGGCTTATTTCCATCATTTTATAGTTGAACAAACCAAGTTTCAGAGAGGTTGGGTAATATTCCCAGTCACACAGCTTCAAAAAGGGGAAACTGGAATATGGACATGGGTTTGTCTGACTTGAACCCTTTTGTGCTCTCACTTGTATGATGCTGGTGGCTGAAGCCATGAGCTTGGGCAAGATTACCCAGAGGAACAGGTAGCAGTCATCCTTAATCCTCTTTTGAATTGGATAAGAGCTATAGCTGCTCTAGCTAGAAATACCCATACAAGAAAAACTTAATTTTGCATACACACAACAAACCCCTTAAGTCCATCCATGGATTCTCTAGCAAATCATTCATCCCAAGTCAAGAATCCCTGGGTAGACAAAGATAAACATTTTAGAGGAAAGATACAAAGAGCATCTCCAAAGGACACTAGGAGGAAAAGAATTAAAAACAATAACAACAAGCACGAGTTTATAAAGCCAATACTGGAGAGAATTTCAAAAAGATAAATTAAAATGAGGATTGGAAAGAGTCCATTGCATTTAACCATTAGGAAGTCAGAATATTTATTATAATTGTTTGAGCAGGGAGGTGAGAAAATTAAGACAAGAATAAGCTCCAGAGGTGGCAAGCAGGTGTCATACCAAGTGCCAACTCTGGTTGCGAATGGCCACCTGGAATACTGTGTTAAAAGAAGATTCTGAGGTTGGGTTATAGAGTTTGGGAAATGGCACTGGGATTAATCAGCAATGTCTACAGAAGGCAAAAAGTGGAAAGCATGTGTACTAACTCTTTGCCAATCTCAGTAGACAGTTCTTTTGAGTATCTGTGTATAAAGGGAAGAACAGAAACAGGATAGTAGCTAAAAGGGATATAGAGTTGGAGAAAAGTTTTTTGTTTATTTGTTTTCACAGTAGGTGGGAAGGATTTGAAAATGTTTGCAAACTGACGGAAAACTATTAGCTGAGAGGAAAGAAATGGCTTGTAGAGCAAAATCAATATACAAGAGAACACAAAAAGAAGTGGTGTGAGAGAATCAGGGTGAGGAGAAAGGGTATCCTTTTGTCTAAGAAGAGGAGAAAGAAAGTGAAGACAAATGCAAATACATTTGGATGTACAGAGGCAGAAAATGGAAGTATTCCTAGCCCTAAATCTCAAGACACTCTGAAGTAGAAGTCTTCTGAGTGTGGGATGGAGGTGGGAAAAGTAAGGTTGATTATTTATTTATTCATTCAATCAATATTTGTTAAGCCACTCCAGTGTGCCAGCTATTCTTCAAGTACTAGGAATATGGTAAATGTAATAAACAAAAGAGAGTGCCTGCCAACAAAGTCCCACCTGCTTGTGGGGGGAGACAGACTGTAAGAGAATGTTTATAAATAATGCTGCAGGTGGCCATAATGGCTAAGAAGAAAAATATATGAAGATAAGGAGAGTAGAGTAGGAGGGTACCATTTTATAGGGTGGTCATGGAAGGAACAGAGGAAAAGAGGGAAAAGGAATAGCAAGAGGAATGCCCTATAAGGAGATAGAGTCTTCCAGTCACTGACAGTGGGTCTGGAGTGGAGGGAGCGATGGGAATGGGGCAAGGTGTGAAGTCATAGAGGTGGAAGATCCAGGTCATGTGGAACTTTGTAAGTCATGATGAGAACTTGGCTTTTAATTGGGGGGAGATAGAAAGCCTTCGAGAGGAGCTTTTGTACAGAGAAGTGACATAATCTGAACTACATTTGAAAAGAATAGTGTTCACTGTGGGAAAAAGAGTGTAAGAAGGCAAGACTGTAAGTATGGAGGGAAGTTAAGAGGCTTTGTAATAATCCAAGTAAAATGTAAATGATGGGATGGGCCAGTATAGTAGTGGCAGAGGACAAAATGGTTAGATCCTACCACTATCTAACCAGATTTCTAACCAGATATCTAACCAGATTTCTAACCAGATTTCTAATCTAACCAGATTCTAAACCAGATTTGCAGATAGATTGAACACCGGGTGTGAGAAAAAAGGAGTCAGGAGTGACTCCAAGATTTGACTGGAGCAACTAAAGGAAGGAAAGGTCATTTACTGCTGTGCTGAAGGCTAAGAGGAGCGGCTTTGGAGAATTTGGTTTTGGACATGTTTGGGAGGTCTGTGAAAGAGCCATGTGGGCATGTTGAGTAGATACTTGGATATACAAGTCTAGAGTTCATAGGAGAAGTCCAGCTTGGAGACATAAATCTGGGAGCCTTTGACATATAGATAATATTTAAAACCGTGCTATTTTATGCGATCACCTAGCAACAAGTGAATGTAAATAAGGAGGAAAAAAGGTTCAAGGACCAAACCTTCCAGCACAACATTTAGAGACCATGAAGAAGTAAAAGAACTCACAAGGCTGAGAAGGAGCGAGGTAGGAGTACCTTGAAAGAGTGATACCCAGCAAGGAGATAGGCAAGAAAAGGGTTTCAACAAGCAGAGGGCAATCGGTTGTGCTGAATATGGTCCAGTAAAATTTAAAAGGAACCCTGATCCCTGAATTTGTCATGGTGAATGTAATCAGTGACCCTAACAAGAACGTTTCAGCAGAGTGGTAGAGATTAATGGTCAGGGACAGTTCGTCCCTTGTGGCAGGAGGAAAGGCGGGTACAGATCTAAGTAAATTATCAGATTTGGTGGTGGGAGTGTATAGAATTATATTCTGATGGTTTCTATTTTCTCAGAGAAATAACAAACAATACTTTCAACAAAGTTAAATGGGAAGGAGATGCTGGAGGATTCAGGAGCAAGAAAAATGTTTGAAATAGCTAAGAAAGTTACAGAGGGACTGGATTACAAACATGGACAGCACCACGCATCCTTTTGAGATTAGTGGTTGTGGGCTGAAAATGAGACCAGTTAGCAGAGTTGTTTTTCTCCATCTGTATTCAGCTATGTGGATGCAGGTGCAGAGCAGAGGGTGAGTTGGATTTAAGTAGGTTTGAGGTCTCCCCAGGCCAGGACAGAGGAAGAGGAGTTACAGGTGTATACATACAAGAGCATGAGTATAATGATGGAATGAGACACCTAATCTGTTAAGGAGGGAAGTGGGGATATAGGAGGTCTGTGGAAGAGTGTTTTCCATTTTTTTTTTGTCAGATGAATTTTTTATTCTTTCCATATTATGTTTGTGATATACCCAGTAGGTTATCTTTAATAAGTTCAATTAGTAGAATGTCTGGTGTGATCTTTTATTATAGTTCTTAACCAGTGATGTTTTAACAATTTTTAAGCCATACTTTTAATTTATTTTAGCTATGTTCCCATCTCTTTAGGCTTAATTGCAGGAATACAATTTCAATAACATATACTCTAACAATAATAAAGATAATATTATCTATATTTATTCGATAAGGACTCAAAAATCTTTGGAAGTATAGAGAAATTATGCAAAATATGTTGCTTAAAAGACTGAATTTCCCTATAATTCTTGTTTCTAGACATTGTTCATGATGAGCTACCATAGAATTTCCATGAATCACCCATTCCTACATTTTCTGTAACAAGGCCAAAGAAACTTTACCAAGCAAGTCACAAAACTTTAAGGGTTACAGTAGCTATGTAAACAAAGGGCTGCTGAAATGTCAGAGGAAGAAATATGGCACTTGGAGGACTCAGGCAGTCCCAGCAGGAACTGACCCAGTTTCAAAACTTCACTTCTGCTCCATCAAAGGTAATGACATCTCATTGTGACCAAATCAAGGCTTAGTTAGACCTGGCAGTCAAAGCTCTCAGCTCAGCCTCTGGAGAGACCCATGGCCCCCAATTGCTCTAGGCTCCTGACCCCTCAAACACCTTGTTCCTACTATCCACCCAGCCTGCGTGCCCTCCAGCCCATTCCACTTGTCAAAATCCCATCCAGGCTTTAGGGCTTTCATCTCTTTCAAAGATCTGCCTGCTTTCCCACAGCAGATAGGAACTTTATTTCTTCTGAATAGCCACAGATCATTTTCTTCATTCTTTTATGACATTATATTCTGCCTTAAATTATGACTATTGGTATCTTACCTCTCCTATTAAATGGTATGCTCCTTGAACAGCTAACACTTATGGTGCTGATACAATAAGCCAGGCACTGTGCCTTTTGTTTTGCAGACATCAGTAGGTACCATTATTAGCCCCATTATACAGTTGTGGAAACTGAGACAGAGAGGGTGAGTGACTTGCCCAAGGTCACACAGCTAGTAAGGGGAAATACTGAGATATGAATTCAGGTCTGTCAGATTCCAGAGCCTATACTTTTTCAACTGTTATGCTATACTGCATCTTGGACAGTGGCAGGCATATAATAAATATTTGATTTTTAAAAATTTATCTTTATATGAATTTTTGTTCAATCAACCTACTAAATGCCAGGCACTGTGGTGGTGATAGAGGAACAAGGAAAAATAAGGCATGGACCCTTCAACGGGGGAACTCGCAGTCACAAGTGACACAGAAAAATTCATACATTTTCAGATTCCCACATTTTATTGGGCTTTATCTTCCCAAGCAACTGGAAGACCTTTTGACAAAGGCTTAAACTGTGAAAACTAGTTAAAACTCTCTCTTCTCACTGTGATAAAAATGATTGTATTGAAAAATAAACTACCTTAATTTAACAGATAACGTTATACAGCTAGTGATGCTGAGACTAAATTAGAGACTGTAATGTTACCAAGAGTATACTGAATACATTCAGCTCTTCTATAATATGAATGTTCTCAGTTGAGACAGGGAATGTAACAGCATTTTTAGAGCCACTGGCTAAATTACCTCTATTGATGAGGATCAGCAAGCAGGTTCTTTCTGAATGATTCTAAATAACTGCTGATGGGTGGAAGATGGTGTTCCTTGGGCTGTAGCCACAGCATGCTAGGAGCCTACTGGGGAGAGAATAAAGCACGAGTTCCCATGCATGAATGGTTCTATGTCCTGCCTGGATCATGCTGACTGGCCATCCTTGAAATTGTATAAATGAAAGGAAGTAGGCCCAGGTAGACGCTTGCAGTAATAATTGGTGTGAATGAAGTAAATTAGGCTAACCCACCAGGTCCTTCCTAAAGGGGTAGAGAGGTGGTACAAACCTCCAGAAATAAAATCTCCTAAAACCTTCTCTTCAAAGCTTTTGACAAACTGAAAACCCTAGCCATTTATTTTTTTCTCACTGAAAGTAGAGTTCAGGGAGAAGTTTTAGTTCACACAAACGCACACGCACATGCACAGTATAGGTATATGAAGTATGAACTAGGATATGAGAGTTAATGTAGCACTGTCCTTATTCACAAAGGAAGTCAAGGGACCTGGTTCTGCCATTAAGCCAAGGGAGGATCTTTCTCTGATGTTAGAGGGCTGGAGTAATGCAGTTTGGGGTTCCTTTAGCTCCTGGGTCTATTCCCACATGCACTATCTGTACCACAACGGAATCTGCCCCCCTTATTTGTACAGTCATGTTGTGATTGCAGGCAGGCACAGCTAAAGGAAGTCCCAATCAGAAGAGAGAGCTCAAGCAGTTCAACCAAACCATGATTCATTTTCAAATTTTTGAAGGAAACAATAAGTTTGAAACCTCTTTGCTTTGTGATCCTAGAGAATACAGTTTTCACCTGTCTATTTCCTGGTGTAGACATTTCCCAGGGTTCTAACTTCTTTTCAACATCTCCCTTTCATGAAGAACCCATAGTAATAAAGAATAATGAGAAATATCAAACCCATTTAACAATGGGGTAGAATCATGTTTTCTTCTAACTTCTGTAGGGAAGAAAATGAATTTGTTTTTGCAGCAATATCCTTTACAACAAACATACATCTCATTCCGTCTAATGTCATTCCATAATAAGTTTTTATTCTTTCACTTGCATAAACATTAATCTTGTCTAAATAAAATCTGAATCCAAAAAAGCAAAAAAAAAAAAGTTTATAAATAATGCCAAGAATTCAAATATTTCAACTCGATACTAAGTAGATTCTCAAACTTTCTCTTAATCCTATTTTAATTTAAATTAAAGTAAAAACACAAGTAATTAAAGATTAACAAAGTTTTGAGGTTTAATTCAAGTCATTGGAAGACTATTATTTAAAAGTAGGAAATATATTTCCTTCATGGTGTTATTCTATTTCTTAACCACACAAATATTTGAAAAACAAAAATGTAAAAGTTTATGGCTGATTGAAACCTGAAAGACATCTTTACCTAAAAGTTCTTATTTCTCTTAAGAAACCGAAACCTCCATGTGCAAAAACAGAATGCACATGGCTACTTCATCTTAAGCATCACTCAAGAAACACATTTGATGTTGGTTTGTGCCATGATGATAAGAACACAATAAACTATGAGAAGTGTCATTTCTGGAAAATTAGTTAGCTGTAGATCAGCAACAGACAAATCTTCGTAACAGATGTGACATGATGACTTTGATGAGTTGAACTTTTTAAAACATGGAGCATTTTAAAAGACATCCCCTTGGAAATGAACTAATTTAGATAGAACATACTGTATGCCATTATTCATAAGCCCATTTTCATCACTGCAGAACAGCTATGTCAGTGTGACAACATCTTCCTTAAAATTCATGTTTGGGATCCACTTTTAGTTAATTAATTTAAAAAGTGAAGAGAAAATTTGGACTCTATCTCTGAGGTTCCCACCCAATAAAATTCTATAACTTTCATATTTTATGCACTGTGAAACTTTCCATAATTTGAAGATAAAAATCTCAGGTAAAGATCCTTCTTCTAAAAAAAAAAATATATATATATATATATATATATATATATATATATATATATATTTTTTTTTTTTTTTTTTTGCGGTACGCGGGCCTCTCACCGCTGCGGCCTCTCCCGTTGCGGCCTCTCCCGTTGCGGAGCACAGGCCCCGGACACGCAGACCCAGAGGCCATGGCCCACGGGCCCAGCCGCTCCACGGCACGTGGGATCCCCCCGGACCGGGGCACGAACCCACGCCCCCCGCATTGGCAGGCGGACCCCCAACCACTGCGCCACCAGGGAAGCCCAATATATTTTTTTTTACTTAGAAAAATTTGAGCTACAAAACATTCTGAATGAAGAATCAATATCCTGGTTAATTGTTACAGATGAACTATTTCTAAATTTGTTAGAAAGAAATTAAAAGCCTATAAATGCCAAATATAAAAACTTTAATAATTCACTATTATTTTAGTATCCCATTACATATATATTTGGATGTTAGACAAGGAGCTAAGTACACACATTCATTTACTGGGCTTCATATGATGCCCTTGGTGGATAAAGCCAAACATTCAACTAGCTTTGGTTATAGTTTTAAAAGTAAGAAGTTTGAAGATCTGTAATTTAGGATGCTTTTTAAATACCACTCTTGGTAAGCAAAGGTATTTAAAAGGCTAGCCAGCACAGAGTGAGACAACGTGGGAACAAATATGTAACAAAAGAGATGTCATTTTCTCAGAGGTTTATCATACTGATTTTTTTTTTTTTTTTTCTTTTTGCGGTATGCGGGCCTCTCACTGTTGTGGCCTCTCCCGTTGCAGAGCACAGGCTCCGGATGCGCAGGCCCAGCGGCCATGGCTCACGGGCCCAGCCGCTCCACGGCATATGGGATCCTCCCAGACCGGGGCACGAACCCGTATCCCCTGCATCGGCAGGCGGACTCTCAACCACTGCGCCACCAGGGAGGCCCCTATCATACTGATTTTAATAGTAAGCCACCTGCTGTAGCCACTGTCAACGAGCAAAGCAGGATACAGCAAGGAAACATTTCACACCTGAAATGATGCTGACTTCAAGTCCCCAAACAAGAAACATTCTAATATAAACCATCCCCTTTGACTATTATCAAAACTCTTCCCAAAAGAAATTCTTACATTGTCCATGGAGTCTAATTTACTGACAATATAAAAGGATATTATAAATCACTGAAAGTACTAAAGTAGGTCACATCTTGGTAATCACTGTACTTTAGGGCAATAGATTGAGCTCCTACTGCGACAGAGAGATGATTTGGGTCAATTTCCAATAATAATTGACAAAAATGAAAGCTTCCTATTTAATTTACTTTTAACAGAACACAAGCCTAGAAAATGATCTAGGTGCTCTAGTTACTAGAGTATTTACAAAGTACTGGAAGTTACAGAAATGAATAGGAATGAAAGAAATTGTCTACCCTTTAATGATACTTTTTAATGACAAAATAAAAGCTTCTCCTCCTCACAATGATGAATAGCAGGAGGCTTCCCAATCCAAATTCATTTGCTTTGTGATTTTGATTAAATATATGCACATAGGAAACCTCATATTATAGGAAATATATAATTTCTGTATAAGTTTCTTATGAATTATAATATTTGGTACAAGGTCAAGCAATTTTTCATTTTGTTCAAAATGTTCTAACGATCTGAAATCACCTTCAGTTTGTTTACACCCTTCAAAGTCTCTCCTTCTAAACTCTATTAACATTACCAAACTGAAGCTAAATAAGGATTTTTTCCCCTCTAAATAGGGGAGTTAATGCCTATGGGAAAATAACATTCTTAACAAATAAAGCCCAGGGGATCCAGTCAGGCAAAGGAATAAATCCTCATCTTTCACACAACTTTCAAACTGGGAAAGAATACAAGAATTCAAAATAGTTTCTTTTCAAGTCATGCTGTATAAAGTACAAAGTAAGTTTGTATGTAATGGCGATGCCAGATCAACTTTCCAGACATGAAGATTCAATGATTAGAGGCTTAACTTTAACATGCAAAGTAGAGGGTTGGATGGAGATGGAGGGGGGGCAACAGGATAAATAATCCGCACAACTGGAAGTGGAAGTTTAGGTCATTTCCTATGTGAGGATATAGAGGGTATATTGGATAATGGTGAGACTATCTGAAGGGAAACCACAAGCTGATTAGTTCCACTCCAAGGGATGGTTTTTAAAAACCAGTTCTTATTCTTTACCACTGATTAGAAGTCTAAATGGAAGGCTACATATGGCGAAAGATATATCCATCCAGCCATTACAGCAAAAGGGCGATAAATTATCCAGGGTGCCTGCAGAGAACCCTTTAATCCACTCTTTCAATTTTCACTCTCACCTGAGAAAAAGTCTGAAACTGTATGCCAGTTGGTTATTAATAATGTGCCCTGGGAGGGAGCGAGTTGAAATTGTTCCCCAATCTGCAAATCAAGAGACAAACTATGTGCGTCTATTCCTGTTGAGTGAAATGATATATCAGAACAGAAGATGGTGTCTGCAGTACAGGACAAAAGTATGCTTTCATGTGTCCTCTAAACTCCATGGCTCTGGGCAGCAAAGCTCTGGAGCCCTTATATTTCTACTCCCAGAAGAATATCCTAACATAGATGTAGCTAACAGAAGCCTCCAAAAGGAAGTTTGTGATATAAAATTTAAAATAATTGTTTTTAAATTTGTAGTTTCCAGATTGGATTTCTACTGTGCCTGCCAAACGTTCTCCCTCCTTTTCTGTGGGTTAGCTACACAAATATGGATTTCATTTGTTTATTAATGGAAGGAAGTGGTGACTCAGACACTTTGTACAGATGCCTCAGTTTTCCTATTTCTACTCTCCTTCCACAGAGCACTGTAAAACGTAACTGGTTCAAAGCTAGGAGGAGGGGAGAGCGCAGGGGGGCTGGGGTTAGTAAAAGCAAGCCCCTTGTCTCTCTGGTTTGGTCTGCAGCCCAGGCTCCCTCCCCCTGGGCCTCCTGACTCCTGATCACCTCAGTCCCTGGACAGTCTGTTTTGTCCTTTTCCTCAGTCTGGATGTGGGCTCCAATCAAACCTCAGCATCATCTCCTCCCCAAATCTGCTCTTCCTTCTTTAGTCTCTATCCCATGGTCTGCACTATTATTCCCCCGAGCAAGGCCTGAGAATCACCCCCACTTCTCCATCCTCCTCATCCTTACATCTAGTCACACATTCTGCCATTTCTACCTCATTAATACACCCTGAATCTATCCCATTCTCTATATCTCTCCAGGTCATTTTATTTCTCACCCAAGTAACTGCAACAATATATTAACCATCTCTCTCTTCCCCTTTGTCTTCCTCCTAAAATGTTTGACCATGTTACCCCACTTCTTAAATCCTTCAGATTGTATACTTTTAGGATAATTACTTAGCATGGCATGCAAGGTCCTTCACCTCATCCTACCCCAATCCCTGCTTTCTATTTACTTCCTCATCCCCTCCTTGAACTTTACATTTCAACCTTAATAAGCAGTTTTCCTAAATGCCATTCTTTCGTGTATCTCAAAGGTTTTGAACATGCTAGCCTCCATGAAAACACTGCACAACTTAGACTTTCCATGTTGACAACACTGTGACTTAGATCCAGAGGCAACCTGATCCCCTCCCCACCAAAATTTGGGTGATTTACCCCGCTATGGTTCTTCTGTCGTACCTCGACATATCCTGAGCATATTTCTCACATAATATCGCTATGTTTTTGTTTTGTTTTGCTCCTACTAGACTCTAAGGTCTTTGAAGACAGGGGCTATGTTTATTTGCTATTGTATCCCCATCATGTATAGCAGAGGGCATGGCACATATTAGGCATTCCATATGAGTTTGATGAATGAATCATTGAATAAGTGGGCACTATATTTTAGATAACTGTATGAACTAATTATTAATAACACTTGAAGTCTCTCCTGCCTCTATATCCCATGATTCCATCCTTTATTCATTTCTTTGAGCATATAGAAATACTTGTTAATAAGACATTCTGCAGAAATCCAAGCTAGAGATGTATATGTGTATTTTTGAGACTGAAAATATTAGCAAGTAAGGAAACAAGAAAAAGTTTTATTTTATTTAACCCTAAGTAAATCTTAAGAAAGCATGGGGACTGTGAAGATAAAAAGTGCATTAAAAATATCATTCATAATGACTTTTAAAAAAACCCATAAGAACATTTAGGTAACCCGAGACACTTTAGATTCCAAGGCTTGATGTCTTTTTAATTCCACCAAAGCAAGAACTAAAGTTCATTTAATAACTAAAGGGGGGAATTCTTTCTATATTATGGTTCAGGACTCAATTCAGAGCAAACAAGTCATACTTAGTTAATTTAGACCAAATGTAGGCCAACATCACCATGTCCAAATGAGCAGAAATTAAGCACGAGCCACTCTTTGAGTAAGAGGAAACCATAGCATTTTACAAAACTAGTTTGGAAGGATGGGGACATTGAGGTCTTCTCTGCAATCAGATGCTGCCAAAGATTACTAAATGCTTGGCCATTCATGAGGAAACAATAATATACCCTTAAGTCACTCATCTGACTTTGTTCAAAATATTTACATTCAAAAATGTGTCCAAACTGCTTTTTCATAGCACTTTATTTTAGTGTGGCTTTCTTGACTATGGCTAGTTATTGCCTCACAAATCCACAGAAGTCATATAATTATGACTTCCCTAATTTGTCTCATAAGGCATTACAGGCCTGCATAAGCAGACCACTCTAGGAATGCAGCCACACAACTAAGTATTTCGTCACAAGAAAGTCAAACAGGAAGAAGGGACATGACACTCCATTTGTTCACAGACTGGATATTAGAAAAATATGCAGGTGTCCAATCAGCAACCAAAAGCAAAGACTTTAAAACTGAGAGATTCATTTATAATAATTCTGACTGCCTTGTGCTACCTGTTTTGCTTTTTTATTTTTTAGTGTAAAATGAAACACTCTTTTAGCTCTTTGGAAGAGAGAGGATTCATCCCTAAACTCTCACTTTTTTGTTTTAATCATGTTTCCCACTATAAGAATGTCAGTTGCTCCCTCTTCAAACCTTATGAAAGTGACCCTAAAAATATGTCATTTTTTCACAGAAGCATTATTAAAAATTAAACTTTCACATGAGACAATTGGGAATATGAAACAAGATAACCAGAACTGTTCCAATTGAGATGATCACCCTGGATCCAATACAAGGTATTGAAATCACTCAGTGGCATGAGAAATAGTAAGAAGAAAGAGAAAGCCATAATAGTGTCTGTTGGTGCTTGAAGATTTTGTAAGTGCTTAAAGACAAAAAGCCTTCATTATCAATGAAGTTATGAAGTAACCTGGGAAGCCTGAGGCTCCTAGCCTGGTACTCATACCTTATTCTTCTTACAAACCACTCCCTAACTTTTATGTTGCTCTTTTTCAAAAAAAAATTCTTTTCCCTTTTCTTTTTCTGTTCAAAGTTTCTAATGATAACAGTTTTGATGAAATTTTTCTTTCCTAAAATTTTACAAAGTCAGAGGTCACATTACTCCCCAAGTGACATACCTATACACATCTTCTTGGAGATTTCTGGTTCTCTCAATTCCTTAATGAATTATATCCAAACAGGGTAGCAGAGATTGGCTGTTCACCAATTTTGTTTACTTTTTCTTCTAAGCCCACAGCTACATTGCATTCTCTCCCTTGCAGTTATGTGTGAAAATGTGACTTGACACTTGCCAAAGAAATGTGGTCAGCAGTGATATAAACCATAAACTCCTGTACTTCTAGTGTTGGCCAAAAAAATCCTCCCACCTGACTGTCCATTCTCTTTCTTTATCTTATCCAGTGGCTGTATGCCTATGCCCAGGGTAACCTCAGAACACACATATGGAAGATGGCAGAGTCCCCAGAGTCTTGCCCTTCATCATGTATAAGAAATCAATGTCTACTGTGGTAAACCAGTAACATCTCAGAGTTTGTCTGTTAAAACAGCTACAGTCATTCTAAAACAGATGGTATCCAGAAACAGACCACAGGAAAGAATAATCTTGCAAAAAATACATTGTCAATATTTTGGTATGTCTTTCCTCCTCCTTTTCCTCCTCCATTTTTTCTTTTTTTACTTTAACACCTTTACTTATCTCAGTTTGGGGGGTATTTTTCCATTATCTCTGCCCCTTCAAGAATTCCAAAATTCTGTTTAATCTGGCACTAAATCTACGTAAACAATATCAAAAGAAGCACTGAAACAAATTGCCACTGAACACGGCAATGTTCAAACATGGCAGCCTGAACCACTCAAAACAGAAGATATGAAAAGACACTGGGGAATCTATTCTATGTAAGAATTAGAGTTATGTCCCTTTTTCTACCTTTTGTTCCAGGACACAAAGCTGTATGCAGGGTTCCAAAATGAACTACCCATCTGTGACAACCTATGGTCATTCTATTATAACTCTGTTCCCAAACAGCCATTAGACACAAATTAATTCTCCAGGTTTGTTTTGTTTGTTTATCTGGTTTGTTATGGTGACTACATCTGAATTTATCGAGCCATCTTGGTATTTTATAATGATACCGTTTCCCGCAAGATGAGTGGTTTTCTCCCTCCATCAAAAATGATATCTTATTATTACAGAAAAAAATAACAGTAACCACACATTCAAAATCACACTCTTTTTTTTTTTCCCTGTACGCGGGCCTCTCACTGCTGTGGCCTCTCCCTTTGCGGAGCACAGGCTCCGGACGCGCAGGCTCAGCGGTCATGGCTCATGGGCCCAGCCACTCCGCGGCACGTGGGATCTTCCCGGACCGGGGCACGAACCCGCGTCCCCTGCATCGGCAGGCAGACTCTCAACCACTGCGCCACCAGGGAAGCCCAAAATCACACTCTCTGAGCCCGAACAGAAATCAAAATATTTTTATAATTAAGCAAGAATATAGCAAAAGCAATTAAAGGAACATTTGCTGAAAAACTCCATTACAATTTTATGTTCAGTTTTCTCAACTCAAGAGCCAAAGCTCGTATCTCCACACAATTTACTTCTGTTAGATGAAAATTAGATGATTTATAAGTGTGTTTTGGGTAAAGAGCAATATGAAAGATCATTTACAAGATGTAAGATCCACAGATAGCTAAGAAAAGCCTAAAATGAACCTTAGATAATAGGTAGGATAAGATACAACAAAGAAGATAATTGCAAAGAAGTTGGTAACACTTAAAGCTTACCTGCCTAAAAAACAACTTGTAGAAATATGGGGGTAAAATGGGTTTTGAAGAGAGACAGACCTGGGTTCAAGTTCCAATTCTGCCTCCAACTAAATGTGAATCCTTGGGTGGGCTAATTTACTTGATCTGCCTAACCCTCTGTTTCTTCCTCTGTAAATGGGTATAATATATCTCTAGTTCACAGGGCTAGAATGAGAACTGGTATGTTAAGTGACACATATCAGGTAGTTATTATAAATTGTAGTTATGAAAGTATCTGGAAAAGATTTACTATTGGCTTAAAAGTCATATTGGTTTTTTTCCATATAAAGTAAAGATATCAGAGTTTCTCATCTAAAAGTTCTACAGAGATTTCTTTTCCTAATTCATCTACCACATTGGCAGAAATAGCATTGTAAGCTTAACTTGGCTAAGTCTGCTTCATTCATCTGTCAACAAGATTCTGGGCTTCAAATCGAGCTGACAATTGTTGAAGGTGGACAGAACAGAACAGGCTGCACCATGGCATTGTATTTCACACCTCAGAGGGTTCTATACTACCAACAATAACATCATATCTCTGTCAGTCAAGCACAATTATAGGGTTCGATAGACTGATACAAATAAAAAAGCCAGTTAAAACAGATCTCCTGAGTCTGTTCTGGATATGGTTATGGGACTTGTTTGATTCTGTTACCTGTGAATAGTAGAATGGCACCTCCTTTGGGGATGAAAGGACAAAGAGAGGGCATCCCCCATTGACTCTAAAAAAAGGTCAAAATTAGTGCACAATTTGCTACAACTAAAAACGCTGAAGTTATTTTGTAAATGTTGATCATACTATTTGCTTCGTATTGAAACACGAATGTGTTTTTGAGATATCTAAATAAAAGGTACAATTTCATGCCATCTGGAATCAGGTAACAAAATGGTCAGGCAAATCATTCAAGCAAATACATTTGTAAAATCCAAGCTAGGCGCTCAAAGCACTTGCATGGATTTCTTTAGAGCAGTGTTTTAATACATATAACTTTTATGAGAAAGAAAATAGAAAAAACCACCAGATATTCACATCAAAATAAACTACATACATTATCATACAATTGCTACATTGTGGCTGTTTATAGCAAAGAATCCCGTGGTAGCAATATCTTTTTGTCAAAATGGATAAGGCTAAGAAATAAGCTGAACAGCTTCCTAAAGAGTAAATCGATATGTGGGATCTAATTCAAGTTGTATTTCAAGTTTTAAATTATACATGATCTCAATATGCAAGATACAAAAACTGACAAAAGTAACACTCTAGCTGGAAATAATTCTAGTGTGACACTGCCAAGTTTTCCAAAATATATCAAATGAAGATGTAAATGTAAGGTGTCTAAATTAAATTTTATTATGAAGTGTTTCTCCCCCCCCCACCCCTTTAATGTTACTTGAGAGTATTACTGCAGAAGGGCAATGAGAAAACGAACTCTCAGTGACAAAACAGATCTGCCAATGTCCCTCCAGGAAAACCAATCTTTCCTTTGTTTGCTTGTTGTGATGAGTGCCCTAAGCCTGTCTTTGCACCAATGAGCACATTTCACAACAAAGTCAAAGTGAATGGCAAGAAAATATACACATCACCCCTTGAGCAAGTGCTCATGGAACATTCTCCAGGATAGATCATATCTTGGGTCACAAATCAAGCGTTGGTAAATTTAAGAAAATTGAAATTGAATCAAGTATCTTTTCTGACCACAATGCTATGAGACTAAGTATCAATTGCAGGAAAAAAATCTGTAAAAAATACAAACACATAGAGGCTATACAATACACTACTTAAAAACCAAGAGATCACTGAAGCAATTAAACAGGAAGTTTAAAAATACCTAGAAACAAATGACAATGAAAACACTACGACCCAAAACTTATGGGATGCTGCAAAAGCAGTTCAAAGATGGAAGTTTATAGCAATACAAGCCTACCTCAAAAAACATCTGAAATAAACACGTAACCTTACACGTGAAGCAATTAGAGAAAGAAGAACAAAAAAACCCCAAAGTTAGCAAAAGGAAAGAAATCATAAACAACAGATCAGAAGTAAATGCAAAAGAAATGAAGGAAATGATAGCAAAGATCAATAAAAGTAAAAGCTGGTTTTTCTAGAATATAAACAAAATTGATAAGCCATTAGCCATACTCATCAAGAAAAAAGGGAGAGGACTCAAATCAATAGAATTAGAAATGAAAAAGGAGATGTAACAACTGACACTGCAGAAATACAAAGGATCATGAGAGATTACTACAAGCAACTATATACCAATAAAATGGACAACTTGGAAGAAATGGACAAACTCTTAGAAAAGCACAACCTTCTGAGACTGAACCAGGAAGAAACAGAAAATATAAACAGACAAATCAAAAGCACTGAAATTGAGACTGTGATTAAAAATCTTCCAACAAACAGAAGTCCAGGACCAGATGGTTTCACAGGAGAATTCTCTCAAACATTTAGAGAAGAGCTAACACCTATGCTTCTCAAACTCTTCCAAAATATAGCAGAGGACGGAACACACCCAAACTCATTCTAGGAGGCCACCAACACCCTGATACCAAAACCAAAGATGTCACAAAGAAAAAAAACTACAAACCAATATCATTGATGAACAGAGATGAAAACTCCTCAACAAAATACTAGCAAACAGAATCCAACAGCACATTAAAAGGATTATACACCATGATCAAGTGGGGTTTATCCCAGGAATGCAAGGATTCTTTAATATATGCAAATCAATGTGATATACCATATTAACAAATTGAAGAATAAAAACCATATGATCATCTCAATAGATGCAGAAAAAGCTTTCAACAAAATTCAACACTGATTTTGGAAAAAAACCTCCAGAAAAAAAAAAAAACCCTCCAGAAAGTAGGCATAGAGGGAACATATCTCAACATAATAAAGGCCATATATAACAAACACAGAGCCAACATCGCCCTCAATGGTAAAAAACTGAAGCCATTTCCACTAAGATCAGGAACAAGACAAGGTTGCCCACTCTCACCACTATTACTCAACATTGTTTTGGAAGTTTTAGCCACAGCAATCAGAGAAGAAAAAGAAATAAAGGAATCCAAATTGGAAAAGAAGAAGTAAAGCTGTCACTGTTTTCAGATGACATGATACTATACATAGAGAATCCTAAAGATGCTACCAGAAAACTACTAGAGCTAATCAATGAATTTGGTAAAGTAGCAGGATACAAAATTAATACACAGAAATCTCTAGCATTCCTATACACTAATGATGAAAAATCTGAAAGAGAAATGAAGAAAACACTCCAATTTACCATTGCAACAAAAACAATAAAATACCTAGGAATAAACCTACATAAGGAGACAAAAGACCTGTATGAAGAAAATGATAAGACACTGATGAAAGAAATTAAAGATGATACAAATAGATGGAGAGATATATCATGTTCTTGGATTGGAAGAATCAACATTGTGAAAATGACTCTACTACCCAAAGCAATCTACAGATTCAATGCAATCCCTATCAAACTACGAATGGCATTTTTCACAGAACTAGAACAAAAAATTTCACAATTTGTATGCAAACACAAAAGACCCCGAATAGCCAAAGCAATCTTGAGAAAGAAATATGGAGCTGAAGGAATCAGGCTCCCAGACTTCAGACTATAACTCAAAGCTACACTAATCAAGACAGTATGGTACTGGCACAAAAACAGAAATATAGATCAATAGAACAAGATAGAAAGCCCACGTATAAACCCATGCACATATGGTCATCCTATTTTTGATAAAGGAGTCAAGAATATACAATGGACAAAAGACAGAATCTTCAATAAGTGGTGCTGGGAAAACTGGACAGCTACACATAAAAGAATGAAATTAGAACATTACCTAAAATCATACACAAAAATAAACTAAAAATGGATTAAAGACCTAAACGTAAGGCCAAACACTATAAAACTCTTAGAGGAAAGCATAGGCAGAACAATCTATGACATAAATCACAGCAAGATCCGTTTTTACCCACCTCCTAGAGAAATGGAAATAAAAACAAAAATAAACAAATGGGACCTAACAGAACTTAAAAGCTTTTGCACAGAAAAGGAAAACATAAACAAGGCAAAGAGTCAACCTGCAGAATGGGAGAAAATATTTGCAAATGAAGCAACTGAGAGGGAATTAATCTCCAAAATTTACAAGCAACACATGCAGTTCAATATCAAAAAAAAAACAAACAACCCAATCCCAAAATGGGCAGAAGACCTAAATAGACATTTCTCCAAAGAATATATTCAGATTGCCAACAAACACTTGAAAGGATGCTCAACATCACTAATCATTAGAGAAATGAAAATCAAAAGTACAGTGAGGTGTCACCTACACCAATCAGAATGGCCATCATCAAAAAATCTGCAGTAAATGCTGGAGAGGGTGTGGAGAAAAGGGAACCCTCTTGCACTGTTGGTGGGAATGTAAATTGATACAGCCACTATGGAGAACAACAGTATGGAGGTTCCTTAAAAGACTAAAAGTAGAGCTACCATATGACCCAGCAATCCCACTACTGGGCATATACACTGAGAAAACCATAATTCAAAAAGAGTCATGTACCACAATGCTCATTGCAGCACTATTTACAATAGTCAGGACATGGAAGCAACCTAAGTGTCCATCGACAGATGAATGGATAAAGATGTGGCACATATACACAGTGGAATATTATTCAGCCATAAAAAGGAACGAAAGTGAGTTATTTGTAGTGAGGTGGATGGACCTAGAGACTGTCATACAGAGTGAAGTAAGTCAGAAAGAGAAAAATAGATACCGTATAGTAAAACATATATATATATATATATAATCTAAAAAAAAAAAAAAGTTTCTGAAGAACCTAGGGGCAGGACACGAATAAAGATGCAGACATAGAGAATGGACTTGAGGACACGGGGAGGGGGAAGGGTAAGCTGGGATGAAATGAGAGAGTGGCATGGACATATATACACTACCAAATGTAAAATAGATAGCTAGTGGGAAGCAGCCGCATAGCACAGGGAGATCAGCTTGGTGCTTTGTGACCACCTAGAGGGGTGGGATAGGGAAGGGGGGAGGAGACACAAGGGGGAGGAGATATGGGGATATATGTATATGTATAGCTGATTCACTTTGTTATACAGCAGAAACTAACACACCATTGTAAAGCAGTTATATTCCAATAAAGATGTTAACAAAAAAAGAAAATACACATCAGGACACGAGGTCACACGTCACAATCTTCCTGTACTTGTGAAACCACAGGACCACCGAGGCTCATGGCAAGAAGGAAGTTGGAGGGATTTACTTCATACAGATTCTATGCCATGGATTGCTCATCAGAAGCAAGGCAATTTACCTTCTCTGACTACATTTGTGATTTACATTAAATTTATGGAATGGAGGCATGGGCAATTACCATTAAACTCGCCACGTTAAGTCTTGATATTTTAAACAATTTCTTATTTGTTGAGATAAATATTTTTCATTGAACACAGAATTTGGGAAATAAAATGTTCTAAAAATAACTTTATAGAAACATTCAGATTTCAGTTTATGGAAAAGAAATGGAAGGAAAAATATGCAAAAAATTAAATGATGCTAAAAATAGAGGAGTATGGTCACTACAAGTTACGATTGTCAATAATTGGATACTATATCTAAATAAATATAAAATTGATCAATCCATTTAATCATAATAATGCCACTGTTCATCCATTTTCTCCAGATGCAAGAAAGATAGAGGTAGACTCATCCACCAGAGGACAGAGAGCAGATGCAAGAAGAACTACAATGCTGCAGCTTGTGGAACAAAAACCACATTCACAGAAAGATAGACAGGAGGAAAAGGCAGAGGGCTATGTACCAGGTGAAGGAACAGGATAAAACCCCAGAAAAACAACTAAATTTAGTGGAGATAGGAAAGCTTCCAGAAAAAGAACTCAGAATAATGATAGTGAGGGTGATCCAGGACCTCAGAAAAAGAATGTAGGAAAAGATAGAGAAGTTGCAAGAAATATTTAACAAAGACCTAGAAGAATTAAAGAACAAACACTTAGAAGAATTAAAGAACAAAAAAAAAGAGATGAACAATACAATGACTGAAACGAAAAATACACTGGAAGGAATCAATAGCAGAATAACTGAGGCAGAAAAATGGATAAGTGATCTGGAAGACAGAATGGTGGAATTCACTGCCACGGAACAGAATAAAGGAAAAAGAATGAAGAGAAATGAAGACAGCCTAAGAGACCTCTGGGACAACATTAAACACAACAACATTCGCATTATAGGGGTCCCAGAAGGAGAAGAGAGAAAGCACCCAAGAAAATACCTGAAGAGATTATAGTCGAAAACTTCCCTAACATGGGAAAGAAAATAGCCACCCAAGTCCAGGAAGCACAGAGAGTCCCAGGCAGGATAAACCAAAGGAGAAACATGCTGAGACACATAGTAATCAAATTGACAAAAATTAAAGACAAAGAAAAATTATTGAAGACAACAAGGGAAAAACAACAAATAACATACAAGGGAACTCCCATAAGGTTAACAGCTGACTTCTCAACAGAAACTCTACAAGCCAGAAGGGAGTGGCATCAGATATTTAAAGTGATGAAAGAGAAGAACCTACAACCAAGATTACTCTACCCAGCAAGGATCTCATTCAAATTCGACAGAGAAATCAAAAGCTTTACAGACAAGTGAAAGCTAAGAGAATTCAGCAGCACCAAACCACCTTTACAACAAATGCTAAAGGAACCTCTCTAAGTGGGAAACACAAGAGAAGAAAAGGACCTACAAAAACAAACCCATAACAATTAAGAAAATGGTAATAGGAACATACATACCGATAATTACCTTAAATGTGAATGGATTAAAGGCTCTAACCAAAAGACACAGGCTTGCTGAATGGATACAAAAACAAGACCCATATATATGCTGTCTACAAGAGACTCACTTCAGACCTAGGGACACATACAGACTGAAAGTGAGGGGATGGAAAAAGATATTCCATGCAAACGGAAATCAAAAGAAAGCTGGAGTAGCAATACTCATATCAGATAAAATAGACCTTAAAATGAAGTATGTTACAAGAGACAAGGAAGGACACTACATAATGATCTAGGGATCAATCCAGAAAGAAGATATAACAATTATAAATATATATGCACCCAACATAGGAGCACCTCAATACATAAGGCAACTGCTAACAGCTATAAAAGAGAAAATTGACAGTAACACAATAATAGTGGGGTACTTTAACACCTCATGTACACCAATGGACATATCATCCAAACAGAAAATTAATAAGGAAACAGAAATTAAGGAAACACTCCCATTTATCACTGCAGCATAAAGAATAAAATACCTAGGAATAAACCTACCTAGGGAGACAAAAGACCTGTATGCAGAAAACTATAAGACACTGGTGAAACAAAGTAAAGATGATAGAAACAGATGGAGAGATATACCATGTTCTTATACTGGAAGAATCAATATTGTGAAAATGACTATATTGCCGAAAACCATTTATAGATCCAATGCAATATCTATGAAATTACCAATCGTGTTTTTTACAGAACTAGAACAAAAAATCTTAAAATTTGTAGAGACACAAAAGACCCCAAATAGCCAAAGCAGTCTTGAGGGAAAAAAATGGTGCTGGAGGAATCAGACTCCCTGACTTCAGACTATACTACAAAGCTACAGTAATCAAGACAATATGGTACTGGCACAAAAACAGAAATATAAATCAATGGAACAGGATAGAAATCCCAGAGATAAACCCATGCACCTATGGTCAACTAATCTATGACAAAAGAGGCAAGGATATACAATGGAGATAAGACAGTCTATGCAATAAGTGGTGCTGGGAAAACTGGACAGCTACATGTAAAAGAATGAACTTAGAACACTCCTAACACCATACACAAAAATAAACTCAAAATGGATTAGAGACCTAAATGTAAGACTGGGAACTATAAAACTCTTAGAGGAAAACATAGGAGGAACATTCTTTGATATAAATCACAGCAAGATCTTTTTTGATCCACCTCCTAGAGTAATGGAAATAAAAACAAAAATAAACAAATGGTACCTAATGAAACTTAAAAGCTTTTGAACAACAAAGGAAACCATAGACAAGACGAAAAGACAACCCTCAGAATGGGAAAAAATATTTGCAAACAAATCAACAGACAAAGGATTAATCTCCAAAATATATAAACAGCTCATGGAGCTCAATATTAAAAAAACAAACAACCCAATCCAAAAATGAGCAGAAGACCTAAATAGACATTTCTCCAAAGAAGACATACAGATGATCAAGAAGCACATGAAAAGCTGCTCAACATCACTAATTATTAGAGAAATGCAAAGCAAAACTCCAATGAGGTATCACCTCACACCAGTTAGAATGGGCATCATCAGAAAATCTACAAACAATGCTGGAGAGGGTGTGGAGAAAAGGGAACCCTCATGCACTGTTGGTGGGAATGTAAATTGATACAGCCACTATGCAGAACAGTATGGAGGTTTCTTAAAAAACTAAAAATAGAGCTACCATATGACCCAGCCATCCCACTACTGGGCATATACCCAGAGAAAACCATAATTCAAAAAGACACAGGCACTCCAATGTTCGTTGCAGCACTATTTACAATAGCCAGGTCATGGAAGCAACCTAAATGCCCATCGACAGATGAATGGATAAAGAATATGTGGTATATATATACAAGGGAATATTACTCAGCCATAAAAAGGAATGAAAGTGGGTCATTTGTAGAGACGTGAATGGATCTAGAGACTGTCATACAGAGTGAAGTAAGTTAGAAAGAGAAAAACATATGTCGTATATGAATGCATACATGTGGAACCTAGAAAAATGGTACAGATGAACCAGTTTGCAGGGCAGAAATAGAGACACAGAGGTAGAGAACTAACTTATGGATACTAAGGGGGGACAGTGAGGGCGTGTAGGGCTTGTGGTGTGATGAATTGGGAGATTGGGATTGACATATATACACTAATATGTATAAAATGGATAACTAATAAGAACCTGCTGTATAACAACAACAACAAAAGAAATATAATGGAAATATTTTATCAAACCACCTACTCTAAAGGAAAATTTGATGAAAAGCAAATACAATACCTTGAAAATCATATATGGGGGTTTAGAAATTGGAGGCTTAAGAGGATTTCATTACAAGGTATTCCACCCCTAAGGGCTCCCATGATATGGGGTCCCAAGTACTTAAGGTAAGACTCCATTGTATTAGTAAAGGTAGTACAATGAATATATATTTTTTTCTCTTTTTCACAATCAATGGTTTTTTATCTTATCAAATGTGAGCAACTTAACTCGAGTTATCTTTTAGTCGGTATAAAAAAAGTGTGGATATATGTATATGTATAACTGATTCACTTTGCTGTACAGCAGAAACTAACACAACATTGTAAATCAACTATACTCCAATAAAAATTTAAAGACAAAACAAAAATAACACACAAAAGAACACGAAAGAAAACCTCATAATTACATATACCTTATTTCTTATATCTGATGCAATTTGCTAAACACATTATAACTTCTTTAAAATGCATCTGAGATGCTGTAGTATTAATGCTTATTGTATAGATTAGCCATTTTACATTTTTTGGTCATGCTTTTATTATGTGTAATTATTTATATCAAGAAATATAATTTGATATTGAATCACTATGTTGTACCCATGAAACTAATATAATATTGTAAATCATCTATATTTCAATAAGAAAAAGAAATACAATTTGACCCATGGCTAGCCAAACCTGTGCAACAATGAGCCATATTATAATATACTCACAATTTCAAGGAAGAAGGATAACGTGGTAAGCAGAAAGCATTTACAGTCAGACATATCTAACTGAATTCCAACTTTGCAAACCCTCTTTAGCTGTACAGCCATTGATAATTAACCTCTATGAGCCTCAGTTTCCTTGTTGACAATGGTAATGTTTAGAGACATTAATAGGAATGGGGATGGTAACATCAGAGACAAAATAAATGTATGTAAAGTGCCTAGAATATTGCCTGCCATACACAGGGGCTTAAAATATATTAGTCCTCTTTTTTAGTACATAATAAGAAAAGGAAAAAACAATTGAAATGTTCTAGGTGGAGAACCTGCTCTAATAGATGGCCCTCTGAAAGCAAGAGCCATATGGGTGTCTAAACTTGTGAAGGACCAAACAGGAAATACTAGAATCCTCAATATCATCATAAGGCAGAAATGAGATGTAACTGCCTCTTGGCCTGCCTAATACTTACCTCCACAAAAAGAAGCCTTGGACGCTCTATTCTGGATGTAATCTCCAGAGTTTCCTTTGGGTAGTAGTGGTTTGTTTTTAGTTTTAATGACAGAGTCTTAAATATGAAGCCAAAGAATAAGGCTCCTAGACCTGGGGCATGCCATCTGCCTAGCATTAAGCAAGAGCTGAAAGTCAGTTACAGAAGCAAAGTCATTTCTAACATGATTTATGTTCTGTCCTTGAACGTGGCAGGAAGACTGCAAAAGATATTTGGAAGCCAATGCTTCCTGTGAATAAAGTAAACGAGTATATGCTAAGCCCCTCTCCCTGGACCATGCTGGCCTGTTAGAGAAGTTGCCAATGCAGAGTCTGTGAACCCTGGAGCAAACCGACTATTCGGGATGAGAAAATATCTCCAGGGCAATGATCATTGCTACCGTAAACGTACAGAGCACAGTACGGCACCGGGGTCAGACGACAGATATCCAGGATATTACTCAAAAACACATCTAGCTCAAAGCTGACAAGATAATCTGTTCCTGTGAGTACAAAGCAGGCTGGAATGCTGCAGCCATGACCTACACAAGGAAAGAAAAAAGAAAGTGCAACTCTCCAAGGGCTCCAACTCAAGCTCTTTATGCAGGCAAAACTCCATGGGACTTCAAAGGGAGTGTTGCTTATGGAAAGAGCACTGAACCAAGCCCACCGGGGGTATCACTTCCACGATCATGTTGCCATCTACATTTCGTGAACTGGCAAATGCAAATATTTCAGATACAAGCTTAAACAGATGAAAAAAAGAAGTGTGAAAGAGCTTGAGGGTTTGCTCGCAAAGAAACCTCAGAATTTCAGGAAAAGCATTTAATATCAGGAGCTTCATAAGTTATTCCAAAATTCCCAAGGCAGTAATTGGTTTGTGATTGTATCAGTAATAAAATATTTTTTAATTGACACGTATTGCACTCCTACATATCACATGATCACAAAACAGTATACTTAAAAAATAATGTCCCACAGTTAAATACTCTTAAAAAGATCAGCAACATTTTTCTAATTGAAATATAGAGTATACTTTGATGTTTTAACAGTTTTAACATACGTGATTTGATTAACGTAGAGGAGCCAGAATGCAGCAAATATACTTACAGGAGGACCTATGGTGGGGGGAGAGTAGAGAGAATAAGAAAAAGGGAGAGACAAATTAGTGAATATACAAATAGTAAGATTTAATAAAAGATTAGAACATCATAATAATCATCAGCACAATACAAGAGACATAGAAATCACTTAAGAATTTAGTGCCTCTCAGTCATTTTTTAGATCATGAACCTATTATGAGACCATATCAGAAAAATGCATTTACATCTATGTACACACAAAATTTTATGGAAAATTTCAAAGAATATTCCCTGAGGACTGTTTATGAATTACTCAGAAGTTCATATATTTTAAGAAAAGACTGTCTAATTTATACACATAAAAATTTAGATAAAATATGAATTAGGAGGAGAGTTAGTCATTTATGATAGACCAGTTGTAGACAATTGATATATAAATTTCTTGAGTTTGGTAAAATGGCTAAATCAGAAAGGTACCTGCTATTTGTTCTAAGAATGTTTATCATTCAGTAGTATTGTCAATATATAAAAGTCTAAGTCTTGATGTTTATATAAGTTTCTTTAAAACTATGTATTCTCATCAAAACACAGGCAAAGTCTAAGAAAATTTCAATATTTCGCACACCATATGTTCAATTAAAGCACCAGTTCTCAGTAGCCAAGAAGTTGGTAATTGATTTTTATATTTTCTGTAAAACTGCATAAGTACAAAATTTTCACTTTTTTTTTCTTAATCCTCTTTCTTTCTTTTGACACAAAGATCAATTCAGTGATTATTTGGGTCCACCAATGTTTTATCATTTCTTTTTCCTCAAAAACATTTATAAAGCATCCTCTATTATAAAACTTCGCACTCAATGAAAGGGATACCTATACAATTTTCCAGTTACTTAGAGTGAATGAGGTTTAAAAATAACTTTTGATAATTCTCTTAAAGGAATTAAGCAGCTATGTTTTCATAAAAACCTTTTTACTTTGACATCATATTTCCAAAAGGGAGAGGAAATGAGACAAAAAAAATCAATCTGTCATCTGCTGTCTTTGATAGATTAGTATTTCTATTTTTTAACCCTTAGTAGATTGTTTTTAATATTAATAAATACTTTAGAAAACGCTGGAAAATAGCATTTCTTAGTACACTAAAATCAAACCTTAAATTACCTTCCTCTTATCTTGCAAGGAAGAATTGATGTCCTGTTAAGATTTCACATTTACATTTACATTTTTGGAGTCTTAGACTTTATAGAACTAGTAAAACCGTAAGTGAACACACTCATTTGAATATATTGCTTTCAGAAAAAAATAGTTTTTATTTGACTTTGCATATAGAGATTTGGCCTGAAAGCAAAAAACAAAACAAAACAAAAATCACTAAAATGGGTGTCGGGACAACTGGTTGTGCTTCTAGTCCTGCTCATAAAAAATTGCATGGCCTTGGCTGAACCACCTAACTGCTCTGGGTCGCCATTTCCTCAACTATAAAATGAAAACTCTGGATTGATTACTAAGGTTCCTGTCATCACTAAAATTCTATGGTTATACAAGAGGAATAAAAATTCTTAAATTGTGAAAAGAATGAGAGTTAAAGCATGACAAAATTTTACCAGTTGGATAAAATAATAATCAGCTTTCCAGGACATGTGCCCCAGTGTCCCAAGGCAGATGTTTCTGCAGAGAGTGTGCATTGACTGACCACCTATGTAGGTGGAAAGATGGGTGATGCTGTCATACTGCATGTGGCTAAGAAACCCTCTGATGCTGTACACTGAAAGGGCAGATTTAACTTGACACAGTAAATAAGCCAAAATTGGGTGTCAGGGGTTAGTAAACTGTAATTAATAATATTTTGCAAACTTCTCCTTCCTACTGTTTGAAGGAAATAAGAAGATAAAAAAAAATTCTATGTGTAGCAGAGAAGATATAAACATCTCACAAACACACACACCCACACCCACATGCACACATGCACACAACACCCAACAGAACAATATAATTACTAATTAGGAGGAACAGATGTGGGAACCTAGCCAGAACATGAATGACACAGAACAGCTGAAAGAGAGACTTACCAGATTCTCCTCTTCGGCCCCTTTTACCTCGTTTCCCCGGAGGGCCTGAAATAAAAAGAACAATTTTTGGAATTTTTGGTTCCAAAATGGCTAGTAAATGATTTCTATATATCTTGTCACTGTTTTTAACTAACATGAAAAGGACCAGAGATTTGTAAAGGCCAACTCTGTCTCTGGCATTTCAGCATAACTGTTAAGCTTCATTTAATTATAAAAGCTGTCCTAGATCTCTAACCAACTAGTGTTACTTAGAAACACTAAAGATTCAGAATTTTTGTTCATCCTGCCTGGGTATCATCAATAAGAAAGGGATCGCTAAGCAAACTGGTGGTGTTGAGTTTTCATGTTTCTTAGGAAAATTTCTTCTCTGAAAGTTTCAGCATATTAATAATTAAAAGTACTAAGTACAAATGATTACAGTTTCTCTTCAGTCAGTTTCCTCATGCTTCTCTTGAAAATATTTAGTTGGCAGATAATTAAAAGTATATATTAATAATGTAAATAATCTTTACAAATATTTCTATTTTATTAAATGTGAATTTTCATTTATTGGAATTTCTCTAATTAAGAACCAGCTGAGTTAAATCACAACTCTTTTTATTGGAAAGTGTTTAGGTAGTAAGTATTGGTCTCATTTTTCTAAGGGGCTAGCTCATTATTGTCATTCAATAAATGTTTAGTCTTTATGGTGATTCCATTTTAAAAGTGAAGAAATAACCTTTTTTTTCAGTGAGTTCCCTATGAAGACCACCAAGCCAGTATGTGTCAGACTTGCACAAGTTTCTAGACTTTCATGGTCTTCAAGCCATTATTCTCAACTATATAATTTGTGCCCTCATTTCCTTGGTTAGGAATAGCTCCCGCTGAATTATGATCCCAGCAAATAGAAGAGAATAATTAGCCCACAGTGAGAATTGAGGTCTTAAAATATTTGCTGGGAGAAAGAGGCCAAGGAAAATACAGAACTGCTTGGTTTTGAAGAATGAGTTGCAAAGTTGGACTGATGTTTTCTAAACTCTAGAAAGTTCAAGGCACAGGCCTTAGCACCCAGTTAACTCTTAATGTGATCCTGAGCTACTGACTTCCATATGGAAACACTATCACGAGAAATAAAAACATCAGTGGGCCAGGTTACTTTCCCTGCAAGCCCTTACACAGAGTAAGTCTGGCCATCTGTGTTTTGTAAGAGGTTAAAAACAATCAAGCAATAAAATCAATTGAAAATATTAGGAGAAGTGGCTTTGTAGCAGAATCTAAAATTGTCATTCGAAATTTCAGGTTTCTTTCTGTGTTCTGAAATAAAGAGAGATTTTCATCACACTCAAGTTATCCTTGGCCAGACTGAGAGCAGAAGGAGAATCATATAAATAGGTAAATAAACCCAGTGGAATCCTAATAGGTATGAAAAATATACATTTATACACATGCTCAAACATACACAGACACAGATATATATTGGCAAATTCTGATATATAATATACAACATCTTTTGGATTAGGAATCAGATTTTCTTATATTACAAAATTACTTTACGAAGTGTTTAGCAACTACTAGATACTTATGATGTCTGTGGTCTGCACAGTAGGGACTATATGTCATGTATAAGATGTATATCTGCTCTGAAGAAGCAAAGAAGTTGAAAAGACTAAAATAACACACATGAAAAATTCGTTAGTAGTATATGTTGTGAAGGCGGCACAATAACTTTGTGCTCTGACTTGTTCCTTCTACTCTAAACACATGGTCAATTATAAAAAGAGAAAAACATTTAAAAGTATTTGCATTCGAAAAAGACATGGGCATGTCCACAGGCCAGAAATGAACCAGAACTGGAAAGTGGAGGGCAGGGATAAACCATGAGCTTGCCTGGCTCTGGTTCTAGAAGTAGAAATGGTGGCTATGGGTTCTATCCCTGAAGAGTAAATACTCAAAAGTTCTCTCATCAGATTCAGACTCACTTCTTAAAGCTGGAGGCTTATAAATACTAAAGAGAAGCTTTAAAAAAATCTAGATCTCTGGCTTAAAGGCTGGGGAATATAGATATAACCTCTCAATCAGAAAACGAAGTAAGTATCTGCTGGTTTGATGCCTGGTTCTGTGATATTCCAAACATAAATTTGTGACAGGAGTCTTGAAATGTCATTTTAAGACAACTCTGGTCTAGAAAGCTGGGAGGTCAGGTAAAGACGGACATAAAATGATTAGGCAAGAAAAGGTGAGTATAGAGGAAAGAAAGGCAGACACACACAGAGAGAAAACTACACACACACACACACACACACACACACTAAAAACCTGCTACTCACAATAAGTATAGAAGTCAAAGTTCCAAAACATATGAAGAAATCTAGTGCTAAGAAAGGTAGCACTAAATAATAAGATCATGAATTCTTCCTAGGTAAAATTAATTAATTTTAAGAAACCATCAGATGAAGATTAGTATGTTAATTATGCTTTAAGAGATAAATGAAGAAGTAATACCCATTAAAGAGCAAGGGATTTTGCATGTAAACAAGGGAAAAAAAGAACAAGTGGATATGAAAGAGAACCCTTTAGAAATCTTGAAAATGTCATTGAAATTTAAAAAAGAGATAAATCAGTTAAATGCTAGCCTGGATATGGTTGAAGAAGGAACAGACATGGAAGATGTAGAATGCAGCCCAGAGAGACAGATCCAGTATCTATCTATGTATTTGACTATCCACCATAGTCTGAATGTACATGTCCCACAAGTTCACAGGTTGAAATTCTAACTCCCAAAGATGATAATTTTGGGAGTGGGGTCTCTGGGAGTTGCTTAAATCATGAAACTGGAGCCCTCAAGAATTGGGCTTATAAAGAAGACCCCACAGAGACCCCTAGCCCCTTCCACTATGTGAGGACACAGTGAAAAGACACCAGCTATGAACCAGGAAGAGGGCCCTTACCTGAAGGTGACCATGTCGAAAACTTGATCTTAGATGTCCCAGCCTCCTGAACTGTGAGAAATAAATTTTTGTTGTTTATAAGCCACCCAGCCTGTGGTATTTCATTATAGCAGCCCAAACAGAATAAGACTCTACCTACTACCTACCTACTTATCTATCTATCTATCCATCTATCTATCTATCATCTATCTGTCTGTCTATGTATCTATGTATCTATCTATCCATCTATGTTAAGAAGAAAATTTTTACTTATAAAAGAACTCAAAAGAAATGATAGAGAAGACTTTGTTTAAGAGATAATAGATGAGAATATTCCAGAATTGAATTTAGGAGACTTAAGATTGAACTTATACTCCAAGTGGCAAGTAAAAATAAATCACACTTAAACACAAAAGAGAAACTTAGAACTATTCAAGGATAAAGAGAAAATGTTAAGAACTACCAGAGGGAAGATTACAATGGAAGATACCTAACTGACTGCTGTCTCATCCACAACAAAGGAGCCAGAGGGCCCAGAACTGATTTTTATGAAAAGCCTTAGAAACCTATAATTATGTTTGTTTATTGGAATTAGTTTGTCACTTTCCTCCTGAAGAATATTCCTTTTAAATAGTAGAATCTATCAAGTAAAAACAATAGATTACATAAATGTTTAAAAATAATTTAAAATAAACTTTAAAAAAATTTTTAAGATATCAGATTATAAAAAATGATCAGAGAAGCAATGATATTTTTGAAGAAACCAAGAAACGAAGTTAAAGGGATTCCCTGGTGGTCCAGTGGTTAGGACTCAGCCCTTCCACTGCCATTGGCCCAGGTTCGATCCTGGTTGGGGAACTAAGATCCCGTAAGCCACGCCAAAAAAAAAAAAAAAAGGAACATGTCTGCCTTAAATATTCAATTTAAGAAATGAATCAAATGCTGTGGGAAATTTGCTCATTATATTGAGAGCTGAGAAAAAATAAAATCTAAGGAAACTGAAAAGATACTTGGTAAGACAGATATCTATTGAATATGACAAGGTTTTCCAAAGAATTTCATAATATTTGAGAGAAAAAATTAAGCTAAACTAAGTTATGAGAAGATGAGAATCCAAACCCTATTGGATTTACAAAGAAAATACTTGATTTGAGAAGAGCATGTTATAATTGCTATAAGAAACAGAAGACTGAAGTGAGCATTATATTGAGCTTGTGAACTAATAAATTATACAAAACTCACAGAAACACATAAAGATCTTGCTCACAAAGAAAATAAATAGAAGTTTTGAAAAAGTCTACTGTGCAGATGAGATAATTTGATATCACTCCTGAATTTAAAGGTAAAAATAATTTAAAAATTATATACATGAGATGAATTTGACAATGGGCAGCTGGCGGATCACCAGAGTGAAAAAGAAGAAAAGACAAATGATAGATATTTCCCAGACAAAACCGATGTTAACAATAGCTAACAGTAGTTGAAAAAGATACTCCCATATGTACAATGGAATATTACTCAGCCATAAAAAGAAAGGAAATTGAGTTACCTGAAGTGAGGTGGATGGACCTAGAGTCTGTCATACAGAGTGAAGTAAGTCAGAAAGAGAAAAACAAATACCATATACTAATGCATATATATGGAACCAAAAAAGAAAAGAAGGTACTGATGAACCTAGTTGCAGGGTAGGAATAAAGACGTAGACATAGAGAATGGATTTGAGGAAACAGGGTGGGAGGGGGAAGCTGGGGTGAAGTGAGTGTAGCATCGACATATATACACTACCGAATGTAAAATAGCTAGTGGGAAGCAGCAGCATAGCACAGGGAGAGCAACTCAGTGTTTTGTGATGACCTAGAGGGGTGGGATAGGGAGGATGGGAGGGAGGGGATATGGGGACATATGTATGCATATGGCTGATTCACTTTGCTGTACAACAGAAACTAACACAGTATTGTGAAGCAATTATACTCCAATAAAGATCTATTTTTAAAAAATGAAAGAAAGAAAAAGATAGTGCTCATTTCTATTCCAAACTGAGTGATGTATCAGTATCAGTCAGGCATGAGCTGTAAGAACAAATATAGAAGGTGGAACTTGACTTATTCACTGAATTTGGCCAGATGCTTGCAGCAGAAATTCTAAGTGAATTTTCTCAGCAGAAAGACATGACTCTGCAAAAGAAACTCATTCAAGAATATGAATGGGAAGAGAAAAAGCAGAAGCTATCAGCAACAGAGGAAGTGAAAACTTACAGAGAATTTATGAAATAAAGAATAAATTATAGAGGAGCTTCAAGATGGCGGAAGAGTAAGACACAGAGATCACCTTCCTCTCCACAAATACATCAGAAATGCATCTACACGTGGAACAACTCCTACAGAACACCTACTGAACACTGGCAGAAGACCTCAGACCTCCCCAAAGGCAAGAAACTCCCCATGTACCTGGGTAGGGCAAAAAAAAAAAAAAAAAAAAGAAAAACAGAGACAAAAGAATAGGGATGGGACCTGCACCAGTGGGAGGGAGCTGTGAAGGAGGAAAGCTTTCCACACATTGGAAGCCCCTTCGGGGGCGGAGACAGCGGGTGGCGGAGGGGAGAAGCTTCAGAGCCGCGGAGGAGAGCACAGTAACAGGGCTGTGGAGAGCAAAGCGGAGAGATTCCCGAACAGAGGATCGGTGCTGACCAGCACTCACCAGCTCAAGAAGCGTGTCTGCTCACCTGCTGGGGCGGGCGGGAGCTGGGAGCTGAGGCTTGGGCTTCGGAGCTTAGATACCAGGGAGAGGACTGGGGTTGGCAGCATGAACACAGCCTGAAGGAGGCTAGTGCACCACAGCTAGCCCAGAGGGAGTCCAGGAAAAAGTCTGGAGCTGCCGAAGAGGCAAGAGACTTTTTCTTGCCTCTTTGTTTCGCTGTGCACGAGGAGAAGGGATTAAGAGTGCCGCTTAAGTAGCTCCAGAGATGGGCGCGAGCCAGGGCTATCAGCGTGGACCCCAGAGATGGGCATGAGAAGCTAAGGCTGCTGCTGCCGCCACCAAGAAGCCTGTGTGCAAGCACAGGTCACTATGCACACCTCCCCTCCCGGGAGCCTGTGCAGCCCGCCACTGCCAGGGTCCCGTGATCCAGGGACAACTTCCCTGGGAGAACACACAGCGCGCCTCAGGCTGGTGCAATGTCACGCAGGTCTCTGCCGCCGCAGGCTCGCCCTGCATTCCATACCCCTCCCTCGCCCCCACTTGAGTAAGTCAGAGCCCCCAAGTCAGCTGCTCCTTTAACCCCGTCTTGTCTGAATGAAGAACAGACGCCCTCAGGCGACCTACACGCAGAGGCGGGGCCAAATCCAAAGCTGAACGCCGGGAGCTGTGTGAACAAAGAGAAAGGGAAATCTCTCCCAGCAGCCTCAGGAGCAGCGGATTAAATCTCCACAATCAACATGATGTACCCTGCATCTGTGGAATACCTGAATAGACAAAGAATCATCCCAAATTGAGGAGGTGGATTTGGGGAGCAAAGATAAATATGTTTTTTCCCTTTTTCTCTTTTTGTGAGTGTGTACGTGTATGCTTCTGTGTCTGATTATGTCTGTATAGCTTTGCTTTTATCATTTGCCTAGGGTTCTGTCCGTCTGTTGTTTTTTTTTTTACTTAAAAATTTTTTTTCTTAATAATTATTTTTCATTTTAATAACTATTTTATTTCATTTTATCTCCTTTCTTTCTTTCCCTCCTCTTTCCTTCTTTCTTTCTTTCTTTCTTTCCTTCCTTCCTCCCTTCTATTTTTTCTCCCTTTTATTCTGACCCATGTGGATGAAAGGCTCTTGGTGCTCCAGCCAGGCGTCAGGGATGTGCCTCTGAGGTGGGAGAGCCAACTTCAGGACACTGGTCCATAAGAGACATCCCAGCTCCAAGTAATATCAAACAGCGAAAATCTCCCGGAGATCTCCATCTCAAGACCCAGCTCCACTCAACGACCAGCAAGCTACAGTGCTGGAAACCTTATGCCAAACAACTAGCAAGACAGGAAGGCAACCCCACCCATTAGCAGAGAGGCTGCCTAAAATCATAATAAGGCCACAGACACACCAAAACACACCACCAGACGTGGACCTGCCCACCAGAAAGACAAGATCCAGCCTCATCCACCAGAACACAGGCACTAGTCCAGTCCACCAGGAAGCCTAAACAACCAACTGAACCAACCTGAGCCACTGGGGACAGACACCAAAAACAACAGGAACTGCAAACCTGCAGCCTGCAAAAAGGAGACCCCAAAAACAGAAAGTTAAGCAAAATGAGAAGACAGAGAATTATGCAGCAGATGAAGGAACAAGATAAAAACCCACCAGACCTAACAAATGAAGAGGAAATAGGCAGTCTACCTGAAAAAGAATTCAGAATAATGATAGTAAAGATGATCCAAAATCTTGGAAATAGAATAGAGAAAATACAAGAAATGTTTAACAACGACCTAGAAGAACTAAAGAGCAAACAAACAATGATGAACAAACACAATAAATGAAATTAAAAATTCTCTACAAGGGATCATTAGCAGAATAACTGAGGCAGAAGAACAGATAAGTGACCTGGAAGATAAAATAGTGGAAATAACTACTGAACAGCAGAATGAAGAAAAAAGAATGAAAAGAACTGAGGACACTCTCAGAGACCTCTGGGACAACATTAAACACACCAACATTCGAATTATAGAGGTCCCAGAAGAAGAACAGAACATGAAAGGGACTCAGAAAATATTTGAAGAGATTATAGCTGAAAACTTCCCTAATATGGGAAAGGAAATAGTTAATCAAGTCCAGGAAGCACAGAGAGTCCGAGACAGGATAAATCCAAGGAAAAACATGCCCAGACACATATTAATCAAACTATCAAAAATTAAATACAAAGAAAAAATATTAAAAGAAGCAAGGGAAAAGCAACAAATAATATACAAGGGAATCCCCATAAGATTAACAGCTGATCTTTCAGCAGAAACTCTGCAAGCCAGAAGAGAGTGGCAAGAAATATTTAAAGTGATGAAAGGGAAAAACCTACAACCAAGATTACTCTACCCAGCAAGGATCTCATTCAGATTTCATGGAGAAATTAAAACCTTTACAGAGAAGCAAAAGCTAAGAGAATTCAGCACCACCAAACCAGCTTTACAACAAATGCTAAAGGAACTTGTTTAGGCAGGAAACACAAGAGAAAGGAAAAGACCTACAATAACAAACCCAAAACAATTCAGAAAATGGGAATAGGAACATACATATCGATAATTACCTGAAATGTAAATGGATTAAATGCTCCAACCAAACGACATAGACTGGCTGAATGGAGACAAACACAAGACCCATATATATGCTGTCTACAAGAGACCCACTTCAGACCTAAGGACACATACAGACTGAAAGTGAGATGATGGAAAAAGATATTCCATGCAAATGGAAACCAAAAGAAAGCTAGAGTAGCAATTCTCATATCAGACAAAATAGACTTTAAAATAAAGACTAGTACAAGAGACAAAGAAGGACATTACATAATGAGCAAGGGATCAATCCAAGAACATATAACAATTGTAAAGATTAATGCACCCAACATAGGAGCACCTCAATAAATAAGGCAAATACTAACAGCCATTAAAGGGGAAATCGACAGTAACACAATCATAGTAGGGGGCTTTAACACCCCACTTTCACCAATGGACAGATCATCCAAAATGAAAATAAGGAAACAGAAGCTTTAAATGATACATTAAACAAGATGGACTTAACTGATATTTATAGGATATTCTATCCAAAAACAACAGAATACACATTCTTCTCAAGTGCTCATGGAACATTCTCCAGGATAGATCATATCTTGGGTCACAAATCAAGCCTTGGTAAATTTAAGAAAATTGAAATCGTATCAAGTATCTTTTCCAACCACAACACTGTGAGACTAGATATCAATTACAGGAAGAAATCTGTAAAAAATACAAGCACATGGAGGCTAAACAATACACTACTTAATAACCAAGAGATCACTGAAGAATTCAAAGAGGAAATCAGAAAATACCTAGAAACAAATGACAATGAAAACACGACAACCCAAAACCTATGGGATGCAGCAAAAGCAGTTCTAAGAGGGAAGTTTATAGCAATACAATCCTACCTTAAGAAACAAGAAACATCTCAAATAAACAACCTAACCTTACACCTAAAGCAATTAGAGAATGAAGAGCAAAAAAACCCCAAAGTTAGCAGAAGGAAAGAAATCATAAAGATCAGATCAGAAATAAATGAAAAAGAAATGAAGGAAACGATAGTAAAGATCAATAAAACTAAAAGCTGGTTCTTTGAGAAGATAAACAAAATTGATAAACTATTATCCAGATTCATCAAGAAAAAAAGTGAGAAGACTCAAATGAACAGAATTAGAAATGAAAAGGGAGAAGTAACAACTGACACTGCAGAATTACAAAGGATCATGAGAGATTACTACAAGCAACTCTATGCCAATAAAATGGACAACCTGGAAGAAATGGACAAATTCTTTTTTTTTTTTTTTTTTTTGCAGTACACAGGCCTCTCACTGTTGCGGCCTCTTGTGTTGCGGAGCACAGGCTCCAGATGCACAGTCTCAGCGGCCATGGCTCACGGGCCTAGCCGTTCTGCAGCATGTGGGATCTTCCCAGACCGGGGCACAAACCCGTGTCTCCTGCATTGGCAGACGGACTCTCAACCACTGTGCAACCAGGGAAGCCTGACAAATTCTTAGAAATGCACAACCTTCTGAGACTGAACCAGGAAGAAATAGAAAATATGAACAGACCAATCACAAGCACTGAAATTGAAACTGTCATTAAAATTCTTCCAGCAGGGCTTCCCTGGTGGCACAGTGGTTGGGATTCTGCCTGCCAATGCAGGGGACACGGGTTCGAGCCCTGGTCAGGGAAGATCCCACATGCTGTGGAGCGGCTGGGCCCGTGAGCCATGGCCGCTGAGCCTGCGCATCTGGAATCTCTGCTCCACAACGGGAAAGGCCACAACAGTGAGAGGCCGGCATACCACACACACACACAAAGAAAAAATCTTCCAACAAACGAAAGCCCAGGATGAGACAGTTTCATAGGCAAATTCTCTCAAACATTTAGAGAAGAGCTAACACCAATCCTTCTCAAACTCTTCCAAAATATAGCAGAGGAAGGAACACTCCCAAACTCATTCTACGAGGCCACCATCACCTTGATACCAAAACCAGACAAGGATGTCACAAAGAAAGAAAACTACAGGCCAATATCATTGATGAACATAGATGCAAAACTCCATAACAAAATGCTAGCAAACAGAATCCAACAGCACATTAAAAGGATCATACACCATAATCAGGTGGGGTTTATCCCAGGACTGCAAGGATTCTTAAATATATGCAAATCAATCAGTGTGATACACCATATTAACAAATTGAAGGAGAAAAACCATATGATCATCTCAATCGATGCAGAGAAAGCTTTTGACAAAATTCAACACCCATTTATGATAAAAACCCTGCAGAAAGTAGGCATAGAGGGAACTTTCCTCAACATAGTAAAGGCCACATATGACAAACCCACAGCCAACATTGTCCTCGATGGTGAAAAACTGAAACCATTTCCGCTAAGATCAGGAACAAGACAAGGATGTCCACTCTCACCACTATTATTCAACATAGTTTTGGAAGTTTTAGCCACAGCAATCAGAGAAGAAAAAGAAATAAAAGGAATCTAAATCGGAAAAGAAGAAGTAAAGCTGCCACTGTTTACAAATAACATGATACTATACATAGAGAATGCTAAAGATGCTACTAGAAAACTACTAGAGCTAATCAATGAATTTGGTAAAGTAGCAGGATACAAAATTAATGCACAGAAATCTCTAGCATTCCTATGCACTAATGATGAAAAATCTGAAAGTGAAATTAAGAAAACACTCCCATTTACCACTGCAACAAAATTAATAAAATATCTATTAATAAACCTACCTCAGGAGACAAAAGACCTGTATGCAGAAAACTATAAGACACTGATGAAAGAAATTAAAGATAATACAAATAGATAGAGAGATATACCATGTTCTTGGATTGGAAGAATCAATATTGTGAAAATGACTATACTACCCAAAGAAATGTACTGATTCTATGCAATCCCTAGCAAACTACCACTGGCATTTTTCACAGAACTAGAACAAAAAAATTTCATAATTTGTATGGAAACGCAGAAGACACTGGATAGCCAAAGCAATCTTGAGAAAGAAAAATGGAGCTGGAGGAATCAGGTTCCCTGACTTCAGCCTATACTACAAAGCTACAGTAATCAAGACAGTATGGTACTGGCACAGAAACAGAAATATAGATCAATGGAGGAGGATGGAAAGCCCAGAGATAAACCCACGCACATATGGTCACCTTATTTTTGATAAAGGAGGCAAGAATATACAGTGGAGAAAAGACAGCCTCTCCAATAAGTGGTGCTGGGATAACTGGACAGGTACATGTAAAAGTATGAAATTAGAACACTCCCTAGCACCATACCCAAAAATAAGCTCAAAATGGATTAAAGACCTAAATGTAAGCCCAGACACTATCAAACTCTTAGAGGAAAACATAGGCAGAACACTCTATTACATAAATCACAGCAAGATTCTTTTTGACCCACCTCCTAGAGGAATGGAAATAAAAACAAAAATAAACAAATGGGACCTAATGAAACTTAAAAGCTTTTGCACAGCAAAGGAAACGATAAGCAAGACCAAAAGACAACCCTCAGAATGGGAGAAAATATTTGCAAATGAAGCAACTGACAAAGGATTAATCTCCAAAATTTACAAGTAGCTCATGCAGCTCAATTCAAAAAAACAAACAACCAAATCCAAAAATGGGCAGAGGACCTAAATAGACATTTCTCCAAAGAAGATATACAGATTGCCAACAAACACATGAAAGAATGCTCAACATCATTAATCATTAGAGAAATGCAAATCAAAACTACAATGAGATATCATCTCACACCAGTCAGGATGGCCATCATCAAAAAATCTACAAACAATAAATGCTGGAGAGGGTGTGGAGAAAAGGGAACCCTCTTGCACTGTTGGTGGGAATGTAAATTGATACAGCCACTATGGAGAACAGTATGGAGGTTCTTTAGAAAACTAAAAATAGAACTACCATGTGACCCAGCAATCCCACTACTGGGCATATACCCTGAGAAAACCATAATTCAAAAAGAGTCATGTACCAAAATGTTCATTGCAGCTCTATTTACAATAGCCAGGACATGGAAGCAACCTAAGTGTCCATCAACAGATGAATGGATAAAGATGTTTCACATACATACAATGGAATATTACTCAGCCATAAAAAGAAACTAAATTGAGTTATTTGTAGTGAGGTGGATGGACCTAGAGTCTGTCATACAGAGTGAAGTAAGTCAGAAAGAGAAAAACAAATACCGTATGCTAACACCTATATATGGAATCTTAGAAAAAAAAGGTCATGAAGAACCTAGGGGCAAGACGGGAATAAAGACACAGACCTACTAGAGAATGGACTTGAGGATATGGGGAGGGGGAATGGTAAGCTGTGACAAAGTGAGAGAGTGGCAATGGACATATATACACTACCAAACGTAAAATAGCTAGCTAGTGGGAAGCAGCCGCATAGCACAGGGAGATCAGCTCGGTGGTTTGTGACCACCTAGAGGGATGGGATACGGAGGGTGGGAGAGAGGGAGACGCAAGAGGGAAGAGATATGGGAACATATGTATATGTATAACTGATTCACTTTGTTATAAAGCAGAACTAACACACCATTGTAAAGCAATTATACTCCAATAAAGATGTTTTAAAAAAAGGATAAATTATAGAAAACTGAGGGAGACTATAAAACAAGATTGATCTTCATGATAAGAAAATTCATGACAACTGATACTGTGCAGCTTCAGAAAGAGTTTTTGCTTGCAAGATGGTGCAAACTGTCATCCTGAGGTAGAAATTAGTAAAAATGAGCCGTAATGGCAATGCTTTAAAGACCAGGGTCAACAACCTCAACTGCAGACAGATCAAGGTCATCAAATCACACCATAGCAAGGTATCTTAAGCCAAGCCAGTTCTTTTGGCCCACAACTAATTCTGTTGGAACACTCTACTTCTCACCAATGGTGTACCTACCTGTGATAAGGCTATTCTTTAAGGTTAGAAATGTGCCTAGAAATAAACATATGCCTACTTATGGGTCTTCCCATGGTCTTGGGGGTGGGTAGTTATTGCAGGTACCTAGAATACCCTTTTCTGGTTTATCAAATCAATTACCAAATTCTGTCAATTCCCCTATGACTTGGGTCTGTTTATTCTTCCCCACTCCTAGTAGTATTTTAAGCTGAGCTTAAATATAAATTTTCTGGGTACTCTGAGAAGAGATTTTTTTTACTGGAATTCTATTTGTATTTAAAAGTATTTTTACCTCTTAAAAACATTTGCAATTAACACACAGGAGGCATTCAAGAAAAGTTTCAGGATTCATAACTGGCTGGGTATTTTGTTTTGTTTTTACCTTATGCTTTCTATTTCAATGCACATTTCTGCTATGCCTGCTTTTTTGGGGAGAAGAAATAAGATGGATAGAAACAAAGGGAAGAAATCAACTAAAAATGGATTAAAAACTTAAACATAAAAGCTGAAACTATAAAGCTCCTAGAAGAAAACATAGGGGAAAAGTTCCTTGACATTGGCCTTACAATGATTTTTTTGTTATGACACCAAAAGCAAAAATAAACAAGTGGGATTACATCAAACTAAAAAATCTCAACCTACATTCTGAAATATATAAGGAACTCTTACAACTCAATAGCAGAAAAACAAATAACCCAATTAAAAAATGGGCAAAAGACCTGAATAGACATTTTTCCAAAAAAGACGTACACACGGCGAACAGATATTTGAAAGGGTGCTCAATATCACTAATCGTCAGAAAAATGCAAATCAAAACCACAGTGAAGTATCACTTCACACCTGTTAGGATGGCTATTAGTTTAAAAAAAAAAGGATAAGTGTTTGTGAGGGTTAGAGAAAAGAGAACCCTCTTACACTGTTGGTGAGAACATAAATTGGTGCAGTCAGCCACTATGGAAAACAGTATGGTGGTTCCTCAAAAAATTAAAACTAGAACTACCATATGTTCACTGCAGCATTTTCCACAATAACTGAGACATGGAAACAATTTAAATGTCCATCAAGAGATGAATGATGGATAAATGATGGTATATATACACATGCAATGGAAAATTATTTATCCTTAAAAAAGAAGGAAATCCTGCCATTTGCAACAACATGGATGGACCTGAAGTGTATTATGCTAAGTGAAATAAGCCAGAAACAGAAAGACAAATACTGTACAGTTGCATTTATGTGTGGAATCTAAAACAGTCGAACTCATAGAAGCAGAGAGTAGAATGGTTGTTGCCAGGGGCTGGGGGGAAATGGAGGGGTTATGGTCAAGGAGTACAAAGTTTTAATTATGCAAGATAAATAAATTCTGGAGATCCACCATACAGCATAGTGCCTATAGCTAATAATACATTGCTAAAATTTGCTAAAAGGGTACATCTTCTGTTGTATTCTTACCACAAAATAATAATAATAATGGAGGGGTGGGAGGAAACTTTGGGAGATGATGGATTGTCTATGCCTTGATGATGGTGATGGTTTCATGGATGTATACTTATCCCAAGCTCATCAAGTTGTATACGTTATATATATATATATATATATATATATATATATATACTTATACAACTTTTTACATGTCAATCATACTTCAGTACAACAGTTTTAAAAAAAGAGACATAGGAAAGGCTTATGCCTTGGGTTTTTGTGCTTAGGTCTATTGTCATAAAAACCTGAGAACAGAGAGAAATGTAGCCATCTTGTTACACAAATGACCTAATGGTCACTAATGACAAAAGTCATTGGGGAATTAGTTCCTGACTGAATTTCCATGAAGAAGGTAATGAACACATGTAAATGCACAAACTAAGGGCAAAATAAATATTAGCTCCCTCTTTTGTTTTATTTAGATTCTCTTTTTATATTTAGTCATTAAGTGATCATAATATATTTGAGTATCTGATAAGAAACGCTGAATATATATGTGAAAAAACTGTGGGAGATTAACATTACCTTCCAATTGTCATATTCAAAGAGGCAATTTAGTATAATAAAAAGAATATGGAAAAAGAGTTAAAAGATATAGGTTCTCACTAATGTGTAAATTGAGCTAACTTCCAATTAACCTCTTTGATTTTGGTGTGCCAAAAAATCTGATAAATAGTACTAACTCTACCACATTTATCTTGAGGGTGAAAACGGTAAAGTGCTTTATACATTATGTTAACTGACTGTTTCCTTTATTTTTCATTATTGCAGCAAGGCTTATAAACTATTTCTGTGCTATATTACTGTCATACTGTCAATAAAAATAGTAAGACTTCTAAACAATTCTACATACCTTAATAAAAGGCTAAAACTTCTTACCAGAAGTTTCATCTCCAGAAGCAGAGAGATTCTTTAAGGACATCAGAGAAAATACTATAAAATACCTCAAGCAACAGTAAATATTACAAAAAGCAAATACAGTCATCCCTTGGTATCCACGGGGGAATTGGTTCCAGGACCCCGCTTGGATACCAAAATCTTTGAATTCTCAATTTCTCTACATGAAATGGTATAGTATTTGCATATAACCCATGCACATCCTCCTGCATACTTTAAATCAGCTCTAGATCACTTTCACTACGTAATGCAATGTAAATGGTATGTAAACAGTCGCCAGTGTGCGGCAACTTCAAGTTTTGCTTTTTGGAAGTTTCTGGAATTTTTTTCCTAATCTTTTCAATCTGTGATTGGTTGAATCCACAGAACCTGTGGATACAAAGAGCCAACCATACTCTTATCTACAATTCTGGAGTCAGAAAAATGGAAATGTTAAGGAAAAAGCAGGTGGCTGAGCTTGTGGTCAGCAGGGAAAGAGCGAGTAAGAAGCGATGAGCAGATAGACAAGCCCCAGGGGAAAATAAATGCTGGGGTTGGGAGGCCTAAAGGAGAAATGTGTACAAAGCTTGGATGCCCCTCCACCCCAATCAACCCAAGGAATAGGCCTCCAACAGCTGCAGATGGCCCTGGGGAGGGAGGAACCTGTCTGGACACAGAGGAGACTGCGGATCATCCTTTCTGAACCATCCATCGTCCCCCATCATCCAGTTACTTCAGAAGACTAAGCCAGGTTTACCTTCAGATCTTCTGGATTAACCTTACAAGGAGGCACAGTTGAATTTCAGAGCCTTCCCCAAAGTCCTCCCACCTGCTTACTTGCTTAATGCCTGAAATTCTTTCAGCATAGACCAAAGCTTTGCATTCCACAACTAGAAGTAAAAGGTTTAAACAGCAGATGCCTGGTAGAAGTAGAATATTAGCTAAAATTTATATTCTCCATACTCATAAAATGTCTGTACTAAAACATCCCCAGGAGGTGATACAGCCCAAAGGTTTTCACCCTGTACTTCATAGCGACTACCAGAGCAGCTCCAATTTGCCATATTGAATTGCAACCATTTGCAGTGAAGTTTGTTGGCTAAAACGAGTTTATAAATCATATTCTTGCAAACATAAAATGAAAGCCAAGAGAGGTGAAAACAACCTGCAGAAGGTCCCACACAGCAGACACCGGCTTCCTGATTCCAAGCTCAGTGCTCTTTGACTGACTACATTGCCCCTCCTTTGTGAACTCACACTGCATGTGAGTTCCTGAGAGACTGGACACAACCAGTGCAAACTTCCCAAACTGCTTCATTTTACCAATGGCTTGCCTCATATTCTTATAACACAGCTACTTAGGCAGATATGTTATTACTTGTTACAGTCTCCCACTAGACTGTAAGCTCTGGAAGGTAGGGATTCCCTTGTTCATCCTTATGTCTCTAGCAACTGGCACAGGGCTTATCACTTGAACCTTTAAAGAAGTTTGGCCTATGGGCTATTTGATGCATGCCAACGTTATTTCATACCACATTAATTTTTCAGAGAAATAATTTTTCTTATTCAGGAGTTTCATTTCCCAAGATACTTTAAATCAGCAGGTATTCCACTATACATAACACGGACTTGTTTGTTTTAAATATCTTTTATGTGTGTGTTTTTGTTTCAAATTTCCTCAAGTTTCTAATCTCTGTGGAATATCAGTTTATAAAAGAAAGTTGATCGTAATAAATAATAGGTAATAATTTAAGTTTACAGTAGACAAGCTCCATAACTCTCACTACAGAGTATTTTCCAGATATACAGTACTTATTTTAAAGCCAATGAGTTCAACTGAAAAGCTGTAAAAGTATTTCCCTTTTTTTAAACAACATAAGAGACATACTAACAAATGTTTCAGGTATTCTATTCTTACAAGTTATCAGAGTAATAAAAAACATAACAGTGAATAGTTTGTTAGCAAAAATAGTTCACTAGTATTTTAGTTATAGACAACAAATATGAAGTTGCAAAGTTTTTATTTTCATACCTTAACCAGGCCATATCATAATTTTAATAGGCTATGAATATCTATAATGTACTGGCACCCTAAGATTAGTAATTAAAGTTGTTTTGTCAAATTCTATAGGGGATTTTAAAAAATCAAATAAAGATACCAAATCTTTAAGGTAACTCTATGAATATTCTTTTCATAAACATGTTTATTTTCTAGCTTTCATACCAGGAACTTTTGACAATTCCAAGTAAAACTTGTAAAACATAAAGTATATGCAGAAAATGTGTTCAATTGAGGATAAAACAATGTAACTCATGGAAGGCACAAAAAGAGAAAAAGTGGCTACTAAGTTTGAGCACAATAACAGTGTACATGTTAGGCCACCTAAAGCCCAATGGGTGGATATGTATGTGTGCACTGCTTTAAACGTAAAATACAAAATGTGCATACCTTGTTTTATCGTGCTTCATTTTATTGTTCTTCACAAATACTACATTTTTTACAAATTAAAGTTTTGTGGCAACCCCGTGTCAAGCAAGTCTATCAGTGCTATTTTTTTCAAAAGCATTTGCTCACTTCATCTCTGTGTCACATTTTGGTAATTCTTGCAACATTTCAAACTTTTTCATTATTATTATGTTTGCTGTGGGTGATCTGTGGTCAGTGATTTTTAATGTTACTACTATGACTTATTCTTTGAAGGCTCAGATAATGGTTAGCATTTTTTAGCAATAAGATGTTTTTAAATTAAGGTATATGTTTTTTTTAGATATAATGTTGCTGCACACTTAATAGACTATAGTATGGTATAAACATAACTTTTATATGCACTGGGAAACCAACAAATTTGTGTGACTAGCTTTATGTGATATTTGCTTTATTGTGGTAATCTGGAACTGAACCCACAGTATCTCTGAGGTATGCCTGTAATTATTTGGTGTAGTAGCCAAAATGGTTAATAGCCACTAATTTAGAAGAAAATGGACTAGTTATTCTAGAATATACTGCTCATTAGGAAAGTCCTTAAGCAGCAAGGCATACTCTTCTGGCAGAGTATGTTTTTATTTTCTCATGAAATATATTGAGAACAGGACTCTTGTTTTACCTCTTTCTATACTTTTCCAATTTTAAATAAAGAGAAATTTTAACAATTGTGATTAAAATATTTTAAATAAATCAAAGTAACTTACATCAGAATTGTGGTCACTCTAACTCTTGACATTGCTTGATCATTAGGGTTATTTTTAAGATGGTTGAGTTTCTACTCTGCGAAGATAGGCCAATGGGCCAAAATTGTCTTCTAAACTTTCTCCTTCCGGCGGGCTTCCCTGGTGGCGCAGTGGTTGGGAGTCTGCCTGCTGATGCGGGGGACATGGGTTCGGGCCCTGGTCTGGGGGGATCCCGCATGCTGCGGAGCGGCTAGGCCCGTGAGCCACAACTACTGAGCCTGCGTGTCTGGAGCCTGTGCTCCGCAATGGGAGAGGCCGCAACGGTGAGAGGCCCGCGCACCACAATGAAGAGTGGCCCCCGCTCACCGCAACTGGAGTAAACCGTTGCACAGAAACGAAGATCCAACACAGCCAAAAATAAAATATAAAATAAATAAATAAATTTATAAACTTTCTCCTTCCCAGTCATCTCACTGTAAGTTCAGTTCTTGCTTGGGCTAGGCTTAAATGAAGCATTTCAAGTTTACCCAAGAATTAAGTGATATTTGTAAACTTTATAAGTAGGGGGAAATGATCATATTTATGAGATAATCAGAGACTCTTACAAGAACATACTGGAAAACGACTGCACTTAAACAATAAAAGGAAGGGATTTCCAAACTAAGTGCAGTGAAACGTTTTCTGAGCTTTGTGTAGATGCTTTGTTTCCGGAAATAGAATTCCAGCAAATGAGGAATGGTCTTTATTGTTGTTTTCAATATTTAGATAATAAATATAGCAGAATATCCTATAGAAACTGTTCAAGACTACAAATAACCAGTGTTGCAGTTTGTTGACTTTAATGAGCTCTGATGTGGCACAGTTGTTATTTCTATCATTCTTCTCCCACACATAAAGTGTTTCATTATTACGGTACTAGAATGTTTTACCCCATGATCCTACAGGGGATTTGTCATGACAGCTTTTAAAAAAATTTCTACTTGCAGGGGAGGGGGCTGTCAGAGAGTAGGGGTTGGGAAATAGGAAAGATGTGTTGTTTCTTCATGAGATTATATGAGTGATTATTACATATACAATGTCATATATTAACATGAAAAAAAAGTTCAGTTCCCAAGCTAGCAAAAAAATTTAAATGAGCTCTCTAGATTCCATGTTTCTAATGGAATGTAGAGTGGTAAACAGATCTTTTAAAGATAAAGAGATAAAGAGAATTTTTAACAGAAAAAAATAATAAGATCAATGGATGAATGTTGTTTGTCACATGCTCAATAAATTAAATAATGTTAATTTTTAACTTATCAGAGATTGAAACAATCTTCTTTACAGGAAATGGAAAAGAAAGTGGGCTAATGGAAACTGGGATCTGTTTTCACTAATGGCTTTGCAATGTCACAAGCTTTTGCCAAATAGCTGATGGATGATTTAAACACAGCAGCAGCACATACACCAATACACACATGTAAATGGCCCACATGTCTTCAAGCTGGTGCTAAATTAATTATTGATGTATATTGCCAAAATTAGTCACCAATAGGAAAAATAATCATAACAGATCTGGCTTAACACTGAAAATTAGTGATAGAGTGTGAGTAAACAAAAAGTCAAGATGAAACCAGCGAAGTAGGAGTAGGAATACTCCAGAGGGAAAGGGCAACATGGATGCCTGGACCTGATGAAACAAGCATGAAGGCAAAGTGTACTAAAGCAATGAGAACAAGAGAGAGAGAATAAGAGGCTGTCCATGGAAGTCAGCAAACCTGATGACCACATGGGGGGAAAAAAAACCCCACAGAACACTTGGACATAATAAAAAGGAAAAGTGTTCATCACTCATCTGGCACTGCCCATGCATTGTTCCATTTATTTATACTAATTGTGTGATTGAAATATAATTTTGGAAGGTGATGATATAAAGAGGTTAAGTGACTTGCTCAACATCACACATCTAGTAAGTGGTGGATTAGCCATTTATACCCAGAAAGTCTGACTCCTAAATTGTGAATTCTAAAACTAAAGACAGGCTCGTTTACCAAGCACACTATGGATCACTCTATTTTCTGATATAAACACAGAGAGCTGCCATTAAGGAAACTAGGAGCTTTAAATAAACTCAGAAAGAACAGGGTCATGAGTGTTTCGGAAAGCCTCTGTTTACAATTCCAATTTATAAGCTTATTTTTGGCTTCTCATTTTAAATGTAAAGTAACCATGAGAAATCACTGGCCAAAAGCTGACAAACTTTTATTTTATAAAACTAAAAAGGAACTGTTTTTTCTCCATACACTGAAAACATTCATAGTTAACCTAGTGGGATGTGATAGCACATATTTATGTATATGCTCAGTTAATATACTCTTACACAATGCATGACAGTTTTTTGTTTGTTTGTTTGTTTGTTTTTGCGGTACGTGGGCCTCTCACTGCTGTGGCCTCTCCCGCCGCTGTGCACAGGCTCCGGACGTGCAGGCCCAGCAGCCATGGCTCACGGGCCCAGCCGCTCCGCGGCACACGGGATCCTCCCAGACCGGGGCATGAACCCGCATCTGCCACATCGGCAGGCGGACTCCCAACCACTGCGCCACCAGGGAAGCCCTGCATGACAGTTTTTTTTTTTTTTTTTGACAGTAAGAACACTTAACATGAGATATATCCTCTTAACAAAATTTTAAATGTACAATACAGTATTGTTAACTACAGCATGCACATCAGTTTTAACAGGTCTTTTACATATAAGTATGTAGAATGAGACAAATAAGAAAAATATTGATATTTTAGAAATAAGGGATAGTGTCTGTCTTGTTTACTATTTTGTTCCCAGCACCTGGCACATAATTAAATGTTAGTTAAACGGATGACTAAGTTTTTTAAAAGATGAAATAACAATAACAGTTTTGTAATATTTCTTCTGGTTAAAAAACAGCACAGTACAATTTTTCAAATCAGCTTTGTTATAAACAAGACAACAGGCCCAAAATGGAGTTGCTTATGCTAAACCCCCATCACCGAATCGAGACTTAAGTACAGTTTCAGTCTCTCCCAGAAATGGAATCTTTAACCAGTCAATGAGGAATAGTCTAATTAGTACTAGTTAGGTAATCTGCCTGATAGACCCCTGCCATCCCCTAAAGGAAAGTAAACTTGCAATAACCAACTCACTTTCTTGCCTAGTATAACTTCCTTGTTCCCACTCCCTTCTGCCTATAAAAGCTTTCATTTTGTACAGTTCCTCAGAGCTCCTTTCTATCTACTAGATGAGATGCTGCCTGATTCACGAATTGTTGAATAAAGTCAATAAACATCTTTAAAATGTACTAGGTTGGATTTTGTTTTTTAATCAGCCATAGGGACATATGTTTGAACCTGACTCTGCAATACACTAGTTTTGTGGCTTTAGACAGATTAACCTTATACAACCTGTTTCTTCATCTACAAAATGTAGAGAATATCTACCTCAGATAGCTTGGGTCTTTGCTCTTCAGCTCTGAATTCTTATTGGTCTCTATCAAATCCATCTGCACACAAGTACTGGGGTAATTATTTTAATATATTTTCATTGTGCAATTCTTCTGATCAATAAGCTTCCATATAAATATGAAAGGAAGTATACTGGCCCAAAAGACCAGGTTTTTCCACCAGTGAAACCGAGCAGGACCCTCCTGGGTACAAAAGCCCCTCCATGACCCCCATTTCTTGTTTGTAGAAAAAAGGCTTTAGCCTGCTAGGCCTTCCCTGAGTTCCAAAGAGAGACTCAAGCAGTTAGTAATTAGGGAAGTAAGGGAATGCAGAAAAAAGGAAAAGAAAATAGTTCAGTGATAAAACAGTCTTGAGTTCCTCCTCAAGGGATATACATAACAATCTGACATACCTTTGAGTTGTTCTGCAGAAAATAAGACACCCCCATCCCCCACCCAGGTAGAGGATGGTGACAGCATGCTGACCACAAGCACTAGACCCCAGACTGGTTGGAACCATGTTGATGATTAAGATTCCTGAAACTTCACCCTGATACTTCACCACAAACCAATCAGAAGAAAGCCCACAAGCTGCAACTCTCACCCCAAATGTTGCCTTTAAAAACGTTCCCTGAGGGCTTCCCTGGTGGCGCAGTGGTTGAGAGTCCACCTGCTGATGCAGGGGACACGGGTTTGTGTCCCAGTCTGGGAAGATCCCACATGCCACGGAGCGGCTGGGCCCATGAGCCATGGCCGCTGAGCCTGTGCGTCCAGAGCCTGTGCTCCGCAACGGGAGAGGCCACAACAGTGAGAGGCCCACGTAGCGCAAAAACAAAAACAAAAACAAAAACAAAAACCTTCCCTGAAAGCCACCTGGAAGTTCAGGTCTTTTGAGCATGAGCTGCCTGATCTCCTTGCTTGGCGGCCTGCAATAAACGCTATAATTTCCTTCACTGCAATCCGGTGTCAATAGAGCAGCTTTACTATGTGGTGGATGAGCAGATCCAAGCTCTGTTCAGTAACACTGGAAAACCTAGTCCCACTATTACTCAACCCCAAGTCTCTATCCATGCATAAGAGTCTCCTTTGCCTAATCTCTGTCTTTCATCATTTTTGTTATCTCCTTACTTAAATTTAATTTCAAGAAGACATAATATAGTACTATCCTTTTTCCCTATCATATATTTGGCCTATTGTTCTCCTCCCATCTTTTTTTCCAACATAGCCATGAATTGATTCGGTTGTGATATAAATTCTGCCTTCTTGCAATATCACTACCAGCTTAATAATCATTTTAACAGAGTTGTTAAGTAACAGCACACAATTCTTTTATCATTATTCTTGGTTTCCTAAATAGCAATAGGAATGAGATTTCATACCTCGTACCATAGTTGAAGGAGGAGCTGCTATTTGCCTATATAAGGAATTAATTTGTTCAATGCTATGATGTATTTGAGATGTCATGCATATGAAAAGTGCTCTACAAAATGTCAAATTATCTTGTTAAACTAACTGGGAACAAAACTCAGTGCAGGTTAGGATAATGGGTGGCCTCTCATAGAAGTGTTAATATAGGCGATCTTCACCAGAAAATCAAGTCCCATTTGGCCATTAAAAAAGATACTTGAAATCTCTCAACCACCCCACAGAGTTTCACTGCCTCCTTCAAAATAAACACAGTTGTTTCCTTACAGTTAAATCTCAGATTCATCCTGACAGGCAAATTCCCTAGAATACAAAAACATTATGAGATTTCTATGAATAAAATGTTTCCCCATATGATTTCATAATAATTCTGGCACTTTACTGCTGCTATTTCCATCACACAGCAAGCAAACATTTTCCAATGAAACTACAGAAGGGCCAGTCCAAGACATACTATTTTAACTTTGGAAGTTGAGTTTCTTTTCTACGCTGTATATGAACTAATATAAAGTTTAAAAAAAATAGAAAGGCTTTTATTTTGGTAGATTCACACTCTTAGGTCCTTAAATAACAAAGAAAATATATACTAAAATCTTATTGGCTTTCTTTCTAGCATCTTTTGTTCTAATCAAGATGGGAACCTCTCAAAGCACACCAAGGTTTGGATGTGTGTCAGAGGACAATAAATAATATGTCTAATACTAGCTACAAATGCCAATTATCCTTAAAGGACTTATGAAAGACCCTTGATGAAATAGACCAGGGACTCTGGAACTAACTATCAAGGGTGAAAGTTCAAGAGTTACAACTTTAGGTTATGAGGAAGAGGGTAATTTCAAAGAAGAATTTGAGTTCTTTTCTATTGCAACTTGCTATCACAAGAGCTTTTCATAAAATAGAACAGTTTTTAAATATGGCATTTTATTATGATACCTTCAAGGAAAATATTGACTGTAGTAAATATAGAAGGAACCATGATGCTCAGAAAGGGAATTGGTACCATGAAATCTATTTTATGCTCCTTAGTAAAATGACTCATATTTTTAATGTTCCAATAAGTGGGCTCATTAGATGTCTTTCAAAACACAAAAGAAGGTGTCCTGAATAAGACAATTGTACAATATGATTAAAATAAATTTCTTACACAAAGAGCTTTGTGTAAAATCTTCAATCGAATAAGTTTTCACTTATAGTGATTCTCCATACCTGTATTTGAATGTGAACAAAATTGAGGAAATTAGGATCTTAATCAGTTTTGACACTCCCTATATTCCATCCACATGCATAGTTGTGAATATGTATGAGTTGATCAGTTCATACATCATTAATCTTTTAAAAAAATCATCATTAAAAGTTCTTTAGTTCTCCCAGAAAGCCTCAAAGTTAGTTGTTACTATTCAAGGTGTAAAAGGTGTCCTATAAATAAAATAAATCTCCTAAATACTTGAATACTCTGAATATTTCATTCTGAGATAAAGGTGAGCATATCTAAAACAGTTGTTGACTTTTAAAATATTTTAAGTCAAAGAATAGGCAAGAATGCCTTATGCTATCAGCACTGTGTATATATGGTTTCTTCCTGAAAAGAGCTCATGATCTTGTTAGACATACAAGGCCTAAAACAAAAACCAAACAACAACAATTAAAGAATAACATTAGCCAGCATATAATACAGTGTTGTACTGTATATGGCATTTATAACACAGAAGCTCAGAGAAGAGAATTGAGAGAAGCTTCTCAAAGAGGTGAAACTTTAGCTTGATTTAAAAGAGTAGTTAAAAAAAGGACAAGGCAGGATATTAGAGTAAGACATGAATAAATACAGTTAGCCCCGTGCACTGCAACTAACCATGAAACCACCTTCATGGGAATATTAATTTTTGTTTGAGACAAAGTTGGATAAGTAAGGTGAGTCTAGATTATAGAAGGCCTCAAATGACAGGAGAAGAAGTTAGGAAATTCTCCAATAGATAATAGGAAGCCATTACAGATGGAGTAGTAAGATACTGACATGAAGAAAGTAGTACATACTTTGGGAAGACTAGCCTGGCAGGAGTTAGCAAAGTCAGTTTTGAATCTCTCATGAAAGCTGTGGCATAAAGTTATAGAGTGGCAATGGGGACAAAAATTAATTTGATAAGAAGAATCAAACTTGGAGGCTTAACGAGATATAAGGGATAAATAGGAAAGACTGAAAGTCAAAAATGGCTACTAGGATTTAAGCCTTACAGAATAAAAACCTGATGGTATATTACTTACATATGTTGGGTAGATAAAACAAAACATCCCTCTATAATTAACACAATAATCAGATGCAATCTTGGGCCTTGGAAACAGTATCAGAATATTAGCATGTTAATATGAATTAGATTCTCTGCAGAGTCACTATATTTTTTCAAGATGTGACACACAGACCTTTATAATTGAAGGTGCAAGCCCCCAAACTTGGAAAACATTGCTCTTGAATTTGGACATGGATATCATTCAAGGTCAGTTTCACAGACATAATTATGAAATTCCACCAAAGCAAAATAGATAATTATTTGATGATGATATTACATAATCTGTAACAACAAATCACAAAACTGAGGCCAAACCTATTAGGGGTATTTTTATCCTTCTACTGATTGCATTTAGAATCTGTGAAATTTTTTCCAATATTTCTACTCACAAGTTGTGAGTTAACTCAGGATTTCCATCAGTGACTATTGACTTGAATCATCCCTGAAATAAGGATACAGCAGGATAAGTGGATTGAGAACCAGAGACCTCCTGTGCTCTGCTGTCATGAAGCTTTGCAGAATCTTAGACTTATCTGTAACACAGTAAGATTGTACTAGAGCACCTTCTAGCAATATGCTTCTATGGAAAACAAAAGAAAGCAATTCATTTCCTAACTAATGTCCACAACTGCTCTCTGGTACATATAAAAATGGTAACTCTAGGTCCACCAAAATAAAGACAAGAATGCCAGTCAAGTCAATTGACTTCATGTCAAAGAGGCAAGCATATCATTAAGCGGGTGTCATAACAGCGGCCACTGCCATCGTTTTCTGCCTTGAGGAGGTAGAAGTAGAAATAGAGTGAGGCTGTATCAAATGAAATGGAAGGGAGGTCAGCCAGAGCCCACAATTCTTTGGCTTTTCAGAACTGTGGCAAGAACAAGGCAGTGGTAATGAATGAGAGCAACATGGTCTGTTTCTTTCAGGCTCATCTATCCCCTAGGACTGATGGCTGCAGCTGAGAAATTCCACAGGGATTGAGGACAGGAAGTGCCCAGGGCATGATGCAGGCACACAAATCCCCCTGGAGTCCTAACCATTCTGCCTGAGTACACACAATCATGAAGCACAGTTGTTTGATCTTGCTACACACTCTGGCTCCCTTGTGAAGAAATATTCGGAAGTAAGACCACGTCCATTCAATCGCATCACAAGTTGTAATAAATCAATGGTCAGTCTTTTTTCAGCTTTGTCAACTATAATCTAACCCCAGAAGTTCTATATTCCATAAGAACTGTAGAAAACTGTCTTCTGTAGTTACCTGACAGAAACATTTGTTGTGATGTAAAATATTGATGCAGTAAACCAAATAATGCCAAAAGGCTTGTAATACCTTGTTTGTGCTTTATAGATGTGTGTGTGCTTAAAGAATGTTTCTTCTCAGTTTTATTCCTTACTTTTATTCTATTGGATGAAATAACTAAAAAAATCTAATATTAATTTAGAAGAAACCATACAAAGAGGATTACTAAATAACCTCTATTTTTATTTAAAGACTGTCTCCAGTTTGGTCATTAAGCCTAGATTTTTTGAGCTAAGATTGACAAGGCCTTCTTTATGATGATAGATTAAAGTATTCACTGTATGGCAAGGTTTTTCATTTCACTGCAGCAACCAATGATGAAATGCAATATGGTCAGATTAAAGGTAGTACATAGCTACCCTTTTGTAATAGTAATAGCTTTGGTGAACCCACACATGCTATCAGTCATTTAAATCCAGAACCTCAAGCTGAGCAGAATCCCATCAAAGTCTTTACATGTCCCACCTGCCCTAGGGTGATACATACATCATTTGAAGCAAAGCTTAGTGACAGCTGCAGAAATGTACTCAATGAATTTAAAATAGACAGCAATCTAGAATAATAGTGCTGCAACTATCTGGACATTCATTTTTAAATAAATTGTAACATTCCAAATCCAGAGCTGATTTGTAGCTGATATACTTCAGCATTACCACATGCGTTGTTAGTTAGCCAGTTTTGAAGTCACCCCCTACCCCCTGCCAAGTACCTCTCCTCTTAATGCCCTGGCCATCCTGGCCCCTTCTTTGAAGCCTCCTGAATCTCCATGCATAATGGAGGAAAGACCTGGCCCAGAAGGAGATCTCTCAAACTCTGCTCCAGCATTGAGGCTGGTATCTGCTCTGATTCATGGTGCCTGTACCATACTGCTGGATCGAAATTTTGAAAAGCACCTTGCCCACCTCCATCATCTTTATCACACTTATTATGTTGTACTGTGATTACTCCTGTATAAGTTAGCTTCCACCTACTATTCTCAAGTAGTTGAAGACAGGGAATCAGTCTAATTCATCTTTGAGCCCTAGTGCCTAGGAGAATGATTCAGTATTAGTAAGTGTCTGGTGAATCTATGAATGAACGAGCTACCAAATCAAATTTAATCATGGCACTAACATTTACAGATAAATTATTCTCATTCTTACACAGTATTTGTGATTTCTTTCAAGGATTTTCCTTTAGACACTGTGGCCTTTAAATTTTCTTTGACTTTCACATAGAGAGGTAGCAGTGATGAATTAAAAATCCCGAGAGAACTCTTTTGAGTTAGTTGTGCTTTTTATCTTAATTCTGCAACTTTCCAGGAAATATAGTAAGGTTTATAAGAGATATCCTATAAGTACAGAAATATAAAAAAGTTTTAAAAACCTTTTTTATCTAACTCAATACAGAAATCATCTTTAGAACTGGCATTCTTCAAATATCCATACTTTTTGAGTGACTCCTTCGTGCCCCCCCACAAGCCCCCCTTCCCCTGCTTTAAAGGGTAGCCTCATTTAAACACAGTGTAACTCTTTAACTTTCAGAGGAAAAATACGGACAATTTTTTTTGTCTTCACAACACTTTAAAATAAGAGTCACAGAATGTTTTTTTAACGCTTTGGTGCCAGAGAGGAACACACATTTTGTTTCATCACATTGGGGAGCATTTAGAATATTAGGATGCACAGTGGAAAAAAACTCTCTTTAGAGAAGAATATATTCTACATCTCCTGCTGAACAATTTTTGTTTTCTTTTCCAGGGAGTAGTTTATGTGCTATGTTTAGGCCACACATGAAAGTAATATCTCCCTCATGAGACTGCCTTTGGCTTATGCTGATTTTTTGAGGCCAAGATTATGGTAATGATTTAAGAGAGAAAGAAGCAAAACAGAATAGAATGAGAAGATGGAAGGCAAGAGATTAGAGAGGTGAAAAATTTTCCCCATCTAATTCAATGTAATTAAAGAATGTCTTAGGAAAATAAGAGGAGGGTCAGATCTCAAATAAAACCAAGACACTGGGATAGTGTCTTCATCAGGTAAACACTACTGTGTATTCTTTAGCCTGATGCACCAAAGGAATGTCAAAGAGTCCAACAGTAACTTAAAACTGAAAGCTTGTCTTTTAAGTTTCGGTCCTATTCTATGAAATACCCAGAAGTCTACCGGGGCACGTGCCGTTTCTTTCGGTGGCTCCTCCAAGGCCAGCTGTGCATATCTTCGGTAGCTTGGAAGCTGGCCAGTGCAGTAAGCCCCATGCTGGACTTGGGAAACTAATCCCCTCTATTACTGCTTTTTCACAGGTGGGACACCTGCCCTTTTCTTTTAGCAAGGTCTTCCTAATGACATATTAGTGGCTCTCCAAACTCAACACAGCATTTAGATCATTATATTTGAATGAAAAGATAAATGCAATGAAGAAACACTAGTAATCGGTAAATAGGATATTTAGTCTAAGGGCCTGGTGCACATGCAACAGATTTATCACTTTTGACAGCCAGATGAAAAGGGAGGGATGGAGGGAGGGAAGAAAGAAGGAAAGAAGAAAGGTCGGAAGGTAGGGAGGAACAAAGAACTCAATGTAAACCAAAACAAGCACACTTTAAGGGTTCTATGAAAAACGAAGTGCTTATATCTATCTCTGGCTCTGTTTTCTTTCCTGGGAGAAAAACAAGAGAACTGGAGTTGTCTAGGAGATGTGGAAGCTTCTGGCTTCTAAGCATTTGAAAACTCATTTTATTTATTCATTTATAAAATAACCATAATGCTGCTTACCTTAAATAGCTAAATGTTTAAAAGATGTAATTTTTTAAAAAATAAAAGCAAGATAACTACAGAACAGGAAATTTAGAAAATTTTAAAAAGCAATTTAAAAAAACTCTCACTTCCCTAACTGTTTGACTTCAGTGTATTTTCATGATCATGTATGTTTTACATACATAGCATTTTTAATCTTTTTTAACTGAATCTCACATAATGAGCATTTTCCATATTGTATCAGTCTTCATGATCATTATCTTTAATCATATTTGGTTAAGTAAATGTCTCACTTTAGAGTAAATTACATAATCTTTTATCCTCTTGAACATTTTGGTTGCCCATACATTTTGGCTACTATTAACAACATATCATGATGATATCTTTGTGCATATGGTTTGTGATGGTTTGAAAGTTTGTATCCCCCTATAATTCATATGTTGAAATCCTAACCTGCAAGGTGATGGTATTTTGGGAAGTAGAGCCTTCATGAATAGGATTAGCGCCTTTATAAAAGAGGCTCCAGAGAGATCCCTTGCCCCTTCCACCATGTGGGGACAGTGAGAAGTCGGCAGTCTGCAATCAGGAAGAGGGCCTTCACTAGAATGCACTCATGCTGATGCCATGATCTTGGACTTTCAGTCTACATAATTGTGAAAAATAAATTTTTTTTGTTTATAAACTACTCAATCTATGGTATTTTGTTATGGCAGCCTGAATAGACCAAGACGAGCTGTTGTTTTTTTGTTTTCTCAATAGGGATTTTTTCCTTGGGATGTAGTCTCAGAAATATGACTCCTAAAATAAAGAAGAAGAAGAAGAAAAAAGAAATATGACTCCTGAGCTAAGTAGTCAAAGATCCTTTTTGTGGAAATTGACTAGAAATATATGATAGTTCAGGTCTTCATATCTGTGCCAGCACCATATAATGCCATTAATTTTGCAATTTCTAAGTTAATAGATGAAAGATGCTACTTCACATTTCTTTCTTTACTAATTGGGGTGAACATTTCTTACTTATTAGTTATACCTCCTCTTTTATAAACTCAGTTTACATCTTTTGTATGTGTGAATTTTGAGAGAGAGCAAAACAATGAGAGTTCCTTGTGTTATTTTCAAAATGGGTATTTGAGGTTGCTATTGTTATCACTGAAGTTTTATTTCCAGTCTAAAGCATAACCAGTCATATTATAAGGATCCCAGATTTTGGAACTTTGTTCTTTCTGCAATTGTAAGATCAATATGAGTCTCTCATATCTAGTGATTGATAGTGATTTCACCATTTCTCTCCTTCCTGAAGTCTGTAATACAGATTCACCCACATTCTCAGCTTGAAAAACCCTCTGCAAGTTTTCTGTCTTCTTTCTGAAACCTTCTGATTACTCGGAAATGACAGGCACCATGACCATTACAGATCTCCCCAACCTCACCAACATGTCTTATTTCTCAATAATAAATGTTGCAATCAGCATTATAGCTGCCAAGTTATTCCTTGCCCAGATTGCTAAATAACACATAACTGTTACATAACTGTTACATAACTCTATAGGGGGCCCACATAAAACTTTACACTCCTCAGCACCACCCCATTCCAACCCCCAACACGAGCGGCCCTGACTCTGCAGCACAGTGTAGGGTTTAATGGTTTATTCCGCTCCTCCACTGTGTTCTGGGCTCAGCCTAATACCTGCAATCCAGTTTTTTCAGGTTGGGGCTTTTCTCTGAGGACATATTTACCATCATTCACTATATTTACAGATGGGATTACTGTATTGTTATACACACAATCTGAGCTATCTCAGAGAACCTCTGATAAAGTGTGTGTGTGTGTGCGTGTGTGTGTGTGTGTGTGTGTGTGTGTGTTGGGTAGATGGCAGAAGTGGGGAGTGGTTTAGGAAGAAGAGAAACAAAGATCTGGGCCTCTTACCTCAGAATAAACAAACTCTTTACACACCTTTTAATTCCTGAACATAATTTCTGCTGCCAATCTTCTATTTTTCTAACTTTTTATTTTATATTGGAGTAGAGTTGATTAACAATGCTGTGTTAGTTTCAGGTGTACAGCAAAATGATTCAGTTATACATATACATGTACCTATTCTTTTTCAAGTTCTTTTCCCATTTAGGTTGTTACATAATATTGAGCAGAGTTCCAGGGACTTCCCTGGTGGTCCAGTGGCTAAGACTCCACGCTTCCACTGCAGGGGGCATGGGTTTGATCCCTGGTCAGGGAACTAAGATCCCACGTGGCAGAACCAAAAAAAACCTTTTTTTAAATATATTGAGCAGCGTTCCCTGTGCTATACAGTAGGTCCTTGTTGGTTATCCATTTTAAATATAGCAGTGTGTATATGTGAGTTCTGGATTCCCTAACTATCCCTCCTCCCCACCATTCCCCACTTTGGTCTGTGAGTCTGTTTCTGTTTTGGAAATGAGTTGATTTGTATCTTTTTTTTTTAGATCACACATATAAGCAATATTATATGATATTTGTCTTTCTTTGTCTGACTTATTTCACTCAGTATGACAATCTCTAGGTCCATCCATGTTGCTGCAAATAATCTTCTATTAAAATCCCTCTATGGTTTAGAAATGACCCTAGAGATAACCTCTGTGATGTGCATCATGAGAATATTGAGACTTATTAGACCAAAGATTTCAGAAGGACGAAACCCATTTCCATCTTTTGGGCTGGCTCCTCCACCTGGTGTGTATTTATTCAAAAAGAATAACAGAATTTCAGCAGATCTTCTGTAGTAAGTGCCCCCTGGAATTTTAGCTTCATAATATAGCATTTCATTGTCGATTGTTAGATATTTAAGGTTTAGCTCTGCATCACAACAAAATATATGTTTTGACTATCGCAGCTTTACCTGTTTTGTGGTCTACTGATAATCAATGTTCTTCTGTTTATTCTAGCATTACCTTATATATTTTAAGATGCTATCATATCTTTCTTGGTTGCTTTCCATCAAGGCTAGAAACACTCAATTCTTTAATATCTTCTCACAGATCATATCTTCAAGCCTCTATTACTTTGCTGTTCACCTTTGGATTCTACTAAATTTTTAGTGTTGTTTGCATGACACAATAGCCACAACTAGGGCCTCCCTGGTGGCGCAGTGGTTGAGAGTCCGCCTGCCGATGCAGGGGATACGGGTTCGTGCCCCGATCTGGGAGGATCCCATATGCCGCGGAGCGGCTGGGCCCGTGAGCCGTGGCCGCTGGGCCTGCGCGTCCGGAGCCTGTGCTCCGCAACGGGAGAGGCCACAACAGTGAGAGGCCCGCATACCGCAAAAAGGAAAAAAAAAAAAAAATAGCCACAACTAAAAACAGTAGTTTAATATATAGAAAGAAAAACCAAAACAATATCTTTTTGCTGAGGCACTAGTCATTTGACCCACAAAAAAAGTAAGATGTAGAGTATCCAGGCACAGTCAACAGTCAGTATTTATATAGCTCTTTGGACTAGTTGAAAAATGAATCAAAAGGGCTCCAGAGAATAGGACCAATTCTAGCCACCCAACCTCTTACCGCCCCGCCCCCCATACACACAGTACTACTGGCTTTTTTTTTTTTTTTTTTGCTTTGCTTTGAAGAGGAATTAAACAACTACTCTCAAAATTTTCTATTGCTGTCATAGAGCAAAACATACAACACAGATGTGCCAAATGATACAAATGTTAAACAGGGCTAGCTAATGTATAAAATCCAAGGTGTTCTCCAAGCTGCTTAAACTGCATCCAAATCTAATTTATAGGCAGATGGATTCCTGATGATGTGACTTAGTTCAAGTAATGAAATTAACATAAGATCCAAAGGGAGTTCTGTATATTATTCTCATTAATTATGAGAGTATCGTTAAGTGATTTACACTGCAATACTGCCATCATTTAGGCATTCAATGGAACCTTATAGTTCAAGAAAATCACAGATACTTCATTTAAGAAAACTGTGTTTGTTTTATTTCTATAAATCCTTTATCAAGTTATAGAATGCCACTGATGCTACTCAGGCCCTAGTAAAACACAAAATTCTTTCTTAATAAGACTGAAAGCAGTATGCACATGACTAAAAAATTGGTGACCCCAACTCATACATTTCTACCCAAAATAGTTCCCCTCAGACAAAATAGTAAAGTAAATTGAGCCTTTTCTTATATGTATCCCTAACCAAAAGAGCAAAAAGACAAGGAAAATGTAATTTCCCACCAAAATAGGTGATTGAGTTTCTCAGTAACAGATAGATTCTCTAAAGGCTGGTAACATTCTCCACATGGCAACATCATCTCACAGTTTTATCATGGGAACATGACAGTCAAATGTCAATTCAAAATGCAGAAAACACCAACACTTACTGAGTGCTAGTATCTATGATGGCAGTCCTAATAACCAGAATATCATTATTATTTTATTATTTTGTCCTTTAAAATTTAATTTTCAAGTGATTTATAGATACTTTCTATACTATTATAAAATACTGAATAACTAGATTGGTTGTCCATATATATGTTAAAATGGGAAACATTTTAGATGTACATGTTAGATGTACATACAGTTAGTTTACACACTAACAAATAAAGAAGAAATTTTTAGTACGTAAATTTTGGAGCAAAGTCAAGTCATGACCAGAATCATGTTTGAAGGGGCAAATAGTCATAAGAACTAGTGTTATGTGACCTGAAAAAGATAGAATGAAAAAAAATAGACAAGAGATAAAAGTATTAAAACCTCATTTTTAATGTATTAGATCTTCTCCATAAAATTGTGGGAGAGTATACACATTTTTATTTATATTTTCCTCAAAAATTTTTACTAACATTGAAAATATATAGCCCCAAAGGAAAAACAGTTAACACAATATGTAATAAAAATATATTAAGAATTTTAGTGTGTATTGCACTTTCTGTGTATATTTTACTTCCCACATAATCTATTCAGATTCAGTCAAATCAACAACCTGTATGATCTTACGTGTTCACTTGAAAGCCCATATAAACGCCAAAACATCACATGCTTCCTGGGGGTTCTGACTGACAATGTAAAATCTGAAGGTTTAAACATTCACAATAAATATGTCTATATTCTTAGCATTTAGCAGAATTCCCTAGATGGAAGGGTCACATAGATATGATTTTTCAGGTGTTTAAACCATGTAAACAATACTTCCTTTATACTTCACAGTAAAATTATAACTTTCTCTTTAAGTAGAACTTGCTCTCTTGTCCCACTGTCAACTTTCATTGACCCTAGTAACTTGTTCATTTATTAATCGACAAGCATTTATTGAGTGCTTATTACGTGCCTAACCCTGGTGTTCTATAGACTCCTAATTGAGAAAAGGACCAAAAAATTTGCATACCATTCCTAATGAGAATACCTATTACACTAATAAGTAGAGCCAGAGGATAATGCAGAGATGCTAATGCTGTTTAAAGTAAATCATAAGATAAGCTAATTGGTACAGTACCACATACTAAGTGAACAGTTTGGTAAGTGAACAAGGGCTAAATGAAAATAGAAAACCAAATCAGGAAGCATTAAATTCGTGTGAAGGAAAAAATTTAAAACAACAAATTTTTAGAACAGAAATGTAGTAGAGAGAAAAGATGGTGGAATAAACATATACAGCAATATTTCAGCACAAGGCCAAGCCACTGCTTTAGAGAGCATGGGATAGACTATCAGCTTGTGGAATTTCTTTCCAGATTTATATTTCTGTAATTCCATTAAAAAACAAAACTAGCCTCCCACTTCTTGCCTCTTCCCCACTGGCCACCAAGGAGAAAAAGCAGCAGCATTATCTTTAAACAGCTCAGCTAATGCTGACAGCCACTTCTGGGTCTAGCAGTCACTGGCCCTAATGGCAGCCTGAGAATTTTAAACAGCCATCAGCCCGTATTACTATTGGACCCCACTGAACACCAGCTTCAAGCACTTCAGCCCCAGAACAATGAGCAGCCATTGATACATGATGTCATCTGTCTGAAGGGTAAGAATAAAGCCATTTTAAAACGGAAACAGACAAAAAGGCAAACTCCCTCAAGCATTTTTAAACTATATCATAATCAATGGTGCTGAAAGCTGTACTGGGATCAAGTGCTGAAGGATAAGATTGGAGGAGAAAGCAAAATCTGCCATGTAAGGAAGTCATTTATTACTCTGACAAGGGTAGTCTCCCCACTCATTGTGTGTTAGGTGACTGAAATTTTCACATTTAGAGTAGTTTGGTAGATATATATTCAACTCTTTGGCTATCACCCATAGAGGGCAATTCTGGGAGGGAGAGAGGATGGACATGGACTGATTGTAGTTCGTGGGGGTGGGGTGTTTTCTTGTTTCTTTTTTTTTTTTTTTATTTTACAAATTTAATCAGTTATACATATACATATGTTCCCATATCCCCTCCCTTTTGCGTCTCCCTCCTACCCTCCCTATCCCACCCCTCCAGGTGGTCACAAAGCACCGAGCTGATCTCCCTGTGCTATGCGGCTGCTTCCCACTAGCTATCTACCTTACGTTTGGTAGTGTATATATGTCCATGCCGCTCTTTCACTTTGTCAGAGCTTACCCTTCCCCCTCCCCATATCCTCAAGTCCATGCTCTAGTAGGTCTGTGTCTTTATTCCTGTCTTACCCCTATGTTCTTGGTGACATTTTTTTCTTAAATTCCATATATATGTGTCAGCATACAGTATTTGTCTTTCTCTTTCTGACTTACTTCACTCTGTATGACAGACTCTAGGTCCATCCACCTCATTACAAATAGCTCAATTTCATTTCTTTTTATGGCTGAGTAATATTCCATTGTATATATGTGCCACATCTTCTCCATCCATTCATCCGATGATGGACACTTAGGTTGTTTCCATCTCCGGGCTATTGTAAATAGGGCTGCTATGAACATTTTGGTACATGTCTCTTTTTGAATTATGGTTTTCTCAGGGTATATGCCCAGTAGTGGGATTGCTGGGTCATATGGTAGTTCTATTTGTAGTTTTTTAAGGAACCTCCATACCGTTCTCCATAGTGGCTGTACCAATTCACATTCCCACCAGCAGTGCAAGAGTGTTCCCTTTTTTCCACACCCTCTCCAGCATTTATTGTTTCTAGATTTTTTGATGATGGCCATTCTGACTGGTGTGAGATGATATCTCATTGTAGTTTTGATTTGCATTTCTCTAATGAGTAAAGATGTTGAGCATCCTTTCATGTGTTTGTTGGCTGTCTGTATATCTTCTTTGGAGAAATGTCTATTTAGGTCTTCTGCCCATTTTTGGATTGGGTTGTTTGTTTTTTTTTGCTATTGAGCTGCATGAGCTGCTTATAAATTTTGGAGATTAATCCTTTGTCAGTTGCTTCATTTGCAAATATTTTCTCCCATTCTGAGGGTTGTCTTTTGGTCTTGTTTATGGTTTCCTTTGCTGTGCAAAAGCTTTTAAGTTTCATTAGGTCCCATGTGTTTATTTTTGTCTTTATTTCCATTTCTCTAGGAGGTGGGTCAAAAAGGATCTTGCTGTGATTTATGTCATAGAGTGTTCTGCCTATGTTTTCCTCTAGGAGTTTGATAGTGTCTGGCCTTACATTTAGGTCTTTAATCCATTTTGAGCTTATTTTTGGGTATGGTGTTAGGGAGTGATCTAATCTCATACTTTTACATGTCCCTGTCCAGTTTTCCCAGCACCACTTATTGAAGAGACTGTCCTTTCTCCACTGTACATTCCTGCCTCCTTTATCAAAGATAAGGTGACCATATGTGCGTGGGTTTATCTCTGGGCTTTCTATCCTGTTCCATTGATCTATCTTTCTGTTTTTGTGCCAGTACCATACTGTCTTGATTACTGTAGCTTTGTAGTATAGTCTGAAGTCAGGGAGCCTGATTCCTCCATCTCCGTTTTTCATTCTCAAGATTGCTTTGGCTATTCGGGGTCTTTTGTGTTTCCATACAAATTGTGAAATTTTTTGTTCTAGTTCTGTGAAAAATGCCATTGGTAGTTTGATAGGTATTGCACTGAATCTGTAGATTGCTTTGGGTAGTAGAGTCATTTTCACAATGTTGATTCTTCCAATCCAAGAACATGGTACATCTCTCCATCTATTTGTATCATCTTTAATTTCTTTCATCAGTGTCTTATAATTTTCTGCATACAGGTCTTTTGTCTCCTTAGGTAGGTTTATTCCTAGATATTTTATTCTTTTTGTTGCAATGGTAAATGGGAGTGTTTCCTTGATTTCACTTTCAGATTTTTCATCATTAGTATATAGGAATGCCAGAGATTTCTGTGCATTAATTTTGTATCCTGCAACTTTACCAAATTCATTGATTAGCTCTAGTAGTTTTCTGGTAGCATCTTTAGGATTCTCTATGTATAGTATCATGTCATCTGCAAACAGTGACAGCTTTACTTCTTCTTTTCCCATTTGGATTCCTTTTATTTCCTTTTCTTCTCTGATTGCTGTGGCTAAAACTTCCAAAACTAGGTTGAATAAGAGTGGTGAGAGTGGGCAACCTTGTCTTGTTCCTGATCTTAGTGGAAATGGTTTCAGTTTTTCACCATTGAGGACGATGCTGGCTGTGGGTTTGTCATATATGGCCTTTATTATGTTGAGGAAAGTTCCCTCTATGCCTACTTTCTGCAGGGTTTTTATCATAAATGGGTGTTGAATTTTGTCAAAAGCTTTCTCTGCATCTATTGAGATGATCATATGGTTTTTCTCCTTCAACTTGTTAATATGGTGTATCACATTGATTGATTTGCGTATATTGAAGAATCCTTGCATTCCTGGAATAAACCCCACTTGATCATGGTGTATGATCCTTTTAATGTGCTGTTGGATTCTGTTTGCTAGTATTTTGTTGAGGATTTTTGCATCTATGTTCATCAGTGATATTGGCCTGTAGTTTTCTTTCTTTGTGACATCCTTGTCTGGTTTTGGTATCAAGGTGATGGTGGCCTCGTAGAATGAGTTTGGGAGTGTTCCTCCCTCTGCTATATTTTGGAAGAGTTTGAGAAGGATAGGTGCTAGCTCTTCTCTAAATGCTTGATAGAATTCGCCTGTGAAGCCATCTGGTCCTGGGCTTTTGTTTGTTGGAAGATTTTTAATCACAGTTTCAATTTCAGTGCTTGTGATTGGTCTGTTCATATTTTCTATTTCTTCCTGATTCAGTCTTGGCAGGTTGTGCATTTCTAAGAATTTGTCCATTTCTTCCAGGTTGTCCATTTTATTGGCATAGAGTTGCTTATAGTAATCTCTCATGATCTTTTGTATTTCTGCAGTGTCAGTTGTTACTTCTCCTTTTTCATTTCTAATTCTATTGATTTGAGTCTTCTCCCTTTTTTTCTTGATGAGTCTGGCTAATGGTTTATCAATTTTGTTTATCTTCTCAAAGAACCAGCTTTTAGTTTTATTGATCTTTGCTATCGTTTCCTTCATTTCTTTTTCATTTATTTCTGATCTGATTTTTATGATTTCTTTCCTTCTGCTAACTTTGGGATGTTTTTGTTCTTCTTTCTCTAATTGCTTTAGGTGCAAGGTTAGGTTGTTTATTCGAGATATTTCCTGTTTCTTAAGGTGGGATTGTATTGCCATAAACTTCCCTCTTAGAACTGCTTTTGCTGCATCCCATAGGTTTTGGGTCGTCGTGTCTCCATTGTCATTTGTTTCTAGGTATTTTTTAATTTCCTCTTTGATTTCTTCAGTGATCACTTCGTTATTAAGTAGTGTATTGTTTAGCCTCCATGTGTTTGTATGTTTTACAGCTCTTTTCCTGTAATTGATATCTAGTCTCATAGCATTGTGGTCGGAAAAGATACTTGATACAATTTCAATTTTCTTAAATTTACCAAGGCTTGATTTGTGACCCAAGATATGATCTATCCTGGAGAATGTTCCATGAGCACTTGAGAAAAATGTGTATTCTGTTGTTTTTGGATGGAATGTCCTATAAATATCAATTAAGTCCATCTTGTTTAATGTATCATTTAAAGCTTGTGTTTCCTTATTTATTTTCATTTTGGATGACCTGTCCATTGGTGAAAGTGGGGTGTTAAAGTCCCCTACTATGATTGTGTTACTGTCGATTTCTCCTTTTATGGCTGTTAATATTTCCCTTATGTATTGAGGTGCTCCTATGTTTGGTGCATAAATATTTACAATTGTTATACCTTCTTCTTGGATTGATCCCTTGATCATTATGTAGTGTCCTTCTTTGTCTCTTCTAGTAGTCTTTATTTTAAAGTCTATTTTGTCTGATATGAGAATTGCTACTCCAGCTTTCTTTTGGTTTCCATTTGCATGGAATATCTTTTTCCATCCCCTTACTTTCAGTCTGTATGTGTCTCTAGGTCTGAAGTGGGTCTCTTGTAGACAGCATATATATGGGTCTTGTTTTTGTATCCATTCAGCCAGTCTGTGTCTTTTGGTGGAAGCATTTAGTCCATTTACATTTAAGGTAATTATTGATATGTATGTTCCTATTCCCATTTTCTTAATTGTTTTGGGTTCGTTATTGTAGTTCTTTTCCTTCTGTTGTGTTTCTTGCCTAGAGAAGTTCCTTTAGCATTTGTTGTAAAGCTGGTTTGGTGGTGCTGAACTCTCTCAGCTTTTGCTTGTCTGTAAACGTTTTAATTTCTCCATCAAATCTGAATGTGATCCTTGCTGGGTAGAGTAATCTTGGTTGCAGGTTTTTCTCCTTCATCACTTTAAGTATGTCCTGCCACTCCCTTCTGGCTTGTAGAGTTTCTGCTGAGAGATCAGCTGTTATCCTGATGGGGATTCCCTTGTGTGTTATTTGTTGTTTTTGCCTTGCTGCTTTTAATATGATTTCTTTGTGTTTAATTTTTGACAGTTTGATTAATATGTGTCTTGGTGTATTTCTCCTTGGATTTATTCTGTATGGGACTCTCTGTGCCTCCTGGACTTGATTAACTATTTCCTTTCCCATATTAGGGAAGTTTTCAACTATAATCTCTTCAAATATTTTCTCAGTCCCTTTCTTTTTCTCTTCTTCTTCTGGAACCCCTATAATTCGAATGTTGGTGCGTTTAATGTTATCCCAGAGGTCTCTGAGACTGTCCTCTGTTCTTTTCATTCTTTTTTCTTTATTTTGCTGTGCAGCAGTTATTTCCACTATTTTATCTTCCACCTCACTTATCTGTTCTTCTGCCTCAGTTATTCTGCTATTGATCCCATCTAGAGTATTTTTTATTTCATTTATTGTGTTTTTAATCGATGCTTGATTCGTCTTTAGTTCTTCTAGGTCCTTGTTAACTGTTTCTTGCATTTTGTCCATTCTATTTCCAAGATTTTGGATCATCTTTACCATCATTATTCTGAATTCTTTTTCAGATAGACTGCCTATTACCTCTTCATTTGTTAGGTCTGGTGGGTTTTTATCTTGCTCCTTCTCCTGCTGTGTGTTTTTCTGTCTTCTCATTTTGCTTATGTTACTGTGTTTGGGGTCTCCTTTTTGCAGGCTGCAGGTTCGTAGTTCCCGTTGTTTTTGGTGTCTGTCCCCAGTGGCTAAGGTTGGTTTAGTGGGTTGTGTAGGCTTCTTGGTGGAGGGGACTACTGCCTGTGTTCTGGTGGATGAGGCTGGATCTTGTCTTTCTGGTGGGCAGGTCCACGTCTGGTGGTGTGTTTTGGGGTGTTTGCAGACTTTTTATGATTTGAGGCAGCCTCTCTGCTAATGGGTGGCGTTGTGTTCCTGTCTTGCTAGTTGTTTGGCATAGGGTGTCCAGCACGGTAGCTTGCTGGTCGTTGAGTGAAGCTGGGTGCTGGTGTTGAGATGGAGATCTCTGGAAGATTTTCGCCGTTTGATATTATGCGGAGCTGGGAGGTCTCTTGTGGACCAGTGTCCTGAAGTTCGCTCTCCCACCTCAGAGGCATAGCACTGACTCCTGGCTCCTCAATTTGGGATGATTTGTTGTCTATTCATGTATTCCACAGATGCAGGGTACATGAAGTTGATTGTGGAGCTTTAATCCGCTGCTTCTGAGGCTGCTGGGAGAGGTTTCCCTTTCTCTTCTTTGTTCTCACAGCTCCTGGGTCTCAGCTTTGGATTTGGCCCCGCCTCTGTGTGTAGGTCGCCGGAGGGCGTCTGTTCTTCGCTCAGACAGGACAGGGTTAAAGGGGCAGCCTCTTCGGGGACTCTGGCTCGCTCAGGCCGGGCGGGAGGGAGGGGCACGCAGTGCGGGGCGAGCCTGCAGCGGCAGAGGTTGGCGTGAGGTTGCACCAGCCCGAGGTGCGCCGTGCGTTCTCCCAGGGAAGCCGCCCCTGGATCCCGGGACCCTGGCAGTGGCAGGCTGCACAGGCTCCCAGAAGGGCGGTGTGGGCAGTGACCTGCGCTCGCACACAGGCTTCTTGGCGGCGGCAGCAGCAGCCCCAGCGTCCCACGCCCGTCTCTGGGCTCCGCGCTTTCAGCCGCGACTCGCGCCCGTCTCTGGAGCTCCTTTACGCGGCGCTCTTAATCCCCTCTCCTCGCGCACCAGGAAACCAAGAGGGAAGAAAAAGTCTCCTGCCTCTTCGGCAGCTCCAGAGTTTTCCCGGACTCCCTCCCGGCTAGCTGTGGCACATTAGCCCCCTTCAGGCCGAGTTCTCGCCGCCAGCCCCAGTCCTCTCCCTGCGCTCTGACCGAAGCCCGAGCCTCAGCTCCAGCGCCGCCCGCCCCGGCGGGGGAGCAGACAAGCCTCTCGGGCTGGTGAGTGCCGCTCGGCACCGCTCCTCTGTGCGGGAATCTCTCTGCTTTGCCCTACCCAGGTATGTGGGGAGTTTCTTGCCTTTTGGGAGGTCTGGGGTCTTCTGCCAGCGTTCAGTAGGTGTTCTGTAGGAGTTGTTCCACGTGTAGCTGTATTTCTGGTGTATCTGTGGGGAGGAAGGTGATCTCCGCGTCTTACTCTTCCGCCATCTTACCCGGAAGTCTGGATGGATTTGTTTTCTCTTGTATTTTCTTCTTGGCTGATCCTGGAATATCAGGATCTGGGTCTGTCCAGAGAGCCTCTGTTTCCAGGGACTGTCCAGAGAGCCTCTTGACTTGTCTCCTAAGAAGCGCTTTGCAATGTTTGAGTTTCTTTATTAAACTATTTTTTCTGTGAATTTTTCTATACCCTCCAGAACTCAAAGAAACATTAGAATAATATCACCCATGACTCATTTCTTAGAACATGCTTGTTTTGTTTTACTTTTAAAACAAGAATCAAGGATCGCAGTACTATTGAAAAGTAGCTTGATATTTATGATTCCCCTTCGGAGTGTTTATCGCAGTGTAATTAAACCAATCGTGCTGGTTTGAGGAATTTTAGCATACTTTATGTATTTTTTAAGATTATCTACTTATCATATATTGCCAGACACTCTCAAATCTGCATTTTTCTTTAACTGAATAAAATAAAAGACATGAAGCATTTGCATCATCAGAACTGTCAAGCAGGCTTTTCTCAAAAAACTTATAAAGAATTTTTTTTTAAAGTATTTATCATAAAGCTGCTTTTCACAGCTTTCTAGCATCAGGTTAAAAATACACATTTATTGAAACAGAGTAGATCGAGATTCAAGTGGATTCTGGCAAAAAAGACACCCTTTGGCCCTAACCTCATTCAAATGTGTAAGTAAGGGTTTATAACATGTAGAAGAGTTATTTCTAGTGAAATGTTAAAATCCATAGAGGAAAAAACTTAACTAGCAGAATCACAGGGCAGGAGTGTAGTGTGGACTATGTTGTGATAGAAGCAGCGACACTGGAGAGTGCCTGCAACTCAGCATCACAGGCCACCTTGTGTGGAACCCTGTGCTGAAATCCTGGGGGTGTTCTTCCTATGGGCCCTGTCGTTAAGTCTGGAACACCTCTCTGGTGTGCCCAGCAGCTTCAGCGTGCTGGCTCCCAGGGACAGTTCTGAAGGTGAGTGCTGGCAGGATATCAGCCCACAGAGCTTTTGAAACCTGATTTTTGTTTCTGCCACTGCATGGTGCACCAAATGCAAAAGGCAAGAAGAAAAACATGCATGTTTTCACTGGCAAGCTTACAAGAGCCTCGTGGTCAGAGGGATCTTACAATTTCTGCTGATGCCCTTGGAAACAGATTGATGATCTAGCTTATTGTGCTTTTTTTCTTTTTTTTTTTTTAGGAGGTGAATGAAAGAATGGTGTTAAATAAGACAGATCATTCTGAAATGTATTTTCATAATAATCTCCAGACTCAGATTGAACTAAAGCAAAGCCTCACAACCTTTTAGGTGGATTTTCTTCTACGTAAGATTTTCATTTGTTCTTGGTGCCCAAAGAGATCCCCCTGCTAGTCAGTTGAATGCGCTAATTGTTCTATAGGGGAATATTCCCCATTATTCACCATTAATCCATTTTAACTGTATACAATAGTGTTTAGTATACACAAACTGAAAATTTTATAATCTTTTGGGCAATCCTTTTGGATTGACTAATACATTCATTCAACAACAGCAAAACATGTTGGCACTTTCTGGGCTAGGTACTGTGCTAAGCATGGGTGGTGAAAAGCTGAAAAATAACACATTCTCTCATTCACAGGAGTATTCCAGTATGTAAAGGGAGATGCACATACAACTAAGATGATAAGATGATGATAAAAGCCATAAAAATTCAAGTTCAGTGAGCTAAATAGTTCACACAATAAAAGGAGTTAATTCTGTCCTATTGTGGCAGCGGCTAGGAAAAGTCTATATCATTCCACTGCAAAACATAAGAAGACAAAAATATTTATTTATTTAGAGCAGTTTTCTGCATCTTGGAGCTGACACACCAATTTTTGTGTCACATGCTTCCCAATCTTCCTGAAAAAGTTTTATTTTACATTTCCAAGAGTTGACATGAGTTAAAGCTGGTAGTTTTGAGATCATATCACAGCTACTGAAATAACTAGAGACAATAGGGGCAATGTAGAATAGGAATCAACGATATGGAATTCAAACTCAGATCATGAAAGGGATAGAAATGGGAAGTGAGTCAAATGACTTTCTTTCCAGTCAGTATAAAGCTGTCTATACTCACAGCAGGTGCCTCCTTCCTATACTCAAGAAAGCTGGACCGTGCCAGCTTCTGCTTGTACATCATCATCACAAAATTGTGTTGTCATCACCACCACATTAACAACTAACACATATATAGCACAAGCCAATCTGCTATGCACTGTTCTATTACAGACATTAACTCACTTCATCCTCAACTTTGTGTGATAGGTACTATTGTTATCCCCATTTTACAGATCAGAAAACTGAGTCATAAGGAAGTTAAGTAACTTCTTAACTACTTAATAAGTAGTAGAGCTGGGAAATGAACCCAGGCAGTCTGGCTCCAGAGTCTTAGCTCTTAACCACTAAACTAAACTGTTTCTTTAGAGATTTTTAAAGTACAATAAAAATAAATACAGTCATATAGTATTTTACCTAAGAGAATTAATCCTAATAGAAAAAAATGTATGTTTATACACAAGAAGCAAGGGATAAATCACCTCTGGGACTCTGTAAATCTGTGATACTCTTACACAAATGTATCCCACTGCAAAAAATGATCAATTCTTTTCCAAAAGCTCCTCTATTTTTCTCACCTAATTAAACACAATTTGGGGAATTAATTTTAAATATGTTATTCAGTAAACTTATCTTAAGGACAGTGATGAACAGTCTTTTTTTTTTTTTTTTTTTTTTTTTTTTGCGGTACACGGGCCTCTCACTGTTGTGGCCTCTCCTGTTGCAGAGCACAGGCTCCGGATGCGCAGGCTCAGCGGCCATGGCTCACGGGCCCAGCCGCTCCGTGGCATGCGGGATCTTCCCGGACCAGGGCACAAACCCGTGTCCCCTGCATCGGCAGGCTGATTCTCAACCACTGCGCCACCAGGGAAGCCCAACAGTCATATTTTTTATGTAACTATCAAAAGACGTTAAACCCAGAGTTCCAATGAGTATCACATGAGATTCCTACATGTTTTATGTGCTTTAGACATCTCAGGCTCAAATTCCCTCATATTTATTACTATTCTTTCACAACTGTACTATTAGATTTTATCTCTTAAATTATATGAATATTTCCTAAATATATCCCTTCCTTCTCATCCTCAATGAAAGTGTTCTCTTTTTAGGTTTCATCTCTCACTTGAATTATTGAAATAAACTGCCTTAAATTACTGAGCACTTAACTATATGCTATTCATTGTGCTAGAAGCATTATATATTTATCTCAGTTGATCCTCATAAAAGTTCTCAGCAGAGTATTAGTATCCACATTGAACAGGTGAGGAAAAGTTTCATAGAGATTAAGTAGCTTGCCCAAGGTCACACGACTGGTGAGTAGTACAGCTGGGAGAATTCAAAACCATTTCATGTATGTTCCACATTTTTCCCAAGACACCATCTTATTTTACTGGGCAGCTCCTCTGCCTCATACGTATGAATTGGTTAATACATAAGTTTGCTGCATAATAGGAAAAATGTCCCTCCAATCTACTATTCCATTATGATTTAGCTTTCAATACTCTATCACCCTCTGGAATTTTTTGCCTCATATCAAATAAACATGTTCTGGATCATCTCTTCAGGAAAAAAAGGAAAAATTTGAGCAAATGTCTTTAGATTTAAAAGGTAGAGAGAAATTAATTCCATTTGTTTTCAATTATTACTGTTATAACATTTAGTAAGTGTTAGTAATGAATCCAAACAGATCTAACTCTACCACATTTTCAGGACTGATATTTTAAACAGAACAATGTTGTTTCCTGAAGAAAAGAATCTCTCCCAGAATATTATTGGATGAGAAATACAATACGATGAGAGAAGGAAATTTATGAAAACAGTAGTATATAAAACAAGTCTTATACGACCATTTCTAAAATAAAACTTTCTAAAGGAAAGAAGCGGTTTAAAAAATCTGATATTGTAATGAAAATTTAATAGGACTTCCAAACAAAGAAGCATTCATCTGTTTCAGGACCTTTTGAGAAACAAATCCAAGTATTTGCCTAAGAAAACTAGTCTAAGAATTTCTGATATTGTTAACTGTAAAATAGACATCTATTTGACTTACTGATATAGGTTAATTTGTTTAGTTACCACTTCTGAAAGGTAAAAAATGTGATTGTGACAAAAGCTAGAAAATGAAAAACAACTTCTAAAGGGCAGTATAACAATTTGCAATACTCCATTAATTTTCATATTAAAGTAAAATAGTTTTATGCAGTACTTTTACAAAAGAGTAGACAGGTTTCTGTAATGATCTCCCAGCAAGATATAAAATAAGGGGACAGGGCTTCCCTGGTGGCGCAGTGGTTGAGAGGTCGTCTGCCCATTGCAGGGCACATGGGTTTGTGCTCCAGTCCAGGAAGATCCCACATGCTGCAGAGCGGCTGGGCCCGTGAGCCATGGCCGCTGAGCCTGCGCATCCGGAGCCTGTGCTCCACAACGGGAGAGGCCACAACAGTGAGACGCCCACTTAATGCAAAAAAAATAATAAAATAATAAGGGCACAAAAAAACTAGCTTTCATCTCCTCAGTTTTTCAAGTCAGTTTCCCTTCCATCTTTTCTCTTTTCCCTCTCATTCATTCTTTTAAATTCAGCAATAGAAAAACAATTTAAATTGAAGGGGGAAAGACTACAAGTATGTTTTTCTAAGAGACAAGAACAATCCACCTACCCATATTTCAAGACTCATCTTAAGTGTCACAAAATTTCCAAAGCTTTTTCCTAATGACCCTGCCCCCAAGTAGAACAGAGTTCCCTTGCTTTGTGTCCTCTTGAAATCATGTACATTGTCTTAGAGGCTGCAACATTCATTTGTTTCATCCGTCTCCATGATAGGACTAGAAGTTCCTTGAGGGCAAAGGACACATCTTATTCACCTTTGATTCCTCGGTGCCTGGTACAGAGTTTGGAAGGGACTTAATTAACATTTGTTGAAAGAAAAACACATGTGAAAGAAAAAAAGAAATACATTATAGGTATGCCTTTCCCAAATATAGGCCACAGTATTAATATTTTTCTTGCAAAGTTTAAATTTAAAAACTAAAACTGTAATGAAGGAAACTGCTTAAAATTACCTCTTAAAAAGAAAAAAAAATCAGCAATATAAAGTAGAAAAAACCCTATTTTCCACTGAAAATTCTCAAGATATGATCATTCCTGGTGACTCAGATGGTTGAAACATGTTTATTCTCACATCACATACTTAATTTCTCTAACACTACAGGGGAGCCTAAACTACTTTTTTTTTTTTTAATTTTTATTTATTTATTTATTTATTTATTTATGGCTGTGTTGGCTCTTTGTTACTGTGCGAGGGCTTTCTCTAGTTGCGGCAAGTGGGGGCCACTCCTCATTGCGGTGCGTGGGCCTCTCACTATCGCGGCCTCTCTTGTTGCGGAGCACAGGCTCCAGACTCGCAGGCTCAGTAATTGTGGCTCACGGGGCTAGTCGCTCCGCGGCATGTGGTATCTTCCCAGACCAGGGCTCGAACCCGTGTCCCCTGCATTGGCAGGCAGACTCCCAACCACTGCGCTGCCAGGGAAGCCCCTACTTTTTATATTAAATTGAATTCCTTGAGAATTTGTTCTGATATGATACTATACAAGCAACACTATACCAAGAACCACATACTGAGTTTTTATGCCCATTGTCCAAACCCATATTCCATTATGTCCTGTAGGCCCAGCATGACTCATTTATAATGCTACACCAAGCTCTCACTTTGTATAAACCAGCAGTTTTCACATCTGTGAGCTACTTGGTTGGTTTTCAGATTGTTTTGTTCCATTTTGTTTTGTTTTGTTTTCTGGGACATATTGCTTAGTGCTCCTCTGTTTTCTCAAATATTAATCCTAAGTACCATTTTTATATATGCCTTATCCTTTCTTGGATTTTGATTTTTACGCTTACAATTCTAAAAGAGCTCTCTCAATATTCACCAATAACTTCAAATTCAGTGACCTTTTTCTTTTTTCAGTACACAACCTTAGACTTCACAACAACATTTGATACGTCTCCTTCTGGCTTCTATGACAGTTATCCTGGTTCTCATTCCATTCCTTTCTGACCTTTGCATTTCAGTCATCTTTTATATCTGTTTGCCTGTTGTCTACATTTTGGCCTATTCTCTCAACCTCTGCATCCTGGGCTCCATCACCTCTATTGCATTTAAAATGTCAGCCCTAGGCCCTATACAAGATACAAGCCTGCATTTCTAATTGTCTTATATGTCTATATAGATAACTTTCAAACTCCTCAAATACAGAATTTTTGAAACAGAACTTATCTTCCCCTCAGATGTACCCCTTGGATTTCATTTCTGTTAATAGCCATACTACATTCCTTTCTCTCAGGATCCAATCTTATAAACTTTAACTACTCTCTTTCTTATCCATTCTGCAATATATCTTGCACTAATTCTTTCTTCTGATTCCACTTACTTCACCTCAATTTAGATCTTCAATTCCATCTACCTGTACAATTGTAAAATTCCAAGTAAACTAGCTTTTTTTGCCCTTAAATTAATCTTCCTTAAGGACATCTCTGATTATATATTTCCATTGCATAAAATGCCATCAAGGGATAGAATGCAAAAACTTTGGTCTAACATTCTGGGTACTGTGCAACATCTACCACTTTTCCAACCTTATCTTCCTCTGTTCCTTTCAGGTTCAGCGTTTCAGCAGAACCGACTGACTAAATCTTCTTTGCGCATGCCAAGTGAATATGTTCATCCTTGCACTGATAGCACCAAGGACATTGCTTAGCATGTAAAAGTGCTCAATAGAAAATTGTTAAGAGAATAAATGAGAACACATAAGAGTCTTTTACCCTGAAAACATATCCAGGATATTTTAAAAGGATGAGGTAGAAGCTACCATAAACTTTACTAAATGGCGGAGAGTAGAGTAAGCCAAAGGGGTAATGGATGTGGAAGCTAAAAGGAAGCCCCAGGAGGACCCTCCCTTAAAAATATTATTAGCTTTGTTGGAAAGCGCATGAGTCTTCCAGACTTAAAGCAAAAGGGCAGATGGTAACTTGCCAAAGAAGCTCCCAGTACTACACATTTTTTAGAAGAAATTCAGTTCTTGCTGTTCTTTATTTACTTAAAAATGGGTGTGACCTATAAGAGTTATTTGTCAAGGACTGAACAGTTGCAGCATAACGAATCTGAACCTTTCACTATGAATAATGCATAATTAACATATTAGCCAAAGGATGCTGAATGTTCAACTCAGAAACATTCTGGTACCAAAAGGGGAAAAAGAATCTTACTTGGTAAATTAAAACATATGTTGCACGTTTGACTCTCAACATCCATAAAACTGAAGGAATAGATGCCAATTTGCCTAATAATGATGATAAGGTTGGAAAACTGAGGGGGGTGGGGATTAGCCTTTAAATGACTATATTCCAGATAACCTCTCTCCTATCTATGCCTTGAGATACGTTTAGTGATGGGATGTTTGTAATAGGATTTGAACCATATAACACTGAAAATATTCAAAAATACATAGAGAAGCTGTGTGGGCTCCTCTCTAATTATCAATCTTGATTCTGTCTTTATAATTAATAGAGCTCTTAATGTTTCTAAATAAGAAAGCAATGTTATATCCTGCCCTGTACTTGACCATTGGAATTATTTCTGGACTATTAATAATTATTCATCACCCGCACCTGACTATTCTTGCTAATTCTTCTTGGAAGAGTCCCCTCTTACTCATAGGAGCCTAGGACAGTTGCTTTTTCAAAACATCAGGATCACTTTACACACCTTATTTAAAGGAATTAGTTGAATGTATCTTGAAAGTGCCCAAAGAATTATCAAAATACCACAAATATGGAGAAGCTGAACAACCAGTGCTTTAGCCAGGTGATTAAGGTCAACAGCAGTCATAAATCATGTAGATAGTAACTACCCTTGATAAGATGTGATGAAAACAGTACTTTATCTCTGTGGTCTTCCTCCCCAAAATATATAACCCACCTAATTATTAAAAACATCTGAAAAATCCCATCTGAAAGACATTCTACAAAGTAACTGATGAGTAAGTAATCCTCAAAACAGTCAAGGTTATCAAAAACAAGGAGAGTCTGAGAAACTGTCACAGCCAAAGGGAGTCTAAAGAGATATGATGACTAAATGTGACATGGTATCATGGATGAGATCTTGGAATAGGAAAATGACGTTAGGTAAAACCTAAGGAAATGTAAGAAACGTGTGGACTTTAGTTAATATTACTGTATCAGTATTGTTCATTAATTGTAACAAATGTACCATGCTAATGTAAGATGTTAACAACAGAGGAAACTGCGAAGCAAGGGTGGGGTGTATGTAAACTTTCTGTACTATATGCTTAACTGTTCTGTAATCTAAAACCATGAAAAAAAATAAAGCCAATTAATTAAACAAAAATACCAGAAATAGGGCTTCCCTGGTGGCACAGTGGTTGGGAGTCCACCTGCCGATGCAGGGGACGCGGGTTCGTGCCCCGGTCCGGGAAGATCCCACGTGCCACGGAGCGGCTGGGCCCATGAGCCATGGCCGCTGAGCCTGCGCGTCCGGAGCCTGTGATCTGTGGCGGGAGAGGCCACAACAGTGAGAGGCCCGCGTACCGCAAAAAAAAAAAAAAAAAAAAAACCAGAAATAAGTTCACTGATAGGACCTCTGACACAGGGGGGCTGTATGATATGGTTCAGCAGGGCAAAGAGGTGGGGAGGCAGGGCAAGAAAAGGGTCTGACAGACAGTGAATAATGGGACATCTGCTATCACCTAGCGGGTGTGGAATCCCTCCTATCCAGAACGTGAGTGCAAGTACAATGAGGGATGAATATGGACCCACCTAACAACCATCTGCAGGTGAGCAAAATATTCCAAGAAGCCAGTGGAGACACAACATTCAAGTAATCCAAGAGTCATGGCTTAATCCCAGCCTTTAATAATGCTCCTGTTAGTATTCATGCTATGGCACGTTTTTTTTATTTTAGTAAAAACAAAAAAACAAAAACTCTCTTTGAGGGAAACAGCATATACAGGATGATTAAGGTTAACATCAACACTCATAAATCATGTAGATGGTAAGTATCTTAGGATCCTTAGGTTTCATAAAGCCTTTCGACTGGATAGAGCAAATAAGGGGTTCTGCACCCATCACATAAATTTAACCACACTCCCCATCCCCAGCCTCTTCCTCTTCACACCGAGATGGCAACAAAACTGCCTAACCTATGCCTTGAAGTCTAACACCTTCTCTGAAGTGATTCATGTATCATCCTTGCCTGAAAGATAGACGTGGACTCTAATGCATACGCACACCAGGAAAGAGACTCAAAGTTCAAGGTCCCTGTTTCACATTCGGTGGATCTCTGCTCTTTTTGACCACTTCAGCTTTAAGATCATTTAATCCATTACTGACTGAGCTGGCTGCTGCACCTCTAGGAATGTATGTTACTTTTTTTCTGCCTTTATTTTTAAAACTCTGTTATTAAATACAGGTACTCAAGCATGTACATTAGGATTTATATTCCTCAAAAATTTATTGCTCTCTGCATAGTATGTCTTACCTGTATTTTTTCTTGAATAACTAGACTTCCCATAATAGTTAAACACTGGGTCAAATAGCTGCAGTGTACTCAGATATACACTGTTCTCTGATTATTATTTAAGCCTTATTCTATATACTATTCATATCATTATATTTTTAAAACAACACACAACTTGACTGGCATCCAAAAAAGTTAGTACAGGAGTTATTTAATACTCTGAAGCCTCTGGCGGTAATGAATAGACTCTAAGTTTCCTTTTTTTTTAATTGAAAATACATTTTTATGAAAAACTTATTTAAAATTTGAAATAATATTTTAAAAAATCAACACACATGGAAAGGCATAGTTTACGCTGCTCATCTGAGTATTAGATAAGTACTTTGTAAGTTTTAATCTTAGCAATTTTGTCTGATGCTTGAGGATGTTAGTTAACACAGTTGAGGGCCTGTCTCAGTTGAGTTTAATTTCTGAAAGGTATCTTACACAGTGCTCTGCACAGGTGTTCACCAAAACACTATTCTGCAGATACAAAGAGAAGATGATTTATAAACTACAGAAGATACCATTAAAAGAAAAACTTTTAATCTTAGATACTAATTCATAAGAACACCTATTAAAAGGCATTTGGGGCAATGAGATATATCATGCAATTTAGCTAAAGTATCAGAGGTGTTTTATGTAATCCATAATTATCAAAGTTAGTGCTGATATCTATGATTTTGTTTTCTAGATTTTGTAACCTCATCGTTCTCTAGGTTTCAAATATAAGCAAGAGGATGCATTGTTAAAAAAATTTTTTTTTCCTTATCTGCCTAGGTATAAAGTTAAGTTGAAGGTCTCAAATGAGAGTTAAATGTAAAGAAAAGTAAACTAAAGACATCTTTTGTTTTCTCAGCTTCATAAGTCTACATTTCTAATATTATTAGATGACAAAAATAATTCTGAATTTGTTAAGAACTGGAATAATTATGGCTCCACAGTGAGGGTAAGGCATGAAGGCACAATTTAAGTTTCCAATGCCAACTGTGGCCAAAGGGAACTGAGGTTCAACTCAGTGATTCTGAGATCTTAACCACATGCACATTGGAAAAAACCAGTTCAAATTTTTAAAGTCCACATGAAACCATAAATTCTTAAAACTTTCTAATAGTAAGAGAACTGGGTTGTTTTCAATCCATAAATATAAGAAAATTCCTAGCCTGCTAATAAATATTTCACCATGAATATCATTCATAATGGAGAAATTATTAAACAAGACCAAAGTTTGCTTTTCCAATTTTATTGATTCAAAAATAAAATATTCAAACTGCATAAATGAGAAAACTTTGCATTGTCACATTCTACTGGGAGGATCAAAATAAAAGGCATCAATGGTAAATAATTTTGCCATTTCATGAAAACACTACTATTTTTAGTAAATTTTGTAATAGCTCATACTTACTGTTCATAATATTCCAAGTACTGTGCTAAGTTTCATATTCATTATCTACAGAGGTCACAAAATGTGTGCCAACTCAGTCTTCCCTATCCACTAGAAACAGAAATAAAAATGAATCCAATGATAAGAAAGCATTAAGGTACATTTTAAGAGAACTGCTCAATTTTTAAAGTACCTTATTTTAACTTTGCCATAATCCCACAAATTAGAACAGACCAAGTATCTTTTCCCCATGCTAAGGATGAGTAAATACTTCTGGATAAATTCCTCACTAGAATTTGGGGTCAGATCCAGGACTAGAATCTAGTTCTCTTTTATCTAAATTGCATTGAAGACGTGAAAATTAAATCTACTATAAAAACAGTAGTGACGGGCTTCCCTGGTGGCGCAGTGGTTGAGAGTCCACCTGCCGATGCAGGGGACACAGGTTCGTGCCCCGGTCCGGGAGGATGCCATGGAGCGGCTGGGCCCGTGAGCCATGGCCACTGAGCCTGCGCGTCCAGAGCCTGTGCTCCACAACGGGAGAGGCCACAACAGTGAGAGGCCCGCGTATAGCAAAAAAAAAAAAAACCAAAAAAAAAAAAAAACCAGTCGTGACTATCAACAGGTTAAAAAAAATTCTCAGGATATTCAAGGAATAGGTTTGAGATGTTTGTTCTTACAGTGAACCCAGTGGGTACCACTATTATCACAAGTGTCATAATGTACTAAACTGGTGGTTTAATCTGTCTGTCTCCCCCATAAATCTGTGAACTTCTGGAGAGAAGGGACCTTGTTCCATTCAACTTGGTCTCATGAAACTTAACAACTCTTTATTAATAAAAGGTTTCAGAGAGGACTGAAAAGGGAGCTGAGCCTGGCACCTGAAGAAGACGGCTGGACAAGCACAGTGGGAAACTCGGAAGCAGCAGTTCAAAGAAATTGTAAACAAACGAAGGCCTGAATTACCTCCCAGGAAAATTTGACACAGGGCAATCAAATTGGAGACATAACCTTTAAAAGTTACAAATAGAGTCATTTAATCATCCTGACAGAAAGATCAGGTCATTACTAAGAGAGGGAAAAAAAAAAATCAAACTGACTTCACCCTTCCCCATGGCAAAATTCAATAACAAAAGATAACAGAGTCATGCCTATAAAAAACTCAGGAAATAAATGTTCTTCCAATGAAACAACTGCAATCCATTCTGAGCACATCAGTTTTATTTCTGATCTTCAGTTTATTCATTAGAATGCCTACCTCACAGCATGTAGGGAAGGTACATGGCAGCATGTCTTTTTAATAAATATTAGCTTCTCTTCCTTTCTACAAAGTAGAGAATTTGGAAGTGCTTAGAAGTAATTTCTCATATATAATGGTACTGATTTTATTTACTCTATTAAAAAATGCAAAGGTAAACTTCACCTCAATTCTTATATGAATGATCATAAACAATGAGGTCAGATCTACTTGAGGCGTTTACTGCAGTTACATCTACAATGTGACTTATCTGAATATATTTTAGAACTTTAATTGCTGAATAGGCAATTTTTTCCAAAGACTCAATTGAACTGACAAAAATATGAAGCGCTATATTCTGCACAAAGTTTCAGTTTACAAAATTCATTATATATAAATAGAAAATATTTCTATTTCAGAATAAAGTAGATACATAAATATAAAATGTTTCTATTTCAGAATAAAGTGAAGTTATTCTTTAAGCAGATTTCTTTTTCTCTAAATAGAGTTTAAGTTCCAATTAGTACATTTGAACTACAAAAAGTATAAGGAGCTGATCATTTTACATAATTCCTTCTGTAACAAGGCTTTGATATTTTTCATCCATGAAAGTTTAATCTGAGTCTTTATCTACTACTATTTCCTCGTTAACAGGTTTTCTTTATTTTTCTTCTACATTCTATCTTCACAAAATAATTTTCTTCCTTTGGTAAGTGACTTTGCATCTTAATTAAACACAGAGGAAGATATCTATCACCAGTCATTTCATTACATTTATCAAAAATTCAAGAAGCTGTTAGGAAACCCTGAAAGTGTTTTCAGAATGTAAATTAAAAATATACAGTTCTAGAATTTATAGCAACCAGAACTAAACAAATTGCTTGCAAGTGCTGAAATGTAGTTATGCTATTTCTAAATGTATTATTAAAGATAATATACTTATAAGTAAGTGCTGTTTTTTAAAAAACAAAACTTTCTTTACTCCTTAGTTTCCATATATTTAACTCTTGGTCAGAATGCCAAGTAGAACATATCAGTTTTAAATTCCACTTGAAAGTTTATTTTCTGAATTAATATCATTGAGAACTGTAGTGAGAAACAACGAAGGAAACTGTCTCTTGAACTCAGCCTTAGAGATTGACCTCTTTAAAGGATGAATGCACATCACCAAGTTAAATCAAGGTTGCTAATATTTACAGCCAGGATTGAACAAAGAGATAATTTTTTTTAATGAAATGATCTGAGGAAAGTCCTCTCTTCAGCAAACCCTATATTTTTTATGTACAGGAATAGAATCTAAATTGCTGAGTTCTTTCCTTTTTTCCCCACTTTTATAAAGGGCAAAATACAAATTTGGCAACACCCCATAGAAGACAAAGTTTTATATAAATAGTTGAACAGGAAGTAGGTGAAAGCATTTTTTGAAATGTTTCAGGATAAGGTCGGATCCATCTTAAGGGCTTCGATAATCTGGCCCACAGTCTTAATTTCTACTCTGTTTGCTTTGATTCTCCTTCCTGTAAACCCTTAATGAGTTAAACTCATTTCCTTACTCCCCTAAAAGGCTTTCACTTTTTCTCTCTGTTATTTTGTTCATGAATACTCTCTCTCTTCTTTCTGGTCCTCCAAAGCCCATCACTCTTTAATATGCAACTCAAACTTATTTCACTAAGGAAGTCTTCCTCAGCACAAAGTACTTCCTCTGCCCTCGAAACCCTAGAGCCATTGTCTATACAATTCTCATGCATTTCTTTCTGAGGTGTCCTAGATGGTTGCTTAGAACTTATTTTAATCCAAAATGTCTTTTCATGTGTATGAGTGTCCGTCCAGTACTTTAATACATATCCACAGCACTTAACAGAGCTCACAACAGAGTGCTCAAGAGCATACATCACTTCCTGAGAGCTCTTTTAGAAGTCAGCCAAAGCATTTCCAGGACAATTCTTACCTTTCCTGCAAAATGGCTCATATGTCTGACTAATAGCTCTTTGGGTGAAAAAAGCCTGGTGCAATACTGTTGTCCTTTAACACTAGACTCACGGGAAATCCATTTAAATCTGAAATAGGCCAGGACACATCACCATTTATTTTGAAGAGTCTGGCTGCTCTGCCTGAACACGCAAGTGCAGGAGCAAGTTTTCCAAGATTCATTGAGCTGTGAGCCTGAGCTGTATACCTCAGATTAGAACCAAGCTGAAAGATCTGCAGACTCTTAAAACATTTATGACATGTTGGTCAGGGGCAATGGATGACAGCCCAAGGAAACAGTAATATGATACTGAGCTCTTCACCTTGAGGTGACTGGTTAAAACTCAGCTTGGGATCACGAAAAATTTATAGCCCTCTAATGCAATAAAGAAAGCTATTTGTGACCCAGGGAAAGTGACCGTAAGACAAGGGCCACTACCACTGGTCCACAGTGAGAACTGAGACAAAGGCACGCAGCCTTAAGGGAAGTTAAAACATACATATGCACATATGCTTGCAAACACATGCCAACACACACACACACACACACACACACACACACACACAGAGTGGAATAAATACTGTTTTCAGCAAAGAATAGACTTCCTTTGGGGCAAGCCCAAGATTTATTCCCTACCCCCTTACTCTTTTAGAAGCTGTCTTGAATTTTAAGGTATTAAATGATGGGTAAAATGAAACTGCTAAAGCCTGTTCCCCTTACTGTCAATCAAAAACAAAGGTGTGAATTTGATAACTGCATGGATAAGTAATGATGTTTCTAGTTCCTTCTACACGCATAGTATTTTTTATTAATCCCGAAGATTTCTTGGAGGTACCTAAGTTGTAATGAAAAAGAGCATACAACTTGGCATGAGAAGATTTAGTTTGAGTCTCTGCCAAAATGAAGTTGGAGGACCTTGAGCAACTCACTCAATCTGTATGAGCCCCAGACCGCTCATCTACAGAATGGAGATGACAAGCAACTATGATCGCATGAGGTTCGGAAAGTTGACGGTTAAATGAAAAAATTTTACTAGAAAAAAAATTTTAACTCTGACCACTACTAATGTAAAACCACAGTCACTTTTTTGTCCTTACTGGGGAAAGTTACACTGAACACTGGTCAAATTTCCTACTCTGGGCCTGAACAAAACAAGAAACTTTAGACTTAGGTGATCTTCCAAGCACATGCAGAGCTTGGATGATAAATTAAAAGGGAACTATCAGACACAACTTTAATAATGCTTTGAAAAAGACAACCTGAAACTAAAAATCACATCCCCATGCCCCCCATTAGTGTAAGATGGAGTTTCCAACCCTTTTGTGGATTGCAACTAAAAATCTTTTGACATAACTAATTTAATCCTTCTTAAAAGATACACACAGCCAAACATGCACATACACAAACAAATACATAGTTGTCTTCTAAGAGCTATGTTCTAAGAAAAATTTCCAGAACTAATGACAATTCTGCTAAATAATATCTGAGGCAAAGCATATTGGGACCAAAATTTTAATAGGATGTTTTTGTATTAATTATTTATGTAATCTAGATGATAATATTTTGGTTACTTCAAAATTATCATCAAAAGATTTCAGCTTTTTCCAAATCTATAGCAACTTTTAAATGATTTTTTTTAGTATTTCTCACTGCAAAAATGTTTTTAACTTTTTAAGGAACTTTAGTTGGAAAACTTTCATAACAAATCAAAGAAGCCATAATTTTTTTTTGTTTGTTTGTTTTGTTTTTTTGTTTTTGCGGTATGCGGGCCTCTCACTGTTGTGGCCTCCCCCGCTGCGGAGCACAGGCTCCGGACGCGCAGGGTCTGGACGCGCAGGCTCAGCGGCCATGGCTCACGGGCCCAGCCGCTCCGCGGCATATGGGATCCTCCCAGACCGGGGCACGAACCCGTATCCCCTGCATCGGCAGGCGGACTCTCAACCACTTGCACCACCAGGGAGGCCCAAAGAAGCCATAATTTTAAAAGTCCTATTCGTTAATATTATGTGTCTAGTCAAATTCAGCACACTGCCTTGAAGTGCTTCAATAAATGTTTGTTGAATAAATGAAACAATAAATGAATGAAATAATGAATGAGTAAATGAATGATGACTAAAGTTTGTCTGCCAGGGTTTTGTAAATCTTTCTACATATGTAGATTTCTAGTGGGGGACAGTGAGCTCTTCCTTTCTCCATTGACAGCTGCATAAAAATACGAAAGAAATCCATCCAAACCACAGGCACATGTTGGATAAGAGATAATATCTAGGGTTGACTAGTCAAACAAGTCCTCATTCAGATCCTGCCAGGAGAACTGAGGTTTCATAAGGCAAACACTTGAATTTAATTTTCCTCATTTCCATTACATTTGCTTGGCACAGACACTGAACTCCATCAGAAGAGAACCATTAAGTACATCACCGTAATCCTCTTGAACATTCAAGTTCACTCTGTGCCATGATTTTCTTTTTAACTTTCCTTCCTTTTTAAAAAAAAAAAAAAAGTTTTAAAAATGATTCCTCAAAAATAATGTATGGCTTTAGTAAGTTAAGAATTTTCAGTTCTTTTACTTGTCACTGCAACTTTCTTTTGGACTTAGCTTGATTCATATTCATAACTAGTACTTGACATAGGTTCTTACGTTTGCTAGTTGACTGTCAACTTAATCAAATCATTTACATCACACAGCATTAAGATACCACATTTTGGCAATACACTTCATGCCACATGCCTGAAAACTTTAGGATTTCAGATGTTCATCAGTGGAAATGTGGATTGTTGATGATTAGTTTGCAGATCCTTCCCTGAAAGTCAACATAAGCCTTCCTGTAAGTCATCTGATGAGTTGCAAAGACTACATTGGATTTTCAACAACTACAGAAGGTAGAGACTTCTAATGACTAGACAAGAACAAGTCAGCTTAAATAGATGTTAATCATGCATTTGAATCACCAGCCCATCTTTCTTGTCGGATTTTTTTAGGTTTTTAAAAGAATACCATTCACTTTATTCTCAGCCCATATAATCAGCCACCATTTGTTGTTGATATGGCCAAATATTATCCCAAATAAAACCATTTTTAGCTTGAATATTTTTGTAAGACCTGGAAATTTCAAGCACATGTAACAAAAGTTTACTCAAATATTCAAAGTGATGAATTAAAATTTCTGATATTCTGCAAATCCTAATTCTTTAAATGACAGTGAATAGATATACTATCGCTATACAGATGCTAACTCATAAATGATTCTAGCATGCACTGAGAATCCATTCCATTTTACGTCCGTCAGAACATCAAATACATACTTTCTAAAGACTCAGCTTCCATTAGAACAAAATAGATGAATAATGTATTTCTCTTTTAAAAATACGCTAGTGGGTTTTTTTGAACATAGGAAGAGTGAAAACTTGGTGCTGAGACATGCTTTCTGGAACAAAAGAAACTCATCCCATTATTCTTCATTGGAAGGGGGTATAACAAAGCAAAACCAAAATGCTGAGAAATGGATAGAGACTGTGGATTCTCTTTGACTTATCTTCTCAAGTACACAATACTGGACTGCAGCACATGTGCAGCCAATGTGTCCAAACCCAAAGGCTTCATACCAAGAGATCATACAGAGACAATGCATGAGCTTCTCTTGGGAAAGCTTGGAGGATCCTAAACCAAAGCTCTCCAGACTATGAAAATCAGCTTCCCTTCTGAAAAGCCTTTGAAGTATGTTTCTGGATAAGACAACAGTAAAATGAACCATGATGGGGTGGGAGGCCAGGATATTTGTAAAACAAGGCCTAGCTGGACTTAATAAGGTGACCCTCATACTTACCTGAGACTTTTATCTAGAAAATGAGAAAGGAGATCAAGCTATCATATTATTCTTGGCAACCCCTGATGGGCATGTCTACATGCACAGAATTAATTATGTAAAGATAGCAATAGGAAAAAGTAGACATTGGCTCTTTGCATACCCAAAGATTTATATTTGTCCAGAAGTTGAAGATAAATTCATTAACTGAGCAGAGGTTTAGGAAATTAAAATGGAGTAAAAGTGTTTGGAATTGGAATGAAGAATTAGACAGCTACAGAAAACAATTGATTGGTGACATGATCGCAAATGGACATTGTCATTGTCACTTGACATTTAATGCCTATGCTTTTCATGCATAGCAAAATAGAGTATTGGCTGCAAACAAACTTTGCCCTATTATCATTTTCTCAGCAAAGAATAAAACTTGTTCTTCTAGTTCACTACTAAGAGACCTGCTTTATTATTCTTGTTATTTTTATTACTAACAGTCCTATAGATTTAAAATTCCATTTGCCAACTAATTAACTAAGTACAGCTTCTCCTGTTTTTAATTTTATGTAAACACACCAACCAAAGAACAGGCCTGTCACAGAATGACACTCAACTGCACAGCTCCCAGTAAAGAACTCTTTCCCCTGCCTGATTGTGGGAGCAGTGGCTGACAGGAGAACCATGCTCACTGAAAGTAGATTATTTTGGATAAACAACAAATTTCACTTTTTAAGATATAAATAACAACTATTTGAATGATGAAGCAATAACATTTAGTGGGCACAGATGGCGTATCAATTTTGTGAAAGTCTCTGCTTCAGTAAACTGTTTCCATCGTTATCTGAATGCAGATACACGGAAGTCTTTTCGTTGCTCTAGACAGTGCTTTTGTGACCCTTCATCAACATCATATACTTCCTGAAATCTTCCTAGATTTATGGTGTGCTACTTTTCTTTAAGCAGACAAGGAAGTGTTAAATTGCTTAAGCTGATACCTAGTTTCTAAGACCCAAGCTGTCTTGCAGATAAGCAGCTATGAGCCAGAGGAAGGCCCCCAGTAACCTGATGCAGAGCCTGATGGTTAAGCAGAGGTGCTGTAAAATACGGGGAGACCAGGGACCAAGAATCCATATCTCTGGACAACTGGGTGTTTCTGTTTGTGATACCAGCACTTGCTTCAAGTGTGAAGCCCCATAATCTATGCAGGTATAACATTTTGGATAAGATGATAAAGCAACCTGTCCTATTTATTTGAGTAAATATTTTCCTGTGTGGTAGATGCAATTTATTTTAATTATAATTCAAACATCTTTGATATTATGAATCATTTTCACTTTCTGAGTAATAATTAAACCCTCTTATTCTCAGAGAAAAAGAAAACAAAACTTTGATCTTTGATCATTGAAGTCTTCATCACTCTTCTCTATTTATATTCATTTTCTTCACTAATTTAAATAACTGTACGGTCTAGGTCAGGTGATTTCAACTGATAGCAAGAAGTACAATTCATCAAGAAGATAAACAAACAAAAAAAGGACCCCTACTTCCCAACCTACTTCAAGTGCAGGACATTTATATAATCACTGTTAATCCCAAAATTTGAGAGATTAGAAATGCAAATGAAATAATGTAGATGCCATATTAGCTAGTGATTAAAAGTATGGATTTTGGGGGCCTCCCTGGTGGCGCAAGTGGTTGAGAGTCCGCCTGCCGATGCAGGGGATACGGGTTCGTGCCCCGGTCTGGGAGGATCCCATATGCCGCGGAGCGGCTGGGCCCGTGAGCCATGGCCGCTGAGCCTGCGCGTCCGGAGCCTGCGCGTCCGGAGCCTGTGCTCTGCAACGGGGGAGGCCACAACAGTGAGAGGCCCGCATACCGCAAAAAAAAAAAAAAAAAAAAAAAAAAAAAGTATGGATTTTGGAATCATACTGTCTTGATTCATTTCTGGCTCGACTACTTATCAGTTATGTGATATTGGATAGGCTACTCAACCCATGAAAACTCAGTCTCCTTATCTGTAAAATGGGTGTGATAACGTAAACTACTTCAAAGGATGTGGTCCCTATAAAGCATTCAGGGTATACAGGGCTCACAACAAATGCAGGATGAATGTTAACTCTATTATTATTTCACACTATTTTCTAATGATCTAAATATCTTTAATAAGATGCTTTCCTTTAAGAGGTTTTACATACAGTAGGGAAACTATAGTCAAGTCAAAACTTCTAACCTGAATCTTTTGTAGAATCTTATAGAGAGATAGTCAGAAGAATAATTGCTTTGCTTGGGAAAGGAAGATTTAACAATAAATATGGAACTAGAAATCTATGTTAACATAAAGGTTATGTTAAACTAACTTGGGAAAGCCAGTATTAAGCAGATTTCCATCTGAAGTATTTGAATTTCTAGACAAGAGGCAAACATATAATTAATGTTACATGCAGCTATTTTTTAATATAAAAAAGAAGGCAAAAATACAGTATTCTATTTTTACCAAAGGTCCTGTTTAACTTCCATGAACATGATGCTTTGGCTATATTACAAATGGCATATTTATACGTAAGGTCGCAAATAAATGGTGAGAAAAAAATTCAAGAAATTATGAGAACTAAAGAAACATGCATGATAATAAAGGAATCTTTGGGAGGGGGCAGGAATGCAGCCTATATAATCACATCTATGAGGGTAAATAATATTTACAACAAAATTTAAGTTTAAATTAGATTTAAATTATATGCAGCACCTTAAAGTTGACTAAGGAAACTTTAAAACAGTATTGCAAGATGAGGGTGGTTGCTTATTTTCCCTGTAGCATTTTTAGGCCTAAAGAATGAAAATGTCTGTAAAAATCTCTTTGACACCTTTAACAACAAGCTTATCTTCTCCAGAGAAAAATGTTAACTTCTAACCATTACTGCTAATCATGAACTTCCATACAAATGACTCTAGGAAGATTTATTTCATAAGGTGCAGAGTTTCAGATGTAACACTGAAGAATGACAATGCATGTTATACACTGTATAGCTATTTCTGGTCTCAGAATTCTAGAGTCTGCATTGCAGGGAAATTAGAGTGACTACTTCAGAGGGGCTTTAATGAAGATCTAACTGGACTATAAGAGGAATGGGAGACAACTCATAATTTCCTTTTAAAGTGTGATGAGACTATGTTGTTTACATCATGAAATTGCCCTGCACAATTTGGAAATACTTCAAAATAGAATCCAAAGGGAGTCAGGAAGAACCATACATATTCAACATATTTTGTCAAACACTATGTGACTTAGCTGTAATAACGATTGGAAAGGTAGAGGCTGAGGAGGAATGCACAGATAAAGCCAACCCCTCAATAATTCTAGGTGAGTGAATAAAAGTACAGTAAGCAGCAAAGTTTGCTAAAACAGTTAAAGTAAATAGTTTTTGATACTCCAAACCTAAGCTAATCTGACCTCTTGGAAGATAAAGTTGAAAAGAAATTGTTTGTAAAAAAACAGTGTGACTTGGGGGTGGGGGGAGGATATTCTTTAAAATAGAGATTAAAGGTACATAAAAATGTAAAAATTGTGCAAAAGGAAAAAACCACATCTTTCTCAATGTAACCACTTTGTTTGCAGAAGCCAATACAACCCTCCTGCTTTCCCAGACTCATCAATTCCCTTTCCCTAGAAACAAGTCTAGGTGTTTCTTGAATTCATCTATGCTCTCTTCCAGTTGCCTTTCCCAGTAATTTATTCCATATGTTTATCATCTCGTTCACGACATACTCTCCCCATCATGGAAAGCAGACGGAGGCTACTCTTCAGGCTGACATCTGGCTGTCTCTTTCACAAAGCTGAGACCCTTTCAATACTTCTCTTAGGTTTCCCCTTTACACACCCTGAACTGATTGAGCTACTGCTGAAATGTTCTTCCGCATCCCCTGCGAAAACCCACAACCAAGAGTTCAGTGAACTTCATTCTATAAATAACAACTCATTACACATATACAGGCTTTATCATTTTTATAAATAGCTTAAAGAGTAACATGAAATGCTCTGCATTTCTATTTTTGTGATATTTTGTTCCATTTGGGAATTAATTTCTTTAGGAGGAGCATTTTCCATCATACAGAGTCACAGCATGATTATTGTGTTTGCCCTATAGAAATCCATCAGTCACGTTTAATTATTCTAACTCCATTTATTTCAAATAAGCTCAACCACATATGAAACTTTCAACTTTAAACGTATGCATGGGGCTTCCCTGGTGGTGCAGTGGTTGAGAGTCCACCTGCTGATGCAGGGGACACGGGTTCGTGCCCCGGTCCAGGAAGATCCCACATGCCGTGGAGTGGCTGGACCCGTGAGCCATGGCTGCTGAGCCTGCTCGTCCGGAGCCTGTGCTCTGCAATGGGAGAGGCCGCAACAGTGAGAGGCCCACGTACTGCAAAAAATAAATAAAGGCATGCATGCACATGTGTATTTATATGTAAAATGTGATATATAAAACTATAAATGCATAAAAGTCATTTACACAGGTGGATAAACATGTATTTAATTATCTTGTGATTTTTGTCTTAAACTGTACAATTTAGAAATGTGTTGTCTAATTTTCAGACATCTCTCTTTTATTAATTTCTGACTTCATTCCATTATGGTCAAAGAATATATTCTGTATGGTTTCAATCCTCTTATATTTATTGAACCTTGTTAAATTGTTCAGAATATAGTCTAGCTGGTGAATGTTCTTCTGTTGGGTGGAATGTTCTACAAAGATGAATAAAATCAAGTTGGTTGAGAGTGTTTTTCAGGTCTTCTATTTCCTTACTGATTTTCTGCCTAACTGTTCTATCAATTTCTGAGAAAGGAGTGTTAAAATCTTTAACTAAAATTGTAAAATTTTTCTATTGTCTCTTTGCAGTTCTATCCATTTTTGCCTCAAATATTTAGAAGTTATGTTACTAGTTGCATATACTTTAGAATTTTTATATCCTTTTGATGAATTGACACTTTTATCATTATTAAATATGTCTGTAACCCTGATAATCTTCCTTGTTTCAAAATCTATTTTGTCTATATGGATCAATGGAACAGAATAGAGAGCCCAGAAATAAACCTACACACCTATGGTCAATTAATCTTCGACAAAGGAGGCAAGAACATACAATGGAGAAAAGACAAGTCTCTTCAGCAAATGGTGTTGGGAAAGTTGGACAACCACATGTAAATCAATGAAGTTAGAGCACTCCCTCATGTCATACACAAAAATAAACTCAAAATGGCTTAAAAACTTAAATATAAGACATGACACCATAAAACTCCTAGAAGAGAGCATAGGCAAAATATTTTCTGAAATAAATTGTATCAATGCTTTCTTAGGTCAGTCTCCCAAGGCAATAGAAATAAAAGTAAAAATAAACAAATGGGACCAAATTAAACTTATATGCTTTTGCACAGCAAAGGAAACCATCAACAAAACAAAAAGATAACCTATGGAATGGGAGAAAATATTTGCAAACAATGCAGCCAACAAGGATTTAATTTCTAAACTATACCAACAGCTCATATAGCTCAGTAACAAAAAATCAAACAACCCAATCAAAAACTAGGCAGAAGGCCTAAATAGACATTTCTCCAAAGAAGACATACAGATGGTCAATAGGCACATGAAAAGATGCTCAACATCACTAATTACTAGATAAATGCAAATCAAAACTACAATGAGGTATCACCTCACGCCGGTCAGAATGGTAATCATTAAAAAGTCTACAAATGATAAGAACCTGCTTTATAGCACAGGGAACTCTACTCAATACTCTGTAATGACCTATGTGGGAAAAGAATCTAAAAAAACAAAAATTGAGTAATGTATACGTATAACTGATTCATTTTGCTGTACTGTACTGAAACTAACACAACATTGTAAATCTATTAAATGAAAAAGTAAAAAAAAAAAAAAAAAAAAAAAAAACCAGTAACAAGTCAGGTTAAAAAAAGAGTCTACAAATAACAAATGATGGCGAGCATGTGGAGAAAAGGGAGCCCTCCTACACTGTTGGTGGGAATGTAAATTGGTACAGCCACTATGGAGAACAGTATGGAGGTTCTTTAAAAACTAAAAACAGAGCTGCCATAGGATCCAACAATCCCACTCCTGGACATATATCCAGAGAAAACTCTAATTTGAAAAGATATATACATGCACCCCTATGTTCATAGTAGCACTATTTACAATAGCCAAGACATGGAAGCAACCTAAATGTCCATTGACAGATGAATGGGAAAGAAGATGTGGTAAATATATACAATGGATTATTACTCAGCCATAAAAAAGAATGAAATAATGCCATATGCAGCAACACAGATGGACCTAGACATTGTCACACTAAGTGAAGAAAGTCAGAAAGAGAAACAAATACCATACGATATCACTTATATGTGGAATCTAAAATATGATACAAATGCACTTATTTACAAAACAGAAGCAGACCCACAGACACAGAAAACAAATGCATGGTTGCCAAAGGGGAAGGGGGGAGGGATAAATTAGGAGTTTGGGGTTAGCAGATACAAGCTACTATATATAAAATAGATAAACAACAAGGTCCTGCTGCATAGCACAAGGAACTATATTCAATATTCTGTAATAAACCATAGTGGAAAAGAATATGAAAAAGAATATATATATGGATTACTGAATCACTTTGCTGTACACCAGAAACTAATACAACATTGTAAATCAAATATACTTCACTTTTTTAAAATCTATTTTTTCTAATATTAAAATAGCCACTCCAGCTTTCTTTATATTTCTACTGAATTTCTGAAAATATATATGGTTGAGTCTTGCTATTTATCCAGTATGATAATACCTGCCTTTTAATTAGGGATGTTTAGACTGTTTAACATTTAATGTAATTATCATTATGTTTAGGTTTAAATCTGTCATTTTGCTCTGTATTTAAGTAAATACTTACAAGTCATGTAAATACTGAACTCTCACACTGGCTTGGTAACAGCACTACCATTTAAGAAACAAAAGATTCCTTAACAAAAGAATTTTAATTAAGAACCATAGAGGGACTACACTGGTGGTCCAGCAGGCAAGACTCTGTGTTCCCAATGCAGGGGGCCCAGGTTAGATTCCTGGTCTGGGAACTAGATCCCGCATACGTGCCGCAACTAAGAACCCACATGCCACAACTAAAGATCCCACATACCGCAACGAATATCCTTGTGTGCTACAGCTAAGACCCAGAGCAGCCAAAATAAATAAATAAATAAATAATTTAAAAAGAACCATAGAAATAAACTGATGTTCTAAAACTCTCCTTCTTGTCCCCAGAGGGTACTACAAAGAGATCTAATTCCATTAACTTCAATCAACTATGGAAAACAAATAAGAGATCATGATCAAAATATTTGTTTTCATAAAAAGCTCATTCTTTTTCTTAGCACACAATTATACTTTTTAAATGATGGTTTCACAATCAAACCTGCATGACAAAATGTTAACTCTCTAGACAAATTCAGCAGGACTTTGCAACCTACATTCCTTTTGGCCAGGGGTCCCCAACCCCCAGGCCACAGACCAGTACTGGTCCACGGCCTCTTAATAACAAGGCCACACAGCAGGAGGTGAGCGGCGGGAAGTGAGCAAAGCTTCATCTGCCGCTCCCCATCGCTCCCCGTCACTTGAATTACCTCCTGTACCATCTCCCCCACCCCACCCCCATCCGTGGAAAAACTGTCTTCCACGAAACTGGTCCCTGGTGGCAAAAAGGTGTGGGACCGCTGCTTTTGGCAACATTACCAAATACTTTTAGTTTCTGCCTCACCTTACATTATGCACTCACAGTCTGTGCTAAAAATTTATTTGTAACCTACCTTTTAGGATCACACCTAAAGTCATGCAATGAGGCCTATAAAGCACCAATATTTTATTTGCATACATAACCACATATCTACTTTTTTTTTAATTAGCAAACAAATTTCAAAGTAACTGTTCTCCCCAAAACACCAAAAACCCAATAATGTTGGTATTGAAATACCACTTGCCACTGAAAGGAACTAGAATTCCTTGGATAAATGTCTAAGTTTAGGTCTGGGATAGGAAATGATCAAGAGGAACCTGTAGAATTTTGTCATACTGTGTAGCAAGGAAGTTATCAGAGTTCTGTGAAAGGGCTCAGTAGCCAATTTGGATAAAAGATGGGGCGAATTAAGCACTAATAAAGATAATAACTACAGGGCCTCCCTGGTGGCGCAGTGGTTGAGAGTCCGCCTGCCGATGCAGGGGATACGGGTTCGTGCCCCGGTCTGGGAGGATCCCATATGCCGCGGAGCGGCTGGGCCCGTGAGCCATGGCCGCTGGGCCTGCGCGTCCGGAGCCTGTGCTCCGCAACGGGAGAGGCCACAACAGTGAGAGGCCCACATACCGCAAAAAGAAAAAAAAAAAAAAAAAAAAAAAAAAAAAGATAATAACTACAAAGTATTGACACATTAAATTTATGAGTTTTTAATTATATTAAAACACACACACACAGACATTGATCACTTTGGGCAGATGCTAGGAAAACAATTCATTATTTTGAACACTGATAAACAAAGGGAAAGAATTAGGCATGAATTCTTCCTTTTCTATAGAAATTGTAGCTCAGCATAACTGGAACAGATGATGATAGGAAGTTCTTCTTTCTAGAAATATTCCAACTAATAAGTGAAAAAAGAATACTAAAATTAGAAAATCACTTTTACTTTGCAATCCCTAATGAATTGACAGTTCCAGTGAATGTTCATCTAAGTCAGATTAGAGGGAGCAAAAATCAGACATTATTTATCTCCCAGCAGAAGCACGAAACTCCCATTATATATGGTCTTACCCAAACATGAACTTAATTCTGATCAAGCCTCTAGCTCTAATTACCAAGTTGAAGGAAATTCTGGGAACAGAGGGACACATTAACAAACACCTTTGGGAATGCAGTAACAAAATTCAGACTGTGGGAAACTACAGGGATATTACCTAATTTCTTCACCAACAGGAACAAAGAAAACAAGAGATAGAGAGGCAAACTGCAGATGAAAAAAAATTTAAGAGACATAGCAACCAATTGCAAAAAATTTGGATCCTGATTCAAACAAAAGAAATGTTAAAAATTTATATAAAATCAAGGAAATGAAAATACTTCTGAGTATTCGGTGTTATTAAGAAATTATTGCTAATTATTGGGTGTCATGACAGTATTGTGATTACAGCAGAGAAAGAGTCCTAAACTCTTAGAGATAAATAATGAAATATCTGCATATGAAATAATATTTTATCTTGAATTTTTTCAAAATAATCCTGGCATTGGGAGGAAGTAGGTAGGAATACAGGCCATATATGGATCATCGTTCAGGCTGGTTGAGGAGAAATTAATTTCATTAAGCTATTCTCTATACTTTTGCATTTGCTTGTAACTGTCTATGACAAAAAATTCTATTAAAAAAAGGAAAAATTCTGCTCATTTTATTCAAACTAAATGACAAAGAAATTGGAGGAAACAAATAATTTTGTGATACTCTCGCAATACATAACAAAAGGAAAAATGGAGAGGTATGAAAATGTGAAATGAAGACCTATGAAAATAAGTCTCCACTACTTGGAAATATGCCATTTTCCTTGTTTTAAAGAGTGTAAAATGACCCTAGGAAGAGCTCTGATACTTGTCCTTAAGGCTGGTTTTCTCAAGGAAACAGAAGGTAAAGATATTAAGTAAAACCCCAAAACCTCTTCAGCAAACTTTAATGTACCAAGCAGCAGCTTTTCCTTTTAAATACACTTCAGCTTCCTCCATAAAACCTATCAATTTTATTTCCATTTATTGAATATGGTTAATTCTAGAAGAAATTTCTAGAAGAAATTTTCTGTCAAAACTACCTTACTCTATAACAATTCTAATTACCAATTTTATTCAAGAATATTTTATTTCCCAGGATGTCAGACATGATCCCTTATTGCATTTAATGAATGAACTGCTTGGGTCTTCTACATTTTTAGTGTGAGTGATATCTCTCATGCAATTGCAATGAGAATGCAGGAGAAGGGACATTCTTAATCTCTATATAAAAAACATAAATTTTTAACACAGCAATGAATTATACAATATTTTATTTCTTCTATGTCCCCCAGTCCCATCCCAGAATATCATATTACAGATTATTGTTACAGTGACATATGACATTTTTTAAATTTTGAGAAAGATAGGCAGTGAAATTCTACTTCAATTCTTCATGCCTCATCTTTTGCACAAACTACACCTACTTAAAATTTTAAAAATTGATTTATATTTACTTTGAGAGTGCAAGGGTGTTTTTACCTTAAAATTTGTCCCCCAAAAAGGGAAATCTATGAAATTCTGAAACTATATTTTATGAGAGACTGGCCTTAAAGACTGATATGCTTTTTCATCACAGCTACTTTATAGTGTTATTCATGACACATGAATACCTTGAAGAGGTATTCAGCTATTTCAGAAGCTATAGAAAATCAATAAATAGGACTTCGCTGGTGACGCAGTGGTTAAGAATCCGCCTGCCAATTCAGGGGACAGGGGTTCGAGCCCTGGTCCAGGAAGATCCCACATGCCACAGAGCAGCTAAGCCCGTGAGCCACAACTACTGAGTCTGTGCTCTAGAGCCCACGAGCCACAACTGTTGAGCCCACGTGTCACAACTACTGAAGCCTGCGCTCCTAGAACCCGTGCTCCACAACAAGAGAAGCCACTGAATTGAGAAACCTGAGCACCACAACGAAGAGTAACCCCTGCTGGCTGCAACTAGAGAAAGGCTGTGTACAGCAACGAAGACCCAACGCAGCCAAAAATAAAATAAAATTTAAAAATAAAATAAAATCAGTAAATAAAAAATGTTACACAGGAAGGATACAACTAAAAGCATTTGGCCCTACGTCTTATCAACAGTGGACAGAATATATTAAAGAGTAGGAGTTAAAAGTTCTCATCTAGGGGCTACCCTGGTGGCGCAGAGGTTGAGAGTCTGCCTGCCCATGCAGGGGGTGTGGGTTCGTGCCCCGGTCCGGGAGGATCCCACATTCCGCGGAGGGGCTGGGCCCGTGAGCCATGGCCGCTGAGTCTGCGCGTCCGGAGCCTGTGCTCCGCAACGGGAGAGGCCACAGCGGCGAGAGGCCCGCGTACCGCAAAAAAAAAAAAAAAAAAAAAAGTTCTCATCTAAATGGAGCAAAATTTCATTTTGGGACTATATTCATGTTTAATTCTCAATACCCTTTTAGAGTTTAATAAGTGCTCCAACAAAAGTTTTTTTTTAAATTTAGTTTAGTGTAAAACCTAATGATAGATTCAGTACTTACCACAAGTCCCAATGAAACAATTTAGACAAAAAGTGATATTAAAGAAACTGAGGCTGTTACTAAAAACTTTTCCCCCTGCCTCCATGAAATTCCCAAGGAAAGATTTTTTCTAGGTTTCTTGTCTTAATGAGAACTCCAAGAGTTATTTTCCACAAAGTCTGTTATTTACAGATTTCACCCCCATTTCACCCTCAAAGATGACCAGATATTTTAAAGTTTATACCTCAACATAACAATTCAGAAGTGAGTAATATGTATTATAGTTCCCTTGAGCTAATATAAAATTTTTCATCTATTTCTACTGAGAGAAGAAAACAAACCATTTGTCATAGAGCAAGATAATTTTTTTTTTCACTGTTGCCAAGTGAAACATGGAAATGTCAGGTGTGGGGAGAGGAAAACAGAAGAGATGAAGGTCAGGTATCCCTCCCCTTTCATCATGCCACTTCACCTAAAATAAACGGAGCAGAGAGTGATACCAGCCCCTATTCAGAGAATAATGATGACATATCTAAAGTCATAGTAACAAATATCAGAAACTGATGGCCTTTACATGAAACCGGGCCATCAGTATGACTACTAGACATACTTTAAAATAAATCCAAGCTCTTTGTTCTTTTCCTCATTATGGGTCTCTCATGGGTATATAGCTTACCACTGATCAGAGAAAGAGATCAACGTATAAGAACATTTTTTCTTAAATTCCTTTCACTCTTCCTGATCAACTCTTCCATCCTTTTGTTTTTAAAATATAAATCTGAAAAGTATCAACATACCATAAAAACCTATTTATGTACATGACCAATTTTCATAAAATCTCTATCTTATGTGAGAATATAGATAATTATTTATAGCATTTGGTAGGAAACTTTTTTTTTAATTTTACACTTTAGGTTAAAAACTGCCAACTTTTGTCCTTGGACAGAGAATGAAATACTGTGCTTAGGTTATATTTATTTCTATGCAGACTCTAAACCACAATATATATATATATGCATAAATGATTGAAACATTTAAATATATGAAGAGTATTTTAAAAATCCAAATAATTATTTCTAATATAGATACACCTTGAATAATATGAGAAGGTTCAGAGAGACTGAGTGTCTGCTATAGATTCAAAGAACAAATAATTGCTGAGAAGGGCTTTTCTTTTAAAGTTTTGCATGAAGTCATTATCATTCAGGGTGGAAGAAAGTAGTAGCTATTGATGGCCAAAAGTGTCAGATATCAACACACATCCATGTCTTTTGTATTTCTTGTCCTTCCAGCCACACCACATTGCTTCGTTTAAGGTACAAATTCGAGGAAACTCCTGGTTCTACCGTTCAGTGGTGGGCATGTGCTATTGAGAATGCTCAGGACACCCACCACAAAGGACAGGGGCACTGCAAGCTTTGTTCCAGGAGTGCTCAGAGATTCAAACAAGCACCCACTGCATTTTTCCCCTTCTCTATTCTTGTCAACCTATAGCTATTTGTTACTTACTTTCTGTTGACCAAAAACTGTTAGCACCATCCCACTTTGGACTTTTCTGTTACATTATAAATAATTCCCCTTTGGTCCTCTATCCTTCATTAAGATAATTTTAAATAAAGCATTAAATTCATTTCTTCTGATATTAACTAGTGGTCATGTTTCCTAACACTCTTGAATCACAAGGCTGGAAGAAATCATGTTCTCCTAAAAAGTACCAAATCAGTGATTTGTGATCTGTCCCCTAGGGTTAATATGCAGCTGGTACTCATCCAGGAAACCTTACTTACTCTCTGTCATGCTTATGTTTTTGTGATCACCTTGAAATTTCTTAACTCTTGGTTTCCATAATCTCATTTGTGATTTATAGACTCACTCCACTTTTTCTCACTGTCCCTGGAATGTTAATGATTCTCAAAGTTCATATCGTTTACACTCTTCTCTGCTGTTTTTCTTGCTGGAGTTTACCTACCTCTATGGCTCAACCTAAATATTTATGCCTCCCAGATTTGTAGCTTTAAGTCACATACCATTCCTGATCTCCAGATAAATAGCACCAATTTCACAGGGCCAAATTCTCCAAATGCCTCAAATACAATTTGCACAAAACTGAACTTTTCAGATTATTCCTTCACTCCTCCCCATTCCTTGCCTCAAACTCACACTCACACCCCCAATTTATCCTGCTCCTATCCTATTCATCCTCTAATTTCAATCAAGAGTAATGGCACCACTGTCTATCAAGAAATCGGAGATATATCCTTGACTCTTAGTGTCACCTCATCTAATAGGTTTTCCAAACCTGTAAAGACTGGATAACATATGTTCTTCTTCCCCCTTTCCATATCTACTACCACTGTCTCAGCTTGGCCCTTAATCTGATCTTGTCTGCACTATTGCAATAGCATCCTACCTGGTCTCCATGACTACAATCCCATCTCCCTAAAATTTACCTCCAAATCAGCTCCAGAGTGATCTTTCCAAAATTTAAAGCTGAGAACATTTATCCTTCAAGGATTCCTCACGTATAGGATCAGTTCAGAACTTCCACATGTCACAGTAGGCCCTTCAAAATCTTTCCATGGCCGCTGTTCCTTATTTTCATCCAACCTCTCCTTGTACATCTACATGTGGCATCTTTATTCAGCCATAATTGTGTTTCCTTAATGTACTGTGCTATATTTTTGCACCTACTGTTCATTCTGTGTGGCATGTCTTCCTTTCTATTTCTCTGCATCCAGCAGGAATTGACTAGTTTATGTTTCTGTTTTCTGGCTCAGTAACAAGCCAGTAATGTGCCCTTTCTGTCTTGGCTTTGGAACCCTTCCTCTGGAACTTCTCTGATGGATACACTTTGGTGAGTATGGCCCAGTGCTTCCAGTCTAGATTTGGCCTCAGCCAGTTGGGTAATGGCTAGATCTCCTGGCAAAATTCTTAGTATTCTTTAAGCCTCAGCTCAAACATTATACTCCTTTGTGAAGCCATCCCTGATCTTCCCAGTGTCATTAACTCAGGCTTTAAATAAATTCTGTTATACAGCTTTCATAATGTTGTAACAGTGTTTACTTCTCCCCTTCATTAGGTTATAAGCTCTTTAAAGGAAGAATGTAGTACTGATATTTATTTTACATGAACGATACCAAATAATGTCAGGAATATAGTAGATGCTTAATGCTTAACACATAATGATTGAAAAAATATATTTTTCAGTGTTATTTTTCTACAGTGAATATTCCCTAAGGACTAAAGAAATTCATGTTTCAATACATTGGAAGAATCTCATATTTAATCTTTGAGATTAAGATTATGGTTTCCCCAGGTTTCTGTTTATTCTCTCCAGTTTCTGTTTGCCTGTTGTTGTCTTACTCCCTTTTACCTAATCTTTTTGTTTTTATTTGCACGAAATAAATATTTATTGAGTGAATTAAAGAAATAGTAAATAAATGACTGAATTGATTTAGTAGTAAAAATTAAATCATCTCACTATATTTCCATTTTCTTATGAATAAACATGGGAAATAATCTCTGTTGGATCTTACGGAAGATCTTCAGGATATTTAAATGAAGCCTGAGACTCCTCCCTATTCTTCAGCCCCATTCTGTAGTGATTTACTTCTTCTCATGGGAATCAAGATGGTGACCACAGTCTACTTTTCTTAAGGTACATTAAGGCACATATGTCCTTTTCAAGCTAAAACTTGTCTGACCATAACAAATATGGTGAATTATGGAGTGAAAATTTCCTTTACCCCAAATTCCTCTGTTTGAAAATTATGCTCGTTTGCTTTTTAGAATATGTGATTTTTATGGAAGATTAGAGAAAACTGCTTTAGAACCTAACATCAAACTTTTCATAGCAAGGTGGCTGAGAGCACAGGCTAAGAAGAAGCAGCCTGCCTGGATTTGGATTTCAAGCCACAAATTGTTAGCTGTACATGGCAGACATTGTTGGCCACCTCTCCAGAGGCCAAAGCCCCCTGCCCATTAATCTTCCTTGTTAACAAAGTCCCATTTTGTTCACTTCCTCTGAGGGTCTATTTCTATTTCTATTTCACCCCAGGGAGTGAGTCTTTACTGGAGTAGGCCAATCCTGTGGGATTTTTCTCTTTTTCTGGTGATTGGTTTAGGCCTGAGCATATAATGTGATTCCAGCCAATGAGACATCAGCACAAGACTGCCTGTAGAGTTTCCAGCAAGGGATTCCTCTTTCTTAAGAAGAGAGCTGAGAAAAGGGCTTTTCCCTTTTTCTTTCTGTCTGGTGACAAAGTTTTCTGCCTATGTTAAATAGGCAACCATATATAGGAAAATATAGCAACCATCTTAAAGGGCAGCTGGTCTAGGAGGGCAAGACAATTTGCTAAGGACAGTAAAGTAGACAGAAGGAAAGAAAATGGGTCTTTGATGATGTCATTGACTTAATCAACCCTAGAGTAGCTCTACCTCTGGACATATAGTTAGGTAAGATAGTAAATATCCCTATCATTTTGTTTTCTTGTCATCAGAAGCATATTAACTGAAATACTCTGTGGCCTTAGGAAAGTTTCTTAACTTCTCTGGGCTTCATTTGCCTCTTTTGGAAAAAGTGAATAAGTTAATTAATCCTCATAGGATTCTTGTGACAATTAAATAAAATGATATATGTAAAACACTGAAAAAAGTTTCTATTTATAAAAATTAAATAAGTGCTCAAAAAATGATAATTATTTTTGTCATTGTTACTATTAATGAATTTAAATATGAAACTCTATAGAATTTTTCTTCCCTGATGCCTTCAAAGTTTATCCAAATAGGTGAATAAATTATAAAAGCCAACATTTCTATTTTGCTATGCTATCTATTAAAAAAGCAAATTTAATTTTTATCCCTTGAATATTCCTCCTCAGTCTATATTAAATTTTTAAGTAAAACTAATACACAAATATCTCCTTATTAAAAAACTTATCCTCAAAAAGAGAAAAATGATAGTAGTTCCAAAGAAGGTAAATTTTATGTTTAATATAACCTGAAAAATTCATATAATTACAGAGCAGAGAAAAATGAGTAAGCATATGATATAAACTACTCCATCCCATTTCCACCAACGTTTTCCTATTCTCTGTGTAGTGTTATTTTTGTTCTTATCCCAGATCTCTTAGAGGTGGAATCTTGCCAAGAATGCAAAAGTCTGTTCAACTCTGTCGTAGTTTTACAAAATTGGCAAATGTCCACAAAGACTTGAGGAAGGACCACCAAATTCAGCTGAGCTTTGAACTAAAGGCCCCAATAAAGTCAAGTTAAAATCTGATTAATATGGGAGAAACCAGAGAACTGAGTCAGCAGTGGTGGCATAGGAGCACTTCTTCAATTTCTTTGATAAGTAAAGAATAGGAAAGCCTTCTACACTGGAGAGAGAAAAAACAAACAACTGTTTTAGTAGTACTGGGGTAAATGCGAGTAATCTTCTCTTCTGATGCATTTCCCTGATCTCTTAGAAAAAAAAAAATTCTCTCAACAGCACAGGAAGAAAACTGCTTCTTTAACCCTCTGATGACAGAAACAAATTGTTTTGCAGCTCTGGGAAGAGATTTGTCACAAATGTGCAAACCAGGTCCTGTATCCTGGACACTGTACAGAGATGTAATATCATATTTTCAGAGAATTCCAAAGTGATCCCTTAATAACACAAGAGGGTTTTTTTTAAAGCAAAGCTCTATCTTGATGGTTTAACATGTATGGATTTTGTGTGTGTGATATCAAATGTAACTTTTAGTTTAAGCATTGTTATTAATTTGCTGTAATTCTCAAAGTACCCAGGAGACTTTATTTTTATAGCAATATAGTTTTTGAAAATGCTCACTCTGTTGTTGTTTAATGGACATGTTTAAAGCCAAATATATTTAAAACTAAATAGCTACTTAGGTAAACTGGGCAGTACAGAAGGCTTGGTGACTGAGCTAACCACTCTATGAATCACTCTTTTAATGCTATTTCCATACATGAAGATGTTCTTACAGTATTCATGAGCACTTCACATGCATCTATATAAATACAGCATGCATAGTGAAAAAAGTAGGAGCTCTAAATAATTGATAGACCTAGAATCCAAATCCTGGCTCTGCCGCTTAGCAGATATGAAATTGAAAAAATTACTTAATTATCTTTTAGTGTCTAGGTCCTCGATTATAAAATGAAGACAATAAAAACCAATCTTAAAGGATCATCATAAGCGTTAAATGAGAAAATATACTGAGCACCTAGCAGAATATCTAGTAAACAACAGATGACCAATAATTGTCAATGTCCATCCCTCGCACACATATAATAGTAACAACAATGATAATAGTTCCAGAATAAGATGCAAATATTTTAAGAAATGAAAAAGTCTTTTCTATAGAATTTGTGGGTAACTTAGCATAACAGTAAGCTCTGCATACATCATCCAGATACAACAACAAAAAAACAGAATGAATACTCAGATAAGTATCCACAAGCAATATTCCCATCAGTTCATTAAATTTTAACTGGTCATCTACTATGTGTTGGCAATATAGACATAAATGGCACTAATTCCTAAGATCATCAGGCTCACAAATTAAGAGAGAGATTTACAAAACTGTAAACATGCAAAGTCAGGTAATTATGTGTAAGTATGAATGCAGGATGGACATTTAATCCAGACTTGAAGGAGAGAGTAGAATTGAAAAACTTCCCAAAGGATATGACATCTGAGCTGAGTTTTGAAGGATAAGGAGTTATGCAGGTGCAGAAGGTGATGGAGAGTGGGGTTGAGAGGTGGAATGTGACATCTAGGCTAAGCGAGCAACGTATGAAAGTCATGGAGTCATAAGAAAGCAGTCTGTATCTTGGGAATGCAAAGCACTTCAGTAAGGCTGGAGCATAGGACTCAAACACACTTACAAGGAATATCAGTGTGACACATAGCAATTTCATTTTTGGCAGGTACTAAAGTGGGAGGTTGCCAATGCTAGGTAACAGGGTCTTTTCTTTATGCAAGGCATGTGCAGTACTGGTAGCAAATAAAAGTGGCAATCTGAATGCTAAAATTGGCAGTACTACATCATCAGGACCACCCAATTTTTGGTCTTTTGAAGGAAGGAGTGGCTATATATTTAAGGCATAAGAAAATTACCAGCATAGTAAAGAACAACTTCAGTAAAGTATTTGTTCAGGTGAAATCAAATTGCACTCAAATTAGACAGCTAGACCACTAATTGTTAGAACACTAAGAAGTTATTAAAATTTTATGAATATAACATCCAATGAAATACTTGTAAAATAGAAACAAAATGCATTGAAATGGCTTTGGTACAAAATCAAATTCATATGTTTAAATAAGATTCAAAATAAGGTATAACATTTCTGTAACACTTAGAAACATAAAATTATACATCAGAAGCTTTCTTATAAATTGTCTTATCCAGTATATTTTAAACAGCAACTGAAAGAACATCCACATCCTGACTTCTGGGGGATTTGCTTGAACAGAAACAAAACAAACCTCTTTATTTTTCTCCTTTCCATGTCCAGAGATTACTGTAGGTGACAGATTAAACTCAGAATATGAGATGGAATAAGCTACAGGAAAGTGTAACTTCAAGACCATGCCAAGACAGCTAGGCAGCAGCCATCAAGTGGCAGGTAATCCATAAGACTGTTACTTTGAAAAAAGCATGGTAATGGACCCATTCCTTGTGCAATATTGACCTCTGAGTATGAAATGGTAGTAGGAGGGTTACAGGCATGGGGATCAGAAGGTCAGGTTATATTTAGGGAAATGTATTTAGTTAGTATGAATCTCTACTGTTCTTTAACACTTTCATATTTGGGAAAGGTGTCTGTGTGTGGTTGTGTATGGGCACATGAGAGTGTTTGATCCAGTATTTGGCCACTTGACAATCATAAAGAATGAAGGAGCAGAGCAATACTTTGTATTGTCAGGGAGGCTTAAAAAGGATATAGAATTAAGGTAGAAAAGCCCACCTAGACCCTCTGCTGGAGCTTTACCACTTCACATAGTATTTCCTCTCCCATACTAAATTGAGTATTTCAGGCTGTGGGAACTGCTGTAGGATTCATGATATCAAAGACTTTCTTGTGTGGAAAGAAAGACAAATCCTAAGGAGACCAAACTCTGTGGGGTGGGACTGGGTGAGGGCAGGCAGAGTCAAAATGTAGCTTTTGTAGAGTTCCGTCAGAAGTCAAAAAGTAGGCTTCAAGGGGCTTCCCTGGTGGCACAGTGGTTGAGAGTCTGCCTGCCAATGCAGGGACATGGGTTCGTGTCCCGGTCCGGGAAGATCCCACATGCCGCGGAGCGGCTGGGCCCGTGAGCCATGGCCGCTGAGCCTGCGCATCCGGAACCTGTGCTCCACAATGGGAGAGGTCACAACAGTGAGAGGCCAACGTACCGAGAAAAACAAACAAACAAAAAAACGTAGGCTTCAAGTCACAGAGCAAAACTAGAAAATGAAGTGGGTGGGGCTTAACATTTTTAGTTCTTTTCATTTGAAGTAGGGGGATAGTCATAATATCAATTTAATATCCATGTTTTCTATGTTCTAACTTCCATTAATCATTCCTGTTCCTTGGGTAATGTTGATGAAAACTGTAGAAAGGCTGTGGAGATGTGAGGGGGGTCCAGCAGGGAGAAGGGTAAGATTCTAGGCAATAAAAAGAATTGTAGCTTTTCTTACAAAACCCCTCTGCTGAGGCCAGCATCAGATAGGTGCATCAAGGAATCAGTAGTTCTGGAATTCCAGTTCCTAATGTATCAATGTGAGAAGAAGCCTCAGCAGCAGTTAGATCTGCAAAAGGAGGTCTAGAGAAGCTGCTGCCAAGATGATGTCTCAACAGTACCCCCCAAAACCCCCTCTGCTTAACATGTATCTTAGAGAAGGTGACCTTTGGGTTACATATAAAAAGGGATAGTTGCCCTGACTGAAGTTGGGACAAGTTCCAGTTACATATTTCAATTGTTGTAGATTGTCCAGACTTGCAACAATGGAGATGCCACACGTTAAGACAGAGGAAGAAAAAAGCAAAACAACACAGAATTTCAACAGTAGAAAGAGATCACAGAAAAATTTATGAAAGTGTAGACACATATCTAGTCATTCATTTGAAAGTATTTATTGAGAAACAACTACATGGGAGGCACTATGATAATTACATAAGGGGATATATAAAAGATGACTTAGACATAATCTGTGCTTTCAACGCACACAAGTAACTTTAAGTTTTCAGTCCAGCATATAAAGAAGCTTAAAAGTTATCACTCTATCTTCACAACAAGTAAAAAAAGCTTTAAACAAACAGAAAAATCAACAACTCTTTAAAAATCTTTCAGTGATGTCAGGTCACAGGGCAAACAGCCACCCCAGATTAGAGAGATAGACAGGCAGATAAAGAGAATCACAACTTTCACAATTTACTGAAGCAGAAAACCACGAGCAGAAACCACCCCCAGAACTAGTGCCAGGGTAGGGAAATCTAAAGTATGATTGAAGAATTGCTGGAGACTCAGTATGGACAAGTCTGAGAGTTAAAAACTCTACGGGGAATCAGTTATATGGACACCCACATATTTCTGTTTTATCTCCAGGAGCTCTACCAGTTCCTCACAGTGAATATTGAAGAAAAATCCTCTCATGCTTCCGGCAGTGGGAGAGGAAAAGGAACCATTTTGACAAATACCAGAGTATTCTGTTCTTCTTAATAAGGCCTGCCCTCAAGGGAAACAATTTTACCAAAGCAAAACCTGTTGGGGTTACATCAGAGCCTAACTAAAGAAAGGAAAATATCCAACTCCGGACCTCTTTAGCCATCCTGTCCCATCTAAGAGGGGAAAGAAAACTGAAACACACTGGTGAAATTGACAGTCCAGGGGCAGAGGCTCACTAAAGACTGAGATCTAATCACAGAGCTATAGAACACTTCCTCTCCCCCAACACCCTGCTACCACATTATTAAGAGCCTAAATACCTCACTTCCCTTTTCCCAATACATCATGTTCACCTTCCAACAAAAAATTACAGGGCATACTAAAAGGCAAAAAATGCAGTTTGAAGAGAATAAGCAAGCGTCAGAGCCAGAGTCAGAAATGGCAGGGATGCTGGCATTATCAGACCAGCAATCTTTTTTTAAACTATGACTAACATACTAAGGACTTTAATAGAAAAAGTATACAACATGCAAGAACAGATGGATAATGTAAGGAGAGAGATGGAAATTCTAAGAAAGAATCAAAAAGAAATGCTAGAAATCAAAACCACTGTAACAGAAGTGAAGAATGCCTTTGATGGGCTCATTAGTAGACTGGACATGGCTGAGGGGAAAACAAAATCTCTGAGCTTGAGAATATGACAATGGAAATTTCCAAAACTAAAAAGCAAATCAAGAAAAGACTTTTTAAAAAGATCAAAATATCCAAGAACTTTGTGACAATTACAAAATGTGTAACATATGCTTAATGAGAATACTAAAAGGAGAAGAAAGAGAGAAAGGAAAAGAGGCAATATTTAAAGTAATAAGGATGGAGAATTTCCTCAAATTAATGGCAGACATCAAAGCACAGGTCCAGGAAGCTCAGAGAACACCAAACAATAAATGGCGAAAAAAACTAAACTTATACATACCATATTCAAACTTTAGAAAATCAAAGATTTTTTAAAATCTTGAAAAAACCAAGGGGTGGGAGTGAGGAAAACACCATAACTATAGAGGAACAATGATAAGAATTAATCCAACTTCTCAGAAAACATGCAAGAAGAAAGTGGAGTGAAATACTTAAAGTATTGAAAATTCTGTACCCTTTGAAATTATGCTTCAGAATTGAATTCACCAACTTAGAATTCTGTACTTTGTAAAATTATCCTTCAAAAGTGATAGAGAAATAAAGACTAATCTCAGAAAAAGAAATTAAGGGAATTTGTTACCAGTAGACCTGTCTTGCAAGAAATGGTAAAATAAGTTCTACAGAGAAAAGGAAAATTAAATAGTTTGGAAATTGGGATCTACATAAAAAAGGAAGAGCATCAGAGAAGGAATAAGTGCAGATAAAATAAAAACTTATTTTTCTTATGCTTATGCTTAACTGATCAAGCAGATAACACTTAGTTAAAATAAGAAAGAAAACTGAGACACACTGGTGAAATTGACAGTAGTTGAAAAAAGATTGCTGGTCTGATAATGGCAATAATATATTCAATGATGTACGATTATGTACAAATGTATAGTATGTATGCTTATGTACACTTATGTATAACTGAACTGAATGACAGCAAAGATACAAGGGATGGGAGAAAAGAATTAAGATTATTTTGTTAATGTAAGATATTCACACTACCCGTGAAGTGGTATAGTGTTCTTTGAAAAAAGACTTGGATTAGTTGTAAATGTATATTGTGAACTCTAGAGCAAACACTAAAAAAAAAAAAAAAAAAAAAAAAGTGAAAAAAATAAGTATAATTGATATGTTAAGAAAGGAGAGAAAATGGAATCATATAAAATGCTCAATTCAAACCTAAAGAGCAGAAAAATTACAGAAGACAAAAAAAACAAACAAGGGAGACAAAATCAAAAACAGTAACAAATATGATAGATATGAATCCAACTATATCAATACCCACTTTAAATTTCAATGATATAATCACACCAATGATCATATAATAAAACAAGGCTCAAATGTATGTTAATGTATGTTATCTATTAGAAACCCACTTTTAATAAAAAGACATAGATTAAAAGTAAGTGGATGGAAAAAGATATAGATATACCTTGTTAACACTAATCAAAAAAAAGTGGGACAGACTTCCGGGTAAGATGGCGGAAGAGTAAGACGCGGAGATCACCTTCCTCCCCACAGATACACCAGAAATACAGCTACACGTGCAACAACTCCTACAGAACACCTACTGAACGCTGGCAGAAGACCCCAGACCTCCCAAAAGGCAAGAAACTCCCCACATACCTGGGTAGGGCAAAGCAGAGAGATTCCCGCACAGAGGAGCGGTGCCGAGCGGCACTCACCAGCCCGAGAGGCTTGTCTGCTCCCCCGCCAGGGCGGGCGGCGCTGGAGCTGAGGCTCGGGCTTCGGTCAGAGCGCAGGGAGAGGACTGGGACTGGCGGCGAGAACTCAGCCTGAAGGGGGCTAATGTGCCACAGCTAGCCGGGAGGGAGTCCGGGAAAACTCTGGAGCTGCCGAAGAGGCAGGAGACTTTTTCTTCCCTCTTGGTTTCCTGGTGCGCGAGGAGAGGGGATTAAGAGCGCCGCGTAAAGGAGCTCCAGAGACGGGCGCGAGTCGCGGCTGAAAGCGCGGAGCCCAGAGACGGGCGTGGGACGCTGGGGCTGCTGCTGCCGCCGCCAAGAAGCCTGTGTGCGAGCGCAGGTCACTGTCCACACCGCCCTTCCGGGAGCCTGTGCAGCCTGCCACTGCCGGGGTCCCGGGATCCAGGGGCGGCTTCCCTGGGAGAACGCGCGGCGCGCCTCGGGCTGGTGCAACGTCACGCCGACCTCTGCCGCTGCAGGCTCGCCCCGCACTCCGTGCCCCTCCCTCCCGCCCGGCCTGAGTGAGCCAGAGTCCCCGAAGAGGCTGCTCCTTTAACCCTGTCCTGTCTGAGCGAAGAACAGACGCCCTCCGGCGACCTACACGCAGAGGCGGGGCCAAATCCAAAGCTGAGACCCAGGAGCTGTGAGAACAAAGAAGAGAAAGGGAAACCTCTCCCAGCAGCCTCAGAAGCAGCGGATTAAAGCTCCACAATCAACTTGATGTACCCTGCATCTGTGGAATACATGAATAGACAACAAATCATCCCAAATTGAGTAGCCAGGAGTCAGTGCTGTGCCTCTGAGGTGGGAGAGCGAACTTCAGGACACTGGTCCACAAGAGACCTCCCAGCTCCACATAATATCAAACGGCGAAAATCTTCCAGAGATCTCCATCTCAAAACCAGCACCCAGCTTCACTCAACGACCAGCAAGCTACAGTGCTGGACACCCTATGCCAAACAACTAGCAAGACAAGAACACAACACCACCCATTAGCAGAGAGGCTGCCTCAAATCATAAAAAGTCCGCAAACACCCCAAAACACACCACCAGACGTGGACCTGCCCACCAGAAAGACAAGATCCAGCCTCATCCACCAGAACACAGGCAGTAGTCCCCTCCACCAAGAAGCCTACACAACCCACTAAACCAACCTTAGCCACTGGGGACAGACACCAAAAACAACGGGAACTACGAACCTGCAGCCTGCAAAGAGGAGACCCCAAACACAGTAACATAAGCAAAATGAGAAGACAGAAAAACACACAGCAGGAGAAGGAGCAAGATAAAAACCCACCAGACCTAACAAATGAAGAGGTAATAGGCAGTCTATCTGAAAAAGAATTCAGAATAATGATGGTAAAGATGATCCAAAATCTTGGAAATAGAATAGACAAAATGCAAGAAACAGTTAACAAGGACCTAGAAGAACTAAAGACGAATCAAGCATCGATTAAAAACACAATAAATGAAATAAAAAATACTCTAGATGGGATCAATAGCAGAATAACTGAGGCAGAAGAACGGATAAGTGAGGTGGAAGATAAAATAGTGGAAATAACTGCTGCACAGCAAAATAAAGAAAAAAGAATGAAAAGAACAGAGGACAGTCTCAGAGACCTCTGGGACAACATTAAACGCACCAACATTCGAATTATAGGGGTTCCAGAAGAAGAAGAGAAAAAGAAAGGGACTGAGAAAATATTTGAAGAGATTATAGTTGAAAACTTCCCTAATATGGGAAAGGAAATAGTTAATCAAGTCCAGGAGGCACAGAGAGTCCCATACAGAATAAATCCAAGGAGAAATACACCAAGACACATATTAATCAAACTGTCAAAAATTAAACACAAAGAAATCATATTAAAAGCAGCAAGGCAAAAACAACAAATAACACACAAGGGAATCCCCATCAGGATAACAGCTGATCTCTCAGCAGAAACTCTACAAGCCAGAAGGGAGTGGCAGGACATACTTAAAGTGATGAAGGAGAAAAACCTGCAACCAAGATTACTCTACCCAGCAAGGATCTCATTCAGATTTGATGGAGAAATTAAAACCTTTACAGACAAGCAAAAGCTGAGAGAGTTCAGCACCACCAAACCAGCTTTACAACAAATGCTAAAGGAACTTCTCTAGGCAAGAAACACAACAGAAGGAAAAGAACTACAATAACGAACCCAAAACAATTAAGAAAATGGGAATAGGAACATACATATCAATAATTACCTTAAATGTAAATGGACTAAATGCTCCCACCAAAAGACACAGACTGGCTGAATGGATACAAAAACAAGACCCATATATATGCTGTCTACAAGAGACCCACTTCAGACCTAGAGATACATACAGACTGAAAGTAAGGGGATGGAAAAAGATATTCCATGCAAATGGAAACCAAAAGAAAGCTGGAGTAGCAATTCTCATATCAGACAAAATAGACTTTAAAATAAAGACTACTAGAAGAGACAAAGAAGGACACTACATAATGATCAAGGGATCAATCCAAGAAGAAGATATAACAATTGTAAATATTTATGCACCAAACATAGGAGCACCTCAATACATAAGGGAAATAGTAACAGCCATAAAAGGAGAAATCGACAGTAACACAATCATAGTAGGGGACTTTAACACCCCACTTTCACCAATGGACAGGTCATCCAAAAGGAAAATAAATAAGGAAACACAAGCTTTAAATGATACATTAAACAAGATGGACTTAATTGATATTTATAGGACATTCCATCCAAAAACAACAGAATACACATTTTTCTCAAGTGCTCATGGAACATTCTCCAGGATAGATCATATCTTGGGTCACAAATCAAGCCTTGGTAAATTTAAGAAAATTGAAATTGTATCAAGTATCTTTTCCGACCACAATGCTATGAGACTAGATATCAATTACAGGAAAAGAGCTGTAAAACATACAAACACATGGAGGCTAAACAATACACTACTTAATAACGAAGTGATCACTGAAGAAATCAAAGAGGAAATTAAAAAATACCTAGAAACAAATGACAATGGAGACACGACGACCCAAAACCTATGGGATGCAGCAAAAGCAGTTCTAAGAGGGAAGTTTATGGCAATACAATCCCACCTTAAGAAACAGGAAATATCTCGAATAAACAACCTAACCTTGCACCTAAAGCAATTAGAGAAAGAAGAACAAAAACATCCCAAAGTTAGCAGAAGGAAAGAAATCATAAAAATCAGATCAGAAATAAATGAAAAAGAAATGAAGGAAACGATAGCAAAGATCAATAAAACTAAAAGCTGGTTCTTTGAGAAGATAAACAAAATTGATAAACCATTAGCCAGACTCATCAAGAAAAAAAGGGAGAAGACTCAAATCAATAGAATTAGAAATGAAAAAGGAGAAGTAACAACTGACACTGCAGAAATACAAAGGATCATGAGAGATTACTATAAGCAACTCTATGCCAATAAAATGGACAACCTGGAAGAAATGGACAAATTCTTAGAAATGCACAACCTGCCAAGACTGAATCAGGAAGAAATAGAACATATGAACAGACCAATCACAAGCACTGAAATTGAAACTGTGATTAAAAATCTTCCAACAAACAAAAGCCCAGGACCAGATGGCTTCACAGGCGAATTCTATCAAGCATTTAGAGAAGAGCTAACACCTATCCTTCTCAAACTCTTCCAAAATATAGCAGAGGGAGGAACACTCCCAAACTCATTCTACGAGGCCACCATCACCTTGATACCAAAACCAGACAAGGATGTCACAAAGAAAGAAAACTACAGGCCAATATCACTGATGAACATAGATGCAAAAATCCTCAACAAAATACTAGCAAACAGAATCCAACAGCACATTAAAAGGATCATACACCATGATCAAGTGGGGTTTATTCCAGGAATGCAAGGATTCTTCAATATACGCAAATCAATCAATGTGATACACCATATTAACAAGTTGAAGGAGAAAAACCATATGATCATCTCAATAGATGCAGAGAAAGCTTTTGACAAAATTCAACACCCATTTATGATAAAAACCCTGCAGAAAGTAGGCATAGAGGGAACTTTCCTCAACATAATAAAGGCCATATATGACAAACCCACAGCCAGCATCGTCCTCAATGGTGAAAAACTGAAACCATTTCCACTAAGATCAGGAACAAGACAAGGTTGCCCACTCTCACCACTCTTATTCAACATAGTTTTGGAAGTTTTAGCCACAGCAATCAGAGAAGAAAAGGAAATAAAAGGAATCCAAATGGGAAAAGAAGAAGTAAAGCTGTCACTGTTTGCAGATGACATGATACTATACATAGAGAATCCTAAAGATGCTACCAGAAAACTACTAGAGCTAATCAATGAATTTGGTAAAGTTGCAGGATACAAAATTAATGCACAGAAATCTCTGGCATTCCTATATACTAATGATGAAAAATCTGAAAGTGAAATCAAGGAAACACTCCCATTTACCATTGCAACAAAAAGAATAAAATATCTAGGAATAAACCTACCTAAGGAGACAAAAGACCTGTATGCAGAAAATTATAAGACACTGATGAAAGAAATTAAAGATGATACAAATAGATGGAGAGATGTACCATGTTCTTGGACTGGAAGAATCAACATTGTGAAAATGACTCTACTACCCAAAGCAATCTACAGATTCAATGCAATACCTATCAAACTACCAATGGCATTTTTCACAGAACTAGAACAAAAAATTTCACAATTTGTATGGAAACACAAAAGACCCCGAATAGCCAAAGCAATCTTGAGAACGAAAAATGGAGCTGGAGGAATCAGGCTCCCTGACTTCAGACTGTACTACAAAGCTACAGTAATCAAGACAGTATGGTACTGGCACAAAAACAGAAAGATAGATCAATGGAACAGGATAGAAAGCCCAGAGATAAACCCACGGACATATGGTCACCTTATCTTTGATAAAGGAGGCAGGAATGTACAGTGGAGAAAGGACAGTCTCTTCAATAAGTGGTGCTGGGAAAACTGGACAGGGACATGTAAAAGTATGAGATTAGATCACTCCCTAACACCATACACAAAAATTAGCTCAAACTGGATTAAAGACCTAAATGTAAGGCCAGACACTATCAAACTCCTAGAGGAAAACATAGGCAGAACACTCTATGACATAAATCACAGCAAGATCCTTTTTGACCCACCTCCTAGAGAAATGGAAATAAAGACAAAAATAAACACATGGGACCTAATGAAACTTCAAAGCTTTTGCACAGCAAAGGAAACCATAAACAAGACGAAAAGACAACCCTCAGAATGGGAGAAAATATTTGCAAATGAAGCAACTGACAAAGGATTAATCTCCAAAATTTATAAGCAGCTCATGCAGCTCAATATCAAAAAAACAAACAACCCAATCCAAAAATGGGCAGAAGACCTAAATAGACATTTCTCCACAGAAGATATACAGACAGCCAACAAACACATGAAAGGATGCTCAACATCTTTACTCATTAGAGAAATGCAAATCAAAACTACAATGAGATATCATCTCACACCAGTCAGAATGGCCATCATCAAAAAATCTAGAAACAATAAATGCTGGAGAGGGTGTGGAAAAAAGGGAACACTCTTGCACTGCTGGTGGGAATGTGAATTGGTACAGCCACTATGGAGAACAGTATGGAGGTTCCTTAAAAAACTACAAATAGAACTACCATATGACCCAGCAATCCCACTACTGGGCATATACCCTGAGAAAACCATAATTCAAAAAGAGACATGTACCAAAATGTTCATAGCAGCCCTATTTACAATAGCCCGGAGATGGAAACAACCTAAGTGTCCATCATCGGATGAATGGATGGAGAAGATGTGGCACATATATACAATGGAATATTACTCAGCCATAAAAAGAAATGAAATTGAGCTATTTGTAATGAGGTGGATGGACCTAGAGTCTGTCATACAGAGTGAAGTAAGTCAGAAAGAGAAAGACAAATACTGTATGCTGACACATATATATGGAATTTAAGAAAAAATGTCATCAAGAACATAGGGGTAAGACAGGAATAAAGACACAGACCTACTAGAGCATGGACTTGAGGATATGGGGAGGGGGAAGGGTAAGCTGTGACAAAGTGAAAGAGCGGCATGGACATATATACACTACCAAATGTAAGGTAGATAGCTAGTGGGAAGCAGCCGCATAGCACAGGGAGATCAGCTCGGTTCTTTGTGACCGCCTGGAGGGGTGGGATAGGGAGGGTGGGAGGGAGACGCAAAAAGGAGGGGATATGGGAACATATGTATATGTATAACTGATTAAATTTGTAAAATAAAATAAAAAAAAAAAAAAAAAGAAAGAGAAAAAAATTAAAAGCCAAAAAAAAAAAAAAAAAAAAAAAGTGGGAATACCTATATTAATTTCAGACAGAGCAGACTTCAGAGCAAGGAAAGTTTTCAGGGACAAGGAGGGGCATTATACAATGATAAAGGGGAAAATACTCCAAGAAGACATAACAACCCTTAGATGTACACATCTAACAAAAGAGCATCAAATCATGTGAGGCAAAAACTGATAGCACTGCAAGGAGAAATAGATGAATCAACTATTATAACTTGAGAATTCAATACCCCTCTATCTGAAATGGACAGATCCAGCAGGGAGAAAATCAGTAAGGAAATGGTTGAATTTAACAGCACCATCAATCAACTTAATATAATTGACATCCATGGATGTCTACTTTATCCAACAATAGCACATTGTGCTGTTCATCACTACTTATATTCATTACCCTCAGGTGATGAAGTTAGTTATCTGAAGTGAGCACTGCAGACCCCCTAAGGCTATGCAAGAGGAATCAAATATTCTTATACTTAAGCCCACTATTTAGAGGCTGTAAAACTTCTTCTCAAAGATCCCAATGATATTTATTTGACACCTTTCACGTGTAGGGCAGAGTATAATGCCTGATGTGTGGAGTGTTTAACTTTTCTCTGTTAACAAGAACTTTAATAAGGATGTCTTCCCTCTTCAAAAAATAATCAGGAGCTAGAAAAATAAGGAACCAATGTTAGTGATACCAGATTTACTGACCCAAACCACAAACTTTTTGCTTTAAATTTAAATCTAGAGATCTTTGCTTAACATAGCAAAACCATATCATTCTATTAATTGTGTCCTTCTAAATGAAAACTCATTTTTCATTATTTTCACAATCTGATCTATATAAAACCAACAAATAAGTTCCTAGCTTATATTAATAACATTTGTTGAATGGATGAATAAATGTTAAGATGCTATGGTTAAATTATGGCAAAATAGGGCTTATGTAAATTAATAAGTAATGGAAATACAAACAATTAAATATGTTGAACTTCTCCCTAACAAAATATGTATATAGTACTATCTTTATTTGGGGGCCAAAGTTTAAGAAATAAGGCATCTCACAATTACAAAGAAAAAATATTCTATTGATGATATTGAAATTGAAAACTGAAATTATTTCTACATTTGCATAAAGAACCATGATATATTTATAATTATTCTAAAGCATTTGATGGGGCCAGCTGTTGTTCTTGGACCTGGGCCTGGGCCCTAAAGCCACCGTGGATTACTTCTGTCTCCCTAGGATTTCAACTTCATCTTGAAACCCCTGCACCTCCTGGTCATTGTTCATGGCCTCTGACACACAAATGCAAACAAACAGGAAGGTAAGTTTATACAAGTTGAGGGAAGGATATATAAAATCTACATGCTCCTTCAACCCACTCTCCTCAGCCCCAGAGTTTACAATGATGACCTTACACTAAATGTTCAGATTATGTTCGATTCAAGAAGAAAAAGAAATTCACAAAATGCAAAACTAGACATACAAGAGGTAACACACTATGTTCTATGATCACTTTTATCATGCTGTTTCAGGCACCAACATGAACTTTAAAACATATCAAATTAGTATTTTACTTTGTGCAAGATGGTATTCTTTTTTAAATCTCTGCTCCCTATTTAATCAGTGTTTAATTTCATACAGGAAGATAGTTATTCAGCTTCCACTCCTGTTCCCATACCCCGTATATTTCTCAGCATTTTATCCTGACTTAAATTGAAGGTTTTAATTAACGTCCTAAAATGTAATGTTAAATTACACCATTATGTGGGCAACGTACTCAGTGGAGTCTAGACATTATTAGCTATAATCATTCACTAAAATAAAAGTCTAAAATATATGATTTTGTGAAATTTTCCATTCTGGCTACAACCTTTCCTTAATGATACACAAACTTTTTATTTTTCTGTTCTAAAAACAATTTTTTTAAAGGAATATCACATAAATTCACAAAGAAAGACTTGAAAATTGAAATTGAAAAATTGAAATTTTTTCTTTATTTTCCTTCCAGAGTCTAATCTTTTATTGCTAGTGGAGAATGAATAGTTATTATACTTAAAAAAAAAAAAGGGTGTGTTAACAGTTGAAAAGTAATGAAGTTTTCCTTCTACCGTAGACACAACAATAACTGCATAGTCCATCTCAACTTGAATTGCTCTAATTTCTAAAGAGAAAGAATTCTACCCAAAATAGAACAAGCAAAACAGAGACTTACATAACCAGATAATTCAGTTCTACTAATTCATTATCTTCTTTGGATAGAAAAACATAACAAAAGATTAAAAATACTGTTTTTATTCCCCCTTTTACTGTAACTGGGAATTTCTCGATAAGTACACTTAACTGTGTTTGATAATTGGTTGAGTGACCTGAAAGCTTGAAGTAGCCTATTTGCTTATCATGCTTTCTTAATACTTACAGAATTTCTAAAAACAAAGAAAACCCCCATTTTCCCCCTAGAATAACAACAACAACAAATCAAGCAAAAGGATTCTGACATGTAGTTCCACCAAACAGGACTCTGCTCTCCAATAGAACCAATGTCAACAGATAGGAGACTGCTTCCTTAACAGCTATCAAAGGGATGTTTAAACTTAAATTTTATTCCTACATGAATGTGTGGAAGGAAGGCAGGTAGCAGATTGCTATCCCTTAGGGAAAAAATCTTGATGATATGACATCACTAATGGTTACAAGGATTTTTTTCAAGGCAGTTGCTATAATCTAGGTAGTCCATTCAATATACAGATTTATCCCCAGTGAAAGGGAAAATAGCTTCCTCAGGAAGTAACACTTCTAAATTACAAGAACTTTGTGCTAAGTACAGCTGGCAGGGTGCTGAACACCCAATTTCTTTCAATGGGTATATTTTCATGCTCAGTCTGAAGCTGCCCTGAATGAATCTTCAAAAAATTGAGACTAAATAGGCAATTTCAATACATCTTAAACAAAGTGTTTCTGGAGTATAAAACTCAATGTTTCACTTCATTTCTCTATGAACTTATTAATCTTATGGGTTTTGTGCCCATGATCATTGGCTGAGAAAGCTAGTAGTTGTTAGAACAGGTATTTCAACATCATTATTATTGCAGTCATGATTATCAATTTTCAGCATTTGGAATTAGTAATCTATGTCCATTAAAGAGTTAACTGGAGATGGAACAGCTCTGGTAGGAAAAAGGTGACAGCTGCCCCACTTTGGAAGCCCCAGAGGGCTGATAAGATGAAAATTGCAATCGATAGTAGATATAAACATAGAAAGAATGATTAACTGAACATGATTTCAATATCATATAAAAACAACTTTTGCCATTTTTCTGGTAAGATTATTAAGTAAGCAATATTTTGTGACTTTAAAAATACTACTGTGGGGCCGTCCCTGGTGGCTCAGTGGTTAAGAATCTACTTGCCAGTGCAGGGGACATGGGTTCCAGCCCTGGTCCGGGAAAATCTCACGTGCCACAGAGCAACTAAGCCCATGCACCACAACTACTGAGCCTGCACTCTAGAGCCCACAAGTCACAACTACTGAGCCCACATGACACAACTACTGAAGCCTCTGTGCCTAGAGCCCGTGCTCCACAGCAAGAGAAGCTGCTGCAGTGAGAAGCCTGTGCACCACAAAGAAGAGTAAACCCTGCTCGCTGCAACTAGAGAAAGCCCTCACGCAGCAACGAAGATCCAACACAGCCCAAAATAAATAAATAAATAAATAAATTTATTTAAAAAAAAAAAACTACTATTGGGCTTCCCTGGTGGTGCAGTGGTTAAGAATCCGCCTGCCAATGCAGGGGACACGGGTTTGAGCCCTGGTCTGGGAAGATCCCACATTTCACAGAGCAGCTAAGCCCGTGTGCCACAACTACTGAGCCTGTGCTCTAGAGCCCGCGGGCCACAATGACTGAGCCCGCGTGCTGCAACTAGTGAAGCCCATGCGCCTAGAGCCCATGCTCCACAACAAGAGAAGCCACCGCAATGAGAAGCCCATGCACTGCAAGGAAGAGGAGACCCCATTCGCTGCAACTAGAGAAAGTCCACGCGCAGCAACAAAGACCCAACGCAGTTATAAATAAATAAATAAATTTATTTGAAAAAATACTGCTGTGGACAACAAAATGTTGCTCACTATCAAGCCATCAGCCACTGCAGCCAGGCAGTTTGCCCTGAGGGGAATTCAGGATGGAGAAAACCAGGATACTGGCCCTAAACAGTTATGATGAATATCAAAGGAATAATTTCAATACTCCAGACTCTTGCATCTTCCCGTACATAGAAAGGCACTAAAATCATTAACCTGAGATGTCCGTTTTTTGTGATTAGCAGTAATCTTTTGATGTTCAACTACATGTTTGTTTTTTCCCAGCAAAAACTCCTATATCCTGGCTCTTCCCTTATCTCTCTGGAAAAGTCCCTCAGAGTTATCTGAGAGGCTTTATCCCAGCCTATAGTCCTCAGTAAGGTCCCCAAATAAAACATAACTCTCAACTTTTAGTGTGTATTTTTTTTCCTTCAGTCGACACTACCTATTAACACTTCCTCTTTTGAAGGAAACAAAAAAGGTGGGAAGATACGCACATAATAACTCCAAATCATATTCCAACACAAAGTCTTATTCTCATTCACCAAGCTCTATAATTAATTCCTATGTGCTTTGTTGTGCTGTAGTATTCTTTTTTAGGAAGAAAATGTATATATGGGAAAGTTTCATTATTTTGCTAATTGAAATGAAAAGAAGTTTTAAAAATCCAGAATTTTTTCATAAGTCTTGTGATAAACAAGAAAGTAAAGCACACAAATGAAAAGCATACTTTCCTGATAAATGTTGACATTCTTTCTAAATCAAGATAAATTGACTCATTAGAGGCCAATTTATTTCATTTTGTGTACACCTTCTTTTAAATTGAGGCGTTCAAGGAATCAGAACATATTTGCAAACAGTGAAATTCACATTTTAAATTTATCTCTGGAAACAAGAAGGTAGAACAAAATTTCCTAACCTGGTCTTCTCTGCTTTAAGAAAAGAATTCAAGAATATATCATTACCATATCACCATGTCCAGTACTGACAGCAAAAACAAAACACAATAATGACATTAGATTGTAATATAAACTCAAGTTAGTGCATATTTTAATAATTTCCCAAAGTACAGCAGCTCTTCTTGTTCTAAGGACAAAAGAAACTAAATTATACCAGATATCTGCTACAGTGTAACACAAAGTCTATTGCATTTATTCCAAATAACCTGATAATTTTCATTTTAAAAGCTATGGGATTCTACCTCACAGGATACTTCTCTCTTCACTTCTCTTTACATTCTCACTTTCTGAAGTCATCTTTTCATTAATTAAAGAATTAGATGAACATGATAAGAGAAATGGAGAAAGAGAGAAAAGCTTCAAAATACTGAATAAGAATCACTCATGATCAGTCAGAACATTTCACTAGTACAGCATATAATTTCCTAGCCATAAAATATTTTACAGTGCTTTGATACATTTGAGTATTAGGGCCAGTTCTTCATTCCTGAGTATGTGCTGCTCAAATTAAACATTTATAAGGCACAATGAAACCTCAACATTGCTTAGTCATATTTGGTCCACTATTCTTTCCAATACTCAAAGAGAAGGTTAGTTATTGATGCCTAAATAAGTTATAGTTGAAACAGTGTGCTAAAGTAGAAAAGTCATTGATTTTGGATCCAGAAGTATGTGGCACAGAAACACAGCTCCATCATTTATTAGTTGGGTGACCTCAGGTAAGTTACTTTCTAAGCCTTAGATTCCTCATTGATTAAAAGAAAAAAAAAAGGACAGTAAAACCAACCTGAGAGGGCTGGTATGAGGACTAAATGAATTAAATGTCACTTACTACTCAGTAAATGTTAGTTCTTTTTATTTGAGATATTGTGTATTTATATTATGTACCTATATATTGATACAACATGGATCTAATTAGTAAAGAAATATTATTGAATGTGATGATGGTGTGGTGGTCATGATCAGCATTTGAGTGGGAAACAGTGTAGATTGATTCTGTACACACCCCAAACTTAAACACAATTCCCAGGCACCTGTGTAACAAAAGATAGGTATGGCAACACTCATACTGAATGTTATTCAGTTTAAGTTATTTTAAATCTTGTGTAAAATAAACTTAAATAGAATTGACATTGTCAAAAATAATGAGAAATGACAAAATTACTCCCTTATATGCCTCCTCTGGTATCTAAAGATTTGCTGTATTCTATTCTAGCAACTGAGTACCACCCACCTCTCCAAGGAATATCTCTGCTAGTAAATCATGGTAGGGACTTAGCTTTGTAGTCATCTGTATGCCAAATGGTGTTCCGTTTCTCTGTGCCTGAAACATGCTTGAATATCTATGGTTAAGAGCTTGGCCTTGTGGGACTTCCCTGGCAGCCCAGTGGTTAAGACTTCGCCTTCCAATGCAGGGGGTGTGGGTTTGATCCCTGGTCAGGGAGCTAAGATCCCACATGCCTCTTGGCCAAAAACCCAAAACATAAAACAGAAACAATACTGTAACAAATTCAATAAAAACTTTTTAAATAGTAAAAAGAAAAAAAAAAGAGCTTAGCCTTGGCCAGGGAACATCCACTCTAGATTGAGAGTTAACCTAGTCCTGGGGACTGAGCATGATGAAACTGTTATCTTGCTGTGCGTCCCAGAGTAGGTCAGGGATTTTATATTAGTGTAGGACTAGAACAAGGGCCCACGGTACACTGGAGGAAACCTCACACTGGTGAGTTCAGGGGACTGTCTGCTATCTAATCACCAAAGCCTCCTGTGGAGAAGAGAGGATCAGAGAAACTGGTACCCAAGTTCCCTTCCGGCTTATCTGCCCAAGACCAGTACTACTTTTAGAACATTAAAGCCATAGTAAGAAGTATGTTGTGCTATAACTACATGTGAAACTGGGATCAGGGAGAGTAGGGGATTCCCAAACTGTGGAGAGTATAATACACAGATTCCAAGGCTAGGGGGCTTGGAGATGTGCATTTTATGAAAACTCTTCAGGTGATTTTGATGTACAATCAAGTTTTGGAATAACTCAAATAAAGCATGTTTTTATTTAGTTGTATCTCCCCCACCCCGTTTTGTTTTATTTTGAATTGTGATGAAATACATATAACATCTTAACCATTTTTAAGTGTATCGTTCAGTGGCATTAAATACATTCACATTTTTGTGCAATCATCACCACCATCCATGTCCAGATCTCTTTTCATCTTGTAAAACTGAAACTCTGTACCCATTAAATAATAACTTCCCTTTCCTTTACTTAGTTGTATGTACCTTATTTTGTCAAATAATCTCTATAATTTTTGTGTAATTTTCACTCAAATCGCAATTTCTGCACTCAAACTGACATATATTATAAAACGTCTCATTTTCTTCAAAACTAAAAAATAAAATGTTCTAGAGAGATAGCACAAAAATGTTCAGAGAGGACAATTTATGATTAACGTAGGTGAAATATGAGTTAGATGGTGATTATATGATTTGATGACACTGAAATCTGGGCCAAGCTGGGTTTTGATTTGTGAAATTTGTCCCATTCCCTTGAAAGACGTCAAATGTTATCTTCTCACCTACATCATGTGACAACATTTCTGCTAATAAACCACACCATATTTCCATTCCTGCTGGACTGTCATATTAAAATGACAAGTTATGGGAGATTATATAGAGTTGGCCAAGTTTACTAAGCCCTTCAGGGAAAGTCTCTAAATTATCCTTATCTCTTATAAAGACAAAGTTGTTAAAGGATAAAAAACTGTGGAGTTCTGAGATGAGATAACAGAAAATTCCTTGGCTTCACAAAGCAATTATTTATTAAACCCATATTTCCATAGAACATACACATTTATCAATAAAATCCCTTTAGATCATAGAGACTAAGATAGGCCATAATGATGAGGATGATTAAAGTTAAAAACAGGGGCATTTAAATCTTAATTCTGTTTCAGCCTAGTGTTTATTTATATAATATTATGTTGTACTGTACACTGTAATAGGCCCTAAAAGTCCACACAAAAGACATGCAACGTCCCTGCTTTAAAATACTTAAAATTTAGTTGAGAAAACAGAGCATACACTAAAAAAGGTAAATAATAATAAAAGATAGTCTATAGATAGATGTCAAAATAAATGGTAAAAAAATATAAGAATTCAGGCCAGAAAGACAGTAATATAGAATGGAGTGTTCATTTAAGTATGATTTTTCAGGAAGTCGAAATTGTGCCGAATCCTGAAAGATGAATTTTTATAGCTGAAAAGATGAAAGGGAGAAGCAAACAAGAAAATAAGCTTGAGCAAAATCACAGATATGAGAAATAAGATGTTGGGTTCAAGCATATAGGTTAAGAAGGAAAATCTGACTTTCATTGGTAGCCTTAATTTAGAGGAACCATAGGGGAAAGCATGGTAGTTTCAATGGTATTAATATGTGGACAAAGAAGAAGGACCTTAAAAACTAATTGAAATATTTGAACTTTACCCTGTATACCAGTAATCACCAAATATTTTTGAACATGTACCCCTTTCAATTTTGAACCTGCATTCATAATATATTTATATTTATTTATAAATTATATATTAGTGAACCACTAATTTAAAATTCATATACAAAGAGTTGATATTTTAAAAGAATATAAAAAACATAAAAATAATTTTAAATATCTTGCTAATCATGACAGTTTCATACTATCACTACTTAATATCTCAAGACACAGTAGCTACTGGGGGTGCATTGCAGCATAACGGCAGTAAATAAAAGTCCTTATTTCACCTGATCTTAGCCAGAAGGCTGAGAAGTGATGACAGTTCATATTTCTAACAATCTTTTGACTTACTTCAGATTATTTGGCAATAAGATCTGATTAGACAATCACATTTAACCTTATATGACAAAGCGCTCTTAGGAGGGGATAAAGAAATAGCTGTGCCATTTTTCAAGACTTAGAAAGAAAGAACAAAAAACATCTCAGTAATGTTTTTGTTGATTGTTTGTTGGAAAGAATATTTTGGATACACTAGGTTAAATAAAATATACTATGACAATTAATTTCACCTGTTTCTTCTTACTTTTTAAAGTGTAGCTATTAGAAAAGTTTAAATTGCACAGGTGGATAGCATTGTATTTTCATTGTACTGCTCTAGATACTGAAGTGGCTGAAATGTGAATGATGACTGAAAGCAAGATTATTCTGAATAAAGTGTTGGGTTTTTTTGGTTTTTTTTTTTTTTTTTTTTTTTTTTTTGCGGTACGCGGGCCTCTCACTGTTGTGGCCTCTCCCGTTGCAGAGCACAGGCTCCGGACGTGCAGGCTCAGTGGCCACGGCCCACGGGCCCAGCCGCTCCGCGGCACGTGGGATCCTCCCGGACAGGGGCACGAGCCCGTGTCCCCTACATCGGCAGGCGGACCCTCAACCACTGTGCCACCAGGGAAGCCCCTGAATAAAGTTTTAAATATACTGTTGTATTCACTGCCTGATTTAATCAGATTATCTTTCACTGGGCACATATTTTGTTTTTTTAATATCACAAATTCTATGGATATTCAATGGGAATAAACAAGGAAAAAAGACGAGGGGAGTCTAGGAGAATGCTACAGGGAGTTGAAAGATACAGCCAACCAGGACAGCAAAATCCTTGCTCTTACACATCATGATCCAGATATAATCTGTATTTGGGAGATGAAGAGTGGGGTGCACAGAAAAAGGCAAGACAGTACCTACTAAGGCAAAATCATCACCAAAGCCAGCCCTCCTCACCCCCACCTTCACCAGGAGCTCAGCCAGTGCACATGAATAGTGCCAGTATAAGACCAGACATGCTGCAGTGACAGATGGGGAGCATGTGTCACTGCTGGACAACGTCAGCACACTCACCAATGACATCATTCAACGGAAGACAGAGGGGCAGAGTGATGCCTCCAGCTTCCTCTATTATCAAGCTGTTATGGAGTCAGACAGGGAGGAGCACTATCCTTTGAAAGAGATAAAGGTCGCTAAGTAAGTTGATCAGAACTAGATTTAGAGACTCATGTTGCTGAAAAGTGTCAGTGAGGTTTTAAGATTAAAAATATTAGATTTGAAAAGAAAAATGAATGGGGATAGAGGGATGGCTAGTTCACAAATGCATCAATAAACAGTGGTAGTGAGATAAACAGTGGTTGGTGCTTATTTGAGCAGCAGGACATCAGGCAGGAAAAGCCATTAGAGTTTAAATAGTCTAGAGTCTCTCTATATATATAGTTTTAGTTTCTTACTGCAATTTTGCTCCCAGATTCTCAAGTTTTCTAAAAGGCTACTTGCAGCACCCTTTGAAGAACTAACTTCTTGGAACCTAATACTGCCAGATCGGCCATGATAGGTAGGTATGAAATAAGGGACTTAGCTCAGATTTGCTATTACCCACTTTCATTCTTCCCCCCGCCTCCTCCGACCAGGTATTGAACCTGGGCCCTGGCAGTGAAAGAGCCGAGTCATAACCACTGGACCGCCAGGGAACTCCCAGCCCACTTTCATTCTTGACAATATGTAAAAGAGTTTTAATTTAAATAAAATCTCAAAAAGTTTAGTAATTTGATTCAATAACCACATTTTAAGTAAATTATATCGCAACATTAATTTAACCCTAGAAACTATTTTTTAAAGTAAAAGAAGAAATTTTGCTCAGCTATTAGGAAAACTTATTGAGCCAAAATAAAGGTTTTGATATATTGGAGTGTGTTTTGGGGGGTTATGCATCATCCTCTGAAAATAAGGAATCAATGGTACAGTTTTGGTTTTTTTTCATTTTTAGGAGACATAAGATTGGAAACAATAACATTCAAATCCTCTTCTAAAAACATAATTCTTTAAACCTTCCAGGGTCTGCCATTACTTTGTGGAAATACATTCTGTTTTCACTTTTTCAGTTGAAAATACTGCATAGTAGTACTTAGAGCTGTGAGGATTAATTCATGGTGATATACCATGCCACAAAAATATGAGCATTAGTGTTACATGTTCATTTACATTTTTCCTAATTAAATACTTCATTTGTGAACCTGACTTTTTCCTCCTGAAAATGACTATATTCACTGTGGTTTAGAATGACAACTTTTAATAAAGAGCCCATTTATAATATTAATTAGTAAAGCATCTAGTACCATTAGACTAGAGCCATGGACCTATCAACAGGTCTATTCTACACTCCCAGTTTCAAAGATAAGATATAATTCCTCTATTGACATGATATTTAGTATGAAATATCTGTAAGGAAACTCACTTTACAATTTTAATTTGTGCAGGTGTTGGAGAAATAACACATTTTGTAATAATATGACATTAAAGAAAGGTTTGCTCCTGTGACCCAAGTAACAGAAGTTAAAACTTAACTGAAACACTAGATCCTTTTTTTTTTTTTTTTTTTTTTGCGGTACGCGGGCCTCTCACTGTCACAACCTCTCCCGTTGTGGAGCACAAGCTCCAGACCACAGGTTCAGCAGCCATGCCTCACGGGCCCAGCCGCTCCGTGGCACGTGGGATCCTCCTGGACCGGGGCACGAACCCGCGTCCCCTGCACCAGCAGGCAGACTCCCAACCACTGCGCCACCAGGGAAGCCCTAGATCCTATTTTAAAATTACTTTTTACTACTGTCCAATACTTTTTAGTATTTACTATTATGACTCACAGGGTTTTTTTTCATAACTCTACTTAATAAATGTTTGCCCATGAGGAAATGTTGGAGGAAGAAATACCCTAAGAACAAATTAAGAAAATACTAAGCAGAGATTCAATTATTCACCAAGAAAAATTCTAACTTCTTTAATGTTTATCAAAAAAGTCTCTTATCAAAATGTTCACGTAACTATCAATGGCTATTATATCAACCCGTATTTGCAAAATAATATAAGACCTATGGGAACAGGAATTTTTTACCTTTTTAAAAAATTATTACTATAGCAATCTGTGTACAAAGTGATGATTGGCACACAGTAGGTATGCAATAAAAAGTCTTAAGTGAAACAATGGATAAACTGCTTAAATCTATTAATTCACCTTTTCCTTCAACAAACATTTATGAACATACAGAAATATTTACCATATAGACACTAGAGATAAAGATGAATAAGACATGGTCCTCAACCTCGAAAAAACTCAGTCAATGGAAAAAAAATAAAAACAGATAATAATAGTAAAAACATGCATGTGCAATGATTTCAATTTTCATGAAATTCTATGTGCACACTTTGAACACACAGAACACACTGATCTTGTGAGGACTGTGGGGAGAGGGATGTGGGTCAGGAAATGTTTCTTGAAAGAAATGAGTATTGAATGATTAACAACTGTCAACCAAATAAAAAAGAAAGAGAAGAATACCTCAGACAGAGGGAAGCAGGAAGATGAGAAAAAGAAGGGGATGCTCAGAAAGAACAAGTTCCATGGGGCTGTGGATTAGATGAAAGGCAGAGAGCTGGAAAGGAAGACAGAGGCCAGATGGTAGAACTTGTTTTTGAACTTTTTCTTACGGGTAATGGCGAGCCTTTAAAAGTCTTAAGTGAAGATAATAGGTTTTTATATTAGATAATTACTCTGGCAACTATGTAAAAGATAGATTAGCCTGAAGGTGAAATGATATTCCAGTCATCAAGTAGAGCTGATAAGGGCTTCAACTAAAACAGCGGCTTCTTCTAGCAAGAGAGCATCTCATTCCCACCATGCTTAGCACAGCAATTCTCAATCTCTGGAGTCTATTAGAACCATGTAGAGGTTTGTTTCAAACTACCCATGGCCCCTACACTCCCTCTAAGGATTTTCACTAAGGAGTGCACCCCTATTTCCAGTGAGAATCACTGACATCATGACCTATTATTAATGACATCTATAAGTGTGTCATAGCTCTCAGGTGTTTGGAGGAGAAAAAGGTTGAAAACCATAAACCATTTAGAAGGTAAAATCACCGGGACTTAGTAATTAAATAAGTTCATGGAAGAGTGAACTATAAAGTCTAGAATCATTGTGTGAACTGGATGCATATGATAGAGCCATCAACTGAGATAAGCAAGAGGGTGCAAAGAAGAAGCAAGTTGAGAGTCTTAAGTGCTTGCAGAACATTTGGGTAGAAAGGTCAACAGAGGTTGGAAGTAACAGTCTGAGAACTGGGGAAGAAATCTCAGCTGTAGACTTGAACTCATCAGGATATAAATGACAGCTAAAATACAAGTAAAGCAATTTCTTGTAGACCAAGAAGAAATGGAGGGTCAAAATAGACCCAAGAGAACCTGTAGAGTCCTCCTTAGGGAGTGGGCAATGAGGAGCTCCAGAAGACAGCTAATAAGAAATTGTAAGGAAAAAAAAAAAAAGTGAAGAAGAAAAAGGAAAAAAAGAAGGAGAAAGAGGACAACCACTGCCACCTGGAAGGGCTCTTCTGAAACCACCAAGTAACAAGAGTTTCAAAAATAGGTGGTGATGGGCTTCTCTGGTGGCGCAGTGGTTGAGAGTTTGTCTACCAATGGAGGGGACATGAGTTCGAGCCCTGGTCTGGGAGGATCCCACATGCCGTGGAGCAACTGGGCCCGTGAGCCACAACTACTGAGCCTGTGCGTCTGGAGCCTGTGCTCCGCAACAAGAGGCCATGACAGTGAGAGGCCCGCACACCGCGATGAAGAGTGGCCCCCGCTCGCCGCAACGGGAGAAAGTCCACGCACAGAAAAGAAGACCCAACACAGCCAAAAATAATAAATAAATTAATTAATTTTTTAAAAAAAGGTGGTGATCAAGAGTGCAACGCAGTAGAATAGTTCAACTAGATAAGCATCTGGAGTCCCCTGCTTTGGGCAGTAAGCTGGTATCCTGAGCTTTGCCAGAGGAAATTCCATGGAGACTTAAAGGTAGGAGACAGGTTATATGGGACTGAGGAGTGAGTAGGAATTGAGGAAATGACTAAGGTACAAAGAGCCTACTCTTTGAAGAAGTTAAAATACATTAATTCTTTCTTGCTGCACTGCTTCATTATTGTGTTTACTCACCAAAAAGAATTTGTTCTCATTTTTTTTCTTTGTTTTTATTTTTTTAACATCTTTATTGGAGTATAATTGCTTTACAATGTAGTGTTAGTTTATGCTGTATAACAAAGTGAATCAGCTATACATATACATATATGCCCATATCTCCTCCCTCTTGTGTTTCCCTCCCACCTTCCCTATCCCACCCCTCTAGATGGTCACAAAGCAACAAGCTGATCTCCCTGTGCTATGTGGCTGCTTCCCACTAGCTACCTATTTTAAATTTCAGAGTGTATATATGTCAATGTCACTCTCTCACTTCATCCCAGCTTAAATTTCCCCCACCCCATGTCCTCAAGTCCATTGTCCACGTCTGCGTCTTTACTCCTGTCCTGGCCCTAGGTTCTTCAGAATGCTTTTTTTTTTTTTTCAGATTCCATATATATGTATTAGCATATAGTATTTCTTTTTCTCTATCTGACTTACTTCACTCTGTATGACAAACTCTAGGTCCATCCACCTCACTACAAATAACTCAACTTCATTTCTCTTTATGGCTGAGTAATATTCCATTGTATATATGTGCCACATCTTCTGTCGATGGACACTTAGGTTGCTTCCATGTCCTGGCTATTGTACATAGAGATGCAATGAGCATTGTGGTACAATGACTCTTTTTGAATTATGGTTTTTTCAGGGTATGTGCCCAGTAGTGGGATTGCTGGATCATACGGTAGTTCTACTTTCAGTTTTTTAAGGAACATGCATACTGTTCTCCATAGTGGCTGTATCAGTTTACATTCCCACCACCAGTGCAAGAGGGTTCCCTTTTCTCCACACAATCTCCAGCATTGATTGTTTGTAGATTTTTTTAATGATGGCCATTCTGACCAGTGTGAGGTGATACCTCATTGTAGTATTCATTTACATTTCTCTAAAAATTAGTGATGTTGAGCATCCTTTCATGAGTTTGTTGGAAATCTGTATATCTTCTTTGGAGAAATGTCTGTTTAGGTCTTCTGACCATTTTTGGATTGATATTGAACTGCATGAGCTGCATGTATATTTTGGAGATTAATATTTTGTCAGTTGCTTTGTTTGCAAATATTTGTCCCATTCTAAGGGTTATCTTTTTGTCTTGTTTATGGTCTCCTTTGCTGTGCAAAAGCTTTTAAATTTCACTAGGTCCCATTTGTTTATTTTTGCTTCTATTTCCATTTCTCTAGGAGGTGGGTCAAAAAAGGATCTTGCTGTGATTTATGTTATAGAGTTCTGCCTGTCTTTTCCTCTAAGAGTTTTATAGTGTCTGGCCTTACATTTAGATCTTTAATCCATTTGGAGTTTATTTTTGTGTATGGAGTTAGGGAGTGTTCTAATTTCATTCTTTTACATGTAGCAGTCCAGTTTTCCCAGTACCACTTGAAGATGCTGTCTTTTCTCCATTGTATATTCTTGCTTCCTTTATCAAAGATAAGGTGACCATATGTGTGTGGGTTTATCTCTAGGCTTTCTATCCTGTTCCATTGATCTATATTTCTGTTTTTGTGCCAGTACCATACTGTCTTGATTACTGTCGCTTTGTAGTATAGTCTGAAGTCCAGGAGCCTGATTCCTCCAGTTCCATTTTTCTTTCTCAAGATTGCTTTGGCTATTCAGGGTCCTTTGTGTTTCCATACAAATTGTAAAATTTTTTGTTCTAGTTCTGTGAAAAATGCCATTCGTAGTTTGATAGGGATTGCATTGAATCTGTAGACTGCTTTGGGTAGTATAGTCATTTTCACAATGTTGATTCTTCCAGTCCAAGAGCATGATATATCTCTCCATCTGTTTGTATCATCTTTAATTTCTTTCATCAGTGTCTTACAGTTTTCTGCATACAGGTCTTTTGTCTCCTTAGGTAGGTTTATTCCTAGGTATTTTATTCTTTTTGTTGCAATGGTAAATGAGAGTGTTTCATCATTAGTATATAGGAATGCAAGAGATTTCTGTGCAAAAATTTTGTATCCTGCTACTTTACCAAGTCATTGATTAGCTCTAGTAGTTTTCTGGTAGCATCTTTAGGATTCTCTATGTATAGTATCATGTCATCTGCAAACAGTGGCAGTTTTACTTTTTCTTTTCCAGTTTGGATTCCTCTTATTTCTTTTTCTTCTCTGATTGCTGTGGCTAAAACTTCCAAAACTATGTTGAATAATAGTGGTGAGAGTGGACATCCTTGTCTTGTTCCTGATCTTAGCGGAAATGGTTTCAGTGTTTCACCATTGAAAACGATGTTGGCTGTGGGTTTGTCATATATGGCCTTTATTATGTTGAGGTAAGTTCCCTCCATGCCTACTCCCTGGAGGGTTTTTATCATAAATGGGTGTTGAATTTTGTCAAAAGCTTTTTCTGCATCTATTGAGATGATCATACGGTTTTTCTCCTTCAATTTGTTAATATGGTGTATCACATTGATTGACTTGCATATATTGAAGAATCCTTGCATTCCTGGGAAAAACCCCACTTGATCATGGTGTATGATCCTTTTAATGTGCTGTTGGATTCTGTTTGCTAGTATTTTGTTGAGGAATTTTGCATCTATGTTCATCAACAATATTGGCCTGTAGTTTTCTTTTTTTGTGGCATCTTTGTTTGGTTTTGGTATCAGGGTGACGGTGTCCTCACAGAATGAGTTTGGGAGCGTTCCTCCCTCTGCTATAGTTTGGAAGAGTTTGAGAAGGATAGGCGTTATCTCTTCTCTAAATGTTTGATAGAATTCACCTGTGAAGCATCTGGTCCTGGGCTTTTGTTTGTTGAAAGATTTTTAATCACAGTTTCAAGTTCAGTGTTTGTGATTGGTCTGTTTATATTTTCTATTTCTTCCTGGTTCAGTCTCAGAAGGTTGTGCTTTTCTAAGAATTTGTCCATTTCTTCCAGATTGTCCATTTTACTGGCATAGAGTTGCTTGTAGTAATCTCTCATGATCCTTTGTAATTCTGCAGTGTCAGTTGTTACTTCTCCCTTTTCATTTCTAATTCTGTTTATTTGAGTCTTCTCCCTTTTTTTCTTGATGAATCTGGATAGTGGTTTATCAGTTTTGTTTATCTTCTCAAAGAACCAGCTTTAGTCTTATTGATCTTTGCTATTGTTTTCTTCATTTCTTTTTCTTTTATTTCTGATCTGATTTTTATGATTTCCTTCCTTCTGCTAATTTGGGGTTTTTTTGTTATTCTTTCTCTAATTGCTTTAGGTGTAATATTAGATTGTTTATTTGAGATGCTTATTGTTTCTTGAGGTAGGATTGTATTGCTATAAACTTCCCCTTTAGAACTGCTTTTACTGCATCCCATAGGTTTTGGGTCATCGTGTTTTCATTGTCATTTGTTTCTAGGTATTGTTTTGGTTTCCTCTTTGATTTCTTCAGTGATCATTTGGTTATTTAGTAGTGTATTGTTTAGCCTCCATGTGTTTGTATTTTTTTTCCTGTAACTGATATCTAGTCTCATAGCATTGTGGTTGGAAAAGATACTTGATACTATTTCAATTTTCTCAAATTTACTGAGGCTTGATTTGTGACCCAGGATATGATCTATCCTGGAGAATGTTCCATAAGCACTTGAGAAGAAAGTGTATTCTGTTGTATTTGGATGGCATGTTCTATAAATATCAATTAAGTCCATCTTATTTCATGTGTCATTTAAAGCTTGTGTTTCCTTATTTCTTTTCATTTTGGATGATCTGTCCATTGGTGAAAGTGGGGTGTTAAAGTCCCCTACTGTGATTGTGTTACTGTCGATTTCTCCTTTTATGGCTGTTAGCATTTGCCTTGTGTACTGAGGTGCTCTTATATTGGGTCCATAAATGTTTACAATTGTTATATCTTCTTCTTGGATTGATCCCTTGATCATTATGTAGTCTCCTTCTTTGTCTCTTGTAATAGTCTTTATTTTAAAGTCTATGTTGTCTGATATGAGAATTGCTACTCCAGCTTTCTTTTGATTTCTATGTGCATGGAATATCTTTTTCCATCCCCTCAGTTTCAGTCTGTATGTGCCCCTAGGTCTGAAGTGACAGCATATATATGAGTCTTGTTTTTGTATCCATTCAGCCAGTCTATGTCTTTTAGTTGGAGCATTTAATCCATTTACATTTAAGGTAATTATGGATATGTATGTTCCTATTCCATTTTCATTATTGTTTTTGGTTTGTTTTTGCAGATCTTTTCCTTCTCTTGTGTTTCCTGCCTAGAGAAGTTCCTTTAGCATTTGTTGTAAAGCTGGTTTGGTGGTGCTGAATTCTCTTAGCTTTTGCTTCTCTGTAAAGGTTTTAATTTCTCCATGAAATCTGAATGAGATCCTTGCTGGGTAGAGTAATCTTGGTTGTAGGTTTTTCCCTTTCATCACTTTAAATATTTCTTGCCACTCTCTTCTGGCTTGCAGAGTTTCTGCTGAAAGATCAGCTGTTAATCTTATGGGGATTCCCTTGTATATTATTTGTTGCTTTTCCCTTGCTTCTTTTAATATTTTTTCTTTGTATTTAATTTTTGATAGTTTGATTAATATGTGTCTTGGCATGTTTTTCCTTGCATTTATCCTGTATGGGACTCTCTGTGCTTCCTGGACTTGATTGACTATTTCCTTTCCCATATTAGGGAAGTTTTCAACTATAATCTCTTCAAATATTTTCTCAGTTCCTTTCTTTTTCCCTTCTTTTCTGGGATCCCTATAATTCAAATGTTAATGTGTTTAGTGTGGTCCCAGAGGTCTCTGAGACTGTCCTCAATTCTTTTCATTCTTTTTTCTTTATTCTTCTCTGTGGTAGTTATTTCCACTATTTTATCTTCCAGGTCACTTATCCGTTCTTCTGCCTCAGTTTTTCTGCTATTGATTCCTTCTAGAGAATTTTTAATTTCATTTATTGTGTTGTTCATCATTGTTTGTTTGTTCTTTTGTTCTTCTATGTCCTTGTTAAACGTTTTTTGTATTTTCTCCATTCTATTTCCAAGATTTTGGATCATCTTTACTATCATTACTCTGAATTCTTTTTCAGGTAGACTGCCTCTTTCCTCTTCATTTGTTTGGCTGGTGGGTTTTTACTTTACTCCTTCATCTGCTGCATATTTCTCTGTCTTCTCATTTTGTTTAACTTACTGTGTTTGGGGTCTCCTTTTTGCAGGCTGCAGGTTCATAGTTCCCACAGTGAATTGTGCATGTGCAGACCACAAATCTCTCTCCTTCCAGAACCAACGCCCCGAAGCTCCCAGGGTGGCTACGCCAACCACTGAGGCAGAGCTGTGGAGGCCCAATCCCCTGTCAGTCACCATCCAAGGGCCAGAAACCTTATTCCTTTCTGACTTGCCCATCCTCTAGGCAATGTCATTTTTTAAAGAAGAATTAAACACTGAAGTCCTGAGGCTGTCAAAATCATCAGAGCCGTGTGGCTGACAGGGTCTTGGTGCTGCAGCCAGGTGTCAGACCTGAGCCTCTGAGGTGGGAGAGCTAGGATATTGGACCACCAGAGACCTCCCAACCCCATGTAACATCAGTCAGCAAGAGCTCTCCCAGAGATCTCCATCTCAACACTACGACCCAGCTCCACTAAATGACCAACAAGCTCCAGTGCTGGACACCCCATGCCAAACAACTAGCAAGACAGGATCACAACTCCACCTATTAGCAGAGAGTCTGCCTAAAATCATACTAAGTTTACAGACACCTTATTTTTTTTTAATTAGAAAAGAAATGCATAATCACATAAAGTTTCCCCAATTGTGAAGCCAGAAAATACAAACTATTATGTCCACTTTTTCAATGCAAAAATTCTAAAACCACTTAAGAAGACTCCATCTAGATTGAAAGCAAGTATACTCCAACTAAAATCTTCTTGATTCTTGGCATAACCTGGCTATCAACTTTGAAAACAAGTGAGGACAGTTTAAATCAAAACAAGGACTGGTTTCTGCCAAACGAAGTTTTGCTTAAAGGAAGCTTTTTACCCCTTAATCTTATCCTCTAAACTCCAAATTTAATCTGCAGCATAGGTCTACATACTAGGTTATAAAAATGAGAGAAAATAGAATAAAGTTATATAAAATAGAAATTGGCTTTTTTTTAAGCAACAAAAGTTGAGACGTTCCTAAATAAAGTATATTCAGAGGAAGTTACACAGAGTGGCTCTCTGAGAGATCCATATATATGGCACCATAAGCTTGTTGATTACATTGACCATATATTATGCATCTTGGTATTCATTCAGCTATTCACTCAACAAATATTAATAAGTATCTAGTATTGTGCCAGGCAGAAGTCCTAGTGTTAGGGATATAGCTTACAGTTGGCATAAAAGGCAATAAAATTTATAAAGCAATAATCTTAAAGTCTGACATTTGCTAAAATTGAAGAAGGAGCAAGAATTTTTAGTTTAATTTGGGGGAGTGAGAATAAGTAGTTAAGAAATGTTTCCTGAGGAAGTAGTGTACTTGAGCTGGAATCTACAGGACACATGTGAGTTAGCCAAGTGAAGAGAAGAAAGTCTGCAGGCAAGAGAGAGCATGGAGCATTTCAGGAGCTGAAGGAAGTTTGATTTGGCTGGAGTCTCGTGTGAATGGAAACCTGGCAAGGAATGAAACTGGAGAGCTGGGTAGTTAGGGTCCAGATGATGTAAGCCACGTGTTGTAGGCGGCCTCTGAGAAAGCCAGAAAGATCCCCAGCTTGTGTAACCTTTACTTCTGGAGTGTGGGCTGGATTATTGCCTCACTCCTAATGAAGAGTATACAGGCATAGCTCAAAGATACTGCATGTTCAGTTCCAGACCACCTCAATAAAGCAAATACACAATAAAGCAAATCACACAAAATTTTTGTTTCTCAGCACATGTAAAAGTTATGTTTACATTATACTGTAGTGTATTAAATGTACAATAGCATTACATCAAAAAAACAATGTATATAACTTAATTTAAAAATACTTTATTTCTAAAAAGACACTAACCATCATCTGGGCCTTCAGGGAGTCGTAATCTTTTTGCTGGTGGAGGGTTTGAAATATTGCAAGAATTACCAGAATGTGACACAGAGACACAAAGTAAGCAAATGCTGTTGGAAAAATGGTGCTGATAGACTTGCTTGATACAGGGTTGCCACAAACCTTCAGTTTGTGAAAACCAAAATATCTTGAAGCACAATACAATGAGATATGCCTGAACAGCAAAAGTGATGGACTGTCATTTCCAAGACTAGGTTATAAAAAGACTGTGGCTTCTGTTTTAGGTGTTGTCTCTCCTTCTGGATCACTCATCCATCTCTCACCTTGGGGGAAGCCAAGTGCCATGTCATGAGGCAGTCCTTTGAGTTTCACATGAGTGAGTCTGGAAGCAAATTCTCCCCAAGTTGCGTCTTGAGATGACTGCAGCCCTAACTGACACCTTGACTGCAGCTTTGTGAGAGATCATGAAGTCAGTACTACCCACTCCTTGACACCTGACCCAGAGAAACTGTAAGATAATAAATGTGTGTTCCTTCTAGCCACTAAGTTTTGGAGTAACTTGCTAACACGGCAGTAGATAGCTAATATACCATGAAAAAAATTGGGTTGAGCATTAACCTAATGGAATGAGAATATGTTAAAGGGTTTTAAGCGGGAAAGAACAATAACATGTCCCTATTTGCAATTTTAGGGATTCTGTAAGCTGTCACAATAAGGCTGAAAGGATAACCTAGAACCATCCACGAAGATAAACATTTAAACAAGTAACAATAGCTGCTACAAAATTCTAGTTCTAAAGTTCAGTATCCTATATAAAACTTCCACCTCACTACTTAAATTAATGTCAACAGTCAACCTGATTAATTTCTTAAAAACTATAGAACTTCCCCCTTCCTCTTCAGGTCCACTGGCTCATTGTCTTCATTTAGGTCTCTATCATCTCCAACCTAGCTCACTGGCAATACCCTCCTAATCATTTCCCCACCTAAAGTCTGATGCCCGTCCAATCCATTCCCAACTACCAAAAAAGCAGGTAGTCTAAAGGGACTGTAAAAGGGAAGGGTAATCACATTCTACTCCATCAGATTATAGGAAACAATTTGATCTGCTCTGCGAGTCATACATACACTTCAGTGACATGGCACCTTCCTCTTCTGCATCAGCTCCCAAATTGCAAGTTGTTACACTACTCTAAATTTAATAGGCTCTCAAAACAACCTGTAGAGTGCTTAGTATAATTTTTCATCAAATTAAAAGAGCTGAACCCATTAATCAATAGGTAAGTTTGTCCTACATGAATCTCAAAGACGGAGCCACATGTGGAAGCATTTTCAATTGTTCTCACAGCTTTCAAATATAAGCTCTAGGCTTCCCTGGTGGCACAGTGGTTGGGAGTCCGCCTGCCGATGCAGGGGACACGGGTTCGTGCCCCAGTCCGGGAAGATCCCACATGCCGCGGAGCGGCTAGGCCTGTGAGCCATGGCCGCTGAGCCTGCGCGTCCGGAGCCTGTGCTCTGCAACGGGAGAGGCCACAACAGGGAGAGGCCCGCGTACCGCAAAATAAATAAATAAATACATAAATAAATAAATAAAATATATATAAGCTCCAATTTAGAGAAATTAAAATACTGGAAAGAAAAAAATTTTTTCATTCTTTTTGATCAGTGAAGCCAAACACATTTGGGAAAAAAATTTCAGACTCACATCTCATCAGAAAACTATTCCATTTACCAGCTTGACACCTCTGTGTAGCACTTCACAACACAGGATAAGTCCATGGCCCACTCGGGGAGACACAATTTTGTAAGTATTCAGAAACAAAGCAAGATTAGTACCTCAGGAACCATTAGCATTTCCAAAAGCATTATATGAATTGTTCCTGTGTGAGACATTTAATTGTAAAAAGGAAACTGATAATTAATTGTGGTCATTTCAACTGTATGATTGTTTCAAGCAATATTGATGTCATAAAACCCTTTAGCCAAGTCACAAATTGTGAAGTGAATATGGAAAATTCCAATAATCAAGAAAGGAAAGGTCTCTTTCTTTTCTAAAATCCAACAACCCTATCTATGAAATAAAAGTAAACAGAAGTGTTCAACTAAACTCTTAGCTTTTATTTATATAAATGATGTAGCCATATTCTGTGAAGTTTATTGAAAAATTACACATAATCATCTATTCTTAAAATTGCTTTCACTGAGCAAAACTCTAATCATCATTAGTCATTTCTTTTATAAATTTTGACAAGGTCAAATATTGAAGTTCAGAGTTACCATCAAGGTAGAAAGTGAAAAATATTCTTTTAAACCACTATGATATACCTCCAAATATGAAATAGCCCTCCATTCTACAGTAATACTAATTAGTCTGTAAGCTAATTCTGCAAATTGAAACCCTTTTTAAAAAAATTTAATTGTGTAAGTCAAAATTAATGTCAAAAAATCTTCTGTAACTTATTAAGTAAACAATCAAAATAGATTATTCACTAATATTCAGAAATTTTTATGTTCACCTTTCTGTAAAGTCAGTTTAGAATGACTTAAAGAAATCTTTTGAGTTTTTTTTTTTCTAATCAGGATTAGAATAACCATGATGAAGAAGTTAAGACAACTGTTAAGTAAACATATATTTTCTAACATTTTGAGATAAGTAATAACACCCCTATAAATACCACATAACAAGAAAAATCCATTTATTTCTTATTTGTACTTTACACTTCGCATAGATGGTTCAGAATCATAAAAGCATCCATGGAGAGAGATTTAAAAATCATTATAGGACAATATTTGTTTAATAGAAAGTGATGGCTTAAATGCTACAATATGTTTCTGAGTATCTTCACATTAAATAGTAATTGAACAAAAAGCCCCCTGGTTCTGCTCAAGGGCAAGTCCCACAAAGCTCCTCATTATTGGAATTTCCAACTTGGAAGCCAAACTAAATAACAAGGAGTAATTTGCCAATTAGAACTTCCTGCTCTTTTCTCTTTATTCCTTAAACACCATTCAGGGGCTGAACCGGTCAAACACTTTTAGCTTCAAAACAGCAACTGAAAGGATTTAATTTGTGTCTCTCCAAGGTGAAGCTGTCAAGAGGCAGCCGTGATGCAGTCCATGTCCCCCTGCAGCAATTTCCCTTCAACACAGAGAAGTGGGTTTCCACTCTTGCAGAATACGGAGTTTCCTTTTCTCATTTCCCATTATTTCATTTCAATTAATGACCTCCAAATTTTATACTTGTATAACTACTGGGCTTAAGAAGCTTGAGCCAAAGTGTCCCTGGAATCTGTTAATGTCTTCAGACCAAACCTGTGTATATACTGGAAACAAAGAACTTCACAGGGGCCTGACACAGATCAGAATGAGGACCATGAAAATTGTGTTAAACCCTAAACTGTGTGGCCCTAGACAGGATCACAGTATTCTCTTATTAGTGTAGGCCATGGCAAGAGAAGCGGTAAAATAACTTAGAGATCCTTGGCAACCTTTGCATTTCTTGCCTGCATTTTCCTAATAGTAATCCGAGTCAACATCTCTTCTTGTTATTCAATTTTAAATGCCCAATGATTAACAGAATTTAGTTGCAGAATTTTAAATTGCAAACATACTCACAGATTAACACTAAATCAGTGAAATCCAGTCCTCTTTTTCAACCTAAAGAGACCTGACTTGAGGCTCAGGGCTTCCCCATCAAAGACCCACTAGCACTAGAAAAAGAGGCTTCACTTCGCTTACTGTGAGCCTATAAATGACCCCAAGGGAATTGCTCACTCCTCTGAACCCTGGGCCAGGAAAGCTGGTTAAGGAGAAACTGCTTGTCAAATGTTTTCTTGCAGAAAGTATTTGTAATCAGGGATTCCGCGCCCCCCGCCCCCCGCCCAATTCATCCTATTTTGTATCTGTACTGATAATCCATTGAAAATACAGTAGTATTTCCATTTGTATATTTAAAAGTCAGTCTTAAAAATGAGAATGTGTTGCCTCTATTAATGGACCACTTGAAAGATTACCCAGGTTGAGAGAAGTTATCTTTATCGTAGTAGATAGCAGACCTACTGAGCTAAGAGGTGACAGATCTCTAAGAGTTGACAAAGATTCTCTTCATGACCAAACTTAAGTCAAGCTCTTCTGATCTCTTTTTCAACTAGCCCTCGACTTTTGGGCTCCCATGTTCTTCTCTGCATTGTCCAATTTTAGTGAGAGTCTTGCTAAGTTGGTTTAGCCAGAATCCCCCATCCTCTGTATCCGATCACCGTCAATGTCTGATCCACCAGGTGATGTGTGATCACTCAAGCCCGCCTTCAGCAAGAATCCTGTTAGCCTGAACTCCTCTTAAGCCTGAGGTTTCCTCTTAGTAATTTCCATCTGCTGACACCCAGCCTACTCCTTGGCTACAAGTCCCCACTTTTCCTTGTTGTATTTGGAGTTGACTCCAGTTTCTCTCCCCCACTGCAAAACTCCACTGTAGTGGTCCTTATACCTATCTCAGTTGTTCCCTGAACAAAGTCTGCCTTACTGTTCTTTAACTGTGTCATGAATAATTTTTTCTTTAACAGAGGTCAGGAGAGATTAATCCCTTTTAAACTGGTTGTTAGGACAAGCTTCCTTACTTCCTAGGCTGTTTTAAAAGGGTCTGGGGAGTGTAAAGTGAAAATAAATATTATAGAGGTAAGGTATCAGGAAATATAAAGAACTTGAATTTCTTACCAGTGTCTTACTATTATTGCACTACTCTGGGAATGTTTCAGTTCAAATAAACTAGATCAAAAGAAATTTATAGTAACAGAATTTAGAACTTTAGTAAATCTTAATGATTAATTGATTAATGATCATTTGATTCTTAACCCAAGCCACATGATTTTCCAGATAAAGAATTAAACTTACAGAAATAAGATTTAATAACAATATTTAAAAATTCTAGCAGAGGTTGATGTTACTTATACATATTTTGCAATTAATTTCAAGTATTACTTAACATGTGAAAAGAATACCTTTTTCTTACCTTCATAAAAGAACTTCAAAAATCAATTTATGCAAAGCAAATATCCATTCTACCATTTTGCCAGGTGCCCAAATCAGAAAAAATGAAAGTCTCATGGATGCCTATTCATCTATCACCACTAATAAAATGTGTCCTGAGTCTGTCACTTGGTCTCCATTCACACTGGTCCCTGCTCTTTCCAGGAGCTCATCATCTATCTCCCTGCATCAGTCTTACTCAGTTCCAATGCATCCTCCATACTGTTGCAATAATTATTTCTCCTCCACAGTTTTGATCTTGTCATTCCCTTGCTTTCCAAGCTCTGGTGGCTCCCCATCATCCCCCTGTAGCATGGTATTCAATGACTTTTCACACTCTGACCAGTTTCCTCTGCTGCCCCTCCTCCACCCACATTTTAGGGTGGACCCTCACCCATCTTCACCATTTAACAAGATCATGCCTCCATGTCTTAGTTTATGCTTCTCAGTCTCTTGGCCCACCCACTTTTATTCTCCCCCTTCTCTATCTTGCACATTTTCATACATCTTCACTTCACCTCCTCTTTGAAATCCTTCTCCAAAAACACACAAAATAAATCAATTGATTACTCCTCTACAACAGTTTCTTATCACAGCACATTATATCATCATATCTGCCTCTCTGAAATACCTTTAATCTCAACTTCCATATACACTCCAAAATTGTGAGCTGCCTATTTATTTTTGCAGCCATACTTTCCAGCAGAGTGCTTGTATACAGAAAGCATCCTATAAATGTGGAATCTAATCACTTTGGCAATGAATCCATTAACTGTCAATGATCAAGAGTCATTTCAGAAATGATTTCCTACTGGATCATTTGCCATCATTAAAGAAAAGTTGAGGAACTTCCCTGGTGGCGCAGTGGTTAAGAATATGCCTGCCAGTGCAGGGGCCATGGGTTCGAGCCCTGGTCCGGGAAGATCCGACATGCCACAGAGCAACTAAGCCCGTGTGCCACAACTACTGAGCCTGCGCTCTAGAGCCCATGAGCCACAACTAATGAGCCCGTGTGCCATTACTACTGAAGTCCATGCACCTAGAGCCTATGCTCTGCAACAAGAGAAGCTACCCCAGTGAGAAGCCCACACACTGCAACGAAGAGTAGCCCCCGCTCACCATAACTAGAGAAAGCCCACATGCAGCAACAAAGGCCCAACACAGTCAAAAATAAATTAATTAATTCATTATTTTTTAAAAAAGGAAAGAAAAGTTGAAAATTATTGAATAATTTAATATATATTAAATTTCAGCAATTAAGTAAATATATGGAAAACTGCACTATTCTTAGATGCTCATCAATTAATATTAATTGAGTCTACTGAAGTGCATGGCAGTGCTATGCACTGAGTGATTTTAAATAACATTAATAAAATATAATCTCTGCCCATGGGAATTTACAATCTAAAAATTATGACATTGGCAACATATACAGTTCTGACTGTAAGCTATAAGGATAATATATGTTATATCACTGAGGTTGGGAGTTGCTAAATATAAATGAGTCTACAAAACACAGAAAAGCAGACATCAACATGGACATTGAATTGAGATCATTGTGAAATACCTGGCTCAGCGCTACATATATTTTATTTTATTTGAAGCTTCCTTCTTAAGTAATTAGGATTTTTTTAAATGGATATAATATATATATTTATGAAAAATGATGTGAAGCATATAATAGCTGGCTGCTGTATGGGATTAGATGGATGATAACATAGAAACATATAAATGATCAAGAGCCCATTTCTGGTTTTCACACTTAATGAAAGTTTCTGGATTGATTGTTTCCTGGAAATAATTTTACATGAATGTCTAATGAACATGTAACATAAACACACACACACACACACACACACACACACACACACACACACACACAGTCTCTAATTTATCTAAGCTACTTCCAAAAAATTGGTTACTATTACTTTGAGATAAAGAAAGTAAAGCCATACAGAGGCTATTGCAATACTATGAATGATCACATTCTGATCTATTTTTCTGTGATTTTTCTAAAAGTTGTCTAGCCCCACTGCAATTCTTAAAATGAGAATCTATTAGGCTTCTTAAGTTTCTAAGGTCTCTGGCAGTTCTCTCCTTTCTAGTTAATCAAGTAATTCCTCCTAAGGGTACTTATGAGATGAGTAAAAACTGTGGTCATAATTTCTAAACTGTCAAGAAAATAGGAATTTATACTTTGGATAAACCCCAGGGATGTTACATAGCAAGCAGTTCTATTTCAGTCTAGGGGGTAAAAAAAAAAAGGAGAAATCTAGAGATGTGGTGAAAAGTTTCTTGCAGCTATCTAATTTATTTTAACAGCATATTTCAAAAATAATTATCATTAATAGAATCAACAGTTATGCAAGATAGGAAAACTGCGTCTAGAGTGAAAGTGGGAAAAACAACTGTTCTATGGGAGTTAAAATTGACACTGGGACCACCAGTGTCAATTTATGTCTAGTGACAAATTTCAATACTGGAATATATTATATATACATTCATATTCTTCATCATTCTGCTGTCTGAATAGTTTTAGATCTCAAAATGATCTACATATCAAAATGTCACTGAATTTCTTGTGAAACTGTTTACCCTTTTTTCAAAATTGAAGTATAATTGACTTACAATATTATATTAGTTTCAGGTATACAACATAGTGATTCAATATTTTTATACATTACAAATGTCTAGTTTGTAATCACTAGATTACATCACTATAAATCTAGTTACAATCTGTTACCATACAAAGTTATTACAATATTCTTGACTAAATTTTCTATGCTGTACATTACATCCCCGTGACTTATTAATTTATAACTGTAAGTTTGTACCTCTCAATCCCCTTTACATATTTCACCCATCCCCACCCCCACTGGCAACCACCAGTTTGTTTTCTGTATCTATGAGTCTGTTTCCGTTTTGTTATATTTGTTCATTTGTTCTGTCTTTTAGATTTCACACCTAGGTGAAATCATACAACTGTTTTACCCTTGAGATTATATTCCTTGACTGAAGCTTTGTAGTTGTAAATTATGCTCTCTATTCATTTATTAATTTAATATTTCCAATTGTATCAGCTCTGCAAATGCAAGGGAAAGTTATTATTAGATATCAATCCCTGTTTTCCTGACTTCTATTTTGGTTGGTTGAAAATTAATTAGATATGACCTGCAAACAGACAAATTTGAAATATTTTAAAGAGGCTTTTAACTTGGCATAAGTAGTTTCTAAGAATGCCATAGATATTATTATTTAGCACTCAGTAAAAAATAATGTATTGTTTTCACATTGTGAATGTACATATTACCACTGGCTTGCATGCATTAAAATGATTAATTTTTTCTTAAGTGTATTTCCCCTCAATAAAAGAAGTATGACTGTTAATAGAGGTCATATCTATCCCACTGAAATTTACCTACAAATAAATAAAGGTTCTAATCAACGATGTCTTCCTAAATACAAAGAACCTTCTAGAATTGCTGACCATTTCTTGTCTCTTCTAAGACACACTAGACTTAGCTGGCATTCGCTTCATCAACTCTCTCAAAATAATATAACTGACATTAACTACTGAGTAACCACAGAAAAAAAATTGTATATCCTTTAGAGTTTTAACATTACTGTTTTACAAAAATTTGTTGGTGGAGAAGTAATTTACGTAAGATAGATATAGAATTTTTTCTCCAGTAACCTAATTTTTAAAAATTTCTTAATTTTCCTGAAAAACAAAATCAAGCAACACCAAAAATTATTTAATCAGTATCAGCTGGTTCCGAGAAGCCCTCCAGGTTATCCCTAGGAATCCTAGAAACATTGGAAATAAAATCTTACACTCTTGGTATACACAGCCACCATTATCTGACCTTTCAATTACTCCAAAGCTGGTTAATCTCTCACTGATTCTTAGAAATAGAATCTTTTATGTTTCTAAAGATGCTCTGGATATATGACTAAGCTTTTATCTGATCTGATTACATCAGGCAATATAAACTAAGACTAAAGAAATGGTTATTATCCAGTAAATAATGTTAACTTGACCTGCATAAAAAGGTATTCATTACAATGAATTGTCTGTGCTGAAAATTCTAAAAATTCTACGCTAGGTGCTAGACTTCCGCTTAATTGGATGCTTGACTAGATCTAGCCCAGTATTCCCTAATGCTGTTCCTAGATGAAACATAAGTGTTTAGAAGAACAGCAACTTCAAGTTTACCAATTCTCTATGTGAACAGGTAGTTTCAAGAGAAAGCTTGTCTTTTTAACCAAAAGGAAGTGATAAAATAAAATCCCAAAGTGTGTCAACTGAAGCAAAGCATACAGAAAGTTTCTCGTTTAATTTAACTTCCCTACTCTCAAGATTTCAATCAGGTGAATCCTTTCTAACATTTAGAGACTGTCTTTCTTTAGTGGACAGGAAGAAGAAGGGCCTGGCAAATACATCATTAACTAGCAAGGGGAAAAAAGATGATCCTATTATACCTTCTCCATATACTTAGAGCTTGCTGACCACAAAGGAAGCTCTGATATCACTCAGAGTATTTAAAGCAAGGCAAGAAAGATGCTTATGATATTAAGTATATTCATAACATTAAAGTTTCCCTTTTTAAGCAACTCTGGTCAAGGGAGCTTAAAACTATTCAAACTTTACAGTACTTAAAGAGTCACTTGGCACTGTTTTTTATTTTTTTTTCACTTGGCACTCTTATTTCCACTTTTCAGAAATAATTCCTCTCCTTCTTCTACAAGAACACTACAGAACCCAAGAAAGAGAAACAGACGTAAGTTGTCTGACCTCCCCTGTTATCCCTCAGGCTATTGGGGAAAAGCAACACATACCTCGGTCTTCAATATATCACTTCTATTTTCACAGGCATAAATTACTTCTCGGGCTTTAAAACAACAGGATTCTAAAAGGACACCATAAGGTACTTAAATTCCGGTAACTAAACTCAGATGTATAAGGCAATTTAAAATCTTTATAAAAACTTCCTGTTTCAAAATTACCCAAAATGGAATCTTAGAAAATCTGTGTGCCAAAATGCTACAGAAATAAGGCTAAAATTAATGCACTAAACATATCTCTAAAAAGCCTTGGTACCTGGTAGATAATCAGTGAATCTTTTGAAGGTGTCTTTGCTAATCAATTAATTTTGGTTGTGATAATGCTTAATATAAATTATTACCACCTAATCTATCATGCATTATCTTCATGAACAGACCAACAGAACAATTTAGGTGTTCAAAGTTCTGTTTTGTTCACCCAAGCAGAATGATTTTTCCTGAGGTTAATACATACAGGAGGTTGGTTAAGCCAGGCACCATTATGTAAGTATGCTAGGTAATGATACAAAAACAAGAAAATTTGCAAATCCTTTTGAACAAACTGAACCATGGCAAACAAAAAGCAAAAGCAACGAGAACAAAGCAGAAATAAGATGCTTAAGGAAAAACCATGGTTTTGGCACTGCTCCAGAAGAAAAACAAAAAATGTCTATTAGGTACACAGTCAGAGTAGGGCCATTTGTCAAAAGTTTGTAGGAACAAACTCTAAGTGGCTGTCTTACATGTCTCAAGAGGTAGAATTGAGCTGATGCTGTCAACTGCTGGTGCTGTAGTTCCAATCTCAGGAGCTCTAATTTGACCCTCCTGAGAAAGAATCCCAATTAGAAACACATAAAGGAAGCCATTTTAGACATGGTGCTTTGGGACAAGTCTGACCCCCTGTGTCAATGTCAACTGAAACAAAAAAACTAAAGGAACTTTCTCAAGCATGTTGTCTGTTCCAGATAAAAACTAAGGATCTTTGAGACCCAGTTTTGAAGTAGGCCTCCCCGGGCTAGAAGGAGGACAACTAAAATACTGAAAGCTGGTTTTTTTAATTTTCATGCCTACTGGTGTGCTTTGTTAAAAAAATGAGGAGTACCACAGCAAGCTATACGTCATATTCTAGCAATATTAGCTAGTTAAAAATGTTTAATTCTAAATGGTCAAGCAGCAAGGTAGGAAGAGTATTCATCTATAAGTGATTTTAAATTTGGCTTCCCAGCTAAATTTGCCATCAATGACAATTCCTTTTGGAATTGCCTCAAATCTATACTATGTTGGTGCTACATCAACTACAGTAAACTTATCTGTAGAGATACAAAAAACTAGGGCCTGTTTGGGGACTTAAGAGGATAAGGGGTAAAGGGGAAAAAAAGGATAATTTAGGAGTTCAACTGTAAATCACCCAGAAACAAGAAAATAGCATGAAACAAAACAAAAATTCTCCCTATTTCATCCAGTTCTTGTTGCCAGTGAAACACAGATCAAGGCTTCTTACTTCGACTCCAGCAAGTCTTCGATCCTCCTAAGATTACAAGCAAAAAATTTTGCATATGTACTTTTCTCTGTGTACAGGCACCATAGCTTTCATTAGATTCTCAAAGCAGTCTGCAACCCAGTAAAAGTCAGGAGTCACTGTTCTAAATTTATATGGTTTTGCATGTGGATTCTAGCTACTTGGGATAACATCTGGAGCCACTCTTTCATTTTCAACCTAAGCTTGACGAATGCAAAAGCATCTAGCAGGCAAGTGCACAAGACCTAGTGCAAGATCCTATACCAACATTCAAGTTTTTAACTGATACTCAGTTGCCTTACATGTAGCTCCTGAATTTGAAGAAATTGAGATGAAAGTGCACAAAATGAATTTTGACTCAACCAAAATTACTGGGATTTTTAAAAGCTCATATCTTCAAGATCAAGTCTCAACTGAAAAACATGAATTAAGACAACTAAAATCCAAAGAGCATACTACACTAAGATCATGACCATTTTCAATTAACTCAGCTTAGGAAACTATCCTTGACAGATGACCTCCAGAGTCTAGTGCAGAGAGTCAAGTTGTTCCATAATTTAGCCAACAAAATAAGTTCTGGTGCTTCCTGTGGGGTTTCCCCAATATATTCACCTGTACTATTTCATAACTCCTCAAGGGAACATTGAAGACAGTACATACAATATGTTTTAGCTTCCTTAAAGAAAGATGACAATAAATTCAAAAGCATTTTAATACCCTTACTGCTCCTAATATATATTATTAGTTATAATCAACGGAAGCAAAATAAAACCACTGCTGCAATTTTGTTTCATATTTATTTTAAAATCACCAATCCTGTCTCGTAAGAATTTTGAAGGCTATTGGTAACAAGACAACCATATAGTATATAAAAAATACACCTTTTGCAAGTACAGCTGCCTGTTCCTGCCCAGAAGGAGTGGTTGTTGACACAAGAAACCAGCCTGTTGGCACTGAGTACACAGTCCCATGGCCACTGCTGCTGAGTGGCGTGGAGTGCCGTGCCATGCCCGACACCAAAGCACACACAGGACCAAAGGCATGCACATAACTGGCATGCCATCATCTACAGCGCTAAAGCCTCTGAATACTCCTATATAAAATTACATGGATGTTGACAAACCACCTGTTGGACTAAAGAAAAAAATAAATTGTGCATCAATTTTCCCTATATGCTCCTATAAAATTTGTTCCTTGATTTTTTTTCAGTGTGTATATTGTATTTTAAATGCTTTGCAGTATCTAGCCTATGGACAGTCATGACCATTTAAAATAAGAAAGAAAGAAAGAGAGAAAACTAGTTTTAAAAGTTTCAGCTTATCAAAATGTTTTAAAGCTGGTAGGGTGAGGTGGAGGAGAGGCATGGGGAACGATCCTTGCTATTTACCAGTCTGTGTGCTTTCCTATGATTGGCAGTGTTTTAAAGCTAATGATAAAAACAGATACAGCATTTTTTCAGTGACACCTCTATCTCTCCCCACTCTCACTAAAAGTTTCTAGGAAATACTATAAAAAAGCTGCATTACACTATACTGTATAGTCTTTTATTCAAAACATGTTGAATATACAGCACAATGGTAATAAGGCAATGTAGAATAAACATAAAAGACCATCAAACAAGATGTTTATTCAGTCATTAAACAAATACCTATTTAAGTAAGTACAATATTTTAGGAGCAAATCTGGGCTCCAGATATAAAGAAGAACGAGTCATGGCCCTACCCTCAAAACTATCTATAAAGGGGACAGAGAGATGGACAATTACTGGAATTAAATGTAATCAGTGGATTCATAGAGGTATGTACATGGTGTTGTGCTTCTGTGATTTATGGAAGGCTTTACAGGGAAGAAGCTTCAGAATTTTAAAGAGAATACCTTAAGTTCTAAAGTTTTAATATGATTTTTTTAATAGGTAATATCATCACCTGGTTCAAAATTCAAAAGGAACAAATGGTTATATGGTGAAAACTTTCCTTGTCACACCTAGTTGCTCTCCCTATAAACATCCAATATTAACATGTGAGTTTCTTATAACACCCAAATACTGTTTCTCTGCTTAATAAGGACTTTGGCTACCAACAACACTCTCATAAGTCTACTTCATTTTATTATGTATTGAGGTAATATACATTTTATTGTATGATTAAAAGCAGCACTGTAGTTGTTTTCACTAGATAGGAGGAAACCTGTTCATAGTGATATATATGGATAACAAATCATCACGATGTACACTTTAAATAGCTTACAATTTTATTTGTTGACTATACCTCAATAAAACTGAAAGAAAAAAAAGCAACTCTAATAAGTGGAACAATCCATAAAAACAGACTTCCAATGTTATAAAATATCAACTAAAAAGCTTTATTACATGCTAAAATTTCTTATAGTACTCCAAAATAGAGGAGATAATGAACAGAAACAAAATAAAAGAAAATATAAGATTCATTTTACATGAAAAAAGAAAATGGCAAGAATGTCATAAAAAGTATTGTCTAGTACATGAGGCTTTAATTAAATCTAAAGATACTGTCACAATTTCAGTTGAATATACTACTCAAGTGGCTCTTACTATAATCTAACCAAACGCCTCCAATGCTAATAGTGGTGATTCTGGTGACAGTTTTTTAAGGAAATAAAAATATAATTTATACAATGAGTCAGTTCTCACTTTTCTTCATAATGGAGACATCATGAGACCACTAAAGTATGATGGAGAACCTTCTTCTACTTCTCTCACCATCAGCACCATCATCCTTTGCTGGGTTCTTCCCTCCACTGCACTAGCTTCCCTCGGGCTTTCTTCCAAAGAACTACAATGGTTAACAGTTAAGTAACTGGATGGTATGAAGCAGGGTGTGCAGTACAGAATAGATGACTGAAAGAGAAAGAGCTATGGGGAGCATTAATTGTGAAGAAAAGGATCAGGAAAAGGCCCCAAACTTAGGTACTCCGAACTCACAAGACAGGGTTCTGAATTTGGGGTTGGAATGATTACAGGTTTGGTGTATAATCAACATTGGGAACCAGTGTAGCATTTTGAAAGTGAGGAGTGGAATCCTCAGGAACAGAAGAAATATTTGTGAACTAACTGAGAAGGTCAAAAGTATGAAAGGAAGGCATTAGAAACAAACAGAATAATCTACATAAAACAACAAGGCAAGGCAATCAGAACAAAGAGATTGGTAGCAAGGTAGGAAATACAACTGATTACCAAAGTATAAATAGAAAAAAATAAGTATTTAAAACCATGCACTTTCCAAGAGGTCAAAGTGTAAAATAACAAAAAATTGTAACTGACCGAACCAATTTCTCTTAGAATATGTAAATAAAAGAACCAAAAAGGCATCATGCTTGGGTAGGAACCGTGTAATAAAATCATGACTGCAGTTTAAACACAAGTGCCAAAATCCATGTTGCTTTTTCTAACTTATGTTCTATTACAGAAATTTACTTTTTTTTCTTAAATTAGGGTCAAGATGTGTCCATGAATAAGTAAAGGTCTAAGTAAAAATATAATTCCATTGCTCATATAAGAGCTTCCTGAAAACTGAGCATATGTGAAAAGTTAAAGGGAAGAAAAGGACAGCTCTTTGGTTCATTTTTAGAAATGTTTGAATTAGTAAAATGAAGTCAAACAAAAATTTTGTTATGCTTATAAGTAGAGCAAACTGTTAGAAGAAAATAAAACTGCCTTGGAAATTGGCCATAATTAACCCCAAATAATAAATATTATCATGAGTTTATGTTATTCAATTTTAAGGATGTAGAAGCCAAATTTTATTTAAATTGAAGGTAAAGAAAAGCAGAGGAGACTTTTGCTTATTTTATATTTTTATGACTAAGCTTGCCTTGCTTCAATTGATTGTGGATAAGCAACTACCACCCAAAAGTTCTCTGTGACCAGGCTCTGTCCATCTGCACAACTTAACACATTTTCTCTAGTTACTGCAAGAGTGGGTTATTGTTGCTCCAACAGACTGCCAGTGAGCCAGAGGTCAGCAGGAAGAGCTGTATGACCCAACCACTGACCCCAAGGGACAGCCAGTGACCTGTTGACCTGACCTGTAAGTGAGGAAAGAACTAAAAATTCTCATTAGGATTCACTGTTTTTCAAATTCAAAAAATAAAGTTTTAAAATAATCATACCCCCAAATCCTTTTACCATTCTACATACTATATAATTGGCTTATTTCCTTTCATTACAATATTTTATAAATTTGAATATTGCTAGACTCTGGACATTTTATGCAATCAATGCAAGAAATATTTTAATACTTTACATATTTCAACTCCTTTATATGGATTTCAACATATTCTAGTTCTGTGTTTCTCAACCAGGGCAATTCTGCCCTCAGGGGACATTTGACATACTCTGGAAACATTGATTATCATGAATGGAGGGTATTACTGGCTTCTAGTGGGTAAAGACCAAGGACTCCTGATAAATATTTTACCATGCACAGGACAGCCTTCCAAAACAAAGAATTACCGGGTCCAAAATGTCTATAAAGTCAACATTGTTCTTGTTGATTGAAAATCACATTAGTTCTTGTCACTGATTTGCCTTATAACCTAGTAAATCAACTCCTTTTTCTTTACCCTGAGCTACCTACATCAAGTAATAATACTTATAACAGAATTACCTGGATTGATTGTTTAAATATAAGCTTCATGAATCGTTGATATTGAATCTCAGTTGTTAGGGAAGGGATAAGGGAATTTACATTTATAACCAGACCCTACTGCTTCTCCTGAATTTTAAAGTCAAATATTTTCTTCATTTTCTATAATAAAGTGTTTCTTTTCCACACTTAAATTCCAGAATTTATGGTCTGTTTCCTTACACAATTCAGGAAAAATGTATTACTCCAGTTACTACATTAATATTTTAAAGTTATACTGAAGCTAGAAAATATATTGCAGTTCCTTTATAAAACTCACTTTTAGATGTGAAAATTAAGATGAGAAGTGCCTGAGATCACAGAACCAGTTAGTGACATAACCAGGGGTCTTATGTGAACTAGTTTAAAGTATGAAGAAGTGGTTCACGCCAAACCTCAGGCAACAGGTACCATGTAGTGAATCTTCTCTCTACAGAGCCCTGAAGTTTCCTCAGTAATATCTGCCAGTCATTCCAACACTTTCATCCAAGGCTCTGCACATGGGGCCAGGAAAGCAACGTTGAATAAAGAACTTTGAAAGGGACTTGAGAACATGTTTAAGATACTATAGAATTCAGTTCAAATTAGCATAATATGGTGCACTTGACCTAAACATAGGCAACTGAAGATATAACAAGGGAAAAGTAGATCCGGAAAGGCTTCCTGTAGAAAGTGAGTTTTTAATCAGATTTTGAAGGATGAACAGGAGAAAAATTAACTAGGAAGAGGTGGAGGGCATTTTTATTCAAGTACTGGTACAAGCAAAAGCCCAAAAGTAGAAACTAGCAAGTCAAATGCGGAGGACTGCAAATAGTTTTAAGTTTCTGTATCACGAAGACCATGTTGGAGAAGAATCGGAGAGGAATTTGTTGAGATTAGCAAGGCAATGGAGAGAAGGAAAAAAAGTTGGCAAAAGCCTCTAAGTGCCAAGCTGTATGGATTCTCAGGGTACTTGCAATTACTGTATAACACCCTGTTTTGTTTCCTATGTGGCACTTATTACTCTATGAAATTATCATATTTATTTGTTTACCTGACTTTTCTTGGTTTCCCTAACTACAATGTAAGTTCAATGCACTAAGAGCTTGGATTGCAGTGAGGAATGTCTAGAGTCAAGGAGACCATTTTAACATGAATTGGACTAGTATGAAAGCTATGGAAATCAGAGTAGGCACGGCTAAAAAGAATTAGATGAAAGGATCACAGTTTACTGCACTCGGTTTACGTGCCCTCATCCTCTCTTCCCACCCACCCAATCTGAACATTGCTTTCTGGCCAAGGCAGCCTCAGCAGCCACAATTGTTGAGGTCTTGGAGCCATACTGATGCCACAGCAGATGCACCGGCTCAGGTGCAGTGGCCCTGGGAAACCCTGTCTGACAGAGACTTGTTGGGCCAGAATCATAGGGAACTGGTACCATGGCAACTGCCTGGAAATGCAAGTGACACAACCTGAAAGGGGAGAGCAGTTAGTACCCCCCTCTCCAGGAGAGTGAATTTTAACTAATTTTAACAGGATGGAGCCAGTGGATAAATTCTTCTCTCTTCCTCTCCCTAAGAGACTATTCTGACATGCAGTAGCTCATATGTCCTCTCTGATAATGTCCTATGAGACTGAGCAATCTTCAGGAAGCTTGTTAGAAGCTGTGGGCAGGTTGGAAACTCACCTTCTTGTACTTTCCACCCTCCCTGCCTTGCTCTACTTTTCCCCTCACTTCTGCTTCCCTGGGTCTGCACTCCCAATAAAGTGCTAACGTGTAAGCTTCTTAGGCTCTATTTCCTGGGCATCCCAGGCTAAGACAAAAGCTATCCTCTCTAGTAAATGAAATACAACTCAAGCACTTAGCTGTATTGACTTCCGATCTATCTGAGTAACTCCAGCAAGGTGTAGAGGTGTAGAAAATGTTAAATTGGTGGCATTGACTTTAAATTGCCAGTTCATCAGCCCAAAACTGTTTCCACTAGATAATGGTGCCTTTGTTGCAGCCATGTAGCAATCAATACTCCAGAGTGTATTGTTTATATGACTAAAGGATATGCAAGATGGGATATGAAAGAACTGAGGGTGAGAGAGAGGTGGGTTAACAATATACAGAAGGGATGCAGTGGGGAAACTGAAGTCGACTGATTGCAGAAGATCAGCCATTTCCCCTTTGCAGGAAATTCTGCTACAAGTGTTGCATGGCAGCCTTTGGAAACCTGAACAGCATAAATGACTAAAGGTGTTTTCTGATGAATAGACTTTACTTCCTTGGCAGGTAACCCAAGTCTGACTTTGGGAACAGGAACACCTGGAAGCCAGCTCATCTCTTGAAATGCTCCAAATTCCTCATATCAGGTTCATTATGAGGAGCCACCTGTGTCTCTGCTCATCAAATCCTACCAGTTTCTGGTTCTGATCTGTTGCAATACACCAAAGAGTCATTTCTAATTATAAAAGTAAAATAAATAATTCATGGGATAACCTGACTCTTCAGCTTGGAACCAATGTAAAATTGGTCTATGTTGATGATCACAGAATTGCAAATTCCTTCAACACTTATGCTAAGTAATTACCTAGTCCAAGTAGGAAAACCTAAGTAATATGGATTTACGAGTGGTGTGACTCCGTTTTAATTAGTGAAAATTATGAATTGCAAGATGTTTTCTAAGGAAATGCTTGTGGAGGAGAATGTTGTGTATTCACCAAACTCTGTTTCCTTTTTTTGCTTGGGCACCTAACAGAATGTGAACAGAAATAATACGGACCACTTTTAGCCCTGGCTTGGGCAAAAAGCCCTCTATGCAAATCCTCTAAGATTTTCCTCTTTGCCTAGCCACTGAGTGTAAGAAAGGAAGACCAGGCCCTGAAGGGATGTTAGCCCAGAGACACAGTGAAAGGGTCCTGGATCCTTCAATGAATGCAAGAGCAGAGACAAACCTCACACACCTCCAAGCATTTTCACAACTTGGTTTATGATACTATCAATATGAAACTTTCAGCCCAGTCTCTACCTGAATAATCACAATAAGGTCTAGTTTGACATACTAGTATCTTTCTGTTTTTTATTTATTCATTTCTTACTAAGCCTGGTTGGATGACTTGGAGAAATGTGATCCCTGATCCCTTTAGCTCCACTTAATTTAGACTCCATACCTGAACTCAGAGAGGCATCTTTCAAATGTTTGCAACAAAAGCTATTACCCTCAAGTAGAAAAACAACGTATCACAGTCATGTAACACCATCTGCACCTAAACTAGATTGTATATTCTCTGAGTTAACAAAAATAAGAATTCAACTATATACATTAGCTTAAGTTTAGGCCTTAACTTCAATAGTTAAATATTGAATAAATAAATAAGAAATGGCAATTTTAAAATTTTTAAATAAAGTTTCATAACTTTCAAGCAGAGTATGTACAGTTGTCACAAAGTCCCTATGCATTAGGCTGAGTCAGAAAAAACTTGTCAACTCTATCTAACAACAGTAAACACCCCAAATCAGGTATCAGTGTCATCTCTAATTATTTCCAACCATCAACATGAAAAAAGAAAACATGGAGAAAAATTAAAATTAATGGATGCATATTAATTTTAAAGATTTTTAGATGGAATTTCAGACACTTTGCTAAAAAATAAAGATTAATAGTCATGATGGTGTAAACTAGTGAGAAAAATTACAATTCATGGTAAGCGTGTGCTATTTCCATAACATTAGAAACTTTAAAATAAATTAAATGTAATGTAAATATTGTGTAATATAGGGTTTTTTTCCAGAAGAGGGCTTGTACATAAACAGGTGTTCCAATATAAAGGTTTCTTGAGCTGAAGCATCTTCAGCATCCGAAAGCACCTGGAATTTCAACACTAAAAAGCTCTGATTTCTTGAGCACTTACCTTAAAAAGATGACATTTTAAGTTTAGATTTCCATCTTTACTTTTCAGAAAACTTGGTAAATGAATGAAATTAGCTCTAATTTTCTATTTAATAAGAGTGCTACACATAGTACTTGAATTTCAAATCAGTGCAGTTCAAATCAATGTGAGTTATCTATGAGTGTGTGAAAGTGTATTTTTAGTTACAACTTATGAGCTAAAGGTATTCAGTGGCATATTCCAGATTCTCCACCGAACAACAAGTTTATTTCATTTGCCATGTCTGTTACATCAATTATCCCAATCTCCTTCCTTCCATGACTATTTATGCTTTAAAAACCTTAAAGCTTTTCTTTTAAATACAGCTGGGACTCATTAGCTCCTTTCTGCCAATCTACCTATCATTCTGTCACTTTTCCTTCTTTCTCTTTATGTCCTCAACCAAATAAGTGTCATTTCCCTGCTTTCATTTTGGCTGGGAATTCAACTGAATCAGCTTTCCAACAAATCTGGTGTGTAGAATTCCAATCTTCCCTATTACTTTTGGCTCACAAATAAAAACAATTAAGCCATCTTCTAGTGATGCTCGGACTCTTGTTTATTTGGGTTCTGCATTCAGAGTTGGAACAGGTGCCATTTCTTCCTGGGGCCTAAACATCAAAATATTTGTGAAATGTGCTTTGCACTCTGCTAATCTTTATCAAGTCAGTTACAGTGAAGCATATTTCCAATGAAAAGATTTCCTGGCACTGTGAGAACACGAGTCATATTAAGGTTCTTGTTGCACTATGCCATTGTTTTTGTCTCTGGAAATTAATGCCAAATAATGCACTCATTAATATAAATCAAATATGTCAATTATAGTTTGTGTCTAATGGCATTTTCAAGAATTCTGAATTCCTTTCTTTTTTATTGCTGAGTGATATTAGACATTTCTACTGAATTTGATATATCTGACAGTTTTCTTTCATTCTAGTTAGTGTTTGGGAAATCTGCAAGAAGAAAGTTATTGATAGAAAGTGGAAAAGAATCATGTAAATAATGTGCCTCTGAAATTGGAAAATGAATTTTTTTAATACTTATTTTATTTATTTATTTTATTTCTTTTTCTGGCTGTGTCGGGTCTTAGTTGTGGCACGCGGGATCTTTGTTGAGGCATGTGTGATCTTTGATTGCGGTGTGTGGTCTCTTTGTTGCAGTGCTTGGGCTTCTCTCTAGTTGTGGTGCGTGGGTTCCAGAGCACGGGGGCTCTGTAATTTGTGGCACACGGGCTCTTTCATTGGGGTCTGCGAGCTCAATAGTTGTGGCACGCCGGCTTAGTTGCCCCAAAGCATGTGGGATCTTAGTTCCCTGCCCAGGGATCGAACCTTCGTCCTCCACATTGGAAGGCAGATTCTTTACCACTGCACCACCAGGGAAGTCCCTGGAAAATGAATTTTAATCAAGTTTCTAGAAAATGGATATGCTCAATGAATTTGTCAGTAATTTTGTCAGTAATTTTTTAACAAATTTGTTAGTAATTTTTTAACAAGTATGCTCTTCTCCAGTTTCATAAACTTGAAGGAAAATGAAAACTTTGTCCTTTAGACAAAAGTTTGTAAGGGGGAACAAAAAACCCTATAGGAATTTGTATAACATCTTTTGTAGGCTTAAATAATCCTTGAAATTGAACCAGAAGTACATTTTATAAAACTCATCTTTCTCTCTCAAGAGTCCCATTCAAGATAACATGTGTGCAAATCTGAGGCAATATATGGCTGCAAAGTGAGGCAAGGGACACAGCAAGAGTTGAGCCAAGTTTTTTCTGAGTTACGCCCCATAACTCCTATATATTTTCGAGCACTAATTCCACCTATGGAGCACAAAATAAAGTCTTTTTGCCTACAGTTTATTGAATGGATGAAGAACAAGTTTGAGAACATTCAAGTAAAACAAATATTTATTGTACCAGGCACTATTCTTGAAATGTATCATCATAATGTTTTTAGCATTTTAAGAAAAGTGTCAGTATAATTAATTACACTTGTAACAGTAATTAAAGTGATGAGACTTTACCTTATCCTCTACTTTCTGAGACTACTTGCCTTCTTTTCTCTCTCCTTCCAAACCTCCATCTCCCTTTCTTTTGAGACATATTTAATGTGCATTAGTTTGGGGCTGGGCACCCCGAGACAACATGGATACAGGCTCTTACAGTCTAGTAGAAAAGACCATCACTGAAAGAGTAAAAGTGAAAGAAGTCAAAGATATTCTGGAGCAAATAACAGAAGGAGCTATTTATAGTGACACAACTTATCAATAATTTTGGATAGATGGAGGTAGAAGGTTGATGGATTCATGATTTCTAGAACGAGAGAAACAATTTAGTCAAAACTGTTCATCTTGCCTTCCATTCATATATATCCTTAAATCCTTAATCCAGTAAATTTGGGCAGAGAGCATGGATAACAGCAACTAGTTGAGACTTCAGATTGCTATTTCCGAAGGTCATAAGAAAGAAAGATGAATGAAGAATTGAGACTCCAACTCTACCATAAAGACTCATCAGTTCTTCTGAAGGTGGCTCTGCATCTTGATGAAAAATTAAATGAAACATGACAGTCCCTTGACCAAGATTGTGTTCAAGGTTATGTGAAATTTCAGTGATAGCGCTCTCTGAACTCTTCCTCCACATTCTTGCTTTCACTTCTGGTTTTAAAATGCTGATGATTTAAAGTGAATTTACTACAGCACTCTCACCATCAAGGACTAAAGATATACTAGCAAGTAAGTATTAAAGATCAAAAGCAAGTACCAGCAAGAGACTGTAAGTTTTTGCTAGTTCACTTTGCAAATGCAACATTGTTCTCTAGCTTTGCAATTTCTCTATAAGTTATGGTTCTTTCTTTTACTTACAAATAGGAAGAGATAATTACTATATCATGCCGACGCATTTTACTGCATGCATCTTACACACAAATGTACACATAAACAATGCTCAGTCATAAAAGATTCACAAATTTATATTATTTATAGTATGTCCTTTGCTAAACTCAAAATATACAGATGAAGTTACAGTTCCTGTTGACATAGATGGCTCTCAGGAGCTGTTATACATCATATTAAAGTTTCCTTGCGGGGGGATGCTGCTTCAGCGCTGTGCCAAGGGTTTAATCTGGAACCAGACGAAACTAAACCAAGCTGTGATTCAACCTGTACTCCAAAATTTGACTCAGAAATATTACAAGCTTCTAAAACTGATGAAATATCAGCCATAGTAGAGAGAATCAAATAGGTTTAAAGTAAATTTCTTTAAATCTCTTTACAGTCTCTTGATGAGAATTCATTGGAAGGTCCAAGTTTGCCCTTCTCCATCCCCATGTCCAGGGGCTTAGCACCTCTCTCGGCACCTCTCACCTGTGCTATTGCATGTGTCTTAGGCTACTCTCCCCAAATTCTCCCTGCTCACACCACTCTAAAAATCATCTTGCTAAAAATCTGGTAATGTCATCCTCCTTTTTAAAATCCTCAACATGCTCCCCACTCTCTACAGGATACATCTTAATTCTTTAATGTGGCATGAATGTCCTTATTCATATTTATTCCCACGCTACCTTTCTGGCCTCAGGTACTCTTCCACTTCATTCACTCAGCATGTCCAGCTAGATGCAACACCTCACTTCTGTCCGTGTGTGCTCCTCAGTAAATCTTGTCCGGTACATACTGTTTACTTTGCTTAAAATTTTCTTTCCCTCCATTCTCGGCCTTCTCTAATTTAGCCAGGAATGATTAGCAACATTGTCACAGGAATCTGTTCACCTCTGTTATGACACTTACTCATACTTGTCTATATTCACTTGCTGTAGCCTTTATACTCTTTGAGGTCAAAAGATCACATCTTGATTATCTTAGTGTGTGTACATATACATCTATAGCTAACTATCTATCACCTACCTGATGATTAATATAAGCACTCAATGACAGGTGAATAAACGAATTTTCTAAATGCATATTTAGAATGAGTTGTATCATTTTGGTTAAGTTGATCAGATTCTACTCCAGCTCTTAGGATTTTAATTAAGACTAAATAGTCCAAATTAATCTATGTTAACAACTTATTTCCATCCTAATAGAATGAAGCATAGGGCTTCCCTGGTGGCGCAGTGGTTGAGAGTCCGCCTGCCGATGCAGGGGACACGGGTTCGTGCCCCGGTTCGGGAGGATCCCACATACCGCGGAGCGGCTAGGCCCGTGAGCCATGGCCACTGAGCCTGCACGTCTGGAGCCTGTGCTCCGCAACAGGAGAGGACACAGCAGTGAGAGGCCCGTGTACCGCAAAAAAAAAAAAAAAAAATGGAGCATAGCTTTTCTTCAACTTATTTGTTTGGATTTATATTTTAAAATTTACCTAAAGTCATATGAATATTTTTTCCTTCCAAAAGGGCAAGGAACAAAAGAGACAAATCAAAACATTTTATATTTTCGTATTACAGAGCATGTCTCTTGGCAATATATTGTTATACTGATATTGTCAAATTAGCCACAAGAGTTACAGAATTCAATATTTTAAATTCCATGACTTATTTGAAAATGTAATTTCATATATTAATTTATATAAATGTGTATTATATAATATATGAATTAACCTCCATATTAATTGTACAAATCAATAAAATAAATTTTAAAATAAAGGGTTTGGTGTTTCCAGCTATGAACATTAGTTCAAAGGAAAATAAATGTCATAGAACTAATCTGAACAGAGGGTGTACTCCATAACATTTTCTAAATCAATACTTTATTTTCCATAGGAAAAAATGCAAGTAAGGAGGAAATTAAACAGTGTCTTATATATTTTTTCTAACAGTTTATTAATTAGGGAGAAGAAACAATTCCATGATAGAAAAGATAAAATTTTACTTATATGCTAAAAAGTGTAGTTCTTGAAATAAGAAATCCATACCAGGTCCTTCTAAAAAACGTTCTGTAATAAGCCGTTTTTATGAGCTCTTTTGTTTAGCTAAAGTAGAAAGCTGAATTTACTACAGTTTAATGCAGGCTATGCAATTCACATATCTTTTTTAGGTGTTTCAATAGCCATATTGAACTTTTGCTGGTGAGAACTTTTGCTGTTGCCAGGGACTGGGGGGAAGGGGAAATGGGGTGATGTAGGTCAAAGGGTACAAAGTTTCGGTTATACAAAATGAATAATTTCTGGAGACCTGATGTACAGCATGATGACAGTAGTAAACAATACTGTATTGTATACTTGTAATTTGCTAAGAGGATAGATCTTAAAATTAAATCCTCTCAACACAGCCACACACGTAACTATGTAGAGGTAATGAAAATAAAAATAGTTTCCCCTCAAGGGATTAGACCTGACAAAATAGCTCCAGGCATTTGCAGGCCTAATATGTCCTGCAGGGTCACCTGAACCACCAGGGCTGAAGCCTAAGACTATATAGGACTAAGCCATTTGCTTACTGAGTTCACTTAGAACATTCTCTTGTACTTAAACCTCCCTTTGCTTCTCTGTCCATTCACTGTTCAGCACATATTTATTCTGTGAGGCATGTGCAAAGGGATAGGGATAAAAACAGTAAACAATATAGTTACAGTCTTTGCCATCATAGAGTTCACAGTCTAGCAGGGGAAACAGATATTTAAGGAAGCAAATGCAATAAAATGTGATAAAATAGAATAGAGGAAGAATAAGGCACTTGGCAAGGACAGAGCCCCAAGGGGTGGGAAGAAAGGGTGGGAAAGGCAACCCTGAGGCAGTAATGTCTAAGTTGGGACCTGAAGATGAATTTGATTGATTTAAGCCTTTCTACAAATCCATGTCCTGACCACAATCTGATCCTTCTTGCCTCCTGTGGGTCTAAGTGTCCTGCCTGCAAGACCGTAATCCATCTTGATTATAATCCATCTTGATTATACGACTTTGCCACAAACTGTTTCAATTCTCCAACTAATGACTGGACTCCTTTTGGTCCTATTAGAACACTAAAATCCAGAATCCCTCTCTGAGACCAACATTTAAAATTTATTTTTAGTGCAATTCAGTTGAGTAAACAGCATCCTAAGATCTCTTAAGGCTGAGAGTAGCACTACAATTTTTGTGGGCCTTTAAACCAGTTACCCCTCCTTCTGTCGAGCACTCACTGTACCTACATTGAATAGGAAAACAAATCAAATCTACACCATGGAAAGATCATTGTGGGGTAAACAATAAACACGATTGGTCAACAATCTATAGATACAAGATATTATGAAAATACTTAAAATAAAAAGTCATACCTAAACATTTAAGATGTGTTAAGAGTAAATGAACATTCTAGCTTTCTAGTATATACAATTCTTGCATATACTGAATATGCTATATTTTCTAATTTTATAAGGATTAAAAGCTAAATGCTGAGAGAGGTGCTAGAACTTGTAAAACATAACCCTTAGGCCATTTTCTAATGAACATAGTAGTTTTCAATGTAGAAAAGCTTATTCCATAAGAGGGCACTGTTAGGGGCTTCCCTGGTAATGCAGTGGTTAAGAATCCACCTGCCAATGCAGGGGACACGGGTTCAAGCCCTGGTCCAGGAAGATCCCACATGCCCCGGGGCAACTAAGCCCGTGAATCACAACTACTGAGCCTGTTTTCTAGAGCCTGCAAGCCACAACTACTGACCCTGCATGCCACAACTACTGAAGCCCGTGCGCCTAGAGCCCATGCTCCACAACAAGAGAAGCCACCGTAATGAGAAGCCCAAGAGTAGCCCCTGTTTACTGCAACTAGAGAAAGCCTGCACGCAGCAACAAAGACCCAACGCAGCCAAAAATAAATAAATAAATAAATAAATAAATAAATAAATAAATAAAGTTTAAAAATAAATAAATAAAATAAAGTCTTCTACTATTGAAAAGAAAAAAAAAGAAGAAACTGCTAGAAGTTGCTGGGGTTCTTAAAATTGAACATGGTAAAAACCATGCAGTGAGATGTGAGATAGTTTTTGATAGAATAACTGACCTTCAGTTAAAGTCCTATCTAACTGATATATTACAGGAAATATTGAGTGTATTAACAAACTTCATTAGAGAAATATATAATTTTACTGTATTTAAGGACATGAAAAGTTATACTATTCTTTAGTAAGAAAGCTGAAGTGATTGTTTCTCTGAACCTGTTCTATAAGCCAAATGGCAAGCCTGAACTGGCAAAAATACTAGTGTAAAAAAATTCAATTACAGATCTTCCTCAACTTATGATGATGGGGTTACATCCTGTTAAAATCATGTTAAATGGAAAATATCATTAAGTTGAAAACGCATTTAATACACCTAACAGACCAAACATCATAGCTTAGCCTCACCTACCTTAAACATGCTCAGAACATTTACAGTTGGGTAAGATCATCTAACACAAAGCCTATTTTATAATAAAGTGTTGAATATCTCAAGTAATTTATTGAATTCTGTACTGAAAGTGAAAAATAGAATGGTTATGTGGGCATAGAATGGTTCTAAGTTTATCGAAAGTTTACCCTCTTGATATCATACTGCATATCACTAGCCTAGCTCAGAAAAAAATCAAAATTCAAAGTCTAGTTTCTACTCAACGTGTATTGTTTTTGCACCATCATAAAGTCGAAAAATCGTAAGTTGAGCCATCATTAAGTCAGGGATCACCTGTATAGACATTCTCATAGAATAAGAATTCAGTTGGTTACAAAAATGACAATAATTACAGTATACCTTAAATATCATTCATAAACTCAAAATATAATTATTGTCAGATACAATTCTTGCATATACTGAATATGCTATATTTTCTAATTTTATAAGGATTAAAAGCTAAATGCTGAGAGAGGTGCTAGAACTTGTAAAACATAACCCTTAGGCCACTTTCTAAATTCTGTCCATAGACTACAAGTAAAAACTTATCACCTCCCACCGAGTCCGTGCTGCTTATGAGAAATGAATACAATTCTGTACCTAAAAATATTAAAATACTGTGAATCACAAGTAACAAGTGAGGCATAAGGACAAAAATTAAGGACCAATATTATGTGCTGCCTTGACATTTCGTGAAACTGGGAGGGCCTCAGATGGCCTAATTTCAAGTTCCCCTCCCTACCCTGCTCCCACAGGTCCTCTAGCCAAACAACCCTTTTTATCAAGGGGAAAAGGCACAGTTCCTGCTTATCCTTGAGCAGTGAGTTTCAGCTCCCTGTCAATCTATAGAATTTTTCAAGCAAGCCAATCACATCCTCCCATGGGAACCAGGGGCACCTCACCCTCTTGATATTATGAAGCCTGCCTCTCACAGCCTTCTGTTATGCAAACCCTGTGTGACCCTGCATGGCCTGTGGTGTCCTCCTCCTCCAGATATGTGAATATGTGATCAGTAAACTGTTGTCCATCTCATCTGTCCAATGTCAGGTGTTGTGAGTTCAGCCATCCCTATAACTCTTGGGCAGGAATCCTTCCTCCACCAATAGGGTGAAAAGAAGGCAATTAAAATAGCAACTTTAGGGACTTCCCTGGTGGTGCAGTGGTTAAGAATCCACCTGCCAATGCAGGGGACAAGGGTTCAATCCCTGGTCCACGAAGATCCCACATGCCACAGAGCATCTAAGCCCATGCACTACAACTACTGAGCCTGCACTCTAGAGCCCACGAGCCACAACTACTGAAGCCTGCACACCTAGAGCCCGTGCTCTGCAATAAGAGAAGCCACTGCAGTGAGAAGCCCGCGCACTGCAACGAAGAGTAGCCCCAGCTCACCACGACTAGAGAAAGCCCACATGCAGCAATGAAGACCCAACATGGCCAAAAATAAGTTTAAAATAAATAAATATAAACAAACAAACAAACAAATAAATAAAATATATTAGCTGCATAAAAACCCAGGTTTGGAAATGGTACATACTATTTGCTTTGTAATGCTAGAAACCTGATGTCATTTTGCATGACCTTGACCATGAGTAGAAGCCCCTGGAAGTTTCCATATCCTTTTCTGGTAATAAAGCTTAGCACTCAATTAAAAGGATGGTCTGTATTTAAAAAAGACAAGTCTGTTGTTTTGCATTAGAACAAACAATAACGTTGCTATTTTATTTTTCCTATTTTTTTATTTTTTAAAATTATTGTTAGCTGTTTATTTTTTTAATTAATTAATTTATTTTTGGCTGTGTTGCGTCTCGTTGCTGCACGCGGGCTTTCTATAGTTGCAGCAAATGGAGGCTAATCTGCGCTGCGGTGCGCAAGCTTCTCACTGTGGTAGCTTCTCTTGTTGTGGAGCATGGGGTCTAGGTGCACGGGCTTCAGAGTTGTGGCACATGGGCTCAGTAGTTGTGGCTCATGCGTTTAGTTTCTCCTCTGCATGTGGGGTCTTTCCGGATGAGGGCTTGAACCCGTGTACCCTGCATTGGCAGGCGGATTCTTAACCACTGTGCCACCACGGAAGTTCCGCAGCTAATACATTTTAATTTGAAAATTGACACCCTGAGAATGAATCTTTACCATTCAATGAATATTCCATGAAATAATCATTATTAACCAACTTTGACTAGTTTATATGAGTGTAGGTTAGGGAAATCTTTTCTAACTGAACCACAAGATTGGTGAATATACATTATTCCAATAAGAGTTCTTCATACAAAATACACAATTGTGATTATATCTTTAAAACATGTGACTTCTTTTCTCCTCCTACTTTTTAAGATTAAATATTTCCCTGCTGGTACATAAAGTCAATCCACCCAAATATACACAAATTTTTCTTATTTATTTATCCTAAGATACTTAATTTTTACAAATAATTTGTCTCAATTTTTCTAAAATTGAAAAGACTAAAATGCTTCAACATCTGTTGAACTTGTAGTCATTCAATAGGCAGACCTAAATTCACACAAAATGCCGTGGTATAGAGCTGAAAATTCAGGTCAAATACTGTCTAATGAAGACATACAGATGTACAGTTGCATCTAGTAAGTTTTTCCTACATCCTTGTAGAGACCCCTTGGTATCAGTATTTTCTAACTCATTTAAAATTATTTTTAGCTTATATTTCATGACCTATCAAGTGTCTTTTCCAGTAAGAGTCAATCCCTATATTGAAAGTGTTGTTTGATAGAATTGCATTAGAGAATAACAGATCACGAACGATTGAAAAGTTCTATTAATTGTCATACAGCCATTCATCTATTCAACACTTATTAGACACCTACCAAGGCCATCCACTGAAGCTACAAAGATAAAATATATAGCCCCTGTCCTCAAGGAATTCACAGAGAATCTAGAGAGGGGACTTGACTCATCAGAGTAGAGGATCCAGGGAAAGTACTTCTCCCAGAGACTAAAAGGGTCAATAAATACAGGTTGAAGTGGAAAAAAAAAATGAGAAAGTTCCTGTAAAGAGAATAGAGTGTTGAGTGAATTAAGATAGCCTGAGAATGGCATAGCAGGTTGAACTGTGGCCCCCCAAAAGATATGTCCTAGTCCTAACCCCAGTACCCATGAATGAGACGTTGTTTGGAAAAAAGGTTTTTGCAGCTATAATTAATGAAGGGTCTTGAGATCATTCTGCATTAACCAGGTGGGCCCTAAATTCAACGACAGATGCCCTTATAGTAAGAGGAGAAGACACAGGCAGAGGAGGAGAAACACAGAGAAGGCCACGTGAAGACAGAGGCAGAGACTGGAGTTATGCTGCCACAAGTCAAGAAATGCCTAGAAGCTGGAAGAGTCAAGGTAGGATTTTCCCCCAGAATTCAGAGGAAGCATGGCCCTGCTGACACCTTGATTTTGGACTGCTGGCCTCCAGAACCATGAGAGAATAAATTTCTGTTTTCAGCTACCAAGCTTGTGGTAATTGGTTGCAACAGCCCTAGGAAATTAATACAAGTTGGGTATCTGTATATGGACTTCCTGGTCTGGGGACAAATAGCAGAAACAAATATACAAACAAAATTAAGTTTCTAAATTGGACAATAACTTTCTCCTGTGTAATGACAAGAGCTGGAAGGGAGAGGAGGCTGTATTGCCCTGCATCAGGGGCCCCATCTGTCACTGCTTTGCTGTGTCACTTGGACACATTCCTCTCAGAGTTTCAATTTCATTGTCTGTAGAGTGAGTGAGATGGAGGAAGGAAATCTTAAAGGCAGAAAACTATAGTGCAAACAAAACTTGAACAACAGCCTAGAGAACCATCCACCCATCCCAGCAGTTGGAGATTGCTGGTAAAAATGTAAACCCAAAACATAAAACGGAGGATCCAGGAACCAAAGTTGGTTATAAAACTTTATTCCCACAGGTTCCCTCCTAGAACTTTCCCCCACCTCCAGACCCTATTCCTTCATCTTGATGCTGAACCTTTAGAGCAAATGGAGCGGGCACCATCTGCTATCAATACAGCTGACACTCTTCCCAGCCAAGAAGAGTCCCAGGCCAAGTTGATCTTCTGAGTTAACAGGACGTGACAAGCCTGGCAGGACACGAATTCTCCCTGCATGACTGATTCAGCCTGGCTGACCAGCTCCATGCTAATGAGGATGTACCAGAGCTTACAACAAAAACATTTTTGAATAATTTAAAACTTTAGAGCATGATTTGCCCGATAATGTGATTCATTGTGTCATTATGGCCTCAGTTAAATCTGCTTCTGTGGGTGCCTCTACAGCAAACATCAGTGACTACAAACTGCCCTTTACCAAAATTAACTATATAAATAATGCAAAAGGGCAGAGACATGTTAAGCTTGTGAGGAAGACAGTGTAGGTAAAGGTGACCTAAGCTATCACAAACTGCTGCTTCATAAAGAACTGAGTAGTATTTCAAATGTAGTACTCTAAAATGGATAAGTGACTTAAACACAAGCAAAATATCTATTGTCATCCCATATAGTAGGCTTCATATAGACTAATCTTACAATTTCTGGGGAATTGATTTTAATTTCTTGCCCTAATTCAGTTATCTATCTAAATAAGTCTCTTTTTACCATTCTGGCAGTTTATGTTCCCTCCTTTATACAACCCTTTGCCAGTGATTCCAATGCAATATAACAAATTCAAATATGTGAAACATTCCTTAAAAGAGGGAATTGTCAAGCACCTTTCTCCTAAGGAAAGGAAACTCCAAAACATTCATAACTATGTTAGGTAAGACTTCATTAACTATGGGCCCACAGGTTGTTTTTTAAAACATGGTCCTTTAGCCTAAATATTGTACAATTAAGGGAAAAATAACAATAACTAGAACTTTCCATTTAGTCAGAGCATTGTATTGTAGAAAGAGCACTGAACTAAATGTGAAGCCAATTAATTCAGAGTGACATTTGACCTTGTGTTTGTTAGCTATGTTGCCGCTGTGACAAAGTAATCTCTCTAAGCCTCAGTTTCTTCATCTGAAAAATAGATTTCATAATACTTAGCCAACCTTTGAGCTTCAAATCTAATGGAATATTTGACAGTTTTTCTGTAACAGGAGGCTTTAATAGGACAGTAGGATATCACTCAAGTGGGTAACATAAAGGAATATACTCATTAGAGCAATATTAGACTTCCATTTTTAAAAAGGGGGAAAAAAAAAGTTGTCCGAAAATGTTTTTCCAAGTTCCGCCTGCCACCGAGGACAAGAATTCAGGAAATCATATCTCACTTCCTAATCTGAAGGCACAGCAAATCATCTGCCACTAATGACAGGAGGACCTTCAAGGTGACAGTCACCACCTGTGTCCCACTCCATTAAATCAACATCTCTGAGATGCCTCTGAACTGGCAAAAGCCACACATCCTCTACTGAGTCACAGACAGCCTTCCAGGCAACCTGCCTGAACGGTCCTCACCTCCCCCCCACCCCACTGCACCTGACACAGCAACTGTTTGGGGAGCTCCTGCAAGAGCTGCTGATTTGAAAGCCTGTCCTGTCCAACTATGCATGTCCATCCCATCCTATGACACCACAGTCATCTGAGACTCCAGATACGTGCTCATGATCCTAAACATTTGCTCCTTACTTCAATTTCTCTGAATTTCAGAAACCAGACTCCCTGTTAGAAACCTTGCAGGCTAGAGGAAGGTAGCGTCCATGTTGAGTATGCAATCACTTATCTCAGTTTGTTTCACAAATCTCATTATTTGAGATAACCAGTCACAAAAGCACTTAAGCAACACTTGTCTTATTGATTACTTTCTGAGTTATAAACATATATATATACATATATATATATAAATTTTTTTTCAGATCTTCTGCAAAAACAAATTTTAAGTTTTTAAAGTTGTATTTTTGTTAATACTGTCTCTTCTAGAGTTTGGAAACTTGGAGACTTACTAGAAAAGTTTATCAGAATGTTGCTTTATTTTTAAATAGAGGTTTAGAAAGTTCTGTGTATGTTTCTTGTTTTTTAATCAACAATTAAAATAAAACAAAATGCTTAGCATCTGAAATCAATTGGGATTTTCTATGAGCAATGACTGTAAAATCAGCCCATTATGAAGAGATTTGCATACTTTAATTACTGTGTTCTAAGGCTTTTGTCAAACAGATGCTGTAATGCGGTAAGCACCATGCGGTTTTGGTAAAATGTGGACTTTCTGCTCTTAATATACATTGTTAGAAGGATAAATATGTTAAGATAGGAATATGCCCGGTTAGAGTGAGGTCTTCACTTTTGTGCAAATGTTCTTGCTCTCAAAATTTATTTAGAGAATGGGAAATTTAGGATTGACTAAAATGTTGATAAATTGCTTGTAGATCTCAAGTTAATTAGTAAATACACACAAATGACCATAATATAAGATCTTTGGCAATACTGTCAAAGCGGCCTCAAAATACAAAGCTAAATTCTGAAATAAATTTGACTTTGAAGCCCAGATAAGGAGTCAAATGCATAAGCGTTCAGGCTTTTAACACTCCGGCTCTGATAACAAGATATAAAGAAAAACCAGGATAGTGAAATATAACCACATTTTTTTCACACATTTAAGTTACATGGAGAAAGCATGTTGGGCAAGTTCCTTAACCTCTTTCCTTCAGTTTTCTTATCTGTATAATGGGGTAGTACTTACTGCATAGGATTATTAATGGGTAGGTCAAATTCAGTTTTTTCCATTAGATGGCTCTAGTAGCACTTAGTTGTCTTTAACTTCGTTCAAAACAATTTTGTGGGCTTCCCTGGTGGCGCAGTGGTTGAGAGTCTGCCTGCCAATGCAGGGGACACGGGTTCGTGACCTGGTCTGGGAAGATCCCACATGCTGCAGAGCGGCTGGGCCCGTGAGCCATGGCCGCTGAGCCTGCGTGTCCGGAGCCTGTGCTCCACAATGGGAGAGGCCACAAGAGGGAGAGGCCCGTGTACCGCAAAAAAAAACCCAAAAAACCCCAATTTTGTTAGATTGTATTGTGATAGCTGTCATATCAGCATGCATTTAAAAAAAAACTCATCAAAATTGGTGAATTTTTGTGTAGCCATTTTAATATGGAAGATGGAAGGAAAAAAGCAACATTTTCATCATATTATGCTTTACTATTTCAAGAAAGGTAAAAACACAACTGCAATGCAAAAAAAGATTTGCGCAGTGTATGGAGAAGGTGCTGTGACTGATCGAATGCGTCAAAAGTGCTTTGTGAAACTTTGTGCTGGAGATTTCTCGCTGGACGATGCTCCATGGTCAGGTAGACCAGTTGAAGTTGATAGCGACCAAATCGAGACAGTAATTGAGAACAACTAACATTATACCACGCGGGAGAGAGCCGACATACTCATAGTATCCAAATCAAGTGTTGAAAATCATCTGCCACAGCCTGGTTATGTTAATCACTTTGATGTTTAGGGTCCACATAAGTGAAAAATAACTTCTTGACTATATTTCCGCATGCAATTCTCTACTTAAACGTAATGAAAACATTCCGTTTTTAAAACAAATTATGACAGGCAATGAAAAGTGGATACTGTACAATATTGTGGAATGGAAGAGATCGTGGGGCAAGCGAAATGAACCACCACCAATCACCCCAAAGGCCGGTCTTCATCCAAAGAAGGTGATGTTGTGTATATGGTGGGATTGGAAGGGAGTCCTCTATTATGAGCTCCTTCCAGAAAACCAAACAATTCATTCCAAAAAGTACTGTTCCCAGTTGGACCAACTGAAAGCGGCACTTGATAAAAAGCGTCTGGAATTAGTCAAGAGAAAACGCATAATCTTCCATGAGGATAATGCAAGACTGCATGTTTCTTTGATGACCAGGCAAAAACTGTTACAGCTTGGCTGGGAAGTTCTGATTCATCTGCTGTATTCACCAGACACTGAACCTTTGGATTTCCATTTATTTTGGTCTTTACAAAATTCTCTTAATGGAAAAAATTTCAATTCCCTGGAAGCCTGTAAAAGGCACCTGGAACAGTTCTTTGCTCAAAAAGATAAAAAATTCTGGGAAGATGGAATTATGAAGTTGCCTGAAAAATGGCAGAAGGTAATGGAACAAAAGGGTAAATACATTACTCAATAAAGTTCTTGGTGAAAATGAAAAATGTGTCTTTAATTTCACTTTAAAACCGAAGGAACTTTTTGGTCGACCCAAAATTATTAATTGTATATATATAACAATATAATTAAATGAATTAATACATGAAAAGTACTTAGAACAGTGCCTGGAACAGATGGCGATGGTGATGATTATACATAGGACTTTCAGAATTCAGAGATTCTTTTTCAAACCTCTTATATTAAAAAGGTTTCCACTTAGAAGTTTGTAAAACAAACTTCAAATCTGTATTTTTGAAGTTTAAAGATCCCTTTGAAATAATTTCATAAAGGGCAGCAATTTTAGAAAATAAAAGCAGTTTTTGCAAATTACTTAAATTTTCAGTGAGCAAATTGGTTATTTAATTTTTTAGTATTTGTAAAATATGCTACTAAAATAATACTTTGATACACATTTGTAACACTTCTAGAGGTTTTTTTTTTTTTTTCAGAAGGAAAGAGAACTGAATGTATAATATCTTAACTCCTAACACCATCATCCATACAATGCAGTTTCTGTGAAGGTCTTCGGAAGGTCTGTTTTGAAGGTAGCAAGCTCTGTACACCAGGAAGCACTTCCTCACTGAGCTCCAGGTCATTAAATCACAGCACTCTTGGAAACAAATCCTTAAATCTTTTCACCAGCCCACCAAGTTTTTGCTAGCCCCTTCTACTTTACATTAATCCTCTGATTCTTGAATTTTGTATGTGTTTGATGGTGGGGGTGAGGGGCAGAACCTCCATGAGAATCAGACAAAAATTATGGACCTTCTCCCCCAAAAGTTCACATACACATATCATTTTACATTCAATTTCAGGGGCTTCACAGACCAGAGTTCCATCTGTAAAACTCCCCGCTCCTAGTGGTGTCTATTTGATTTTACCCTGAAATTAACTAAATTTAATAATTTATAAAAACATCACTTACCCAAATGAAATATGGATGAAATTAATTAATATAAATGTAATTTATATGGAAAGAGATTATATTATCATCTATATTAAAGATATTGCTATCTTTTGAAAGTAGAGACCAAATGCTAATTGTCCCAACAGGATATACTGTACTACTTCAAGGTGGTTTGTTATTATTTTAAATTGTTTGTATAAAGTACAGAGCAGAAGGTATGGGCAAGAGGGTAGGTTTTGTTCAACATTAAGTAAAAGGAACCCAAAATGGTGAACTATGGCATAATTATATTGATTCCAACAGCTATATATAATAGTGTTTGAATAAGATAGTCTTCATTAAAAAAGAACAATATAACTGTTTGAAAGTAAAAATTTGATAAATAAGGTAAAAGTTTGGGCAATTTTTTCTGGTGCATAAGTGCTGCTGGCATTTCTCAACAGTTATAACAGAATGCTAAAGCACTAAGCATGCCCAGGTAATAGCTGAGAACAAAATTCATTTAGATAACCCTACATAAAATTTATAAAAAACTTACCTATTAAACAAAACTTGGATTATAGAGATTTAAAGTTCTCTCACTTTATGGGCAAGGGACTAAAGTCACACACACACCATAAGGCCGTTGAAATCAGGGGCAGATTCAGAGCCCTGGAGCCTACCACAGCAGGTGTTAGGATAAATTGCAAACTTGCAGCCTGAGAACTTTTTGTACTATAGTATAGAAAAGGTTTCCTATTAGCCCTTCAAGCTTCAAGCTGCTTTTTTGAGAACAATAGAGGTCACAGCATTAAAAAGAAAAAAAAAAAGGCAGAACCAACCTAGCTTTATCAAAATCATTTTTGTTCCCACTTCACTGTTCTTTATACTGCAACCTTTTTACCTGGTGTCAGGAATATTTAAAACAAGGGTTGGCCTAGTTACTTTCATTACATGTAACTATCAAAAATACCATGTATTAATCTTGTAGGACCATTATCCTAAGTAATATGGTGACAGAGAGAAAAGCTCCCATGCTTATTATCATATTACAGGAGACTTTAAAATAAATTAAAATAAAACAACCAGATTGTTCTCCATTCCAGAGCATCGTGATTTTACAGTATCAAGGCCTTTGCTCCCATACCCACCTGCCACAAATCTAGAAAGGAGAAAAAGAGAAGAGAATGTATAGCAAGAGTGAGGGAGAAAAACTGATGATGAAATTTGTACCCATAGCAAATGGTGAACAAAAATCAAGTTCATAGGTTTCCATTCATCAACTTCATCTCAAGTCCCAGAAGCAAAGAACAAGCATTTGTTTGGTAATTAGTGGGAGAAAGGCAAAACTTTTATTTCATTTTACAAGCCTCGCTTTTCTACGCTTTTCTCTTTTTCTCCTACCCCAAGTGATTTCTAATATAACAGGTCATTTTAAGGACAACACCGAGATACAGCAAGCACAAGTTTTCATCTTTACATTGATCAAACTACATGAGGCATTTCAGATTCTCTAGGGCATCTCGAAAACATCGGAAACTCTAACCTGAAAAAATGCTATGCACTTTAAAGCATTCTTTAGAAATAAATGCGGCACTTAAAAGCAAAAAATTTCAAGGAGGTCACAACATATATGCCCGTATGTACATTTCCCTTCCTGGATTTTAATAAGACAGCTAGAACATTCAAAATAACGTTGTGATTTACAGTGTCCAAGCTGAAATTATAAAGACTAAATTGATTTTTAAACTTAAAGTATTCATGAACCCTATATTACTAATACCTTTAAAACACACAGCAGCTTTAAAAAATGACTGAGCTCCGGAAACTCTTTCAAAGTTTCTTTCACAAGTTTCCTTTGAAGCTCATTTCATGAAAATGCTGCTGTCTAAATTCTTCAGCTTGGAGAATACAATGTTGTTATTGTCTTGCACTTCAGAGCTAGGAAAATCAGATATTAGTTTTTTTGGCTCTAGGTTTCCACAACTGAGCAAGCATATGGCTTTGTTCCAGATAGAAGTTTTCAAGGAATTTTGCTTACAAGGAAGTGCTAAACTGGGTATTTTAATTAATATTCATATTTACCTTGTTGTTAAGTGAAGCTAAGGATTCTATTGGCGTGAATTAACACTCACTCTCATAAACCCAAAACCCTCTAGAGAATTCTACTCCAGGAAAAGAGTGAGATACATTAACACTCCATTAATATCATCCTTGGAAACATTCTTTTTAACATTTATCTCTTCATCATTTCCTGAATCTGTAATGAAATGCTTGTGCTGGCATCTAACAAAAGGATCGTGTCCAGAGTCTAATGAAGTGTTAGACACCAAGGTAAGAAGCAAGTCTGCTGCACTGGCTCGTAGAGGCAGATACAATGGTACTTTCTAGGATATACTTAGCTCCAAAGTCATGGTCAGTAGCCCTAAGACATAAGGCACAAGCTGAAAGAACTTCAAGTTCCAGCACTGCCTGAACAGGACAATCAGAGTTCTAACTTCTAAGTTATAAGCCAGACACTGAGGTAATTTCCATTTGTACATCATTTTCTAAAGTGAGAGACTTCTTGAAAGTGACATTCTGTAATCAGAACGTAATCAAAGAATTTCAAAGTGGAAGAGGTCTCTGAGATCACATATAGCACCTTCCTGTCCTCTTCTTGAAACCCTAGAATATTCCTGCCAAGTGGTCCTTGTTCAGAGATGAGGAACTCACCACCACATGAGAAAACTCATTCCTTATTCAAACAGCTCAAACTGTTCTGCAGTTCTTTCTTTAGCGGAGATTAAATCTTTCTCACGGAACCTACCTCAACATAGTAAACGCCATATATGACAAAGCCACAGCCAAAATCATTCTCAATGGTGAAACGCTGAAACTATTTCCTCTAAGATCGGGAACAAGACAAGGTTGCCCACTCTCACCGCTATTATTCAACATACTTTTGGAAGTTTTAGACACAACAGTCAGAGAAGAAAAAGAAATAAAAGGAATCCACATCAGAAAAGAAGTAAACATGTCACTGTTTGCAGATGACATGATACTGTATATAGAGAATCCTAAAGATGCTACCAGAAAACTATTAGAGCTAATCAATGAATTTGGTAAAGTAGCAGGATACAAAATTAATGCACAGAAATCTCTTGTATCCCTATACACCAACGACGAAAAATCTGAAAGAGAAATTAAGGAAACACTCCCATTTACCACTGCAACAAAAAGATTAAAATACCTAGGAATAAACCTACCTAAGGAGACAAAAGACCTGTATGCAGAAAACTGTAAGCCACTGATGAAAGAAATTAAAGATGATACAAACAGATGGAGAGATATACCATGTTCTTGGATTGGAAGAATCAATATTGTGAAAATGACTCTACTACCCAAAGCAATCTACAGATTCAGTGCAATCCCTATCAAGCTACCAATGACATTTTTCACAGAAGTAGAACAAAAAATTTTACAATTTGTATGGAAACACAAAAGACCCTGAAGAGCCAAAGCAATCTTGAGAAAGAAAAAATGAGCTGGAGGAATCAGGCTCCCTGACTTCAGACTATACTACAAAGCTACAGTACTCATGACAATATGGTACTGGCACAAAACCAGAAATATAGATCAATGGAACGGGATAGAAAGCCCAGAGATAAACCCACACACCTATGGTCAACTTATCTTTGACAAAGGAGGCAAGAATATACAATAGAGCAAACACTACCTCCTCAATAATGGTGCTGGGAAAACTGGACAGCTACATGCAGAAGAATGAAATTAGAACACTACCTAAAATCATACACAAAAATAAACTCAAAATGGATTAAAGACCTAAATGTAAGGCCAGACACTATAAAACTCTTAGAGGAAAACCTACACAGAACACTCTATGACATAAATCACAGCAAGATCATTTTGACCCACCTCCTAGAGAAATGGAAATAAAAACAAAAATAAACAAATGGGACCTAATGATATTTAAAAGCTCCTGCACAGCAAAGGAAACCATAAACAAGATGAAAAGACAACCCTCAGAATGGGAGAAAATATTTGCAAATGAAACAACTGACAAAGGATTATTCTCCAAAATTTACAAGCAGCTCATGCAGCTCAATATCAAAAAAACAAACAACCCAATCCAAAAATAGGCAGAAAACCTAAATAGACATTTCTCCACAGAAGATATACAGATTGCCAACAAACACATAAAAGGATGCTCAACATCGCTAATCACTAGAAAGATGCAAAACAAAACCACAATGAGGTATCACCACACACCAGTCAGAATGGCCATCATAAAAATATCTACAAACTATAAATGCTGGAGAGGGTGTGGAGAAAAGGGAACACTCTTGCACTGTTGGTGGGAATGTAAATTGATACAGCCACTATGGAGAACAGTATGCAGTTTCCTTAAAAAAACTAAAAATAGAGCTACCATGTGACCCAGCAATCCCACTACTGGGCATATACCCTGAGAAAACCATAATTCAAAAAGAGACATGTACCACAATGTTCATTGCAGCACTATTTACAATAGCTAGGACATGGTAGCAACCTAAGTGTGCACTGACAGATGAATGGATAAAGAAGATGTGGTACATATATACAACGGAATACTACTTGGTGGACATAGAAAGAAATGAAGTTATTTGTAGTGAGGTGGATGGACCTAGAGCCTGTCATACAGAGTGAAGTAAGTCAGAAAGAGAAAAACAAATACCTTATGCTAACACATATATATGGAATCTAAAAAAAAAAATGGTTCTGATGAAACTAGGGACAGGACAGGAATAAAGATGCAGACATAGAGAATGGACTTGAGGACACGGGGAGGAGGAAGTGTAAGCTGGGACAAAGTGAAAGAATAGCACTGACATATATACACTACCAAGTGTAAAATAGATAGCTAGTGGGAAGCAGCCACATAGCACAGGGAGATCAGCTCGGTGGTTTCTGACCACCTAGAAGGGTAGGATAGGGAGGGTGGGAGGGAGGCACAAGAGGGAGGGGATGTGGGGTTATATGTATACATATAACTGATTCACTTTGTTATACAGCAGAAACTAATATAACATTGTAAAGCAATTATACTCCAATAAACATGTTTTAAAAAAATCTTTCTCGTGCAAAATCCCATCTCTTGGTCGTGATTCTGCCCCCTGGGGCCCCCAGAAGAAGGTGAGTCAATGGAAAATCTTCACTGGTATAAACTGATTTGAAATTCAACGATTTGTAGAGAAAAAGAAAGTGTTATAAACAATCAAGGATCTTAAGGCCAAAGAAAATAATTTTTAAAGCTGTCTTTTGAACAGAAGGAAAGGACCTACAATAACGAACCCAAAACAATTAAGAAAATGGGAATAGGAACATACATATCGATAATTACCTTAAATGTAAATGGACTAAATGCTCCCACCAAAAGACACAGATTGGCTGAATGGATACAAAAACAAGACCCATATATATGCTGTCTACAAGAGACCCACTTCAGACCTAGAGACACATACAGACTGAAAGTAAAGGGATGGAAAAAGATATTCCATGCAAATGGAAACCAAAAGAAAGCTGGAGTAGCAATTCTCATATCAGACAAAATAGACTTTAAAATAAAGACTACTAGAAGAGACAAAGAAGGACACTACATAATGATCAAGGGATCGATCCAAGAAGAAGATATAACAATTGTAAATATTTATGCACCCAACATAGGAGCACCTCAATACACAAGGCAAATACTAACAGCCATAAAAGGAGAAATCGACAGTAACACAATCATAGTAGGGGACTTTAACACCCCACTTTCACCAATGGACAGATCATCCAAAATGAAAATAAATAAGGAAACACAAGCTTTAAATGATACATTAAACAAGATGGACTTAATTGATATTTATAGGACATTCCATCCAAAAACAACAGAATACACATTTTTCTCAAGTGCTCATGGAACATTCTCCAGGATAGATCATATCTTGGGTCACAAATCAAGCCTTGGTAAATTTAAGAAAATTGAAATTGTATCAAGTATCTTTTCCGACCACAATGCTATGAGACTAGATATCAATTACAGGAAAAGAGCTGTAAAACATACAAACACATGGAGGCTAAACAATACACTACTTAATAACGAAGTGATCACTGAAGAAATCAAAGAGGAAATTAAAAAATACCTAGAAACAAATGACAATGGAGACACGACGACCCAAAACCTATGGGATGCAGCAAAAGCAGTTCTAAGAGGGAAGTTTATAGCAATACAATCCCACCTTAAGAAACAGGAAACATCTCGAATAAACAACCTAACCTTGCACCTAAAGCAATTAGAGAAAGAAGAACAAAAACATCCCAAAGTTAGCAGAAGAAATCATAAAAATCAGATCAGAAATAAATGAAAAAGAAATGAAGGAAAAGATAGCAAAGATCAATAAAACTAAAAGCTGGTTCTTTGAGAAGATAAACAAAATTGATAAACCATTAGCCAGACGCATCAAGAAAAAAAGGGAGAAGACTCCAATCAATAGAATTAGAAATGAAAAAGGAGAAGTAACAACTGACACTGCAGAAATACAAAGGATCATGAGAGATTACTACAAGCAACTCTATGCCAATAAAATGGACAACCTGGAAGAAATGGACAAATTCTTAGAAATGCACAACCTGCCAAGACTGAATCAGGAAGAAATAGAAAATATGAACAGACCAATCACAAGCACTGAAATTGAAACTGTGATAAAAAATCTTCCAACAAACAAAAGCCCAGGACCAGATGGCTTCACAGGTGAATTCTATCAAGCATCCTTCTCAAACTCTTCCAAAATATAGCAGAGGGAGGAACACTCCCAAACTCATTCTACGAGGCCACCATCACCTTGATACCAAAACCAGGCAAGGATGTCACAAAGAAAGAAAACTACAGGCCAATATCACTGATGAACATAGATGCAAAAATCCTCAACAAAATACTAGCAAACAGAATCCAACAGCACATTAAAAGGATCATACACCATGATCAAGTGGGGTTTATTCCAGGAATGCAAGGATTCTTCAATATACGCAAATCAATCAATGTGATACACCATATTAACAAATTGAAGGAGAAAAACCATATGATCATCTCAATAGATGCAGAGAAAGCTTTTGACAAAATTCAACACCCATTTATGATAAAAACCCTGCAGAAAGTAGGCATAGAGGGAACTTTCCTCAACATAATAAAGGCCATATATGACAAACCCACAGCCAGCATCGTCCTCAATGGTGAAAAACTGAAACCATTTCCACTAAGATCAGGAACAAGACAAGGTTGCCCACTCTCACCACTCTTATTCAACATAGTTTTGGAAGTTTTAGCCACAGCAATCAGAGAAGAAAAGGAAATAAAAGGAATCCAAATTGGAAAAGAAGAAGTAAAGCTGTCACTGTTTGCAGATGACATGATACTATACATAGAGAATCCTAAAGATGCTACCAGAAAACTAATAGAGCTAATCAATGAATTTGGTAAAGTTGCAGGATACAAAATTAATGCACAGAAATCTCTGGCATTCCTATATACTAATGATGAAAAATCTGAAAGTGAAATCAAGGAAACACTCCCATTTACCATTGCAACAAAAAGAATAAAATATCTAGGAATAAACCTACCTAAGGAGAGAAAAGACCTGTATGCAGAAAATTATAAGACACTGATGAAAGAAATTAAAGATGATACAAATAGATGGAGAGATGTACCATGTTCTTGGATTGGAAGAATCAACATTGTGAAAATGACTCTACTACCCAAAGCAATCTACAGATTCAGTGCAATCCTTATCAAACTACCACGGGCATTTTTCACAGAACTAGAACAAAAAATTTCACAATTTGTATGGAAACACAAAAGACCCCGAATAGCCAAAGCAATCTTGAGAACGAAAAATGGAGCTGGAGGAATCAGGCTCCCTGACTTCAGACTATACTACAAAGCTACAGTAATCAAGACAGTATGGTACTGGCACAAAAACAGAAACATAGATCAATGGAACAGGATAGAAAGCCCAGAGATAAACCCACGCACATATGGTCACCTTATCTTTGATAAAGGAGGCAGGAATGTACAGTGGAGAAAGGACAGTCTCTTCAATAAGTGGTGCTGGGAAAATGGATAGGGACATGTAAAAGTATGAGATTAGATCACTCCCTAACACCATACACAAAAATAAGCTCAAAATGGATTAAAGACCTAAATGTAAGGCCAGACACTATCAAACTCTGAGAGGAAAACATAGGCAGAACACTCTATGACATAAATCACAGCAAGATCCTTTTTGACCCACCTCCTAGAGAAATGGAAATAAAGACAAAAATAAACACATGGGACCTAATGAAACTTAAAAGCTTTTGCACAGCAAAGGAAACCATAAACAAGACCAAAAGACAACCCTCAGAATGGGAGAAAATATTTGCAAATGAAGCAACTGACAAAGGATTAATCTCCAAAATTTATAAGCAGCTCATGCAGCTCAATAACAAAAAAACAAACAACCCAATCCAAAAATGGGCAGAAGACCTAAATAGACATTTCTCCACAGAAGATATACAGACAGCCAACAAACACATGAAAGGATGCTCAACATCTTTGCTCATTAGAGAAATGCAAATCAAAACTACAATGAGATATCATCTCACACCAGTCAGAATGGCCATCATCAAAAAATCTAGAAACAATAAATGCTGGAGAGGGTGTGGAAAAAAGGGAACACTCTTGCACTGCTGGTGGTGATGTGAATTGGTACAGCCGCTATGGAGAACGGTATGGAGGTTCCTTAAAAAACTACAAATAGAACTACCATATGACCCAGCAATCCCACTACTGGGCATATACCCTGAGAAAACCATAATTCAAAAAGAGACATGTACCAAAATGTTCATAGCAGCCCTATTTACAATAGCCCGGAGATGGAAACAACCTAAGTGTCCATCATCAGATGAATGGGTAAAGAAGATGTGGCACATATATACAATGGAATATTACTCAGCCATAAAAAGAAATGAAATTGAGCTATTTGTAATGAGGTGGATGGACCTAGAGTCTGTCATACAGAGTGAAGTAAGTCAGAAAGAGAAAGACAAATACTGTATGTTGACACATATATATGGAATTTAAGAAAAAAAATGTCATGAAGAACCTAGGGGTAAGACAGGAATAAAGACACAGACCTACTAGAGAATGGACTTGAGGATATGGGGAGGGGGAAGGGTAAGCTGTGACAAAGTGAAAGAGCGGCATGGACATATATACACTACCAAACGTAAGGTAGATAGCTAGTGGGAAGCAGCCGCATAGCACAGGGAGATCAGCTCGGTGCTTTGTGACTGCCTGGAGGGGTGGGATAGGGAGGGTGGGAGGGAGACGCAAAAGGGAGGGGATATGGGAACATATGTATATGTATAACTGAGTAAATTTGTTATAAAGCAAAAAATTAAAAAAAAGAAGATGTGGCACATGTAAAAAAAAAAAAAGCTGTCTTTTGAAAGTTATACATAGCTTTGCTTCTTCCCTGATTACACACTTCATAAAAACAGCTTTACTTCTTGTAAGACTATTCATATCATAAGATAGTCTAAAGACTAGGAAATACTTGCTTATGATAGTTTTCCTTGGACAAGGCAAATTGAGTCCTTGGGCTATATTAAATCCGTGAGTTAATAATAATAATCTTTTTCACTTATTGAGCACTTAACCGTATGAACAACACTGTGATAAGTGCATTATGCAGTAGTCCTGAATCATATATCATTCCCATTTTACAAATGAGAAAACTAAGGCCCAGAAAGTTTAAATAATTCATCCACTGTCACATAGGTACTAAATAAAGGAGCTACAGGTTCAAATCCAGATCTGTCTCATACCAGATCAAAGTTTCTTCACTCTTGCCTATGGTTTAGATAAAGTTATATAGTGTTCCCCACTATGATTAGGAAATACTAAACGTCTGTTATGGATTGAATATTTGTGTCCCCCCAGAGTTCACATGAAGCTCTAACCCCCCAGTGTGGCTTTATTTGGGGATAGGACCTCTAAGGAAGTAAATAAGGTTAAATGAGGTCATAAGGGTGGGGCCCTAATCTAATAGTATTAATGTCCTTATAAGAAGAGACACCAGAGAGCTTATTCTCTCTCTGTCATCATGTGAGGACACAGCAACAAGGGGACCATCTTCAAGCCAGGAAGAGAGCTCTCGGCAGAAACCAACCCTGCCAGACCTTGATCTGAGACTTCTAGCCTCCAGAACAGTGAGAAAATTAATTTCTGTTGTTTAAGCCAATCAGTCTATAGGATTTAGTTATGCCAGCCCAAGCAGACTAATGCAGGGCCTTTCTGCCATTTGCCATAATTTACCAAACATATGAGAGAAGAACAGCAATGAGGCATCTTTCTCACCAGAACTTTGGTTTTTCTCCCAACCTTCAAGTGACTGTGATCTGGTAGAATGAAAGAGAACTACCTTGAAGTCTCCTTCCCACGGCCCACTTACTGTCTATGTCACTTTAGAGAAATCAGTTCTTTGTGATTCAGTCTTCTCAGTAAACACAAAGATCTCAGTTCTAACACTCCATTATCTTATATGTATGAAAGCAAAAAATGTTTAATCTCTATTCATTTCCAGATCATTTTTGCATACTTATTCCATTTCCTCTTTTCTCAAATACGTCTTATGTCTTTGGATTTTTAAGGTAAAAATTTTTGAAGAAATATTTGATATAAATGGTAGAAATATTCAGGGGGAAGAAAAGGACCTCTGGCTTTAAAGTTAATTTTGTTTGTGAATGCATGCCATACCTCATCTTTTATATTACTACATGATGTCTATAAAAACAACCCAAAACAATTTTTTGAAAAGCATCCCAAGAATGTTCTAGTAGATTCATGAATTCTTGAAAATGCAAAACAAACAAACAAAAAAGCTCACCAAAGACAACTGAGGCCCTTCTGTGGTAGCCCTTTCAAGTGGTCCTCTCTAGAAGGGTAGCTCATTCCATAGTCTGACAAATGACACGTGTTTACTATACCCAGAAGACAATAAAATGTAGACTTCCCCACCTGGGGATAATTCTGAGTCCCTCTAAACAAATGTGGGAATAAGAAGCATTTACATAATGCTTGCCTTCCAGATGTAAATAATCTGCTCTCAGGAGCTGATTTGATTAAAGAACATTTCTGAAAAGATCCAAAGTCATGAATTCAACATCACTGTATGATTTGCTCTCTTCTGTGGCCAAAACCTAGACTCAAAACTGTGTTCATCCATCTCACAAATTCAAACTATTGATGGAAAGTGTTGTGAGAAAATAAAGAATGAGCCAATGCAATTTTATCATTGTTACTGGGAAAAACTCAAGCATATGATCCTGGGAAATCACTGGTGTTATTTCTATATACCAAAAAAAGCAAATTTATAAAAATTAATTTCAAAATACTTGAAAGAAAAGAAACTATAGAAAGAAATTATTGTACTGGAATACTACCCATTTTTAATACTAACATACAAAGTTGTGTGTTTCTGTGTGTGTGTGTATTCTCTCTTCCAGATATAGATATAAATTAGATATAGATTATAGATATTCAACAAACTTTCCTATCCAGTTAAAGACTTCTCAGGGAAAGACTTCTCCAGGTGTTTTTCCTTGTATTTAGATTACTAATGAAATTCAAAAAACCTGAATTTGGGATTTTAGGATTAAAAAGTTCAGAATGCTACCACAGACACTTACCACCTATAAAACTTAGGGCAAGTTACTTGACTTCTCTGTGCCTCAGTTTCCTTATCTGTAAGATTCTGAAAAGAATACTTACCAAAGAGTTGTGGGAGAATTAAATGAGTTAATATATACAAAATGTTTAAAACAGTACCTAGCACACTATAAGAGCTACAGTAGCTAACATTATGAATTCATACATTTACATCATGGCATAGCTTCAAAATGAAGTCACTGTATAATTCCATATAATTATGTTTCTTTCTACCCTCTGTGATTGGCAGTTTCATTTGATTATAGTGATATAATGTGGCAAAGCCAAGTGCAATGAGAAACGTGGTCATTTTGTTAAAATAAGCTGTACCGCTTGCCCCAGCTACAGAGGTATGATGTCTTCTCCTTCATACTATAGCAAGTAAAGTATATCAACTGAAGAAAAATAATTTAAGGATTGAAAACATCTTTTTTCCTTCTTCCTATTTAAAATTATATTTTATTAAGGAGCTCCTGAAGCAATCTTTTCCAACTTCATGATAAAGTTTCTAACTTCATAAGTATGAAGACAGCCTCCCAAAAGGAGAAAAGTCACATAATCAAAAATGGGAGTAACAGGAAACCTATGACAAGAATCTGGAATAATTTGCCACTAATTACAAAGCCAATGAAACAAATCAGGAATCAAAATCAACAGGTCATAACTGCAGTTTCAACTCTAATATGGGCCTATAGAGTCCATGTTCCTCCCCTACCATTTCTTCTTTGGTTCACAAACACAAGGGCTACCTCAAACAAAACTGGCCAGCTGCCCTTTCTCCTGCTTGCTTCTCAAGACAGCTAGCATACTGTCCTATCCTGTTCTCTCCTCACTAACTCTCCTTCTGCAGAGACTGAGCTAGAAATAATTGGGTATCAAGATTGGGAAAAGGGCTCCCCTGGTGGCGCAGTGGTTGAGAGTCCACCTGCCGATGCAGGGGACACAGGTTCATGTCCCGGTCCGGGAAGATCTCACATGCCGCGGAGCGGCTAGGCCTGTGAGCCATGGCCGCTGAGCCTGTGCGTCTGGAGCCTGTGCTCCGCAACGGGAGAGGCCACAACAGTGAGAGGCCCGCGTACCGCAAAAAAAAAAAAAGATTGGGAAAAAGTGGTCATGCACTGTGTCTAAAAGCAACGCCCTCCATATTGTAGTTTTTCATGATTCCATTTGTTCACAGTGTCAGAGAGGTGTGGAGTGAGAAGAAAACACAAGAGAAGGCACCATTTCAACCCAGCTGAGCTATACTAGATGAAAGTCAATTGGACATGAAAAACTGAACAAGAAGATATATGTATCAAAATTCCAGGGGGTTGTGGATTTGAGAATGGGACTGAACCCAAGTGGTCTAACAAAGGGGCCAAAGGCAACTCACTGGCAATCGTCAATCATAGGCTGATCTCTCATCTCAAGACAGCATAAAGAAAAATTCAATGTGTAATCTAGGAAGAAAGGTACTGCAAAACAAAGTAAGGACATCAAACATATTTACCATAGGAAATTCTCCATTGGATGCAAGGTAGCATGCCCTCCATGAAAGAATAGAAATCCGGAAGAGAATAGGGTGTGATTAAAAAGTTGAAGGATAAGGATATACAATGGAGAAAAGACAGTCTCTTCAATAAGAGGTCCTGGGATAACAGGCAAACTACATGTAAAAAATGAAATTAGAACACTCCCTAACAACATACACAAAAATAAACTAAAAATGGATAAGAGGCCTAAATGTAAGACTGGACACTATAAAACTCTTAGCGGAAATCATAGGCAGCACACTCTATGACATAAATCACAGCAAGATCCTTTTTGACCCACCTCCCAGAGAAATGGAAATAAAGACAGAAATAAACCAATGGGACGTAGCGAAACTTAAAAGCTTTTGCACAGCAAAGGAAACCATAAACAAGATGAAAAGACAACCCTCAGAATGGGAGAAAATACTTGCAAATGAAGCAACTGACAAAGGATTAATCTCCAAAAGTTACAAGCAGCTCATGCAGCTCAATATCAAAAAAACAAACAACCCAATCCCAAAATGGGTAGAAGACCTAACATTTCCCAAAAGAAGATATACAGAGTGCCAACAAACACATGAAAGGATGCTCAACATCACTAATGATTAGAGAAATGCAAATCAAAACTACAATGAGGTATCACCTCACACTGGTCAGAATGGCCATCATCAAAAAATCTATAAACAGGGCTTCCCTGGTGGCGCAGTGGTTGAGAGTCCGCCTGCCAATGCAGGGGACACGGGTTCATGTCCCGGTCCGGGAAGATCTCACATGCCGCGGAGTGGCTAGGCCCGTGAGCCATGGCCGCTGAGCCTGTGCGTCCGGAGCCTGTGCTCTGCAACGGGAGAGGCCACAACAGTGAGAGGCCCGTGTACTGCAAAAAAAAAAAAAAAAAAAAAAAAATCTTCAAACAATAAATGCTGGAGAAGGTGTGGAGAAAAGGGAACCCTCTTGCACTGTTGGTGGAAGTGTAAATTGATACAGCCTCTATGGAGAACAGTATAGAAGTTCCTTAAAAAACTACAAATAGAACTACCACATGATCTAGCAATCCCACTACTGGGCATATACCCTGAGAAAACCATAATTCAGAAAGAGTCATGTACCACAATATTCACTGCAGCACTATCTACAATAGCTAGGACATGGAAGCAACCTAAGTGTCCAGCGACAGATGAATGGATAAAGAAGATATGGCACATATATACAATGGAATATTACTCAGCCATAAAACAAAATGAAACTGAGTTATTTGTTGTGAGGTGGATGGACCTAGAGTCTGTCATACAGAGTGAATAAGTCAGAAAGAGAAAAACAAATACCGTATGCACATATATGCACATATATATGGAATCTAAAAAAAAAAGGTTCTGAAAAACCTACAGGCAGGAAAGGAATAAAGATGCAGACATAGAGAATGGACTTGAGGACATGGGGAGGGGGAGGGTTAAGCTGGGACGAAGTGAGAGAGTGGCATGGACATATGTACACTACCAAATGTAAAACAGATAGCTAGTGGGAAGCAGCCACAGAGCACAGGGAGATCAGCTTGGTGCTTTGTGATCACCTAGACAGGTGGGAGGAAGATGCAAGAGGTAGGAGATATGGGGATATATGTATATGTATAGCTGATTCACTTTGTTATAAAGCAGAAACTAACACACCACTGTAAAGCAATTATACTCCAATAAAGATGTTAAAAAAAAATTTTAATGGGCATAACAGAGATAAACCCACACACATATGGGCACCTAATTTATGACACAGGAGGCAAGAACATACAATGGAGAAAAGACAGCCTCTTCAATAAGTGGTGTTGGTAAAACTGGACAGCTACATGTTAAACAATGAAAGTAGAACACTACATAACACCATACACAAAAATAAACTCCAAATGGATTAAAGACCTAAATGTAACACCAGACACTATAAAACTCTTAGAGGAAAACATACAAAAAACACACTTTGATGTAATCCACAGCTAAACCTTTTTTGACCCACCTCCTAGAGTAATGGAAATAAAAACAAAAATAAACAAATGGGACTGAATTAAACTTAAAAGCTTTTCCACAACAAAGGAAACCAGAAACGAGACAAAAAGACAACCCTCAGAATGGGAAAAAATATTTGCAAATGAAACAACGAAGGATTAATCTCCAAAATATATAAACAGCTCATGGAGCTCAATATCAAAAAAACAAAAATCCAGTTAAAAAATGGGCAGAAGACCTAAATAGACATTTCACCAAGGAAGACATACAGATGGCCAATAGGCACATGAAAAGCTGCTCAACATCACTAATTATTAGAGAAATGCAAATCAAAACTACAATGAGGTATCACCTCACACCGGTTAGCATGGGCATCATCAGAAAATCTACAAACAACAAATGCTGCAGAGAGTGTGGTGAAAAGGGAACCCTCTTGCACTGTTGATGGGGATGTAAATTAATACAGCCACTATAGAGAACAGTATGGAGTTTCCTTAAAAAGCTAAAAATAGAATTACCATATGACCCAGCAATCCCACTACTGGGCACATACCCTGAGAAAACCATAATTCAAAAAGACACATGCACCCCAATGTTCATTGCAGCACTATTTACAATAGCCAGGTCACGGAAGCAACCTAAATGCCCATCGACAGATGAATGGATAAAGAAGATGTGGTACATATATACAATGGAATATTACTCAGCCATAAAAAGGATGAAGTTGGGTCATTTGTAGAGACGTGGATGGACCTAGAGACTGCCATACAGAGTAAAGTAAGTCAGAAAGAGAAAAACAAATATTGTATATTAACACATATGTGTGGAATGTAGAAAAATGGTACTGATGAAACAGTTTCCAAGGCAGAAATGGAGACACAGATGTAGAGAACAAACGTGTGGACACCAAGGGGAGAAAGCGGGCCGGGGGTTGGGGGATATTGGTAGTGGTGGTGGGATGAACTGGGAGATTGGGATTCACATGTATTCACTAATATGTATAAAATAGATAACTAATAAGAACCTGCTGTATAAAAATAAATAAATAAAATAAAATTCAAATTGATAAAAAATCAAGGGATGAATTAAATAGTAATGATGATAAATAAATGAAGATTGAATGTGTGTGTGTGTGTGTGTGTGTTTAGAAAGAAAAAGAAGAGGTTATTTGTTGAATATCATACACGATTTTTATTCTTTTTTCAGTTAACATTAAAATGAATGTTTTTACCACATCAATAAATTCTCTTTCAAAAAACAGGTTTTTAAAAAGATGCATAATATTACACCATGTATGTGCTCTAACATGTATGATTCTCTTAGTGTTGGATGTTTAGTTTTTTTTCATTTTCCAGTTTTAAAGCATAATGAGCATCCTGTACTTATAATTTTCATAAGATCTTTTATTATTTCTTTAAGATAAATTTCCACAAGTAAGATTGCTGGATCAATGAATTTTTTTCCTTTTTAAGTTTCTTAACACATATCAACAAGTTGGCTTCAAGAAGTTTATCGAAGTTTGCTCTCCTATCAGCAAGGTTTGTGATTGTCCATTTACCAAATCTACTTCAGCATTGTGTCTACTTTTTAACCTTAAAATTTTATATTTAAAAAGTATTATGTTGGTTAAAAATTTTTACTAATTAAGTTTAGTACTTGTCCTGAATTTGTCTATTTATCATCTTCTATCAGTTGCTTGCAATTGCCTTTGCTAGTTTTTCTCTTAGAGTGCTGTGAAAATATAGAAAAACTATATATTGGTCTCTGCCCCCAGTTCATGGCACAGACCCCTGAAGTCTTTGTGATATCCTAAGTGATAAGGGTATTAGAAGCAACTTTTGTTCTCATATTTGGTCTTTGACCCCAGTTCCTGACACAGGACTCCTGAAATACTTGCAATTTCCTGGTTGATAGGAGTGTCTTTTGTTCTAAAGAGACAACTCTGGGTGGGCTCCTGGCTGGGAGCTGGTCACCAGAAAGAACAAGACATGATTAGGAGCTTGAAATTTTCAGCCTCACCCCCTGTTCTCTAGAGAAGGGAGGACTGAAAATGGAGTTAATGATTGATCATGCCTATGTGAGGAACCCTCCATAAAAATCCTAATAGCATGGGGTTCAGAGAGATTCCAGGTGGGTAAATTCATATACCAGAAGGATAATGCACCCTGACACCAGGACAGAGCTGTGCTCAGGACCCTCCTACACCTCACCCTATGTATTTCTTCATCTGGCTGTTCATCTGTATACTTTATCGTATCCTTTAATAAACTGGTAAACATAAGAAAGTGTTTCCCTGAGTCTGTGAGCTGCTCTAGCAAATTAGTCAAACCTAAGGAGGGGGTCGTGGGAACCACAGACTTACAGCTGATCAGAAGCAGGGGCGACAACCTGGACTTGTGATTAGCATCTGAAGTGGGGTACAGTCTCAGGGGACGGAGCCCTTAGCCTCAGGTAGATAGTGTCAGAATTGAGTTAAGCTGCAGGACAATCAGCTGGTGTTGCAGAGAAGTACTTGGTGGTGTGAGGAAAACCTCCACACATTTGGTGACCAGAAGTGTCAGAAGTGAAATGTTCTGTGTGATAGTAAAGGAGACACACAGGAGAAAAACACAGGAGGGAAGAACTGAAGGTTTTTTAAAACAGGTGTTGATATTCTTTTCAGTTAAAAGAGCTTTTTTGCATTAAGTTTATAAACCTTAATATTGGTGGGATTTCTTCTTCCAGCAAATATTTGTCCTTTGCATTTCATTTTATTTGTGATGCTCTAAAAATAAATGATGTTTCAAATTTTCATGTTTAAAAAAACTAACAAGGCAAGGGTAAAATAAATTGAGCATAAAGGCAATAAAGAGCAAAATTTATGCTTCATAAAATACAACCAGTGATATGAAAGGAAAACTTCAGATGTCCTCTATTAATGCAGAAGAAAAGCAAATAAAAAAATGAGAGAGAAGATGACATGTTTGTAGACAAAAGAATGGAGAGACAACCAATTATTGTGGTATTTCACCAAATCAATTGGAATGGAAACAATAATAAAAGACAAGTCAAAGAAAAACTTTCTTAGACTGAAAGAAATCACAGATATTCAAATGAATGGGCTCATCATGCTTCCGGCAAAATCTATGGAAAGAGACAATGCCAAGAAACATACTGGCAAATATTTTAATCAAAGAATAAGGAAAATATTCACTAAGCATTCAAATAGAGAAGGAAGGAAGGAAGGGAGGGAGGGAGGGAGGAAGATGTATATACACAGCACAAATATATATCCACACTCTTATAATCTAGGCAATTCCAATGTGGCGATCACCTGATCCTCTCTGGAACATAAACAATGCAACTTTGGCAGATGCCAGTGAGAGACTGAAGTTGTAAGTAGGACAGTAGGTTGGTCAGTGTCTAAGAGAAAGTCATGTGTGATATGAACACAATGATATTAGGGGGTACAATGGAAATTTTTTAAGTAATGGAGTTTTTATAGGCCTGAAATTATCTGATCAGTTGATTCAGTGTCTTCTTGAAGAAAATATGAAATAGATGGATTTAATAGGGATTGATTAGTTATTTAGGAGAGCCTAAATATTCTAAACCTCACCCTTTCATTACTGTTTCATAATCCATATTTCTTGTTCTTTTTCTTAGCCCATAGATATTAATGCTAACTAATAAAATCAGGCACACATCAAAACTGACATTTAATGCTGCAGAGAGGCATCTTTCATCTGCTGTTTCACATAAGGAAGCAAAATGGTGATAAAAAATAAGACTTGGAGACGGCTTTAATTTATGAGTTCTGAAATTATATTTGTTGCATAAAGCATATCATCCTTCTGGGCTATAGTAGTGTTATTTTTAAGAGAGGATGGCAAATTGCTTCAGCATTTTCCTGCAAGGTTGCTAATACACACCAGATCACTATCCTGAAGCAGACAGTTTGCTGGAATAATATACAGAAAGCAGTGTTTTAAATAAGCCACAAACCATGCTTCTTGGTTTTGTTTACATTGGTTCCACACACTAGGAAAACAATAGGTTTCATAGTAAATTCAGTGATTAAGTAAATTATGCATTTGCCCATCAGGTTGGGGAAAATACATTCTTGTGGGAAACCAAAAAGGACAATGCAAAAGGGAGAAGAGAATTTGTGCTATTTGACCAGGTTGACAAATTCAAACAGCTGAGGCCATGAACCCCAAACTCTCATTTTCATCCCCTGCGTGCCTTAGGAATTTGGTACTTGTCACCCACAAGAAAGGGACACACGAAACACAGAAAGCTCAGCAGCTGCTCAAAAAGATCGAGGGGTTAGTAGGCCGCTTGCATTTAGCCACGTTCCTGAAAGCCACTCCCTGGGACCAACCACCTTTGGCTTTGAGGGCTCCCCTGCTCTCCACAAGGAATGCATTCTGCCTTAAGTGTCTCCACACATTGTGGGTTAATAGATCCAATATTTATCATCCAGAAACTGGATATTATAGTTTAAATCATTTATTGAGTGTTGATAACAATAAGAACTATGAAAAGCACTTACACGTGCAGTAATACTCGGACTTTTAAAACATTATATCCCTCTATTCATGGACATTAGGTTGTTTCCATGTCTTGGCTATTGTAAATAGTGCTGTGATGAACACTGGGGTGCATGTATCTTTTTGAATTATGGCTTTCTCCAGATATATGCCCAGGAGTGGGATTGCTGGATCATATGGTAGCTCTATTTTCAGTTTTTTAAGGAAACTCCATACTGTTCTCCATAGTGGCTGCACCAGTTTACATTTCCACCAACAGTGCAAGAGGGTTCCCTTTTCTCCACACCCTCTCCAGCATTTGTTGTTTGTAGATTTTTTTATGATAGTCATTCTGACTGGTGTGAGGTGATACTTCATTATGGTTTTGATTTACATTTTTCTAATAATTAGTGATGTTGAGCATCTTTTCATGTGCTTTTTAGCCACCTGTATGTCTTCTTTGGAGAAATGTGGACCTAGAAATTGTCATACTGAGTGAACTGTGTCAGAGAGAGAAAGACAAACCTTATAAGTAGAATACCAGGAAATGGGCGGGGGGAGAGATAAATTGGAAAATTGGGATTGACATATACACACTACTATATATAAAATTGATAACTAATAAGGGCCTACTGTATAGCACAGGAAACTCTACTCAATACTCTGTAATGGCCTATATGGGAAAAGACTCTAAAAAAGAGTGGATATATGTACATGTATAACTGATTCACTTTGCTGTATACCTGAAACTAACACAACATTGTAAATCAACTATACTCCAATAAAAAAAATTTTTTAATTTAAAAAATAAAATATTATACCCCAAATTGTTGAATCTCTAAGTAAGATATCACACTAAGCATTTGAGTACCCCCTAAGTGTGAGTTTCTATTCTACCACCTATATGAAAGCACTGAGGGAAACACAAGATTCATCTATGCTAAAGGAATTTACACACTGGTTCCAAAGAGGAGAGTCATATAAATTACTGTAATCAAAGGTGAATGTGGCAACTTTTCTAAGAAAAATAAAATTAAGTGCAACAGGAATACTGCTCACAGAGAAGTTAGTGACAAAAAGAGTGACAGGGAGAGCTACCTAAGTTAAGTAACAATTTAAGCTGATTCTTAAACGGCGTGTAGGATGAGAACTAGAGAGGGACAGCCAGGGGAAATGCAGAATCTGCTTGGGACGCAGCAGTAATTTAGCTTGACTAGAACAGAGGGTATGTTGAGGAACAGTGGCACCCAATCCTGGAAAGGCAGACGTGGCCATGTGGTGGATTACCATATATGTCAGGCTAAGAGTGATCACGATGTCACTGATGAAAAAAATCTTTGCTTTAGAGAGAGATTAACCCAGAGATCAAGTGTAGTAAAGTGGTAAAAGAATAAAGGCAGGAAATGTTGGGGGTGAAGGGGTGTAGTAAAATAAACTTTGCAAAAGCCTAGGCAAGAAGAAATAAGTTGACTAAAGGTTATTAGTGGGAATGGGCAGTGTTACAGGTTGAGTAACATGGCTCCCCCAAATCATATGTTGATGTCATAACCCCCAATACCTCAGAATGTCACTGTATTTGGAGATAGAGTCTTTAAAGAGGGAATTCAGTTAAAATGAGGTCATTCATATGGGCCCTACTCCATTGTGACTGGTATCCTTACAAAAGGAGGAAGTTTGGAAACAGACATACAGAGGGAAGACCATGTGAAGACACAGGCTGAAGATGGCCGTCTACAAGCAAAGGAAAGAGGCCTCAGGAGGAAGCAATCCTAACGACCTCTTGATCTCAGACTGCTAGACTTCAGGATTGTGAAAAAATAAGTTTCTGTTGCTTAAGCCAAGAAATCTGAGGTACTTTATTATGACAGACTTAGCAAACTAATACAGGCAGAAATAGACAGATAAGAGAGATTTAGGGAAGGACTAATTCAGAGCACTGGGAAAAACCAGAAGGAGGAAAGGGAGAGGACTAAAAGTTGACAAGATGTGAGTTCAGGCGGCCAGGAAATACAAGAAATAGTAGAAATTCAGGAAACTGGAAGAAGCTGCTTTGAGGAAAAATGATAATTCAGTTTGAAAAGTGTAAAGTGTAAATTCTGACAAGACATCCATGTTAATGTGTAAATTAAGTAATTGCCAATATAACAAAAGAGCTCAGGATAGTGCTAAATTTTGGAGCCATCCTGATGGAAGTGGAAGTTGAGGCCATAGAAATAGACAAGATTGTTCAATAAGATTATGAAGAATGAGAATAGAAAATTGAAGACAACTTGCAGGAGGACCTCAATCTTGCAGGCAAAATGAAGAGAAAGAATGAGAGAAAGAAGTGGTCAAAGATCACAGAAGTCATCTTGTTTTACAGCTGCAAAATACAGGAGTGATTCAATCACCATTTCTACCTCATACTTTGTTCTCTTGATATGTAAACTTCCATCAGAGACCTGTAATATTTTAGTGTCTTTGCTCACATGTTGCTGAGTAACAGGATGCTGAGTGGGAATTCCAGGTGCTCCTGATGAGACCCACTGTTGAGCCCCAGAAGCACTCACATGCCACACTGCACAGTCGCCACAATTGGAGCTAAATGTCTTCCCTGGAGAGTTACTCAGAATTTGTAGAACTAGCCCTGCTACACCCAACAGACACCCCCCAACACACGCCTCCTATTTATAAAAATTGAAAACTGAGAATGAGGGGGAGAGAGGGGGTTTGAAAGAGCTGAGTCACCCACCTTGTTAGGGAGTGCAGTGTTTGTGGTGAGAGGAAAGAGGGTACTTCCCTGCCCATCCCATTCAGTACACCATAGGATAAAGTTGGGAATGCCATAAGGAAAAGGACACTGGTGTTCTTGTCGCCACATGGATAGCCACTTAGGCAGTGAACTTTACCATTTTCCTCACCTGTGCCTGTCCAAGCAGGACTGAAGAGATCTAGAGTAAGATTATAGGGCAGAGAGTGGCAGCCAGTAAGGCAGCTGAGCTACCCACCATCTAGGGTGGAAAGGAAATGTGTTTTCTAAGGTTTAATGGACATTGAAGGTGGCTGGGCTTGAGCTACCTTGCTAGTTCCCAACCCAGAGAGCTACCTACTGGATTAGGGGACCCATCCCTTGGATCTTTTTTCATTTTGCATATAAATTTTTTCACCATTTATTATGTCCTCAACACTATGCAAACTTCCTGGAATAAAGAGATACATAGAACACAGTCTTTGGCATACAAGGATGTGCATGAACAACTAGTTTATTGGGAGTCATGACATTGTGGGAATACCAACAAAAAATATGGGGACTTAACATCAAGGAGCTGTGATAGTGAAAACTAAAAAGGAATGGAGGAGGTTGATTTATTTGGATCCTTCATCTTAAGGTAAGGTGGTGGGACAAACTCATACCTGCCCCAGGAGATAGTCAACATTTGAATCCTAGCCATCAAATGTCAGTCAGTGTTGGTCAGAGAAACAGTGACACCAACAAACTGATGAGAGCTATGCAGGCCCGCAGGGGAGGGAAGGGCGGTGCTGGTAAGGTTTAGACCACACCCTCTCACCACCACCCAAAAATGAAGAAGTGGGATGAGAAGTGAAAAGCAGATGACAGTCTCCACCCACTTCAGGTCCTGGGAACAGCTGGTCAAGTCAGCCACAGGCAGAGGAGAGGTAGTAAGATTTAAATCAAGTTTTAGATTAAAGTTCTGACCTGGACTGAATTTTCAATCAATGAAAATGACCAGAAAATTATATCTTTTAAGATATCATTAAGAAATGGAAAAATAGAATTCAACTGAAGATTAAAGGCAGTGACTGAAAACATTTTAAAGTCCCATGGTGATACTCCTATAAAGTTGTGACTCTCTAATTAACTAGTTGTCATGCAAATCTTTGTATACCAAGCACTGTGTTCTATACATCTGTTTATTCTAGGAAGCCTACATAACATTGAGGACACAAGTGGTTAATAAATTTATTATATGCAGAATGAAAAAAGGCCCAAGGAATAGTAATTTGTGGGCACCACTATAGACAGGAAAAGGATGACACATCTTAAGAAAAACTTTGTGTCATCTGTGTTGCAGTCCCTCTTGTAAAATAGCCCCTTATCAGCTTAATGTTTGGGTCCAACGGAGTGAAAATGAAACCAAAGCACTATCTCCAAAAGATATCTGCACCCCCATATTCTTTGCAGCATTATTTACAATAACCAAGACATGGAAACAACCTAAGTGTCCATCAACTGATGAATGAATAAAGAAAATGTGGCATACATATACAATGGAGTATTATTCAGCCATAAAAAGAAGGATATTCTGCCATTTGAGACCACATGGATGGACCTTCAAAGCATCTTATGCTAAGTGAAATAAGTCAGACAGGGAAAGACAAATACTCTATGATCTCATTTATACGTGGAATCTTAAAAAAGAAAAAAAAATCATAGCTATAGAGAACAGATTGGTAGTTCCCAGAAATGGAGTATGGATGAAATTGGTGAAGTTCATCAAAAAGTACAAACTTCCTGTTGTAAATAATTTCTGGGGATGTAATGTACAGCATGGTGCATATAGTTAACAATACCGTGTTGTATATTTGAAAGTTGCTAAGAGAGTAGATCTTATGGGTTTTCATCACAGGAAAAAAATTTGGAACAATGTGTAGTAATGGGTGTTAACTAAATTTGTTATCGATCTATATAATTACGTTGTACACCTAAAACTAATACAATGTTATATGTCAATTATATTTCAATTAAAAGATCAATCTACTATCCCAATTGATTTTGGGAGAAGCCTAACTTTAGATAAACTTCACTAATTCATTGTAATAATATATTCTGAGCTTTCATTCCAAGGACTATTCTAGACCCTAGGCATAAAATGATGAATAAAGAAGATGTCACCATTATTCCATGAAGCATATAGAGGCAGTAAGAGGAGGAGAAAGGTAGATAATCAGGCAGTTATATACCTAATCAAGCAATAGACTGGGATGAATTACTTTGTAAACTTCTTTCTTTGATTCCTTCAATCCATTCTATCTTTATGCTCTGTTCTCCTTAAGAGTATGAAAATAAGCAATAACCCTTGCAGTAGGCTGCATTAATGGTCTCAATACTTTACCACTCCTTATATCCATGTACATTTTAATTCCTTCAGTAGACAGAATGAAAATATTTCTCTGCTCCTTGACTTTGGATTTGTCCATATGACATGCTCTGACCAATAGAACACTCGTGGGTATAATGTGACCTCCCCCCCCCTTTTTTTTTTTTTTTGCGGTACGCGGGCCTCTCACTGCTGTGGCCTCTCCCGTTGCAGAGCACAGGCTCCAGACGAGCAGGCTCAGCAGCCATGGCTCACGGGCCCAGCCGCTCCGCGGCATGTGGGATCTTCCCGGACCGGGGCACGAACCCGCATCCCCTGCATCGGCAGGTGGACTCTCAACCACTGCGCCACCAGGGAAGCCCAACCTCCCCCCTTTAAAACACTGATGTGCACATGCATGATTGAACTTGCCCTCTTATACTTCTACTATTGCTATAAGAAGAACATGTCAGGTGTAACCCACTGTCTCAGGAGGAGAAAGAGGGACATGTGAAACACAGTAGCCCCAGGCAGTTGCCTTAGATGAGCCCAGTCTAGATCTGCTGACCTCCACAGACATACAAACTTAATAAATGATTTTGTTTTATGTCATTGAGATAGTGTGGCTCCTTGTTATGTAGCATTATTGAAACAATGAGTGATACAAATTTATATATACTTATCTTGGTAGATCCTAATACTCTGTTCATCTGATAGGATAGAATAAGTACCATACACAGAGTAAAAACATCTAGTAAGATGTGCCTGGACATATAATTAAGTGTTCCAATCTCAACAATGAGAAATTAAGATCCAGTAATATGAATTGAATAAATGGAAGAACCAAGTACAGTATCAGTCCACTTCTCTTTACCAGACTTCTTATCCTAACCAAAGTGAAGTTCACGACTCAGCCCTAAGACCTTGCTAAAATTTGCTGTTTTCTAGACTGTCATATTGAACAGATCAGGACACGCAGAAGCCAAGGAAAACAAATGAAATTCGCATTTCACTGGGTCCCACATGCTGTGATGTTTGCAAACCCACATGCATCCACCAAGAAGCACTCAGAATGTTTGATTCTGAATCCATAACAAGAATAGAGTAGAGAACAAAATCAACTCAACAAGTCACCCCGTATGTTTTTCATTTTCTGGTATTCTGAAAAGGAAGTGAATGTGGTATAGTGTAATTGGCTCCCAGCATAGAGACTTCCAGCTTTTTTTTTTTTAATTTCATATTTACAGAGAGCCCTGTGTAGCTCTCTGTCCTGCCTCTGAAATAGCAACAGCAGTGAAGTAAGTAATCCACCAAGGAGTAAATGTGGTATCTTTTGTAGTGTAATGGGTTTGGACTCATGCTCCACGTCTAATACCAAGATGTTCTCTGTGTACTGTACACAGGTTGCTGGGATCCACTCGAGAGAAGATAAGGTACCTTCATTACAGGCAGATGAGACCTCTGGCAAATCACTCTCACAGTGCTGAAAGGAAACGCAGCCAGACTGCCTTCTTTCCTCTTTAAATCCAAAGGAACATTTAATGATAGGTACACAGTCTGGATGCCTATTTAAACTTAGCTATCTAAACAAAGAAAAAAAAAGAGCAAGAGATTTCTCTCATAGTTAGGAATATGTAAATATAAAAGTAGTATATGTACCATAATATATGTATATATGTGTATGTGTAAGTGTGTGTATACATATATATACATATTATTGTACAAACATTTTGTATTTGTTAAATGTGCTTACCCTAATACAGCTGTAATCACAGAACATACCATGTATCCTTACTTGCATCTCTACCAGGATTCTATACAGTGAGTACGACAGCACTGTCCACTTCAAATCTTTCAGAAGAAGGTGGTTTTTTTAAAATTTGTCCTCAGAAATACGGAGTCTATTAAAAATTTAGTGTGGCTCGTGGGTAAAGTGAAGCTATTTCAAAGCATCCTTCTGTGCATGAGGAACTAAGAACAGACAAATGTACTTCATCTTATAAATCTCATACATCAAAACTACTAGACTACCTCTGTAGTGAGTTTAACAAGAAAACTATGGTGCTCCTGAGCAGCACAGAAAATCAATCAATTGCTGAGACATTTTATCAGTGTGCAAATACTGATAGGTGCCAGAGTTATTTTAGAGAGGCTAGTCTTTAACCTAATTATCATGTAATGTTAAAATGCAAAGACTTTTAGATGAATAGTACTGCTATTTCTTATTACTCATGGTCCATTTAAAATCTATTAACCAGATATATGTAAATCATACAAACACATATATTTAGCCAAACTGTATGATCAAATATTAAATATTTAAAGTCATATGACAATATTTTTAAATTTCACATTAAAATTTGTAAGTACTCACAGGAAACACCTAAATTCAAAAGCCTACATCTTATTTTCATAAAACTGATATTATACAGGAAGTTTCTAATTCTTGATTCCATTTAAAATTCCAGGCCAACATCTTAATTCAGAATGTTTGAAATCAACTAATAAGTTCTGACTTAATACCTGACAATATGCTGAATATTATTCTAGATTCAAGGTGACTGATCAACAGATGAATAAGTTACTCATCCTGTCAAAATATTTTATATTTCATTAAATTTAATAATTAACATGTATCAGTGGAAGGCCACTCTAGTATTAACTAAAATTATTCATAATGCACATGAAACTTTAACATGTTCCCAGTGTTATATCCATGCAATACATTTTCTCATTAGTAAAAATCTATTTTAAACAAGCTCTGATCCTTAAAAATAAGATTTATAAATTTTTCTTAGCTTGTATATGTCTCAAAATTAATTTTTCCTTGTACTTTTACATTAACCATTTTGCTTTTACTTTGAATTTTTTCCATTTTTTTCTTACTCCAGTTGTCTCAAAAATGAGTATGGGGCCCTAGCCAATGCTTACTTCTTCTGTAGACTCTTTAACTCAATACAACATGCAAAAAGGCCCTTTTCAGAAATATCTCATCTCTTCTCAGCTCCCTGAACAGTAAAGTCTACTTTTTTTTTAACCACATCAGATTCTACCTATTCATACACACACACAAAACTGATATGTAGCTATTAACACTATGCATCTAATCAGGAGAAAAGCAATATTCAAAACACATTGCATTTTATCTCCCTGGCAGGCTTCTTGACATCTGATTTCACTCTTTTTAAATGTTCCAAAGGAACTTCATTAGTACTGTAGAGAGAGCCTCCTTTTACTCTCTTAAAATCACTGATAGCCAGGTAAAACTCATCGAACAATCAAGTCCTTCAGGACTCTTGCAAGACTGTATAGGACATCAAGGAAGTGGATGTCACCCAACAGTAAAAACACCCTGATTGCATTCTATGCTGGCACTGGAGCCTCACTTTTTAACAGACACTGCTAAGTGTTGCAGATAAATCTGTTTCAGCTGTGATGAGAAAAATGTTTCAAAATCCATAAAATTACTATACCTGCCATGCCCATACTTAAAATGGTTTACAATGTAAATCCTTATTAATGCTACAAGTGTCTAGGATGCTTCCCTGAAGACTTCTAGTAAGTACATTTGTGAAGAATCTGTCAAATTCATGAGATTATTCAGGTACCTGAAACTAGGTAATAAAGTATAGCTCTTGTTTGAACATTAAATACTTCCCTGTACAGCATTTATAAGTTGCAATTGGGAACTGAATCTATACTAAACCAAATGTGCATGATCACTTGCACAGAGAAAATGTTTCCTGTTGGGATAGCAGGATAGTTAGAGGGAGCTGAACTATTAGCCTGAGAATTTGGTCAGATCTTTGTTTCATCTTCTATTTTCTTCCTTTATAGGACTTGACTTTATTTGAAAGAATTATCTAGAATTTTTAAAGAATGAAAAGGGTCTTTAGTCAACAAGTTCCAAGAAAAATTTTGTTAATTTTATTTAACAAAGTTCATTATTTCAAATTTTAAAGTTATAATTGGTAAAATCCAAAGTATTCCTTTTATGTTTCTATCACTATATTGTGCACTTCTGGGACACAGCTGGAATGTCATTTCTGAAAATGACATTGTAACCGTAAATGAGGTATAATTCAATTGTATTTTCCCATTAGGAGCAAAGTTGTAATACAGGATTATTTTCCTGAAGAAAAGTCTACTGCCCAACTTTTTATAGAAATGATCATAAATGTTAGATTTTGGATAACTATAACTCATATAGTACTGCAGATAAGTATACACCTTATGGTAGTCATTAGGGCTGTTTGCAAACACTCTGGTTAGCTCTCCTTCCTGGCATATATTAAGACTGTACTTCCCCATTCCTGGGAAGACAGCATGGCCATATGACTTGATATGGCCAATGAACTGTGATTGAAAGTGACCAAAAGTCACTTACAGTTGGAAGCTTAAAAAGCCAGTGTTGAGTTAACCATGTCTCTTTTTTCCTATGCCAGAGTGACTAGCAATGCTCAGGAAGAGAGGTGCTCTATTAGCCTGGATCCTAGAGTAAGAATAAACTGCAACAAAATCCGCAGCTGATCTGTTACATGATACACATGGAGTGTCAGCAAGAAATACACCTTAGTTGTTTTAAGCTGCTGAGATTTGGGGGTTGTGGATTATTGAAGAACAACCTCACCTAAACTAACTGATATACGCCTTTATAAATTAAAGTATAAAGCTTTCTAAAAGACATCTAAATCATTCAGTAACCAATCACATAAATGTTGGCTTATTTTGAGGCAGCAATATATTAAATGGTAACCTCATTCTATCTAATATTCCCTTTCCATCTTGAAACTTCAATCTCTCTCCCCAGTGGCTCCTTTGACACAGCAATCAGACATGCTAAAACCTTATTGCTGATGACATACCTCCTTCAATCTTGCTATGCCTTTGAGTTAACATCTCTTCTCTCTTCTTTTCACTGTCAACAGCATTCTAACTTCCTTATACTTTAAGGGAAAAAATTCTATCAATGAACTTATAATTATCAAATACATGGCTCTTCACTTGGTCCCCATCTTTTCAACTTTTCTTTCATATTCAATATTGATTACAACCCTTGTCCTTGCAATTCCTCCTTTTACTTCTGTGATATTATATAATTTTGGTTCTCCCCTGATATGCATCTTCTCAGTCTCTTTTGTTGGTTCTTTTACTCTTCTATTTATCTATGTATAAGTATTCCCTAGTGTCCATTTCAAATATATCATCTCTTTTCCATCTCCCCCTTAACAATATCCTCCACTTATACAGCTTCAACTGTCACTAATATATAGATAATTCCCAAAATTCTCTATCTTCAACTTGTTTTCTGCTTATTCAGTTACTTAGATATATACCTCATTCTGGCCATACCACTAGAACCACAAAAATAAATATTCTTTAATATCTTTCAAAGTATTATATTTTTGAATATATTTCTCCTCTTGTCTTTTCCATCTCCACTAATATTCTCGACAAATCTCAACAGTCTAGAGTAGTCTTCAATCATTTCCTCTTCCTCACCAACCATAATCAGTTTCTAAATCCTATCTGTATTTAGTACAATTTAACACAAGGCTACTATGAAAAAAAGGCTACATTTTCTGTTGGTATTACTTGGTTCAGTAATTTATCATAAAGAACAGAGTAAACATTATAGAGAAATTGAATCCTATTATGTATAAAAAAATAACTCTATGCCACAACCACATAGGATTTATTCCAATTGGGCAAGACTGGTTCAATATTCAAAAATCAATTAATGTAATCCACCACACCAACAGGCTAAGGAAGAAAATTCCTATGATCATATCAATAGATACAGAAAAAGCATCTGGCAAATTCCAAAACGTATTCATCATAAAAGTTCCCAGAAAACGAGGAGGAAAGGAGAACTTCCTCAACTCGACAAAGAACATCTAAGAGCAAACTAACATACTTAATGGTGAGAAACTAGAAGCTTTCTCTCCAATACTAGGACAACATAAGGATGTCCCCTCTTACCACTCCCATTCAACATCATACTGAAAGTTCTAGTAATGCAACAAGAAAAGAAAAGGATATTAAAAATATATAGATTGAGAAAAAATAAATAAAACTATCTTTTCCACAGATGGCAAGTTGTTAAGGTAGAAAATCCCAAAGAATTGGGGGGAAAAAAAAAAACCTCCTGGAACTAATAAGCAATTATAGCAAGATTGCAGGATGCCAGGTTAATAAACAAACACAATTGCTTTCCTATGTACCAGCAATGAGCAATTGGAATTTGAAATTTAAAACAAACACCATTTACATTTACCAAAACAAAAAATAAAATAGGTATAAATCTAACAAAATATGTACAAGATCCATGTGAGGAAAACTACAAAACTCTAATGAAAGAAATCAAAGAACAAAATTAATGAAGAGATATTCCACAGTCATGGATAGGAAGACTCAATATTGTAAGGATGTCACTTCTTCCCAACTTGATCTATACATTCAACACAATACCGATCAAGATCCCAGCAAGTTCTTTTTTGGATATTGACAACCTGATTTTAAAGTGTAAATGGAAAGGCAAAAGACTCAGAATAGCCAACACAATGTTGAAGAACAAAGTTGGAGGACTGACACTACCTAACTTCAAGACTTACTGCAAAGCTACAGTAATCAAGACAGTATGATATTGGTGAAAACATACAGATAAATGAAACAGAATAGAGATGCCAGAAATAGACCCACACAAACATAGTCAGCTGATCTTTGACAGAGGAGCAAAGGCAATACAATGGAGAAAAGACAGTTTTTTCAACAAATGGTGCTAGTACAACTGGACATCCACATGTAAAAAAGAATCTAAACACAGACCTTGTACCTTTCACAAAAATTAACTCAAAATCGATTGCAGACCTAAATGTAAAAAGAAAACTATAAAACTCCTAGATGATAACAGAGGAGAAAATCTACATGACTTTAGATTTGGCAGTGACTTTTCAGATACAGCACCAAAAGCACAATCCATGAAAGAAAAAAAATTGATAAAATAGACCATTAAAATTTAAAACTTTTGATCTTCAAAAGACATTGTTAAGAGAATGAAAAGACAAGTCACAGACTGGGAGAAAACATTTGCAAAACACATTATCTATCTATCTATCCATCCATCCATACCTGTACCTTTATACATATGTGTGCAGACAGATAGATATACATATATAAGTATATATCTACACATATATCATATATATCTATATTTTTATACATTACAAATATATATACACACATACATATATGGAGCGAGAGACAGAGACAGAGATAGAGGAGGATGATAGAGAAAGAAAGAATGAGAATGAATAGTGGCAATAGAGGGACAAAAATAATCAAAGAAATAATACTCCCTCCTCCTAAAATCCCAGAACTAAAGGATATTATAGATTGAAAATGCTCCCCATGAGTATCCATCTTAATGACTGAAAATACTCACACAAAAGCATATCATACTAAAATCATAGATAAATAAAAGTTTCATAAAATACAGATAGAAAACCAGGACACATATGAAGGATAGCGAATCAGGAAGGCACTAGAATTTTCTAATATAATAATGGTAACTGGAAGACAAATGGAGCCACACCTTCAAATTTCTTTTTTTTTTTTCGAACTAAAATGATTTCCAACTTAGAATTCTTTACTAACTAAATATCAAATAAAGACATCTTCAGACATAAAAGGCTTCAAAAATTTACTTCCCATGTACTCTTTCTCAGGAATTAATGCCTGCTATAGTCCACTCAACCCAGAAACTCACCCAAGGAAGAGGATGTGGGCTCAAGAGAGGAGGAACAGGAAGCAAAAGAAATTCATAGGATGATGCTGAACAACAGCTTCTCAGGCCTAGAAAACACCAGTCCAGAAGGGAGGAAGACCGGGAGCTCTAAGAAGAATGTCACCAAGAAAACAAACAAAAAGAACACTATAGGCTGTCTGAGTTGTTTTTATTTTTGTTTTCTTTACCACAGTGAGATGAATTTGATAGCTTTGGCAGTGTTTTAAGGTGAAGTGAATAGTGAGATGAACATTGAAAAATAAGGAAGTAAACAAAAACAAAACAGTGTTTAATTCCAAAAGAAAATGTAATCAGCATACTCCATGGCTCAGTTGTGACCAATTTCTATATAATCATAATATAATAACCACGGAATCATGACTGAACTACAAATAATAAAACAGCTCTATTAAAAAGGTGGCAGGAAGATCTGTGCATATTGCGGGCATATGCAGTTGCAGGCATAATAGAATAAAATCTTCACCTTAAAAAGCTATATATCAATAGGAAATGTGTGCTTTTTACTTTAAAAAGACAAAAAAAAAATAGTCCTGTGAGCATTTTATTTAGAAATAGGGAGATAAATAACAGAAACAACAGCTAAATAGTTTCAAGTTGTTGCTTTTGTGGAATAGAAATTAAGGGTAGAAAGAGAGTGGGGCAGAAAAAAACTATTTTATCATAAACATTAAGATTTCTTAAACTATATGCCTATATTAGTGCCATTTAAAAATTTAAAGAAAAACATTTGATCCCAAAGGATCCCAAAGCAAATCCCAAAGTGGTTGGATCTTTCCCAGTTGGAATTTGACAGAGGTTAATATTTGCATTATAATTTGACATAATAATTCTGAAAGATTCTGTACCAAAGAATGAGAGAAATACCACAACCAGAAAGTTCTTTTCCTTCACACCTTAGGAATAATTTGGAAAAATGGCCTAACATACTTTTATTAAGGCCAGAAAAGCAAAACAGAGTAAAAGAAATTAACAAAACAAAAACAACTATCACAAGCAACAGAGTATTAGAAAATAATATAAATATTGCATTAGGGTTATACAACCAGTTATGAAATTTAAAGAAACTGAAACCAAAGAGAACTTTTGTTTTATAGAAAGATAGGCTGCTTATAGACACAATATGGCTATTTCTTTGACAACACCAAACAGAAATAGACTTGATATTTTCATAAGTGCTATCCAGTGAATGAAAACATTTTCTAAGGCATGTTGAAAGAAAAAAAATTTTAAAGGTGTTGCAATACTTATAAGAGACCAAAAGAGGAAAATACATACCTACACCCTACAAAATTAATCCTAGTACTCTGGCCCAGTGGGATTTTGCTCATAACCTTCTCTTGTAGCTAAATGGTATTTCTGATTCTACCACGACTGATAAATTTGATTTTGTAATATAGAGTGGATAAGTAAGTAAATTGTTAGTACTTCTTCCAAACTTTACTATCTTAGTGTGTGTGTTGGAGGTGGAGGGGAGTGTTAAGGAATTTCTTTACCGAACTACGATCACTCCAATGCAAAATACTAAGGAGCATGGCCAAAATAACAACTTTACATTTGCCCTTTTAACATAAGAAATACATAATTCATTATCCTAATGATTTAGTGACATCATGAGTCTCAGTTGAGGTAAGGACCATCTATTGGAGTACATGTATTCATCAGCAATATTGTCTAGAAAGCACATTGGATAGCATTTAACTCTAAAATAATTGTAGAGTTGATATATCTTAAAACAGATTAAAAATTTGCCACAAAATGTTTCTGTGCTGGAGACTGCTGGGTTTTCCTCAATATGCATTCTCCGTTTCTTGATTTATTATCAGCCCCTCACATTTTAGCTAAGCATATGACTGCCTAGCTAAGGACTGCATGCCCCAGGCTCTCCTGAAGCTAGATGTGTCCAGAGGACTAAGTTTCGACCAATGGATTGTGGATAGACTCTGATATGTAGGACTTCTGGTTTGTACACTCAAAAGTGTACAATGGATAGTGGATAAACACTGATATGTAGGACTCTGGTTTGTATACTGCCCCTTTCCCCCTCCCTATTGACTGAAATACTGACATGGTGAGGAAAATAAGAGTCATCTTAGATCTTCTTAAAATGAAACGCTCCCCACTGAATATAAAAGACGGGGGGGCGGGGCTTCCCTGGTGGCACAGTGGGTGAGAGTCCGCCTGCCGATGCAGGGGATGCAGGTTCGTGCCCTGGTCCAGGCAGATCCCACATGCCGTGGAGTGGCTGGGCCCGTGAGCCATGGCCACTGAGCCGGCACGCCTGGAGCCCGTGCTCCGCAATGGGAGAGGCCACAGCAGTGGCCCGCGTACCTCAAAAAAAAAAAAAAAAAAAAAAAAAGAGGGATTCTGGGCTCCTGATACTGTCAAGCTGCCAGACCACCCCGACCACTTACCCAGACTTACAAAAGATAAAAACTTCTATCTTGATTTTCACTATATTTTTAGATTCTCTGTTGCCTTAGAAAATTTCGTATACTATCTAATAAAGTTCCATCTAACACTTTCCTCAAATATACTTCAGGGGCTCTTGACAACATATTTAATTTACCAAGCACCATTTTTTTTCTAAAGAGTCCAATTCACTTTCCATAATTTTACATCATTTTTCTTCACAGCATCTCTGATGTAATACCAAACAATGCTTAAATCCGGTTCAACCTCCAGACTCCATGACCAAGGTGTTCATGTCAGGCTGCTTTCTACCCTGGAAAACAACATCTGGTTCTGTTTCATTACTGCTGGGCAAGTTAAATTTCCAGTTTCCAAGGACCAAGAACAGGATTATTTTAACCCATTTTCCAGACAAATTGGTTTTCATTCATAGTCCTTTCAATTCACCAAAAATAGACCTAATATATAAAGTGACTTAATAGATAGCAACTTATGGCTTTTCCCTAAAGTTATCATATGGCACAAAATGGTTAACATCCTTCTACTGTACACAACTCACCCATAATAAATAGCTTCCTCATGTAATAAGGAGTATTTTAGAGTATTTTCATCTATTTGGAAAGAAAAACACTACAAAACATAAACATTCTGTGACTCTGGTTTCCCTGGCCACCCTATTTCTCTCTACATAAGAGTAGATAATTATACTGCCACAGACTACTTCATGCTGATGTTATGAAGATAAATGAGATAACCTATATATGAAAGCATTTTTTTTGTGCTCTTAGGAAAAATAAATGCACCTAAATCCAAGATGGTATAATTCTTCATAATGTTTTCCAGGGATTTTCTGAACAACTCCAGAGAGGTCATTACCCACAACAAACTTTTGGAAGCAAAGGACTACCTTTCTAAAAAAAAAAAAAATCATCTCTGCACCTGACAACACTTTTCCATTAATTGGGGGTAAGTCCAGATGCTGTTCTGCTTGGTCATCTCCATTGCACTAAAAAGATCCAGACTTCTCCAATTTCTTGCACCAATGAAATGAACAAAAAGCCTTCTAAATCACAGGGGTTTCAGTTGACAGGTTAACAGTGAGACCCATTTCAATCAACTTCAAATGCAAAGCAGATTTGGCAAGAACCAGCGAGGGGATAAGTGGGAAAAGGAAAGCCCCAGTGGCAGTCTGACAACTCCCTCATGTCTACTGTCTGGTATAATACATCAGTGACCCCCAAGGACCCATCCAATCAGCTGAACTTGGCCTCCAACTCAACCAAATGGGGTTCTTTTAGTTGAAATTCCTTAGTTGTGTACAAAAATCTGCTTTAGGTACCTAATTTCTGCAGAGAATTTAGAACTAAAATGTATGATTGCAAACAAAAAAGCCAGAATTTTATCAATACAACCCATAAATCATAGCCCTTAACCAGAAATCCAACACATTAGTGACCCTAGTTAATATCCCATTTATCCTCACACTGGGGTTCACTAACAGGCCTCTTTGCTTTTCAGTGAAGTGCCAAGTGTTTCTGCGTGCCCTATGCTGCTTTAGGAAGTTGCCAAACAAAAAAATCGGCAACGAGTATGCCAGCTGCCTCTGGACCTCACTGTGTATATGTGATATGCCTGAGTCAAGGCATCCCATATCAGATCATCAATTAGCTCTGGGGGATGGAGAGGAAAGCTTGGACATCTTGGCAGTCATCCTGGAGCATGGTTATAGTGATGTAAGGTAATATCAGAGTCCAAGTGAATTGTGAGAGGATCATTCAAGGTCCGCAGTACAGTTCTTTTCTCACCCCTAATGGCTTGTCCCTGAGGCTTCCATCAGTGACAAAACACTTAGGATATAGTTTAGGTGCTAAACGTCACTTTTCATTGAAATTTCTCAGAATGCTACTTTTCTAGTGCATGGTTTTTCCTTAAGCAAATGTTAGTGAGCAAACAGCAGCTTATCTGTTTAGATAACGCAGATAACAGAAAAAACAGGCTAACTATTGTTTTGAAATAAGCACTAAACATTGCCCCATAACTCAAGAAATGTTCCTAATTTTATTTACATTGAGTTAGTGATTACTAACCATATTTGTGATTGTTCATTGAAGAGAATCTTCAGGATGTTGAAGAAGTTTAGAAACAAAAGAAAGTGAATATTTAATTGACAATTCATCCAAACAGACCTGGAGAGTTACGTTTTGCAGAGCAGTCTCACCTACACAGAGCTACCAGGAACAGTAGCAGGCATGCTCTATTAAAGAACAGCTTTCCAACGTGACATCATGACACCAGTTGCTAAGACATTCTTAAATTTCCTAACATCATTGAAAGGTCTTGCCTAGTCTTTCTAAAGCAGGCCCGTTGTAATCACCACTTTTCCCAGAAATCATAAACGAGGTGTCTTCTGGTTTAAAAGAGCATTATAGAGACAGACATGTGTACCCTTTCTGTGTGCCCTCAGCTAATTAGAGTTTAACATGCAATAATATGAAAATCATATGACTGGAAGAGCTAAAATATAAGTAACAACTCTGAAGCGAACCTTCCATTTACCATGCATCAGTCTGGGAAAAACTGCTTTGACTGGAGCTCTTAGGCTGACTCTTATACTTCTGAACACAGGCAACCCACTACACCAAAAATAATAAAATCACTTAGTATATATACTGTGTTCTTGTGGACTACCTGAATTCATTTGACAAACATCTACCAAGGCCTTTCTTTTTAGTAGACACTGCACCACACCCTGAAGCTGCAGCTTTTACTTCACTCTGCCCAGCAGACCTTGCAGACCCCAGAAGGAAAAATTTTTTTTCCTAGAAAAAAAATATCAGTCAATAAGAAAATTTGACATTTTTAGATCTCATTCAGGTAGTTTAAGAACAAGAATTGTTCTCAAATGTAATCAGCATAGTGATTTTAATATGTCTGGTTTTTTAATCCAATATACTGTTTTGTAAAAAGACTTAATTTTATTGAAGACACTACAAAGAATCATATTATGTAGGAAAATGTTAACTCAAATATTTTTGCTTCCATTTTGGAGAGAAGGAGGCACACCTATATCATGAGTCTATATGGCTTTCCTTCATTGTACCACATTGGATTTCCTGAATACAAAGCTATGGGCATGACAAGTCATCTCACCCAGAACACAAGGTGCCCTGAGCACGATCATTTCCTTCTCCACCTTCTGTCTCCTCATTTAAGCACGCAAACACAAACCAGATTATTTCTTATACCTTTCTACTTCCTGCTCTTAGCACTGTCCTGAGAAACTAGGTAGTGTACAATAAACAGTAGTTAACTAAATGATATACTTTATTATTGTACTATTGATCATATTCGGTGAATAGGTCTTCCATTTTTATGATCAAGAATATTAAATAGAGGCATCTTTTTGCAGATCCTCTTCCTCTAGATACCTGTGGTTAAAGCAAGATGACATAAATATTTTCAAGCAAAATTTACAACCTAAGTGAGAGTTCTATGCAAGAAAGGCCAGAAAACAATGAGTGTGAGTTGTTCCACGCGTATTCAGAATAAGCTAGTATCTGTTTCCAAAAGCAGGTGAAGCTAATCACATAATAATACTGAATGGTAAAGACTTTATTTTGATTATACCAAACAGCTGATAGGAGATTATGCCAGAAAAAAATGAGAGGTCCTGATATGTTCACATCTGACTGGATGACCCAGTGAACTCCTTCACAGATAAAATCTGATCCAAATCAATAAGAGTATTTTACAATAAAAATAAAGGCAGCATTAAAATGTAAAATAAAACAGAAAAGATTAACTGATAAGCTCTTTCCAGATACGTGGCAGTAAATTTTAATGTCTTTGGGGAAAATACTTCATTTATAAATCCATAAAATAGAACAGAAAATGTTATCAGTAAAAACATTAAAAAATTTCCTTTGCTTTCTTTCAACAAACTTTGGTAAGTAAAACACAATTATCTTTACAACACAAACTACGAGCATTTCTATATAATGTATCTATCTTACTGAAAAGATATGATGTTCCCACTCTTTACTAATACTAATCCTTCAACACAAATACTTACTTTCAAGAATAACTACAGGGCTTCCCTGGTGGTGCAGTGGTTGAGAGTCCACCTGCCGATGCAGAGGACACGGGTTCGTGCCCCAGTCCGGGAAGATTCCACATGCCGCGGAGCAGCTAGGCCAGTGAGCCTGCGTGTCCGGAGCCTGTGCTCCGCAACGGGAGAGGCCACAACAGTGAGAGGCCCGTGTACCACAAAAAACAAACAAACAAACAAAAGAATAACTATAAAAATGTAATGTGTGCTTTGTTATATTAATTATGTTATAATTTGGTGATGAACCAATTTCAGGAAGGGAAAAGAGAGGAAGCCAAGATAAAGGAGAGACGCCTCAAAAAAATCACTGGAAGAGCTGAAAGCCCTCTAATAGAATTATCATCAAAACAAATTGTAAGTCACATAATATGGTTTTTAGAAAACTCCATTTTATATTGAATAACTGTGATACTTTGTACTGAAATTTTCACAATTTTAATAAAAAGCTGTAGAATCTCTGAGTGTCTCTGTTTTTTCCACAAAGGGATATTTCTTTGCTTAAATTTTTTAAATTCACTTCCATTCCAAAAGAGCTCATAATCTAACCACGTTCAGAATAGGAACTATCTCTTTTGGGTTTCTGCTCACCCTATGAAACACTACACAGTGCAGCCTAGCTGCAAGATAACTTAGATGACAGGCTAATTGAACAGCACAGTTCAACAGATAAAATGGCAACATGACCTAATTTTGTCTCCCACTATCTCTTTAGAATTTACACAGTATGTCAATTTCTTCCCTTGCTGTGGATGAAAAGTCAATCATGACATTTTTGATAACTCTCAGGTAATAAAAATGCCTATATTTTCTTTAAGTTGAAAAATATCTCAATCAGATACCTACAAAGCCAGTCATATGTCATTATTAAGGCTGCCATCATCACTCCACAGTCCAGCGATTTCACCTACCCCTAGACCAAGCCTACCACCTGGGAGGCAGGTGAGTGGACTTCTCTCGTTCTAGCTCACCTCCTATCCTGCTTGTCAGCTCCTCATTCTGACCCTTCCAGAACTGGGTGGAAGATGGATGATCATAATTGCAGAGAGAGAAGAGGTCAGGGGAACAAGAACATTCTTATTTAACTGGCATTGTCATAAGCTGGCATCCTACTCTATTAATCTGGAAGATGTTTAAAAGCTTTTTTGTTTGTAGGGTGCCTATGGGGCTTTTTTGGAGACACCCTTATTGCTGGAGCTCCCTGTTGCTGTCAGCTATATTTCTAATCTGGTTGTTTGTTTTACCTCTTTCCAAGCCCTGAGGAATCTATGGACCCAACAAGAACTTCTACCTGCTATGGTCTGTTCAGCAAACCAGATAACCATGTTGAATGATATTTAATATTATTTCACAGTCACATGCAGCCTGACATGAAGAATGCTGTAGTAGAAAGAATATGGGCTCTCATATCCAAAAGACCTGCATTTTTAATTCCAGACCCCTTTAACTCCTGACAATTTTCCCTTAAAGAGATTAACCTCTCTGAGCCTCAGTTTCCTTGTCTATAAAATAATACACAAATGTTAATGTTCTTAATGAGAATTCTCTAGTCATGACTCATAGAAGGGCACTGATAATTGGAAAACCAATCAAGAGAATAAGGAAGAATGGTGTTCTGGTTATCTCCTGCTGCATAACTAACCACCTGTAAACTTAGTGACTTAAAAGAACAATTTATTATTTTCTTTCATGGTTCTGGACATTTGGCTGGGTGGTTTTCTAACGTCGTTATAGATGATGGCTGGGACTATAGTCATCTGAAGGCTTGACTGAGTTGGACATCCAAGATGGTGCACTCACCTGGCTTTCAGCTGGACTGGCAACAGGAGCACTTACACACAGACTCTCTATATGGCTTGGCATTCACAACATGGAGGCTGAGTTCCAAAAGGGAACATCCCAAAAGCCAACATTCTAAAAGGTCCAGGGGGATGTTGCACACCTTCACAGAACCTCAGACATTCCACAACATAACTTCTGCCACATTCTATTGGTCAAGAGATCACCAAGCCCAGACCAAATTAAAGGGGAGGGGAATTAGATTCCATTTCTTGAGATGAAGAACAGAATACTCACATCAGGACAGAAGGAATTTTTTTTCAGACTATCTGCCAAAAATGGATAGAGGATAAAGTGGGAAGCCAAAGAAAGAGAAAAAAACAGTACTCTAAGAGAGTTCCCTAAAATGAGGTGCACAAACCCAGGCACATGAGGATAATACAACTTCTTAATTTTTTTTACTTTTTTAATTTCTATTTTTTTATAAAGGAAATAAAATATTAGTAGTCTGGTGCATAAATGGTGCATACTCAAAATTTTTCATTTACAGAGATGGAGGCAAGGAAGCATGTGTCCTCTGCTGCAGGAATGATAAAGTATAAGAATTAGCGACACAGTCTCTATTTAACATTCTTCACCATATACAGAAGAAAATAAAAGAGATATTTTTTACAAGTAAAAAGGTGCATAATAGAAAATATTTTGAGATCACTGACAAAGGGTGGGCTGTTTTTGCCTAGAAATGATGAGGACTTCAAGTTTACTACAGGGATTCATGTGTTTGTACGTGCCTAGAAACAGAAAAATACTCGAAAAGCTAGAGTGGATTTCTAGAATGCTGACTGTCAGGTCATGATATCTGTTGACTGATTCCATTGTTTTGGGGTGTGACTGAAAGATTCCAATCTAAGATTACACAAGTGCCCGAGTGCCTATATTTTTACTGAGACAGTGAAAGTCTTCCCTACTCACTATAAGAAATGCCGTGACAGATTCTAGACAACTGCAAATTATTTGATACTCCTCCCACCAAGGCGTGATGCCTATGTTCCCTCACCTTAAATCTGAGTGGGATCTGACTAATTGACCAATAGAATATAGCACGAGAGATATTGAGCCAGTTTCTAGACCCATGTCTTGATTTGCTGGCAGCTTCTATTTCCTGTCTTTTAGAATGCTTGCTCTGGGAATCCAGTGGCCGTGCTGTTGAGGAAGCCCAAACAGCCCAATACAGAGGCCCATGTGGAAAGGAACTGAGAACCCTTGTCAACAGCCCCAGTTAAACTCCCAGCCAACAATCAGTACCAACTTGTGAGCCATGTGATGAGTCATCTTTGAAATGGATTTTGAAGCCCCATTTGAGCTACCCCAGTTGACTCTGCATAGAACAAACACAAGCTCAGTCCAAACTGCATGTCTGTGAACAAATTAAATGATTGTTGCTATTTTGGGGATGGCTTATTCCACCAAAATAGATAACCAGAACAATGTCCTAACCTTAGCTGTCCAAAGTGTAAGCTTACTTTAATACTGTCTTTGTTCCTCAATAAATTAAAGGTAATGAGTTTCATCTAACATGAGAACCCACCATCTTATTTTATGACAAATAATGCAACAGAACTCTGCTATAACATGACATTCTATCACATAGATAGGACTGTGTACTCTACACAATAACCTTCATCCCTGAAAGTAACCCTACTGTCACACACGAGAAGCTGGTGTTCATAGTCATGATGGATTAGCCTCAAGCCATCTCACCCTTTTGCCTGGATTCTCTATGTAATCAAAGACACATATTGGTGAGATTGCTGATCTGTGATTAAAGGGACAGTGTATGGTCATGAAAGAGAATAAAACTTCAGATTCAGAAGGACCAAATTTGTTTCTTTGGGATTTTAACCAACCTAATCACAAGCCAAAAAAAACAGCAAAATATATTGTAAATTTCATAATATTGCTTACACTGTTTCATACAATAGCATTAAAATGAGATTCCATTGTAGTAAACCAAGAAATTCTAGAGGGAATATAGATAGTATTATTCCCTGACTTTATAATTAATAATGCATATACTTAGTCTATAGGAAACTAGGAGTAGCCAGGAAATCAATCTACATTGTTTGTGTATAAAGCCACTAAGACCAAAAAAAGTCCTAGATTATCAACTTTGTTAGAAAAAACAAAAAACAGTAGTTTTATAATTATTAAAATGTATATAGTTTATTTCCTAACAACAGGACTTTGACAGTCTCAGCTTGGATATAAAAAAATCTGTAAAACAACTTACATGTTGGAGGAGGGCCAAGTGGAGAAAAAAAAAGTATCAACTTGAGATAAAACACACCATAAAAGGGAGGCAAGGACACATCTACCCTCAGCTTCATTAAAGCTGGAGAGCATCAGAACTGGCGATGTTAGTTTACCAAAGATGCCAGATAGGACCCTTACTAAGCGCTCAGTGAATGCTGTGGCTGCCCTTGGATCCTAGCGTGGCTGGCATAACACCGGTGAGAAAGAGCTTGTCAGGTTCCATTCTGGTTTAACCCAGTTTTCAGACTACTAACAGATGTATTCCATAATTTTTAACATGATATACAAGAAATCTACATGTACAATCTGCCTGTGTGTCTGGAGATTTTGCCTTTAGCTTGATGCATTACCTTTTGATGAACATTTAGCTCAGCAAATTTTATTTCTGTACACTAAGGAATTTTATAGTTCTAAAAGAGCTTTTAAATCCTCTGGCAGAGATTCATTCATCTTAGTAAAACAATAGCTGGCAGATATACACAGGAAATCAGGGTAACAACTTGTGTCATTTTTTTTAGATTAGCTACTCAGCAAACTCTGATTTGTCCTCTATGAAATGAAGATTTGTTTTCTTAAATGAAAGTACATGATTTCTGGGCTTCCCTGGTGGCGCAGTGGTTGAGAGTCTGCCTGCCGATGCAGGGGACACGGGTTCGTGCCCCGGTTCGGGAAGATCCCACATGCCGCGGAGCGGCTGGGCCCGTAAGCCATGGCTGCTGAGCCTGCGCGTCTGGAGCCCATGCTCCGCAACGGGAGAAGCCACAACACTGAGAAGCCCATGTACCGCAAAAAAAAAAAAAAAAAAAAAAAAAAGTACATGATTTCTTTTTATGTTATATTCTAAAAGTCAATAAACAAATTGTCAAATAAAATCTGGTCTCTACCAGCTTTCATATTTCACAGCTGAGCTATGCAGCTCACAACAATATTTTCCACTATAATATTTCTGCAAAAATAACCCTAAAACATATTAAACCAAGGAAAACAATATAGTTTTTCTGGGGTCAGTGATCAGCACTCATACTAAAAATTTTCTTACTCCAGAAAATGTTGATACATGGCCTTTAGTCAATAAGCTATGAATATTTAGGAGATGTCTTTTAAACAACTAATGAAATTACATTCCATTCTTTTGCTTAGAGATCAGCAAGAAATACATAGTAAAATCAGATTCAAATTGACTCCTCTTCATATACCAATCAGCAGCTGGTTCTTTATTATCCAAGAATTTCCACATTATATCAGAATTTTGAGGGGCAGCCCTATAATATATAGTTCCATAAGGGCAGAAGCTGCCTTTTTCTTTCTCACCATTTTGCTTCTTCTGCACCTGGCACAGTTTTTGCCACACAGAATACACATATTAGTTGAATGAATACATCAAGAGACGCTCCTCAAAGCCATTTTTCCTACCTTGTAGAATCAAATCTATATTCGATCACTCCTCTAACTTAAGGAATTATTCCTAGGAAGATGTTTTTAATATATTACATGAGTAAGTCAACACATTGGTTTACTGATAATAGCAACAGGTTCAGATATATTTGTTTAGCTGGCACTGACCATCCTGTCTGAGACGGAGCTGCCACACACATGCCATGCCTATCACCCCCATATTTCTTGATCCTCTTTCTATGGTTTATCTTTGTAAGTTATTATGAAAAATGTTTTATATTTTTAATGGCTTGATTGTCAACTCCTAACAGAATGTAAGTGCATGAGGGTACGGACTTTATTTCATTCTACCCTGTATTCCCAGTGTCCACAACAATGGCTGGCACACAGCACATCTCATTTCATTTGTTGGATGGATGGAACAAACAAGATTCAAAGATAACAGAAAATAAGAAACTGAGTGGGCTTCCATAGAAGAGCTTAGGAAATTAAAGATAATACATGGATGTTATGGGTTGAATTGTGTCCTCCCAAAAGAGATGTTCAAGTCCTAATCACTTGTACCTGTGAAGGTAATCTTATTTGGGGATGGGGTATTGCAAATATAATCAAGTGAAGATGAGGTCATACTGGATTAGAGTGAGGCCTAATCCAATATGACTATTGTCCTTATAAAAAGGAAAGAAGAGACACTGATACACAAAGAGGGAAGACATCCATGTAAAGACAGAGGCACTGACTGGGTTATGCTGCCACATGCCAAGGAACACCTGGGGCCAAAAGCTGAAAAAGGCAAGGAAGTATCCTTCCCTAGAGACTTCAGAGGGAGCATGATCCTGCCAGTATCTTGATTTCTGATTTCTAGCCTAAAAAACTGTGAGAGGATAAATTTCTGTTTTTTTAAGGCCACAGTTTGTGGTGCGTTGTTACAGCAACCCTGAGAAACTAATACAACTGGGTATATTAAAGAGAAGTAGAAGATACTGAAGACAAACTTTGCCTACCTAAGACATTTGCCTTTATATTGAAGCAAAACTAATAAAATACGTACTAGGAGTTTTAAAAAGTCAATTCTGAGACCAAAGGGTAGGTTATTCTTTTTAGAAAATTAGTTATTTTTCTTGGTTTACCAACTTAATCTCTTAGTTAAAAAAATCTAATTTTTACTGTAAATGTTTGCCTCACAAATGCTTTATGTGGGGTTCCTAAGATCTTAAGAAATAGAAAGTCTGAAAGTTGAATTTATCAATGAGTCAATATTTTATTTCAGATGGCAAAATGTAACTTTTCAGACTGCAGATATATAATTATGCTACTTTTATTATTTTGTTAATTTCACTACATTGCTATTATAAATATTTCAAAGAAGATACCCCTAATTTGGAGATACTTTATATTTCATTAAAATTATTTTTAATTAAATCATTAAAAAGCTTTTCCCAGCCTAATATAGGGCTGGCCAAAATGTTCATTCGGGTTTTTCCATAACGTCTTACAGAAAAACCCAAAAGAATTTTTGGCCAACCCAATAAATTCAAATATCATTTTGCAAACTACTTAGCTGGTAAAAATATTTGGTCTCTACTTTCAATTTTTTTAAAAGCTAAAATATAAACTTAAACAGGTAAATCAGGAGGTGGTTAGCTTTATAAAAGATGATTCATTTTAGAATGGTAATCTCTGAGTGGTAAACTCCTTTGATGTATTTTAAATTATTCTATTTATAAAAATTTAATTTGCAATTTTCAGGAATATCACTACTGTATGTGGTAAGGTACAAACATGAAATGGACACATGTTCAAGCCAGTCGCTTAACCCTTACCAGACCCATTACGCAGATGGAAGAGGTAACACGAGCTCATGAAGAGAAAATCAAGACTGAATGAGAGATTAGAGAACCAGGTTTCTGGGCCCATTTAGCCCTAGCTGATGAGGTCCTTGAGTTTACTTTTATCATCAGCTTCTTCAAATCCATTGAGGGTGTTTGGAGAAATGAACTTAGTCAGTTAATAAAATCCCATATAATCTAATAGTTCCAAGATATTGCTAACAAAGGGGACACCGGAGTGTGCAAATTTTGTTTTACTTTTATTTTTCACTGATGTTTCTAATAGGAAAATGTTAACTTACCTTTGCATTCCATTTTCACGTTTTCCAAGTCCACACAAAATCTGAATGCCTGATGGAATTTTGCCAGTAGCATTAGCATGTCATGACATGAAAGTATCAGAGGTTAAGTTAGAGTTTGTAATTGACACTATGATCTTAGTAAGCCTAAAAGACAGAGGGGGAAAAGGTGGGAGACTGCAAAGGTGATACGTAAGTTTTGGCAACTGAGTTAATAAAATAGATGTGGCTTATTTCATAGATTGTGCAGGATCCAGACAAGACAATGTTTCATAAAAAGGAGATTCTGGGAAATAATAGTAAATTTGTATCTTGAGTGTACTGGGGTTTATAGAAAGGGCAATGGGGGATTTCTTTATGTAAGTTTTACTTTTCTTTTGGAAATTATACTAGATTTTTAAATAAATTTTCTTCTGAGAGCTATGAAAGCTCCCAATCTCTCTCAAATTTTGTTAATATTAGAATTATTCCACATGTCTCTTTAGTTATGCATGTGGAATATCTGTTAGTTTTTGGCTACTAAAGATATCTGTTAGTTTTCATCTTAATGTTAGTATATATACCAGGTGTTTATTGTTGCTGGTTGTTAGAGCGGGAATGTTTATTTGTTCTTTTTTGTTTCTTACAAAATTTAACATCTTAATTGTCTAATCTTCTACAAGCAAATATTTCACCTTTCTATATTATTCAATTTTAAAAGCTTGGGACTTGTAGAGTGAGGTTATGGTGTAACCCATGTAACCAAAATATTAACCAGAAAAGAAAAATACATTATATGAAAAGATTTCAGGTAAAGAAAAAATTCAGGAATTTAAACTAACAAAAACTATACTACTTCAAATGAATATGATACTTGTGGAAATTTTAAGTTGGTTTACCAACAATTGAATTAAAGAACTAGAAATATAATGGATGTGTGTTTCAAATTCTTTCTTTTGCTAGACACAAACAACTTCCATTCAGATTAATATTTTTCCTCTGAATATAAGTAACATCTAAATAGAAGGTTAATTTAGTAAAGTATTACAAGGAAGACAAGGTTATTTGCCTTACCGAAATAAAAGAAAATTAGCTTTGTATCACTGATTCCTTTGCTGTACAGCAGAAACTAACACAAAATTGTAAATCAACTATACTCCAATAAAAATTAATTTTAAAAAAAGAAAATTAGTTTCAGCTGAGTCATAAAAATTTTGGTACAGTAATAACAAAGAAACTGCCAATAGAAATGATTTATCAACTGAATGAAAGGAAAGGAGACTTCATTATTAAATATTTTTAAGAAAAATCACACTCAGTTTTCCATTTAACTGGAACAAATTAGATAAAGTTTAGATTTTTAAAAGGATATGGAAGCAGAAATAGAGACACAGATGTAGAGAACAAATGTATGGATACCAGGGTGGGAAGGGAAGGGGGCGGAGGAATTGGGAGACTGGGATTGACACATATAAACTATTGATACTATGTATAAAATAGATAATTAATGAGAACATACTGTACAGCACAGGGAACTCTACTTAATGCACTGTGGTGACCTGAATGGGAAGGCAGTCCAAAAAGGAGGGGATATATGTATATGTATGGCTGATTCATTTTGCTGTACAGTGGAAACTAACACAACATTATAAAGCAACTATACTCCAATAAAAATTAATTTTTAAAACTGTAATTAGAAAAAGGATATAGGACTTACATTTATAGTCAACTGATTTTTGCCATGGTGCCAAGACCATTTAATAGAGAAAAGACAGTCTTTTCAATAACTGATGCTGGGACAACTGGATATCCACAAACAAAATAATGACATTGAACTTCTACCTCACACCATATACAAAAATTAACTCAAAATGGCTCATAGACTTAAATGTAAGAGCTAATAACTATAAAACTCCTAGAAGAAAAAAAAAGAAGTGAATCTTCATGACCTTAGATTAGAAAATTTTTTAAAAATATGATACCAAAAGCAAAAAAGACAAAAGAAAAAATAGATTAATTAGACATCATCATAACGGAAAACCTGTGATTCAAAGAACATCATAAGAAAATGAAAAGACAACCCACAGAATGGGAGAAAATATTTGCAAACCGTGCATCTGATAAGAGACTTGTATCTAGAATAAAGAACTTTTAGAACTCAACAATAAAAAGACAATAAAGTTTTACCAAAAAAGACAATCCAATTTAAAAATGGGCAAAGAATTTAAATAGACATTTCTCCAAAGACATTATACAAATAAACTGTAAGTACATGAAAAGATGCTCACTACCAAAAGAATTCTGCTTACTTTCAAGCAACATAATCACAGTTGATATGGAGTTCTCTCTTGTGCTTGGAAGCAGCCTTCCTTGCTATACTTTCCACCATGATTTTTTTAAAAGTAACATTTGGTATGGCTTGTACATAAAATAATTGTAACAATCAGTCCTCTTTACATTTCTTTGAAATGAGACTTAAGATTTTCTTTGTTTGGCCACATTTTAAGGCTAATTCTGTTTGTTCCTTTGGCTATCTAACTGCTAATGAAATAGTTCTTTAAAAAGTACAACAACTATAATAATATAATAACTAATATTTTTAAGCATTTAGACACACTTGAAAACCTTTTTTTTTTTGTGGACTAGACTATTAAATCTCAAAAACAACCTTAAGAGAAAGATACAATTAATATCCTAATTTAGCAGATAGAAATACTGAAGCTTTGAAATGTATAATGCAGTGGGTCTCAAGGATGTCAGCTTGGTTATCGGTAGGATCTGACAAGCCAGAAATTTAATCATGTGAAAGTCACATGCAATCTGTCTACCACCACACAGCCAGCAAGTGGTGGAGCCAGCTTTGTACTTAGGTGACCTGGCTTCAGAGCTTATGCCTTTATGCACTATTCTATGCTCATGTATTCTTTTTGGAGATATGTGTTTTCCCAAAGTTGGCTTACCCATAGAGATAATTGACAGTTGTACCATAGATCAAGTAAAAGTTGTACAGTAAAATCATTTCTCAGTTGCCAATAATGATGAAAATGACACTCACCTTTAGGATAAATCCTGTAACATGGGTTATCCTGCTTGACAAAATGTGATTTGGAAGCTCCACAATACTTTGCAGATTAGGAGACATGATTTATTATTGTACTACAGTGGAAAGTGTTACTAAATACTAAAGCTGTGCAGAATCAATCGCTACTTTTTTTTTTTTTTTTTTGGCTATTGAACTAAACTTACACTTTATGGCAGCTAAATAAGAGAAGCCCCATGAAGTTTCTAAACTTTGTCCAAACTCAGGACAATCCAGGCTCTGTCTAGATTTTGCCTCCACCCATTTCAGATTTTGATATAATTTGTCATTCTGCCATGTCCTTGTTCAAATTATGCAGTCTGTATTCTCTCAGCTCTTAGGCCAGAAACCACATAAGTCTCCTAACTTTGGGAAAATGCTGGGTACATATTCTTACCCATTGAAATATTTTTGAACTTTTATTGGTTTGAACCTAATATATATATATCATTAATTTTCATCTTCTTCACTTCAAAAAAATTACCCTTTAAACACATATTCTGAATATATAAGCCCTGGATTCATTGGAGAAAATGACCAAATTTTTTAAAAATGACCAAATTAGTAGCATTTTCATGGGAGTTTTTGATCTACTGAGATTATACTGACCTCTACAATTTAAATCTAAAATAGATTTGATTTAAGACCAAAGTGATCATCAAAAAAAAAAGTAAGAAAGAAAAATTTTTTAAAAAAAAGACCAAAGTGATCATTCTTCCTCCTTTGTAACATCCTTCACCAAAAAGGTTCCCACCAAATACACTGTTTCCCACTTCTCAGAAGCCTGTATTTTGAGGTAGTTACTATCAATGGTCACAAAAAGAATGAGGTTTTGTATTCTGGGGTTTTAGGTACAAGAAAGACTGAGAACAAATAATTTAAGTCTTCTAATTACCAGGTTTTAACCTCAATCACCATTCCATATTACCTGCCTCTTCCTCCTATTCTCCTTCCCTCCACCCTTAACCTCTCGCAACATCACTCTCTGTGCCATCCCCCCCAAAAGGAAACATAAACCTGGGTGTGAGGTTTTAGTTACTCTTTTTACCTCTCCTATGCCATGCCTTTATTTTCACCAATTCCTGTCTATCATTCTCAATGAGCTTGAGAGAATCCTTGTACATCTTAGTATAAGCAGCCTCCCATGACTTTGCAGAGTATACTTTAGTTTAGCTTAGCCTGAAGGAAAAGGCTAATACTGCCTTGATGTCTAAACTATAGCTATAAATTTAGTTTCTTCTTGAGATCACCTTCCATGTAACATTATAAAATGACAAAATATCAAGTTATCTTCCAATAAATCAACTTCTTTTGATAACCTGTTTTGAAAAAGTCATATTAGAATAAAAATGGTGAATGTTAATTGTTTCTATACTGTTATAATCTCCTGAAAAACAAGTCATGCTGATTTGTATCTGTGCTCATTAATGCAATGGAAAATCTGTATCGATTAGTGTTCTAATTAGAAAGCAGGATAGAAAGTACTATGTGTCATTTGTAGACTTACTTCTAATCTAATAAAGGCAATAGACCCATATCATAGCCATCAATTGTTCTGAGTTCTCAATCAATTGAGTCTTTGTATATTCTATAAGGGAAAAATTCATCAAAATCATACTATGAGAAAATCTCTGTTTTCTGGAAGACATTTAGTATGATGTCAGCGACTTGAACTGTAGTTCTTTTATTGGCTCATTATATTTTATTATAAAGATTAACTGATTTTGCTCTTCAGTGAACCCATATTTCTGAACCTGAAGATTCCTTGAGATTAAGCAGGCATCTAGTTCACTTTAGGTACTTGTGGTTTTTCTCAACTCATGAGATACTCAGAAGTAACTCTACATCACAGATTTTTATGAACAAAAGCAACTCAAACCAGACACAAAGACTACAGAAAAGGTTTTTCACCAAGCACCCTGTGGTTACTCCAATGAAATGCAGAGAATTTTAATGTTATTTTTAATGAAGATTTGAATATTGAATACATTGTACCATGTTTCAAGTATGGTAATAATATTTTTAATATCATATATATAGCACTGTCTATAATGAGTAGAATTTTTTTCATAAGTACATAGAAATGTGTTTTGCTATTAAGATCAAATCAAACCTAACAGGAATAACATCACTAAGATTATAATAATAGAAAAAAGTTCAAAAGTACATTATTAAAATCTAAATTTTGGAAACTAAATTCAAATTTCTTTAAGCACATGGAAACAATTTCCTTTCTTTTTAGTAACCAAACATAATATGATTTATTTCCAGTAATATCATTATTTCACTGTTTTCAGTGTCACATTAATTTAGGAGGTTTCTACATTTATGATTCCTCTGAAAAAATATAAAATAGACAAATATCTTACTAGAATGTGTGAATATTTTTCCAGAAAACTTTATGGCTGAAATACAGAACCAAGACTTAGCAATGTGCAAACTGAATGTGAGGGTAGGTCTTTAGAGCCAAAATTCCTAGGAAACAAGAGTTTTCCAACCTAGCATAGTGTCTTATCCATATCAAGGACTAAATAATTTGGGGTGAATGACTGATAAAACCCTATCGGGGAAAAAACCCATATTACCCTTTGTGTGAATAAATTTTCAGTGAAAACTGAGTCAGTTTTAAAATTTTTCGAGGGCCTCCCTGGTGGCGCAGTGGTTGAGAGTCCGCCTGCCGATGCAGGGGATACGGGTTCGCGCCCCGGTCTGGGAGGATCCCATATGCCGCGGAGCGGCTGGGCCCGTGAGCCATGGCCGCTGAGCCTGCGCGTCCGGAGCCTGCGCGTCCGGAGCCTGTGCTCCGCAATGGGGGAGGCCACAACAGTGAGAGGCCCGCATACCGAAAAAAAAAAAAAAAAAAAAAAATTTTTTCGAGTTTGCCTAATCTCCATTAAATCAGAGTAGAATGAAAATTGATGCGAATTTCTCTGATGAGTTCTGAAAGCATCAACTCAACTTTTAAAATCAATACCTTTAAAAAAAAAATACTTAAGTATTAAATCTCCCTAAAGGAGACGTTCAAGATGGCACAGGAGTAAGACGTAGAGATCACCTTCCTCTCGACAAATACATCAAAAATACATCTACATGTGGAAAAACTCCTACAGAACACCTACTGAACGCTGGCAGAAGACCTCAGACTTCCCAAAAGGCAAGAAACTCCCCATGTACCTGAGTAGGGCAAAAGAAAAAAGAAAAAACAGAGACAAAAGAATAGGGACGGAACCTGCTCCAGTGGGAGGGAGTTGTAAAGGAGGAAAAGTTTCCACACACTAGGAAGCCCCTTCACTGGCGGAGACAGGGGGGTGGGGTGGGGGGAAGCTTCGGAGCCAGGGAGGAGAGCACAGCAACGGGGGTGCAGAGGGCAAAGCGGAAAGATTCCCACACAGAGGATCGGTGCCGCCCAGCACTCACCAGCCTGAGAGGCTTGTCTGCACACCCACCGGGATGGGTGGGGGCTGGGAGCTGAGGCTCGGGCTTCGGAGGTCAGATCCCAGGGAGAGGACTGGGGTTGGCTGCGTGAACACAGCCTGAAGGGATTAGTGCACCACAGCTAGCCAGGAGGGAGTCCGGGAAAAAGTCTGGACCTGCCTAAGAGGCAAGAGACCATTGTTTCAGGGTGCATGAGGAGAGGGGATTCAGAGCACTGCCTAAACGAGCTCCAGAGACAGGCGCGATCCACGGCTATCAGCGCAGACACCAGAGACAGGCATGAAACGCTAAGGCTGCTGCTGTAGCCACCAAGAACCCTGTGTGCAAGTACAGGTCACTCTCCATACCTCAACTCCCGGGAGCCTGTGCAGCCCGCCATTGCCAGGGTCCTGTGATCCAGGAACAACTTCCCCGGGAGAACACATGGTGCTCCTCAGGCTAGTGCAACATCACGCCGACCTCTGCCACAGCAGGCTCACCTCACATACCATACCCCTCCCTCCTCCCGGCCTGAGTGAGGCAGAGCCCCCCAATCAGCTGCTCCTTTAAACCCATCCTGTCTGAGCGAAGAACAGACTCCCTCAGGTGACCTACATGTAGAGGCGGGGCCAAATCCAAAGCTGAACCCTGGGAGCTGTGCGAACAAAGGACAGAAAGGGAAATCTCTCCCAGCAGCCTCAGGAGCAGCAGATTAAATCTCCACAATCAACTTGATATACCCTGCATCTCTGAAATACCTGAATAGACAATGAATCATCCCAAAATTGAGGCAGTGGACTCTGGGAGCAACTGTAGACTTGTGGTTTGCTTTTTGCATCTAATTTGTTTCTGGTTTTATATTTATCTTAGTTTAGTATCTAGAGTTTATTATCATTGGTAGATTTGTTTACTGATTTGGTTGCTCTCTTCCTTTTTTTTTCTATATATACAATTTTTTTTCCTTTTTCTCTTTTTGTGACTGTACATGTATATGCTTCTTAGTGTGATTTTGTCTGTATAGCTTTGTGTTTACCATTTCTCCTCGGGTTCTGTCAGTCAGTCTCTTTTTCTTTTTTTTTTTTTAGTATAGTTTTTAGTGCTTGTTATCATTGGGGGATTTGTTTTTTGGTTTGGTTGCTCCTTTCTTTCTTTTCTTTTTTTATTACTTTTTAATTTTTAATAATGTTTTTTTACTTTAATAACTTTTATTTTATTTTATTTCTCTCTTTCTTTCATTTTTTCTCCCTCTTCTTCTGAGCTTTGTGGCCCACAGGGTCTTGGTGCTCCGGCTGGGTGTCAGGCATGTGCCTCTGAGATGGCAGAGCCGAGTTCAGGGCATTGGTCCACCAGAGACCTCCCAGCTCCATGTAATATCAAAAGGCAAAAGCTCTCTCAGAGATCTCTATCTCAACGCCGAGATCCAGCTCCACTCAACGACCAGCAAGCTACAGTGCTGCACACCCTATGCCAAACAACTAGCAAGACAGGAACACAACCCCACCCATTAGCAGAGAGGCTACCTAAAATCAAAATAAGGTCACAGACATCCCAAAACACACCACCGGATGCAGTCCTGCCCACCAGAAAGACAAGATCCAGACTCATCCACCAGAACACAGGCACCAGTCCCCTCCCCCAGGAAGCCTATACAACCCACTGAACCAAACTTAGCCACTGGGGGCAGACACCAAAAATAACGGAAACGACGAACCTGCAGCCTGTGAAAAGGAGACCCCAAACACAGTAAGTTATGCAAAATGAGAAGACAGAGAAATACACAGCAGATGAAGCAGCAAGGTAAAAACCCCAGACCAAACAAAAGAAGAGGAAATAGGCAGTCTACCTGAAAAAAAATTCAGAGTAATGATAGTAAAGATGATCCAAAATCTTGGACATAGAATGGAGAAAATACAAGAAACGTTTAACAATACGTAGAAGAACTAAAGAGCAAACAAACAATGATGAACCACACAATAAATGAAATTTAAAATTCTTTAGAGGGAATCAATGGCAGAATAACTGAGGCAAAAGAACGGATAAGTGACCTGGAAGATAAAATAGTGGAAATAACTACCACAGAGCAGAATAAAGAAAAAACAATGAAAAGACTTGAAGACAGTCTTAGAGACCTCTGGGACTACATTAAACACACCAACATTCAAATTACAGGGGTCCCAGAAGAAGAAGAGAAAAAGAAAGGGACTGAGAAAACATCTGAAGAGATTATAATTGAAAACTTCCCTAGTACGGGAAAGCAAATAGCCAATCAAGTCCAGGAAGCACAGAGAGTCCAAGACAGGATAAATCCAAGGAGAAACATGCCAAGAAACATATTAATCAAACTATGAAAAATTAAATACAAAGAAAAAATATTAAAAGCTGCAAGGGAAAAACAACATAACATACAAGGGATCCCCATAAGGTTAACAGCTGATCTCTCAGCAGAAACTCTGCAAGTCAGAAGGGAGTGGCAGGACATACTTAAAGTGATGAAAGGGAAAAAGCTACAACCAAGATTACTCTACCCAGCAAGGATCTCATTCAGATTCAACAGAGAAATTAAAACCATTACAGCAAGCAAAAGCTAAGAGAATTCAACACCACCAAACCAGCTTTACAACAAACGCTAAAGAAACTCCTCTAGGTAGGAAACACAAGAGAAGGAAAAGACCTACAATAACAAATCCAAAACAATTAAAGAAATGGTAATAGGAACTTACATATTGATAACTACCTTAAATGTAAATAGATTAAATGCTCCAACCAAAAGACACAGACTGGCTGAATGGATACAAAAACAGGACCCATATATATGCTTTCTACAAGAGACCCACTTCAGACCTAGGGACACATACAGACTGAAAGAGAGAGGATGGAAAAAGACAGTCCATACAAATGGAAATCAAAAGAAAGTTGGAGTAGAAATTCTCATATCAGGCAAAATGACTTTAAAATAAAGACTGTTGCAAGAGACAAAGAAGGACACTACATAATGATCAAGGGATCAATCTAAGAAGAAGATATAACAATTGTAAATATTTATGCACTCAACATAGGCGCACCTCAATACATAAGGCAAAGCCTAACAGCCATAAAAGAGGAAATCGACAGTAACACAATCATACTAGAGGACTTTAACACCCCACTCTCTCCAATGAACAGATCATCCAAAATGAAAATAAATAAGGAAAGACAAGCTTTAAATGACACATTAAACAAGATGGACTTAACTGATAGTTACAGGACATTCCACGCAAAAACAACAGAATACACTTTCTTCTCAAGTGTCCATGGAACATTCTCTAGGATACGTCATATCTTGGGTCACAAATCAAGCCTTGGTAATTTTTTTTTTTTTTTTTTTTTTGTGGTACACAGGCTTCTCACTGTTGTTGCCTCTCCCATTGCAGAGCACAGGCTCCAGACGCACAGGCTCAGTGGCCATGGCTCACGGGCCTAGCCGCTCCGCAGCACGTGGGATCTTCCCGGACCAGGGCACGAACATGTGTCCCCTGCATCGGCAGGCAGACTCCCAACCACTGCGTCACCAGGGAAGCGCCAAGCTTTGGTAAATTTATGAAAACTGAAATCATATCAAGTATCTTTTCTGACCACAACACTATGAGACTAGATGTCAATTACAGGAAAAAATCTGTAACAATACAAACACATGGAGGCTAAACAATACAATACTAAATAACCAAGAGATCACTGAAGAAATCAAAGAGGAAATCAAAAAATACCTAGAAACAAATGAAAACACGATGACCGGGCTTCCCTGGTGGCTCAGTGGTTGAGAGTCCACCTGCCAATGCAGGGGACACGGGTTCATGCCCCAGTCCAGGAAGATCCCACATGCCATGGAGTGGCTAGGCCCGTGAGCCATGGCCGCTGAGCCTGCACATCCGCAGCCTGTGCTCCGCTACGGGAGAGGCCACAACAGTGAGAGGCCCGCGTACCGCAGGAAAAAAAAAAAAAAAAAGGAAAACACGATGATCAAAAACCTAAAGGATGCAGCAAAAGCAGTTTTAAGAAGGAAGTTTATAGCAATACAATCCTACCTCAAGAAACAAGAAGCATCTCAAATAAACAACCTAAACTTACACCTAAAGCAATTAGAGAAAGAAGAAGAAAAATGCCCTAAAGTTAGCAGAAGGCAAGAAATCATAAAGCTCAGATCAGAAATAAAAGAAAAAGAGATGAAGGAAACAATAGCAAAGATCAATAAAACTAAAAGCTGGTTCTTTGAGAAGATAAACAAAATTGATAAACCATTAGCCAGATTCATCAGGAAAAAAGGGGAGAAGACTCAAATTAATAGAATTAGAAATTTAAAAAGAGAAGTAACAACTAACACTGCATAAATACAAAGGATCATGAGAGATTACTACAAGCAACTATATACCAATAAAATGGACAACTTGGAAGAAATGGACAAACTCTTAGAAAAGCACAACCTCCGAGACTGAACCAGGAATAAACAGAAAATATAAACAGGACAATCACAAGCATTGAAATTGAGACTGTGATTAAAAATCTTCCAACAAAAAAAGCCCAGGACCAGATGGCTTCACAGGTGAATTCTATCAAACATTTACAGAAGAGCTAACACCTATCCGTCTCCAACTCTTCCAAACTATGGCAGAGAGAGGAACACTCCCAAACTCATTCTAGAGGCTACCATCACCCTGGTACCAAAAGCAGACAAAGATGCCACAATGAAAGAAAACTACAGGCCAATAACACTGATGAACATAGATGCAAAAATCCTCAACAAAATACTAGCAAACAGAATCCAACAGCACATTAAAAAGATTATACACCATGATCAAGTGGGGTTTATCCCAGGAATGCAAGGATTCTTCAATATCTGCAAATCAATCAATGTGATAAACCATATTAACAAATTGAAGGAGAAAAAACATTATCATCTCAATAGATGAAGAAAAAGCTTTCCACAAAGTGGAACACCTATTTATGATAAAAAAAACAACAACCCTCCAGAAAGTAGGCATAGAGGAAATGTACCTCAACATAATAAAGGCCATATATGAGAAAACCACAGCCAACATCATTCTCAATGGTGAAAAACCAAAACCATTTCCTCTAAGATCAGGAACAAGACAAGGTTGCCCACTCTCACCACTCTTATTCAACATAGTTTGGGAAGTTTTAGCCACAACAATCAGAGAAGAAAAAGAAATAAGAGGAATCCAAATCAGAAAAGAAGAAGTAATGCCATCACTGTTTGAAGATGACATGATACTATACATAGAGAATCCTAAAGATGCTACCAGAAAACTACTACAGCTAATCAATGAATTTGGTTAAGTAGCAGGGTACAGAATTAATGCACAGAAATCTCTTGCATTCCTATACACTAATGATGAAAAAGCTGAAAGAGAAATTAAGGAAACACTCCCATTTACCATTGCAACTAAAAGAATAAAATACCTAGGAATAAACCTACCTAAGGAGATGAAAGACCTGTATGCAGAAAACTATAAGACACTGGTGAAAGAAATTAAGGATGATACAAACAGCTGAAGAGATATACCACATTCTTGGATTGGAAGAATCAACATTGGAAAATGCCTATACTACCCAAAGCAATCTACAGATTCAATGCAATCCCTATCAAACTACCAATTTTTCACAGAACTAGAATAAAAAATTTCACAATTTGTATGGAAACACAAAAGACCCTGAATAGCCAAAGCAATCTTGAGAAAGAAAAACAGAGCTGGAGGAATCAGGCTCCCTGACTTCAGACTACACTACAAAGCTACAGTAATCAAGACAGTATGGTACTGACACAAAAACAGAACTATAGATCGATGGAACAGGATAGAAAGCCCAGAGATAAACCCACACACATATGGTCACCTTATTTTTTTTTTTTTTTTTTTTTTTTTTTTGCGGTATGCGGGCCTCTCACTGTTGTGGCCTCCCCCGTTGCGGAGCACAGGCTCCGGACGCGCAGGCTCCGGACGCACAGGCTCAGCGGCCATGGCTCACGGGCCCAGCCGCTCCGCGGCATATGGGATCCTCCCAGACCGGGGCACGAACCCGTATCCCCTGCATCGGCAGGCGGACTCTCAACCACTTGCGCCACCAGGGAGGCCCTGGTCACCTTATTTTTGATAAAGGAGGCAAGAATATACAATGGAGAAGAGAGAGCCTCTTCAATAAGTGGTGCTGGGAAAAATGAACAGCTACATGTAAAAGAATGAAATTAGAACACTCCCTAACACCATATGCAAAAATAAACACAATATGGATTAAAGACCTAAATGTAAGGCCAGACACTATCAAACTCTTAGAGGAAAACATAGGCAGAACACTCTATGACAAAAATCACAGCAAGATCCTTTTGACCCACCTCCTAGAGAAATGGAAATAAAAACAAAAAGAAACAAATGGGACCTAATGAAACGTAAAATCTTCTTCACAGCAAAGGAAACCATAAACAAGATGAAAAGGCAACCCTCAGAATGGGAGAAAATATTTGCAAATGAAGCAACAAAGGATTAATCTCCAAAATTTACAAGCAGCTCATGCAGCTCAATATCAAAAAAACAAACAACCCAATCCAAAAATGGGCAGAAGACCTAAATAGACATTTCTCCAAAGAAGATATACAGATTGCCAACAAACACATGAAAGGATGCTCAATATCACTAATCATTAGAGAAATGCAAATCAAAACTACAATGTGGTATCACCTCACACCAGTCAGAATGGCCATCATCAAAAAATCTACAAATAGTAAATGCTGAAGAGGGTGTGGAGAAAAGGGAACCCTCTTGCACTGTTGGTGGGAATGTAAATTGATACAGCCACTATGGAGAACAGCATGGAGGTTCCTTAAAAAACTAAAAATAGAACTACCATATGACACAGCAGTCCCACTACTGGGCATATACCCTGAGAAAACCATAATTCAAAAAGAGTCATGTACCAAAATGTTCAAAGCAGCCCTATTTACAATAGCCAGGACATGGAAGCCACTTAAGTGTCCATCATTGGATGAATGGATAAAGAAGATGTGGCACATATATACAATGGAATATTACTCTGCCATAAAAAGAAATGAAATTGAGTTATTTGTAGTGAGGGGGATGGACTTAGGGTCTGTCATACAGAGTGAAGTAAGTCAGAAAGAGAAAAACAAAGACCGTAGGCTAACACATATATATGGAATCTTAAAAAAAAAAAAAAAGGTTCTGAAGAACCTAGGGGAAGGACAGGAATAAAGACACAGATGTAGAGGATGGACTTGAGGACATGGGGAGGGGGAAGGGTAAGCTGGGACGAAGTGAGAGACTGGCATGGAGATATATAAACTACCAAATGCAAAATAGATAGCTAGTGGAAAGCAGCCACATAGCACAGCGAGATCAGCTCGGTGCTTTGTGACCACCTAGAGGGGTCGGATAGGGAGGGTGGGAAGGAGATGCAAGAGGGAGGAGATATGGGGATATATGTAAATGTATAGCTGATTCACTTTGTTATAAAGCAGAAACTAACACACTATTGTAAAGCAATTATACTCCAATAAAGATGTTTAAAAAATCTCCCTTACAATAATTTTATAAAATCTTTTAGAATTACACATACACACAAGAAATGTCTGGTATTCAACTAAAAGGAAAATCTACACTTGAAAACATGACAAAAATTGATAGCACATTTTCTTCTCTTACTCTTTTCAATGAACTAGAAAGTGGACTCCTTACAACCAAACCAAAATTAAAACCTACTTGTGTCTTTAGAAGCCACAGTTCCATTCCTCTAGGGATCAGAGCAAATTACTAAACTTGTTTTAAATAGTAATGGATGGATGAAATCTCAGGTAATGTTTTCCAGAATTTGCAGAAATATATCTGAACCCAATAGGCTTCTGCTGTCCTTTAACACATTATATAAGTACTTCATTTTTAATACCCCCAAACATATATTCATACCTGTTATAACAAGAAAGTGGGGTTAAAAAGCAATTGAGACATAAATACAAAATAACTCTCTTTAAAACTTCTATTATTTTAAGCAATATTGTTTTTGAATATCAGATTGAGGGTACTGCAATGTTGTTAACAGTTAGGAAACCCAACCCATACCTTCTGTATAAAGGGCTCCACACCAGTGTTGCTACACACCTGCCTGTCTTGGCCTTCCTTTCACTGATCATCTACTACATGTATGGGCTCATGATCATATCTGAAATGTAAAGACTTTATTATTCAATAACTATATCTTAATACCTCTTTTATGTCAGTCTTCTTCAGTGGTATAAATTTTAAGGATTTTGTATGTCAAAAAAAAAAAACCCTCATAAGGGCACAGTCATGGGCCAATGTTGCTGCTGTTATAACCCTTAAAAGAGGTGGTAGGGGGATAAAGTGGGTGCAAATGTCAGCATACAGACATAAAAGCTTCAAGAGAAACTAAAAACATCTAAAAATAAAACCAGCTATAAATTATGTTTTCAAAATTATACTTATTACCATGGTTTATAATTCAAGCATAGTGTTCCAAACAAGTTTTTATTCTTTAACCTCAATTCTAATGCTTCTCAACATTTGAAACAATTATATTTTTTAAAAGCTGATTTTCAGAGAAACTTGATAAACTCAACTCTATAAGCTTTGGGCCTCTACTAAGTACTTACAAGAATTTATTTCATGGGACTTCCCTGGTGGCACAGTGGTTAAGAAGGCACAGTGGTTAAGAATCTGCCTGCCAATGCAGGGGACATGGGTTCAAGCCTCAGTCCGGGAAGATCCCACATGCAGAGGAGCAACAAAGCCTGTGTGCCACAAGTTCTGAGACTGCACCCTAGAGCCCACGAGCCACAACTACTGAAGCCCGCACCAGAGCCTGTGCGCAGCAACAAGAGGAGCCACCGCAATGAGAAGCCCACGCACCCCAACGAAGAGTAGCCCTCGCTTTCTGCAACTAGAGAAAGCCCGCACACAGCAATGAAGACCCAACACAGCCAAAAAATAAATAAATAAATAAATAAAATTTATTTTAAAAAGAATTTATGTCCCAATAATTAATATTAAGCTAATAATTTAATAATTACTACACAGATAAACACCTTAATATGTTAACTTATAAATTCCATCTCCCTTTAGATTAATGCTAAATGTAGAATTCAGAAGCCTTACTTCACACACCTAGTCAACTATTGCCTCAGTAACCCAAGAGAGTTTTAAAAGGTCATACTGTCTTCACAGCTATAAACCAGACATGTTCCCAAAGGAGGCTGTCAGTCCTGGGCTCAGGATGAAGTAAATCTACATTGCTGAATGGAAAAGCTGCACTCACTGTTGCTTTCCGTTTTTTGTTTTGCCGTGTTCTAAATAACTCCCTAAACAGATTCTCTATAAATCCACTTTATTGTTCAATAACTCTGTCTTGTATACAACTGGAAAGAAATGCGATTAGTTTCAGTAATTAAATAAAAATCATTAGCACTAATAAACTAGTTAAAAAATGAATGGTTGCATGTATATGCGCATGTAGATACAAACATGTTGTATTCAGAGGACTAAATGGTACCACAGAAGCTGGTCCTATTGTCTTCAGTTGATATTACGCATAAACCAACTCAAACAGACCAAGAATTGATTCTTGGAGTGATATTTCTGTATCTTAAAGATGTTTTAAGTCCATACATGATCAGGAAATGCTTCTTTATTTCCAGCCTCAATCTCCTCATGCTGTAATTTTTAATTTTATGATATCTATAGAAATAAAAATGTAAATGTTGTTATAGATATTTGCATCTTTCTAATCTGTATCAGCCTATTAATCAGGTCACCATAGCAGACCTTACCCCAAAATAAACATTACTATTCTAATACATCAATTGCAACCAAGCAGGCCTCAATCTTATTCTTAAATTTTCCTTTAGAAATTTGGGGTGCATTTTTATATGAAAACATTGGCATTATTATTACAAGTTCACCAACAAAACTGCACTAATGATGATTCCGTGTCCTAAATACTGACTTTAAAACCTTAAATCCCCAAAGTATAGGAGTAGGGGGAATTGGCTGGTGAGAGTTAGCAGCAACCAAAACCAAGTCAGAAAAGAGTTTTGAGAGAAAAAGAGTGGGGCTTGTCTCTCCCATCCCCACCTTGATCTTAATTAATAGGGAAATTAAATTGTATCTTTATTTGGGTAAAGATGATGATTCTCTTCCTATAACACTGTAAGCTCCTAGTAGACTCAAAACTCCATGGAACTCAGGAAACTGTGTCTTATCTATCGTGTTTACTAGTTAAGTCTTATTCATCAGTCTATTGCTTAACAAAATGTCTTATATCTAGTAGGGTCTCAGTAAAGGTAGTAAATGATGATGCCCTCCACATTTATTACTAATGTCTGTTACAGCCAGGCATAGCATACAAGCTAGTCTGTGACTAGTGCTGAATATAAGATGTTTATATCAATAAGGATATATGAGTACATAACTAGGAAGTACACCTATATCTACTAATTTTGAAATATACATCTCAGAATTTATATCATCCTCTTCCTTAAGGCATTATATTGATACTTATTTCATTGTTCTAAACATATTCTGAACTCCTGTTTTGGAATTTTTAATATCCTCAGTGTTTTCTTATCCTTTAAGAAAGGTCACAGTTATTCTGAGACAGGTCTTGTGAGACAGGTCTTGTGATAACAGTGATGAGCCTGATGGATAATATCATTTGTATTTAAAAAGAAAGGAGGGGCTTCCCTGGTGGCGCAGTGGTTGAGAGTCTGTCTGCCGATGCAGGGGACGCAGGTTCGTGCCCCGGTCCGGGAGGATCCCACATGCCGCGGAGTGGCTGGGCCCGTGAGCCATGGCCGCTGAGCCTGCACGTCCGGAGCCTGTGCTCCGCAACAGGAGAGGCCACAGCAGGGAGAGGCCCGCGTACCACAAAAAAAAAAAAAAAAAAAAAAAAAAAAAAAGGAGGAGGAGAAAAAAGTGATCAGACTGTTTTGGGGGGAGTTATCAATCAGGTTCTAAAACTCTGAAATATCCAAAAAAAAAAAAAAAAAAAAAAAGAAAAGTCATTGGAATTGCCCACTAAAATATGTGGGGAAAACATGTGTGGAAGGACATGTGGGAGACCCATATCTGGAGGTCCCTTGAGTGACCACACTGAAAGTAACAAGACTTTAAACTTCTAAGTTTGACATATAGATTTGAATAATAGTCACCTTAATTTAACATATCACCTTAGAGTTTATCTGTATTTTCACATATTAGGTTTACTTAATTTCGGCTATATCTGTACTCCTTAGAGATTTAAAAAAAGCCAAATCTATTTTAGGAAAAGAATGTAAATTACTTGACTAAATAAAATATAATAGAAACTCTGGCTTTCTACCAAGTCAGTAGAAGAGTGAGTCTCTCAAACTGTAGTGTACCCAGCACGTTTGTTAAAAAATACAGATACATGGGCAATACTCCCAGAAAATCTGATTTAATCAATCTGGAGTGGGTCCCTAAGGAACTGCAAACGTCATAATCCCCCAGCTGATCATGGTGCAGGTGACCCTGGAACCACACTTTGAGGAACACAGCAATCAGATCTCAGGAAGGTTAGATGCTCCAATAATATGACCGTATCAGTAGGTGTCTGTCAACTGTTTCTAAAATAATCCACAAAGAACTGTTAAAAGATAAACTAAGGCATATTAAAATTTTTAAGAGTTTATTCGAGCAAAACTCGATTCCAGTTGAACGAAACTGGAAGTGGTTAGGAACGTTCCACCCACAGGAACTCGGGAGACACTTACAGAGAAAAGGAAGAAATAAAGAAAGGAAGTTATTGACTGACTACAGCTTAAAGCCTAGTTAGCTGTTTGTGATGGGCTGTCCTTACATTTCTATTCCATAACCTTGAGACATTTATGGGCTTAGATTTTGGTTTTTTCATAGGCTGCCCACAGCATCAGAGACACCTTGTTTTAATTAATTTAACAGAACTATTTGCAGTAAAATAAATGTTAAATATTAACTTGTCCACAGAAAAACAGCAGAGATTTATGAAAAGCACCATTCAATCCCTACATAACATACTAAACTAATATGTTCAATATTAATCAAGCCTCATTTCATATCAATCCAAAGGGAAGATCTCAAGATTTCTCTTCTTTCTTAGGCCCTCAGAGTGAATTCTACCAAGGCTTTTCCTATAATGTGAAAAGTTGCTATAGCATTCTAAAGATCCCTTTCTTAACCAGAGACCAAATATGGTAGGACCATCATCCCTTTATGTGCAGGGTCCACTAAAGTTTGCTGCATTGGAATTCCTAATAGTTCAGTAGTTGAATAAGTTGTAAGGAAGACGTTTTCTATCTCTCTGTTTATGAATAGCCTATCTTGGGGTTACTTGCATCATTCTTTAAACAAAATCTCTTTTAAAAGCCCAACTGCATAACTAACTAAAATGTCATTTTTCTACAGTTATACAATAATTTACAGCATAGATCTAAAGAAGTAGTAAAATTTGAAAGTAAGAATGAACAAAATTGTATAAGAGTAATACTAATATCTTAAGAGAAATCCCAGGAGAAGCATCTGGCAAAAACATAAAATAGCTTTAAGTTGTGGGGTTGCCCGCCTCCCCTAAGAAAAACTGATTTCAAAATAGCTACCTTTGAAATTTTTTCCTAATAATTTTGGAGGCATTTTGTTGTGACTCTAACTATAATCTATTCTTGTTATTTACACTAGTTAAGTTTTACACAGTCAGCACAAATGTTAAATTAGCAAATTCTGAACCATTGCTCTTAATGGAAATATAGGGTTAGGTTCCTGTGAGCCTTTGATTCACATCATGTTAGTCAACTGCTCAATATATAACCTTGTTTTATGAGTGTTTCTATTTAAAGATACCTTATTTAATAGATATTTTTGATTCATTAATGTTGAACACATGGGCAACAGCACTAGCACTCAAGACTAAATAAAGCTTGTCTAACACATAATTTGTCCATAAGGTACATCATAGCCTTCTTGTGCTTGGGAACACTAGATAGCACTTCAGCATTATACCTGGAAGCCATATTAAACAGTGAAACAACCAACAAAAAAAACACACACAAAAATGTGGCACTGGGCTTCCCTGGTGGCGCAGTGGTTGAGAGTCCATCTGCCGATGCAGGGGGCACAGGTTCGTGCCCCAGTCTGGGAAGATCCCACATGCCGCAGAGCGGCTGGGCCCGTGAGCCATGGTCGCTGAACCTGCGCGTCCGGAGCCTGTGCTCCGCAACAGGAGAGGCCACAACAGTGAGAGGCCCGCGTACCGCAAAAAAATAAATTTAAAAAAATGTGGCACTAAATAGACTGCAAAAGAAAACTTGTTTGCTGTTTGAGAGCTGAACCAAGCAAGCCAACCATTGCCTTGTTGGACTTCAGTTGGAAAAGTGAGCTTTGGGTGACTCAAATTTTTCATCACTCTGTGCATGTCCATGAATAACTGCAAAAGTGCCACAGGTATTGATTTGGGGGTTACAAATAGATTTTTGAAAGTAGGTGAATTGTAAATATGGAATCTATGAATCATAAGGATCTACTGTACTTTCACTAAAGGTGAAAGTCCTTAAGTTTGATATGTACACACGCAGCAATATTTCTAAAGTCCTTTGTCAGTGATATAATATAGTAACAAAATATCTTATTGCACCATAAGTGGTGTTATTTGTAACAATTTCAATGATTTTTCTTTCCTGCCTCAGGACAATCAACAGTTGTGGCATTTAATTAAAAGTTTCTAAAACAGTCTTAATTACAAGTGTGTTTAACATTGTTTAAGGACCCAGAAGATGCCATAAAGTTTACCAAGGGTATGTTAATAACCACAGACAGGCTGTTTAAACTGTCAGAAAGGGGAGCATCTTTGCCAATCAAAAGGTTCTATTTCAAAAGCACTTAAAAGAAATTTTAAAGATGGAAAGTACATTCAAACAGATTACTTAAATCAGTGGCACAGAGAAGAAATGGAGGTTAGGTGACATAGAAACAGAAATACATTTCTACTACCAAAAGTATAAACTCAAAACTTTTGCTCAAAATTAAAAGTTAGTAAAATTATTCATGGTCAGTGACAGTTACTCGATATAACAACTGCTATTATTGGGTTGGCCAAAATGTTTGTTCGTTCAGGTTTCCCATAACATTGTAACAGAAAACCCGAACAAACTTTTTGGCCAACCCAATACATATGGATTACATTTCAGTCTTCAAAAACTACTGAATACTTATAGTCAAGTCCCATGTTATGTGACAAACTAATCTACACATCTTGGAATTCTACAAGTTAGAAGTTTCAAGATATAGCTATTATTTCATTCAACTTCCTCATTTTACATATAAGACTTTAGTAAGTACAAGTTTAGCTTAAGCCAATCTCGAGCTGCACCACATTCTTGTTTGTGGTGTGTGATATTATATATCAAAGAGGGCAAAATTTCACAGGGAAATCCAGGAAAGACAACTGCAGGGAGACAGTGGCTCTTTTTACATGACATGAGGTGTGTGGTCAGGGATGGGATAAGTCTATTTGGATGGGTACTGTGGCTCTGCTTACTTTATTTTTTTATACTATGAATTGTAACCTGAAGAATGAAACAAAATGGCATTTTCTAAGCTGCTTTATTAGTGCTTATTGAAATAGATGTTTCTTTGGCTGAGAGGCAACATGACAGAATGAAAAAACGTGGCCTTGCAATTCAGACAAATCGGGTTCAAATACAGTTACTAAGTGTGCAATTAGGCAAGTGAGAAACTTGCTGAGATTGTTTCCTCGAGCACAAAATAAGGAAATTAGATCCTTACACCAAATGGTTGTGTTGTGAAAACTACACAGGCTAAAGTATAAACAGCATCTAACATAGAACTTAGTTATATACAATTAGTCAACACATGATAGTTCTTTGGCACAGGAAAATAAATGTCAAAGAATTCTGAGGTCATCATCTCAATGTCTTAGGTTAACCAGATGTTATGAAAAATCCAAATATGATTGCTATTGATTTTAGAAGTCACCCAGTTGTATACACAATCAATTTGTAGAGTAAGTGGATAAAAAAAGAGAAATGTACCTTCAACTCATAAGTACAAGCACCAATACTTTGCCAGTAAGCCACACCATGAGCAAGAGAACAACATATCATAATCCATGCTGACAGTTTTTCCCTTTGGATTTCTGGCACAATATACACAGAATTCATCACACCAATTGATTTTCTAACATGGCACACATGAAAAGAAGAGAGACAGTTAAATATTACTCTTTCAGTCAATAAAAATTACAAGATGACTTTAGATATTGGATCAGAAAATGTTGGTGCTAAGCAACACTCCTGTAATTTTGGCTGAAATTTTTTTTTTTTTTTTTTTTTTTTTTTTTGCGGTATGAGGGCCTCTCACTGTTGCGGCCTCTCCCATTGCGGAGCACAGGCTCCGGACGCGCAGGCTCAGCGGCCATGGCTCACGGGCCCAGCCGCTCCGCGGCATGTGGGATCTTCCCAGATCGGGGCACGAACCCGCGTCCCCTGCATCAGCAGGCGGACTCTCAACCACTGTGCCACCAGGGAAGCCCTTGGCTGAAATTTTGATTCATTTTTTACACACACAGAGTGAATAAAACTTTGTCTTCAACAGAAAGACTTTCGCACTGAATTATCCTAATAGTTATGTCATCATTTCAATGCCCTTGTGAAGCTATCAAGAAAGACATCAAGAACCTTAGCCCATAACAATTCCCTAAAGTAAGACTGCATTCTCCTTTAACACGAAAAATGTCCATTCAATTGTTCTGCAGTTTCATCCATAGAATTTTTTTCCTGAGTGATATACATAGGTAACCTCTGTGACAAATCACGTAATTTAGTCTAGACCAGAGAACAATACGTTATAAATCAGTGTCTCATTTTGTTATAATTGCCTCCTTAAAATAGCTGCAGCAGGATCAATGTCTCAGATTCTGTTTTATTATACATGCATTCTTAAAAGCATCAATGACAAAATGCTAACTGACTAAGGCAGGAGTGCAGCTGGTTCCATGGCTCCATGAAAAGAATGTTCTGAAAACAGTTCAAGAATGTTTGATGCACTTCACAAGGATTCAGTTCTAAAATTTCAAAGCCACATTAAAAAGTGATAATTGCTATCTTCAGTGGAAAAGAGGAAGTCCAAAATGTTGGCCTCAGACCAAACATTAGCAACAACTATCTTTGGGTACTTAATGAATTTGGCCTCCCTCCTTCCTACCAAATATGGAATTAACCTACATATTATGAATTGAAGGACTTGCGGCTGTTTTTATTTCTTTTAAGGCAGTCACAGCTTTTTAATGCTAATCAGCTGTATAGCATTCCAATTCATTTAGCAAGACAGAGGAATGTGCTGCCTAATGAAAATATAATCACTCTCATAATTAAGTACTTAATAAATGTATTACTTATAATTTTAATTTGAGGCTGCTAACCCGTATTCTCTTTCTCTTGTTCTTTCTTTGTCCCTCCATATTAATTACATCGGGTTTCTTTCTGTAGTACCCTGACTGCCATATTCATTCTGGTTCAACTAATACAAAACTATCTCACCTCAGGAACATCAGGAATCAGAGAATATTAAAAGAGAGTATGCAGATATTTTTCTTTTCCTGATTATTGGAAGAAATAATATTTAAGACAATTTATCAAAGGAAGGTCATTTAATGAGCATTGAACAAACACTGGAAGAAATAATTGAAACATTTATAAGCTATGTGCGTGATCTCTAGTAATGTGATTCATATTTTTGAGATTCGATGTATTCATCATGTAGGAGACAAGTAATGATTATAATAACGCTGATCCACTTCACAAAGATATTGTGAAGAATGACTAATAAATGAGCCATCTGACATTACTATATAGAACATGAAGCTCCATTACTCGCTGCAGTGTTCTGCAGTGGGTAATTATAAGCTTCTAGGAGCCAAAGAACATAATGTACCATGCTTAATACCACTTGATAGGTACAACTATGTCACCCTTCTCCAGCTACTGAATAATTCCATGCTCTGAAGATCATAGCTACTGCTTCCAAAGATTACAATGGTCCCTGGCTTGAGTAACAGAAATTCAATAGAATACTTCTCAGCTTCAAATATTTTCTGATTTCCTACTTATTTACTCCTTACAAATGTTTTCTCAATGTTCCATCCATTGACCCACACTATTTCTTGAAGCAACCTCATTCAAATCTTATTCCATTATAGAAAATTTAAAAGTGAGTAGAAGCCTATACAGACAGATTTTAAAATTCACCTGAGTGTGAGTAAAGTAAATATTCTTCCCACAACAAAATGCATCTTTGTATAAATAAAGATGAAGGCAAGAGCAAAAGACAAGGCTTGCACAAGAATTCTCAATCATTGTTTGCAGTCTTCCCCTTTTTGAGCTGTTTTTATCTTTTAAGACTGTGCCTTCCTCTTACTGAAGGTTATTCTCCAGAAGTAACTGCTAGCAGTGTGGTTGGCTCTCCAACATCCATTCCACCTCTGAATGTTTAAATTGAGCCAACAATGATCATTTCCTCCCCTTTGTCAGCAATTAACCTTAGTCTCAGGGAAGAGTTAGTCTATGTCAATTTGGTTTGCTCAGAGAAGCTAGTTCTCTCTCCCCACCCTCCCACCCCAGGGAATGTGCTGTCCCAGGTGCTGCCAGCAGCCTTCTTAGATCATGAGAGAAACTTGTCCCAAAATAGAGACTTATTGGTTTGAAGCATTTAAGGAAATCTCTGCTCAGTCATTGTCTGACAATTAGGCTAACTGACCAGAGACTTCAGTGGCAGCATCTGACAAAGAGTACAGACCTCACAGAATTCATTCAGTAAAATCATGAAACAAACAACGAGATATAGGTGAAACTCAACGTACGCCTCAGACTGTGCAGTTAGGTCTCATGTCACCCTCTCGTGTAGCACAGGCTTTGCAGTTGAGTACAGGTGTAACATCCTCTATGGCAAGGGTATTTATTATTTATTTATGGCAAAGTTATGTCTAAGTATAACCTGCTACTTGGCACAAATTTCTATTTGTGCTTAAATATGTAACACTGATTTCTTGTATACTGCTTACACTTAGTGGTTATTTCATTTGTATTCTTCATAAAATTGCTTGAAGATAAAACATTATAGCCTATTGTAAAATAATAACAGCTCAAAAAGTTCACCAGGGTACCAAAATTTGGAATATAAAATTTTAGAGAAATTTTGCCAAACATTTCTTCACTTTTGTAATATCAGTTAAATGAGAAGTTACATTATGTATTTAAAACATGTAATTTCTAAAACTTTGTTACACAAAATTTTTCAAGAATACATCTGTTGAATAAAGCAAGATACACTTAAGAAACTAAGGTAGATTTTGTGTACACAAGAGCTCTTTTGAATGTTCTCGTTTGCCAGGCATCAGAAGCAATAGAACCTAGCAGAGAATATTAGTCCTGAATTGGAGGAAACCCAAAGCCATTCCCCAAACACCTGTAACTTCTCCAGTTCATTCTTAAAAGCTCTCATAAAACTTATGGGTACAACCACAAATGGCCACTTCCTCCATTCAATACTTCAGGAAATGAATAGATCATGTTCAGTCCATAAGCCTGGCACCAAATATAGTTGGTTGCTAAATATTTTTTATATTAAAAAAGGTATCCTAATCCAAGAAAGGCATTTTTAACTCTGAGTCTCCTCTGAATAACTATTTTCTAGAAATGCCTCGTTATTTATTGTTTTACAACACTTTAAAATAATCTTGTTTTGAGAACATTCTTTGATTTAATATTTCTCTCTAATGATTTATATTTTCTAAATATCAATTTATAGACCATGTTAAAAGCTATACAGGGACTTCCCTGGTGGAGCAGTGGTTAAGAATCGCCTACCAATGCAGGGGACATGGGTTCAAGCCCTGGCCTGGGAAGATCACACATGCCGCAGAGCAACTAAGCCCATGCACCACAACTACTGAGCCTGCACTCTAGAGCCCGTGAGCCACAACTACAGAGCCCGTGTGCCACAACTACTGAAGCCTGCACACCTGGAGCCCATGCTCTGCAACAAGAGAAGCCACTGCAATAAGAAGCCCGCGCACCACAACGAAGAGTAGCCCCTACTCGCTGTAACTATAGAAAGCCCACAGGCAGCAACGAAGACCCAATGCAGCCAAAAATAAATAAATAAATTTATTTTTTTTAATCTATACATATTAGATATTAATCCTTTTTATTATATTTGTTTCTCAACAGGAATTGATATGGAAGATAATCAGACTGCAGTGGGCTCTTTTGTGCACCTCAAAAAAAATTTTCTGAAGTATAGAAGGAAAATTTTCTAGGAACATTGTTATATAGTTTTAAGTTATGCAGAATGATCACTGAAAATGAAGGAATGGCTTCAAAGTGTTAGAAACATGTAATATTAAAGTAGATAAAGAAATTTTTTGACTAGCAGCTATACTACGTTGGTCAGTTGAACATGCTAAGAAGCTAAGTGACTGTGATCTGAATCAATTATGTATAAGAGATGTAATTTACAATATGCCCAATTTTATTAAAATGCTAAATATTATCCCAGCATCCCAGTAGCAGTTCTTCGCTCTCCTTCATGGATAACCAGAAAGGAAATATTAAAACATTTCTAATGTGATCTACACATTACAAAAAATAAATGCTGAGACATGACTGCTCAAATAAATGGTACAACCAGGAAAATGGAAAGCAAGGGCAATTCATCTGTCAATGGAGATGAATAAAACATCTCATGCCTGAGGCATTTTGAAAAATTCTCTTTCAGAATCCAACATATTTGGGGGGAAATTAGGTTTCACCAAGATGGAACTTTTCAAATGCAAGTTTACAAGGGTATAAACCTTCAACCAAGGCAGTAAAAAGAGAAATAAAAATTATATGAGTAAACAAGGGAGTTACCCTAAGGATTATTTAAAGCGAAGATTGGTGAATTTCCACTCATATTAATGCACAGAATGTACAGTGGTAAAGGAATGGTTTAATGGCAATCTTTGAACCAACTATTCTGGAATCCATCCCATCATTGCTAAAAGAAAATATGGCATTCTTAAACTTTCAGGAACATACTTCTCATTAATATCCATCTAAAATCTACCATCTTTCAAAGGCCATTACAAGGGCCAACATCTCCTATAAACCTACCTCCAACCCTGCCCTCCACCTTGGTCCAGGTGATTTTCTCCAATCTTTCAGTTCCACATATAAGTTCATATACATCTTTCTTGCAGTGCCTTGTATAGTCAAAGGCACAGTAGGGTCAGTTATGAACAGACTCTACAGAAAGACAGACTTGAGTTCAAATCCTGAGACTGTCACTTGAGCTAGTGGCTTAAACTCTCTATGGTTCAGTTTATTAAGCTGTAAAATAGGAAGGATAACAATATTAGTATTGACCTTATAAGGTCAATGCAAGAATTAAATGAGATAATACATTTGTCTGCCTAGGAGTCTGGCAGTTCATTGAGTTCAACCACTGCTACTGAATTGTGATCACTTGCACATCTTATCTCATATAAAATTATAAATCTTTTCTGAAACAATACAGAGTATAAATAATTCCTTGAGAGTACTTAATTGCTTTTCCTAAAATTAATTTATTATGTGTTAATTTGAATGAAGATTAATTCTTCCAGAACACCACACAATGCCTCCCACATTTATTTGTTGAATAACTGAACTACCTTAGTATTCATCCCACAAGACTTTCAGCTGAATACAGAGACAAAAGAAAGGAAGAACTTTCTGCAACTCAGGGTGTTTGTTTGTTTGTTTTCAATTTATAAATTTAAAGGATTGAGCTATACAATCTCTAAGGTGTCTTTCAATCCTCACATTCTAGAAACCTGTAATATCCATTAGAGCCAAATAATTCTTGTTCTACGTTGAAGTTACTCCTTTTTAGCTTTGCCAGCATTCTTTGTCTTCCCACTTAAATGCCCTCTTTCTTTCCAAAACATCATCTATATGGTTTATATTTCTAGAGTGCCCTGTTTCTTCATTTTCACCTTCTTTGTCCAATCCCTAAAACAACAGACACTTTGTTTTAATCATCAAGATCTATTGCTAAAAATTGTATTAAGTCATATGTACACCAGGGAGGGTGGTCTTGTTTTCTAGATGGTTTCTGAACACACCAACATTTAATCACCTGTTAGCTACTTAATGCGAGATCTTTAGAGGAAACAGGTCATGTGCTAATTCAAATCTATGAAATATTTACCCAGCAGAAAATATTTGGCCTGAGGAATAAACACCACCAGTTTTCACCTTGGCACTCCTTTAGTCCTCAAGTCCTTTTGAGCTTACAGATGGTCTTAATTAAAAACAAGTAGTTTCTAATTTACAACACAGGAAACGTTTAGAATTTGTTGTTTAAGTAGAGTTAGTGGAACCTAGTAACCCCAATCTTACCCCAGACAACTACTGCCATGACTTTAATTCATTTGTACAGATTCCTTATGTGTTCATAAGTCTTTTTTATTACAAGTATAATACACTTCTGTTCTGTTACACTTAAACTCAAAAAACAAAGTTGACATAAAGACACCATATCAAGTCTTGACTTTTTTCCATCTTGGGTCCCTAAGTTGTGTCAAGCTTGTAATGGGAGCTGAATACAAAGGCCGAGAGCCCTGGGTCTGGAATATTAATGGCTGATGGGCTTCATCTTTCATAGAGGCCACATTCTCTAAATGTAACATCAGTGTCCTGAGCCTTTCTAAAGTGGAATACTGCTTGCTTCACACATGCTTGTATGCTTGTCATCCAGCTTTTCCTACAAAAAGTCCAATAGCTGCTGTTTCACAACCACATTTCCTCAGCTTTATATCATTTGCATAACAAGTCATTTTCCACCGAAAATTTTTCTAGTAGTCTATTCTGCTTGAAAGTCTTTAGCCTCATTTTTTAAAGGCAAACCCTAACCTTGGAATAATGAATGTTCTTAACCCATATGCACTCTACTTCACTCACTGTAATAAACACACACACCAACACACAATTTGTCAAAGTTTGTCAAGAGGTGAGGGGGTAGGGTTGAAGGTCAAATTAAGAATGGTAGCTTTATGGTCTGGGAGACTAGCCAATATTAGTGTTCATAAGATGGAGCTCGAACTGGACAAGGCTTATAGTATAAACCCAGTAGACCAGAAGTCACATACTATATTTGAATTATTCTCCTTTGTTACTTAAAACTCACATTCTATGTAAAAGTTACCTTGATATTGACATTATTTGCATTTAGACACTCACAATTTTATAAAAACAAACAAAAGTAATTGGACTTTTTATTTCATGAAACTTTCTTCACTCTTTTACTTCCAGTTTGAGAAACTCTTTACACAATTATTCATTGTTAACTTAGCAAATACATTTGTATCTCTTTCATTAAACTAAAAAAAGTTTTCTCTAGTTTTTGATATCTTTAAAAACTTTAATTTTTCAATATTAACTAGCTTACTTAAACTATCCCTTCAACTAATAGTTATATTCATAAACTAAGTAAAATTTTGCAGTGTAGGAGGGGGAAGAAAATAGGAGTAGAAGGAGTGTCACCTTAATATTAAGGCTTCATCTCTTTTTGACCCCATGAGTCTTCATGCCATCAACACACATGGAAGAAATTGTTCTGTGAACTTGCAAGGAAAAGGTCCAGAAACCAACTCTGCCTCTGGGGTGAAAGGGGCCTCTGGGTACAGCTGTAACGCTGCCAAAACCTTCGTAAGACCAGATAGTTGCTGTTTATTCTAAAAGGAACAGTTTTTTAAAACCTGTACCCAATTTGTAGGGTTCAAATTTAACTCTACTAAAGTGGAGAAGAGCCACAAGATGATTAAAGGGGTAGAAAGTAATATCTGTGGGGAAAGATTAAAGGAACAGAGATTATTGCGCCTGGTGAAGGGAAGACTGATGGATGATTTAATAACATTCTTAAGGTATTTGATCGGTTATTCCAGTGACCAGCTGTTCTCTATCTACAATGAGGACAGAACCAAAGGAAATAACCTTAAATTCCAATATGAAGGACTTAGGTCAGATCTAAGAAAGATCTCTCAGAGAGTGGGGTTGTTTAATATTGGAATGGACTATCACCTCTAAAAGTCTTCAGGTCTGACATAGATGACCCTCTCTGGGGTTAGGAGTTGTGGTGTTAATGGAAAGTTAGGAGGATAAATCCTCTCGTGTCCCTTCTATACCTATAAACCTATGATTGTGAGTCAGATTCTCTTATGTCTATTTTAATACACAATGAATTATGTAAAAAATTATTGGAGGTGGTGAAGTTAGAAATCAAAGTCAAAAGAGGTCTGGGATCAGCCATAAAAAGAAAGGAAATTGAGTTATTTGTAGTGAGGTGGACGGACCTAGAGTCTGTCATACAGAGTGAAGTAAGTCAGAAAGAGAAAAACAAATACCATATGCTAACACATATATATGGAATCTATAAAAAAAAAAAAATGGTTCTGAAGAACCTAGGGGCAGGACAGGAATAAAGACACAGACTTAGAGAATGGACTTGAGGACACGGGGAGGGGGAAGGGTAAGCTGGGACGAAGTGAGAGAGTGGCATGGACATATATACACTACCAAATGTAATATAGATAGCTAGTGGGAAGCAGCCGCATAGCACAGGGAGATCAGCACAGTGCTTTGTGACCACCTAGAGGGGTGGGATAGGGAGGGTGGGAGGGAGACGCAAGAGGGAGGAGCTATGGGGATATATGTATATGTATAGCTGATTCATTTTGTTATACAGCAGAAACTAACACAACATTGTAAAGCAATTGTACTCCAATAAAGATGTTAAAAAGGGGGGGGGGGTCTGGGAGACAAAACCTCTTTCCTACATAAAGAGTTCTCAGAACTTACCCAAGGTAGCCCCAGACTACAGTAAAATCCCTTTTTTGACTTTACAATCATACTAAAACACTATCCTCTTTACCTATCCTGGAATAGGCAGAAGGATATAAGAAGAAAAGAAACAGAAGCAGATTTGTTTCCTCGTCATACAAATGGCCCAAACATGGACACTGAACTCCCTAAGTCAAGGTTAATGAGGCATGTGCAATGGAAAAGCATAGTGTCCATACTGTGGATTACCTTTTTCTTTTTCTCCAATATCTTAGTATCCATTGAAATATTAGGAAAAGCAGGATAATAATGTCTGTAAAGTTCACAGAATTTATCAGAGAAAGTGCTGTGTCACCTTGTAGGCCTTCCGATGATTATGTTTCATTAAAATGTACCCATAAGATCCCACTGTTCCCTTTCTGTTGCAGTAATTTGCAATAATTTTAGGGGAATTTACAAAGTGAATAAAAACGAATTGAAACATCTGCAATTCAAGGCATTTAAGCCTTAATTCACAGACGGTAGCCCTGAGAATAATTACCAGAGCCTAGTCATTTTCTGCTACACTGAACATGAAAGGCATGCTATCACTTTTTTTAAAAAAAAATCTCGAGATGCTATATTTTTAGAATTGTTATCATTCCTCACTTAAGTGATTCAATAACTGCAGTACTTGCTATATGGTCCCCAAAAGAGCTTACATAACTAAACATATACAGTTATAGGCACTCAAAATTAAGTGTCTTGGACAGTGTGCTGCTTCCCAGAATATCTGATAAGGGGAATGAAACAAATCTTTTAAAATTGGCTTCCCAGGAATTCTTAAGCCTACAATAATATAATACACAATAAATGTGTGGGCCTTGAGAAAAAAATTTTTGTCTTGATTTGTCCATTTTATGTCTTTGTATTTTATAATCTCTTTTCAAATAGCTATAAACTCAAAATCACTTCATAAACTAGATAGCTTACATTATCTGATTTAAAAAACTAGACCTCAAAGTTTCTCAATATGGGACTAAAGTTGAAACAGATAAGACAAAATTTTAAAGTTCAGCTACTGTCATATCTTAGGAAGAGGTTAGGTGACCATAATACATAATTTACTTTTTAGAGTAAAGGGGTTCTATTAATAATTAAACCAGAATAGCAGGCAAAAACCAGAACTGTCTTAGGCAAACCAGGAAATAGTGACACCCGTCTCCTAGACCAATATGATCCTGTTTGTTATAACCAAAGACAGAAGGCTGCAAGGTCCCCAGGGATTTGGCCCTCTGGGTTGGGGCTGGTATGCAGGAGATAATTAACTGGTATGAAGGAGTGGAAAGAAAGTTTATTTCAAAGGTCAAATCATCTATTGAAAGGTCACTCCAGAGAAGTGAAATAACATCTCTGAAATAACAGATAATATGTTCTACCATATGTGTAGAGCATAATGATGGGCAAAGAAAAGGCAGAAAAAACACAAGACAAGCAGGGAACACAATCAGCAAGCAGCAGGTTTGATTGGAATTCAAGAGCTGGATCCATTCATCCAATCAATCACTGTGCAGATATTAAATGAACATGGACTAGATTCATCCTGACTGAGGGACTAGAACACAGTGGTGGTTACCAAGACAGGGTATAGGGCAAAAACACAGCAGATGATAATTACCAAAACTGCAGCACAAAGTAAGGATTAAATCTTAAAGAAAATCATAAAGCCTTATGTAAAGAACTATGCCCAAGGCGGGAGGGGTTAGGTTAGCAGAGGCTGGGCCCGAGCTACTGGGGCCTTTTTTTAAATAGGTGATCCTCTAGTTGTGTTTTATTAAGTAACAAAAAACAGTCTGCTGAAAAAGCATTAGTAATACACACAATGAAAATACTAAGAGCAATAAAGACATCTAAAGTAGCAGGAAATTATTTTTTAAGTAGGAAGATACACATTATCACAGGCAGATACTTTGAACTCCCTAAGTCTGCTTAGAAGCAACATTTTACATGAATGAAATTCTGATCACTGGATATTCAAACAATGTAAGGAAAGTAAACAGTGTTCTAACTGGCAATGAGTGAGTATCCCATCATATCTTGAGGCACTCATTTTCTCAGAAGTGATCTGAGATCGTACTGTGTGAACTTTCTTAACATATTTATTATAATTAGTATATCTTCATATCTGTATCTTTAGAGCTAAATCAAAATACGTCTGAATAAATACTCAACAAATCTTAAAATTTTATAAATATTTAGGATTAAATTGGATAAAATATTTAGGATTAAATTTCATTCTTCTATAGAGTTGACTCTACTGTGCTCATTTTTCTCCATGTATGAATCTATCCTCTTTCTCCTATTCATTCTTTCTCTCTCTCTCTCTCTCTCTCTCATCAAACTTCTTCATTAATGTATTTATTCATTTTACAAACCTGTTAAGTCATCTGGGAAGAGGCCTCTGATCTGGAGTTTGTGAGGGATACAAAAATGAAACCACATATGAGTCTTACCTTTAAGAAGCTCATACGAAAAAATCCACATAAGCACTGGAGTGCAAGGCATATTATAATCACTGCCATTAAAAAGAAACAGAAGCAAAAAGAAAACCTAAATAAATGAACAAACCAAACCAAACAAAAACAAACATGTAGATACAGAGAACAGAGTAGTGATTACCAGAGGGGAAGAGAGAGGGAGGGCGAAATGGGTAAAGGGGATCAACTGTATGGTGACGATGGAAGCTAAACTTTTGGCAGTTAACACACTGTAGTGTATACAGAAGTTAAAATACAATGTTGTACAATGAAAGTTATATAATGTTATAAACCAATGTTACCTCAACTTAAAAAAAATTAATTTAAAAGAAAAAGCAGAATAGGTGCTCTGAAGATTCAGATGATGAAGAAATTATTTCTAAATTAGGAGACCTGCATTTGAAATGGGCTCTAAAAGATGGAAATAAAGGAGAACATAATCAAAGCCCTAAAATGAGAAGGTCTGATATTTGTATGTTTGAGAAACGTTAACTATCCAGAACAGCTGGAGCATACGGTACAGAGGAAAGGAAGTAAAGAGATAAGCCGGGAAAGGTGGAAAGGAGCCGGATCATGGGAGGCTCCAAATGTGAGGGAAGGAATGATGCAGGGAAGGAAGTTAATGTTTTTGTATGGCAAAGCAGACAATGATCAGAACCAGCTAAGAGATTTTGGGGGGGGAAGGCCGCATTGGGTCTTCGTTGCTGCGCGTGGACTTTCTCTAGTCGCAGCGAGCGGGGGCTACTCTTCATTGCAATGAGCAGGCTTCTCATTGCGGTGGCTTCTCTTGTTGTGGAGCACAGGCTCTAGGCTCACAGGCTTCAGTAGTTGCAGCACACAGGCTCAGTAGTTGTGGCCTGTGGGCTTTAGAGTACAGGCTCAGTAGTTGTGGCACACGGGCTTAGTTGCTCTGCAGCATGTGGGATCTTCCCGGACCAGGGCTCGAACCCATGTCCCTTGCATTGGCAGGTGGATTCTTAACCACTGCACCACCAGGGAAGTCCTACTAAGAGACTATTGAAAGAGCCTGAATTAGGGCAGATGTAATACTGTTTAGATACAACTGCAGAGACTTTAAAACTAATAAATAGGAGAATCATAAGAAAGGAAGACCTAGATGTCAGTAATAAAAAACTAGTAGGTAATAACAGCAGGAACAGATTTAGCAGATTAAGTTAATCTTAGACATGCTAAGTGTGAGGTAAAGCTAAGACGTTCTGTGTGGATAACCACCAGGTAGGAAAAAACATGGGGCTTCAGCACAAAAGATCAGAGTTGAAAGTAAAGGTATGGGATTCACCTGAACATATGGTGCCATGAGAAAGAATATAAAGCCATAAGAGAGAAGATCCTAGTAAAAAATCATGAGGTACTTTTAGTCAGGAGAAGAAATAAGTGAATCTAGAACAGAGAGATCAGAGAAAGAAAAGAATCAAAAGAGTTGTCTGTCACAGAAGCCAAGGGAAAGAAAGTATACAGAAGGAGATATAAGCAAATGCTAAAAGAGTTGAAAAGAATGAGAACTGAGAACAGGCCATCTTGTTTCACAGTCAAGATAATATGTGAGAATGTTTTACCTTCTACACAGCCCTCTATAAATTTATTCTTATGATTATAACTACGATTATCTCTATTCCTTATCCAGGGTAATTTGAAACTTTTTATTCTTCGTCTAGCTTGTTCAGAGTTATGATTAGTCCAGGGTGATTAATATTTCTCTTTTTTAGACTCTCATCATTTTTATCAATAAACACATATATATTCAGCTATGGCAAATGTTTATTTTGCTGACATGTGTGTCCAGAATAGATCGTGATCCTACATGGAGGTTGAAATCTGCATCTGTTACCCAGGCAGTTGTGCTGAATAAGACCTCTGCTCAGCTACCCATTTGATTAGCGGCGGTGAAGACACACAAATCTAGAATTGCATCATACTAGGTTCTACACTCTGCTTGCGTCCATGAACGCAGCATTTCAGAACTGTCCCAAGCATAAATTATCAGCATCTCCCTGTCTTCATAACTGGCTTGAAAATAAGCACCCATCAATCTCCACCCATGAGATGCAATAAAGCCAAACCAGAGCACCAGTCACCTCCCAGCTGCTGGGCTATTCCTCCTCTCCTTCCTTGCAGACGATCATCTGTTTGTCAGACATCAATCCAGCTCTCTGGTGAACAGCTGATTAGTGAGGGGTGGATGAAATAGCGGCCAAGCAGCTGCATCATTTTTCAGGGACAAAGCATGATGGTTAATGAAGATGAATGTAGGGCAACTAAGCAGTTAAGGCCCTTGGTAAGCACAGAGGCACTGCTCAAGTCAGCACCTGGGCAAAAATTTTCCAATTACTTTTCTGACAGCATTCATATAAGGACGACAGCTAGTGGCATACAATTAACCTTCTGGTTCATGCACTTATTCAGCATCAATTACAGAATGCTTATTGGGTGTCAAACATTGTAGTAAGAACTAGATATTTTAACCACCTTAACTAATTCATATACGTGGTGGAAACTTTCAGAAATATCTTCCTTTTGTTCAAATCCAGCCTCATCTTTAAGAGCCCAACTCAAGTGCCAGCTCCTATAGGAAGGTTTCCTTGAGGCTCCCAGGCAAAAGTAACAACTCTTTTCTTTAAATTCTCAGAGCACTCTGTTTGGACTTCTTTTATGGGACATGATATCCCCCATTGTAATTATTTCTCCATGTCACCTCCTAATAGACTATAAGTAACTCAAAGCCAAGAGTCATGTCATCCTAACATCGTCACCATCTTCTTATTCCTCAGGGCATAATGCAGTTCCTTGCACAATGAATATATTAATAAGCTACCTGCTGTCCGCCTTAGCCCACACAAATTATTAGATATTTGGGGAGAAAACATTGTCTTATTCTCTACAGCCAGAAACTATCTTAAAATCTAGACAGAGAGATAACATAAACAACAAAAAAGGTTTTATATACATATATATATGTAATACAGTAATAATCATAATTTTAATGCCAATGATACTGAATCTATCACACTTTGGTCAAGATAAGATTTAACTTCACCTTTGCATCTATTAGAGAAAGTATTTATTAAAAAGAAAAAAATTACCAAAGTAAATATGCATGACCTACTTAAAACTTCCAAGTGAACTGTTTTTAAGTACTTTAGAACTTTAATTACACTTGAGTCTTATATGTTCATTAAAGCAGGCCCAATAAGATTTCTACCGTCCTCTATCTATAAAACATTTGTTAGCAAGAAAATTGGCTTTAGAACAGAGCATATTAAGTTCCCACACTGTCTGTTCAACAATGTTAATCTCACGTCCTCTCACAGGAACCTGAAGCTTTTCGGAAAAGAGCCACACAGAGAAACTACACACAGATATGAACATTGTCGTGTGTGTGTGTGTGCCTGCGTGTGCTCACACTGACACGGATTTAACCTAGGCAGGAAAGCAAATGAGTTTACATTGTTTTAAAGTGGTCTTCTGGCACTATATTTCCAATAATTTTCAAAATAAAATAAAATTTGATCAACAGCTAAATTGCAAGATTTTTTCATTCAGAAAATGTGTAGACAGTTTAAATTAATTTTTGCAGATCAAATTCACCTTGGGTGAATGTGTACAATTGCAACTAGCTTGACCAAAAGCAACTTTTGAGGCATCTTCTCCAACTGGAGTTCATGTCCCCCAATGGGATGTCAGTGCACAGGGTACCAACATGACGGATACTCCTGAAGCATCCATTTCATGTGAATATTTGGGGAATAGCTGAATTTTTTTGATCTTAGTTTTTTAATTTATTTTTAAAGAAACACAGAATAGAAAAAGCAATCAAGTATAACAATTGAAGTTTTAGTTCCAAGTCTCAATATGCCAAAAAAATTTTTTTCTGATTTCTCAGAAGCCTCATTTCTAGACCAGCATTTGCCTGAAATAATGTTAATGCTCATGGGGTTTTTGTGGCAGAGTGGCAAGAAAACTGGGAATTAAGAGACCTAAGTTTGACCTCTGACTTGCCATTATTATGAGGAGTAGGGCAAGTCCCTTTCAATCTCTAGGCCTCCATTTCTTTCTCTCTAAAACAAAGGGTGTGTACTAGATCATATCAAAAACCTCTTCCCACTCTATGTTCTGAGATTATTTTTAATATTTTACCCTTGAGACACTGAAGTCCACAAAAGTTAACTGAACCAGGGAAAAGTCTTCTGTGGGTCATTTCCAAATTCGTAATAAGACCTTAGCTAACTTGACCTCATTGACTAGTTTTCCCACAGCAAATATTATTCAGACTCACCTATCTACAAAGATAGTGCTTCCTACTAATCTGAGTCAGCATCTTGCTGAGACACATTCTCTTCACAATAGCATTTTCAGTCAAGTGAAATTCCTATTCTAATTGCTACATAAAAGATCAATCATTGTATCATTCATAACATCCGTACAAATAAAATTTCTAGATATGTAAGGGGGTTGGAAAATTTTATATTTCATATATCATGTTCCCACAGCTTGTCTCAGACTGCACTTAAGAATCCAATTTGAAGATAACTTTTCACCCCCAGTCTGAAATGCAATTTCACATAAAACCAGTTTATTATTACATCTCTTTGTAGTTCATATCTTATATTTTTATAAGAGTATTAACTCACTCCGTGTTTTAAAACAGAAAGACAATCACTGTGCTATTTATCCATGAAAGATGAGAATGTACAGCTTAACATCTGGCAAGCAAAAGAAAATCATGACTATTCCTCCTAATGTAGGAAGCGCCTCCATCAGGAAAACAACTTGAACTGAAGAGAAATATTTGAATAGGAGTAAGGAGAACAAAAGGAGCAAATAAACTTTGGGAAGGGACTACTGTGTTTTGGCCCTTTTCCCTAGACTCATTTAGTGCTCATAATAATCCCATAAGGTAGGTATCATTCCCATTTATAAATGAGCAAATTAAGATCAAAGGCATTGTTATTCCACAGCTAATAATGTGTAGCTGGGGTTCAGGCCCAGCTCTGTCTGCCTCCATGTGGTTATGCTGCCTCCGGATTAAAGGTAACTGGACAGCATACACACGCTATCATGAAGTGGGCATGTATAATAAAAGAAAAAGCAATGAGTTCCAGACTGAGACTTTGAAGACTGTGCACTACAGGAAGGAACTCTGAAGGAGGAATTAGGTAAGAGGAGAACCAAGATTTAACAATAGTCCCCAAGCATAAAGAAGGAAAGAGAATTTCAAAAGAAGGTTGGTTGGAATGTTAAGCATTCGGAAGTTGGTTAAACATGAGGACAGGGGCTTCCCTGGTGGCGCAGTAGTTGAGAGTCCACCTGCCGATGCAGGGGACACGGGTTCGTGCCCCTGTCCGGGAAGATCCCACATGCCGCGGAGCCGCTGAGCCTGCGCGTCCGGAGCCTGTGCTCCGCAACGGGAGAGGCCACAACAGTGAGAGGCCCGCGTACCGCAAAAAAAAAAAAAAAAAAACATGAGGACACACTACCTCCTAATGATATCACCGTTAACCTAAGTAAAACAGCTGTAAATCATCACTGACGCTGAGCTCTCCCTCACCAAGTAGTAACAGAGCCCAGTTGAATCCTCCTTTCTGGAACTGCCTTTCCATTCTTCCTGTCCCCACCCAACTCAGGCCCTTATCATTTCAGCTAAGAACTGCAGCAGCTTGGTCTCATGCCTTCCAGTCTGTGTTCTTTATACTTTCTAGCTTAATCTCCCTAAAACACTGTCTGACCATATTACTCTTCTGTGCAGAAGTCAAAATCGTTTTCCACTAACCATACAACATTCATCCTCATGGTCTTTTCCATTAACCACATGCATGTTCTATTTAACTGTTCCCAATTATACTGTACATCTTAAACTCATATGTCAATTACATCTCAATAAAACTGGAAAAAATAAAAAATTTTAAGAGTCAAAAAAAAAAATACATAAATATATAAAATGCTCCCCAGTATAGCCCTAGTCAACCTTATGAGTTCTGTGACCATTATACTAACTGTTGGTCTTTGGGCAAGTTAGTCTATCTATGCCTCAGTTTATCATATGTAAAATGGGGATAAATTATAGTACTTATCTCATACAATTACTTTGAGAATAAAATGAATTAATATATGTAAAACATGAAACAGTGGCTGTACTGCTCAATAAGTGCTCAATAAACATTAACAATCATTATTGTCATTTTAAATTATTGTTTTTATTACCTTTTCAGCCAAATATTGTACACCACCACAACATAAATATTAACAGTAATGAAAATAATAATAGCAATGGAGACACCAAAATTTGAACACATATAATTTTGCTCTAGAGTTATGCTTTAACCACTATGCTACAATGCCATGAAGAAATGATCAGATAAAACATACCTCCAAGCCTGTGTTCTTGCTATTTCCTTTATCTGAAGGATCCTCCCATTCTCAAATTATCAAATTCTTAAATATAATCATCAAAAATCCAGTCCAATTAAAACCATTTTTCAAGACATCTTCTCTGAGCTTTCTGGCCAAAAGTAATGGTCTACCAATTTTGAATTCCATTTGCACTTTATCTTTATTTTTTGTAACACATTGATTCATTGTTACTAAAATTTTAAGTTATAATTATAACTCACTATATTTTCATATAGTATGTAAAAAAGTATATAAAGTATATAAAAGTATATGAAAAGTATATATGAAAAAAGTTTATATGAAAAGTATATGAAAGTATATAAATCACTTTTAAACACATCAACTCCTTCTGTTATATTTCCCTGGCTAAGGCCCTCAAGGGCAGGGATGGGGACTTACACTTCTGATTCACTCAGCATTCCCTAGTACAGGGCCTTACAAAGAGGACATCCCTGCAGACATCTGTGTGGAGGTCAGTGGTTACCCATGTGCAAGCAGTTTCAGCAGAGTGATCGAAAAAAAAGGAAAACAAAAACGAATTTTCACAATGAGAAAAATCAGTCAAGGTGTTCAGAGACTAAATCTTGTCTTCCTTTAAGAAATAACTTTCTAATTTCAAAATAATTAATTTTCATTTAAAATGTCTATTGCTGCAAACTGTCATCTGTTTCTTCCAAATATACTGTTGATGCTTCTTAATTAATAGAAAAATGAGGCTTCATTGCCAGTGACTAAAAGAAAAGTCTGTAGACAGGAACTACAATTATGTCTGAGACTAATGACATTTTAATTTCCTTCATCTTTATTTTGACCTAATATATAAAGTCCAAAGGTTATGTTGATTAATTTCAACTACATAAGTCATTGTCCTAGTTCTGATGCAGTAAGAATGCCACATTAAATTACAAAAGAAGGGTCTTTCAAATGATTTTGAACAATCCCCTAAGGACTGCAGTTAGGATTACCAAAAGCATCAATTCAAATATAAGACATATTTATATTTTTACTGCCAAGTTATCTACATTCATATAAACAATCTTTGATGTGTGCACAGGCAGAGAGCTACTACCTATTTCCATTTTTTTGTAACTATCTCTAGCATCATTCTCCACTTAACCCCATTAAAGTCATGCTAGTTGCAAAGCAACAACAAAAGAAAAACAGAAAGGAAAAGACACAAGTGATACAGCCAGAGGCTGCCTTATCATTCATGCATTGCTTGCACTGTAAGGAAAGTCTTGAAAATAAAAAAAGATTTGGTGTGTGACTAACAAGAGATGAATGAACTCTTTCTGAAATTTTTACTTAGAGAGGTAGAATTTAAATTTATGACTCAAAGTGCAGCTGCATCAGGTACAAAGCAACAACAGGTGAGAAAACTCTCCTTCATTTAACCCTGTTCCTTTTACAAAGATTCCTGCATTGTCAACATCAACATTTTGAAGATGTTTTCTTTGAACTGCTGGATATCATACTGTAAACTCTTTGAAATATCCTTTTATTCAATGAGTATGGGGCAACAGAGGACAAGAGAAGAGAAATTTTCATAACAAGTTGATTCCTTAATTTGGAGAACTATACATAGCAAAGTGAACAGGGAAAACAGTCAATCCAATTTAAAGAATTAGGTAAAATAGAGAAGGAAAAATGTTTTTGGAACTTAAACAGGAAGTAAGTATTTCTACTTATATAGATAACCAGTGTTGCTTTGAACATGTCTTACCCCCTTCAAAAAGTCTTACCTTGACACTTTACTATTTTTTAATGTCTGATTATAAGAAAAAATGTATATGAAATAGGTAGAAATATTATAGAAGTCATGGAATATCTTTGCCATGTAAATATTGAGAATGATGTTTATAAAGATTTTTAAGAACATGAAAAAAAAAGAACATGGAAAATATTTATTGAATAATATTAAGTGAAAAATAGAATAAAATATCTACAGCATATGATCTCAACTATGTAAAAACATACTTAGCATTTTTTAAAAAAGAAATGTTAAAACATTAACAGTCATTGCCTTCAGTTGGTAGAACTATCTTTTCTATGAGTTCTTATATTCTACATTTTCCCCAACAAGCTTAGAGCATTACCTTTATAATTGGGGTGGAGGGGAAATCAACACTAAAAGAAAAAGATTTTCAAAATTTTGTTCAAGCAGAACGTGCTAACCCAGCTCATTTCTATATCTAAATGGAATCTGTAAATGTATAAAGGATGATACAAACTGTTGTTATAGCTATTATCATTTTAAAAATAAAGCAACCAAGGGATATTTACTATGAAAACTGGGAGGTAATAAAAACCATACAAATGTTTAAGCAGCCTTATTCTAAATTATAGTATTTCAAAGTAACTTCTTAAAGTCAAAAATAGCATTCCTCAGTGCCAATATCATTTAATGGTTACTATACCATTGTTTAAGACATGGGGTTCCTCCCAAGAGGGTTCAGTTTAGTTCAGAACTGAGATACAAGGACATGAAATAAACAATGCAAGAAGATAAACTATTCAGGGCTACATCAGAGGTCAATATACCACAGCAGAGTTGGAGAAATCAGTACAGCTATAGGATCTGTTAGGAATGCTTCGTTTGGGAGGTGGGAAAGGGGAAAATAAGCAGTATTTGTTAAAGTTGGATCTGAGGGTCAACTGTGATTGAACCATTGGGCAAACTAGTTTAAAGATGCTAACTGGATGGTGACTAGAGTTAACAATACTATACTGTATATTTGAAAGTTGTTAAGAGAATAGATCTTAAAAGTTCTCATCACAAGAAAAAAAAATTTTTTAAATAGCTCTCCTCACAGTATACAGTTTAATGCTAGACACATTATAAGTGCTAAGCAAATATTTCTTGAATGGAAATCAGCTTTTAAGTATAAAGAAATTAACTGTGTTCCCCTCTGACAGGTGGCACTGCCCACTTGAGCATCTCTGAAGCATCTATCAAGGTGCTCTCACAGCAAATCATTGCTGATGTAATAGTAATACAGTCATCTAATATACTGATGTACAGTCATTTTAAATGTCTTTGGCCCGTGTTATTTCCTTTCTGTTCTCCTGTAACAAGGCACTGTTGATCAGTGCAAGGCCTTTATGGTCAGCCTGATCTGGATTTCTGGCCTGTAAATTTTCATTTTCAGAGGATTTCCCCCATTTTCCCATACATTTACCGCCTCTATTCTTAAATGCATGATATAATTCAAGCTCTAAAATTCTCCCATCCTAGCCATAACCAAGTTTACCTATTGAAAAAAAAGATTATACTATATAATGCAGCATCATTCTATATACCTATAACCATTGTGGGCCAGAAAGAGCCACTCCTCTCAGTTCATCAGCAAAAGTTATTTTTTTTTAAAAAGTGTCATCCCACTTAGAAAGTGCATATTCCTTTCTTTAGAGCTTCTTTGACAAAAAGGTCATACTTAAGCCCAATCTGGACAAAATGCTGAGAAAGGTATATATTTTTAAGTTCTTTATGCACAATAGCATTTTATTAGAAGGAATGATTTTCTGGCAATTTGTCCATCAAAACCTTTCAGACTAAGGGCAATAATTTCTTTTAATCACAAATTATGAAATCCTTTACAATATATCATGCAGAGATATGCTGGAGATATATTTCAAAAGAACACAACAATGAGCCTTAATAGTAGTAATCCTTGGGGCTTCCCTGGTGGTGCAGTGGTTGAGTACGCCTGCCGATGCAGGGGACACGGATTCGTGCCCCGGTCCGGGAAGATCCCACATGCCGCCGAGCATCTGGGCCCGTGAGCCATGGCTGCTGAGCCTGTGCGTCCGGAGCCTGTGCTCCGCAATGGGAGAGGCCACAACAGTGAGACGCCCGTGTACCACAAAAAAAAAAAAAGAGTAGTAATCCTTTCACTGTATTCAGTACTAATCAGGTTTTGATTATCCTGGTTTATGACATAAAGGATGGCATACACAGAAAGGTTCAAATACTAGCAATAAAAATAATTAAAAGATTAGAAAATAAGATACAATATGAAAGGAAGAGGAAAAAAGAAATCCTGGTTATTGGAGGAAAACAGAAAAACTTTGTAATAACATAAGCAGGTGTATAAAGCTCTTAATTTCACCCAGGAAAGATCAGAAATGAGTTTATATTACAGCAAAAAGAAGTTTAGGTTAGATATTAAAAGACTTGTCTAATTTGAGATTTGGTGGTTCCTACAATCCATTACTGTGGAAAACTACAAACTCTGTTCCAGTGAAAACTGTTTTGAGGTTGATGGATAGATTGATAATCTGAACACTGTTTAAAACAAAGCTCTCTCTGCCTCTGGAATTTTATATTATACTCCTGCCTCATTTTCTGTCACTGAGCCCTGTGCGTTCTACCACTTACATTTTCTAAATTTTCTTCTTTCATGCTACCTTGAGAATGTACTTTGCAGAGTAACATAAGAGCTACTGTGCTCTATCAAAAAAAAAAAAAAGCACACCTGAATCATTCATTCCTTAAATAAAATATTTGCTAAGTGTCCTCTATGGGCCAGGCACCATGAGAAACTGTTGGCATACAATGCTGGGCAAGAGAGAGTCCCTTCCTACATGTACCTTAGAGTCAAATGGAACAGAAAAACCATCTAACAAGCAATAACAAAAGAGGATTATAAGTGCAAAAAAATTAAGTATGTTAAGAGTCCTACGGAATCCAGACAAAAGCACATAAGCAGGAGAGCTTAAGCTCCAGGAAGAAAGGGAAGTTTAAGCTGGAACTGAAGGCTGAGGAGGGTGAAGAGTCTCCCATGACATCATGGGTGAAGGTGCAGAGGTTGAAAAGGAGCACACAATAGGAGAGAACAGAAGAGAGTGCAATATGGCGCAAGGACAACCAGAAGGGTGACAGACAAGGCTGGAAGGCTGACGGAGGCCCCATCAAAGGTCCTGTTGAACATGCTCACATGTTTGGAGTTGTTTCAGGATTTGCCAGATTCCATTTTAGAAGGAGTACTCTGGCTTCGGAGTGGAAAATAGGCTGGAGTAGGGGAAACCAGACAATAGGCTATTACCGTCACCCGAGGAAAGATATTGGTAGGTAGGACGATAGCAGTAGCAGAAAGAGCAAAGAAGGACAGACAGACCTGAGACATTTAGTAGGATAGACAGGACTCAGTGAATGAAAAATTACAAAGAGCGTAGGGGGACTCAACAACAGTTCTCAAGTGTCTGGTTTGGACAATGAGCACCATTCACAGAGAGAAGTGCAAAGGGAGGAGAAAATTAGGTTTTTATTGAGTTATTATTTATTAGGGAATAACAAATTCAGTCCGAGCTACTTTGAGTTTGAGATGCCCCATCAGAGATCAGGCTGATCAAGTCCCTTTAAGGAGATTTCAAATGAAATCCAGCAACACATGGTTTTTGCCTCTGATATTGAGTAATTAATTAATTGTATTATATTTTATAGAGACCAACATCACCTTTGTTGAAGGAAGTAAATGTTTTCCACCTTAGAAACATGGTCTTGGTAGAAGACAGGTATACACCATAATTTCTAGTTAATCTATTTATAATGTCTTTTTTTTAATAAAGAAAATTGAAAGCAAGTTCAGGTTCAAGTCCATGAATCACATTCTTGTTCAGGCATTTTTGACATTTCCAATTTTAACCATGTCACTAAGATGGAAAAATTCATGATTTAGTAAGCTGAGCAGCACTGACTGATCATCCAGTATTTAATTAGAAAATCCTCAGGTTTTCAGGGCAAACCAATACCGGTTCAACCATCCTGCTCAAATCTATTAACCTATTTGTTAAAGTTAGAGAACTGAGACACTGCAAAGTATTCAGCATGGGCTAAAACTTTGGACTAATGATCATATCTGCAGAAAACACTGAGCTGAAGGTCCAAAGGACACCACTTTCTTTAAATAGACCAACTATGCTTTCTCTTTAGTATTTCTTTTCAATTAATAGTGAAATAAATTTTTAATAAGTTTTCCATTAAAATTACTTATAATTAGGGCAATAGATACCTATTCCAACATGTATTTTCTTGATGTAATAACAGTGTATACTAAAGAGGAGCAGGAAGTGTTTGCTTTTAAATCATTTGAACCATACAAGGAATTAAAGATACAACAACAGAATATGAATGAATGTCAGGATTCTTCTCTAGAATAGCCACTTTTGTGGCCTTTGCTACATACCACCAGACCTTCTTAAATTTTACTTTCAGAATAACTGATCTGCTTTTTCTGATTATCTACCCACTAAATGGCTATTAAAAACAGCCAGCATGGGCCTCCCTGGTGGCGCAGTGGTTGAGAGTCCGCCTGCCGATGCAGGGGATACGGGTTCGTGCCCCGGTCTGGGAGGATCCCATATGCCGCGGAGCGGCTGGGCCCGTGAGCCATGGCCGCTGGGCCTGCGCATCCGGAGCCTGTGCTCCGCAACGGGAGAGGCCACAACAGTGAGAGGCCCGCATACCGCAAAAAAAAAAAAACAGCCAGCATTAGAGGACAAGTACCCAGAAAGTCAACCTAAAAAAAATTGAAGAATTAAATGGTGTATCAAATTTTACTTGTATACTTGTTTGAAACTACAAACAAGCCATATCACTGAATACAGCCTTTTTTCCGCATTCCTCTAATTAACATAATGCTTTTCCACAGTCCTTCTCTTCTCCCAGGTACTTTTCTGTTCCCTACCCATACTTCCTGCTACTAATAGTACCTCCAAACATTTCCTTTGATAAAGCTTTTTTTAATAGTCTCTTATCTTGGAGTAATACGTATAATAGATAAAAGCTAAAAGCTTGTACTCCAGAATAAGACAGAACTAACTTCCACTTTAAAAGTTATATGATATGTGAAAGTTATTTAACCTCTTTGGGGCTCATTTATCCCATCTAGAAAACTGGGATAGAGACTTCCCTGGTGGTCCAGTGGAATCTGCCTTGCAATGCAGAGGATGCCGGTTCGATCCCTGGTCGGGAAATTAAGATCCCACATGCCATGGGGCAACTGAGCCCTTGCGCCACAACAAGGAGCCTGTGTGATGCGACTAAGACCCAACACAGACAAACAATAAACAAATAAATATTTTTTTAAAAATAAAAAATAAAAAAATAAAATTGGGACAATAGGTTATCGTAAGGATTAACTGAGATATTATGTGAAAAAGACTTAATGTTTGGTACTTTGTATAATGAGTATCAGCTATTACCTTTATTATTTGCTGGAAGGCTATGGAAGAGCAGCTGAGGAAGTGGACAAGCTACAGTTATTCTCTGGAAATAAAGAGGTGAAGATAAATGACCTTCAGAAATCCACACATGACAATGGAGTATTTCAAAGAAAGAATGCTAATGTCAAGCTTTTGCCTTAAGCATAACTTCCAATATCCTAAAAACGTCCCATACACCCCCAAAATATACTTTATAGTTTGCTAATGTTGTTGGCACTAAATCTGTCAAGATAAGGAGGCCAGGAAAGAATATATTAATAATCTAGGACTAACATTCATAAATAAATGGTTGCTTCCTGACCAGTCAGCATGACCTCCTTTACACCCAATTACTACCATCTAAAAAGGTATGCTCTGGGCTTCCCTGGTGGCGCAGTGGTTGGGAATCTGTCTGCTAATGCAGGGGACACGGGTTCGAACCCTGGTCCGGGAAGATCCCACATGCCACGGAGCAACTAAGCCCATGCACCACAACTACTGAGCCTGCGCTCTAGAGCCCACAAGCCACAACTACTGAGCCAACGTACCACAACTACTGAAGTCTACGCACCTAGAGCCCATGCTCCACAAGAGAAGCCACTGCAATGAGAAGACCATGCACCACAACAAAGAGTAGCTCCTGCTCGCCCGCGTGCAGCAATGAAGACCCAATGTAGCCAAAATAAAAAATAATAAATAATAAAAATTTTTTAATTAAAATAAATAAATAAATAAATGAAAAGGCATTCTCAGGAATTCCCTGGTGGTCCAGTGGTTAGGACTCAGCGCTTTCATTGCCATGGGCCCAGCTGCACAGCATGCCCCCCACCAAAAAATGGTTGGAAGACCTAAATAGACATTTTTGCAAAGAAGATATACAGATGGCCAACAAACACATGAAAAGATGTTCAACACTACTAATTATTAGAGAAGTGCAAATCAAAACTACAATGAGGCATCAGTGATACAAAACATGCATCATTGTACAAAAAGGTATCATGATACATTGTACATGTGTGTACATGCATGTACACACGTGTAGGTGTACATGTGTGTAAATGTATCACGATACATTGTACAAAACTACAATGAGGTATCAATGATACAATGAGGTATCATTCTCACACTGGTCAGAATGGCCATCATGAAAAATCTACAAACAATAAATGCTGGAGAGGGTGTGGAGAAAAGGGAACCCTCCTACACTGTTGGTGAGATTGTAAATTGGTGCAGCCACTATGGAGAACAGTATGGAGGCTCCTTAAAAAACTAAACATAGGGGCTTCCCTGGTGGCGCAGTGGTTGAGAGTCCGCCTGCCGATGCAGGGGACACGGGTTCGTGCCCCAGTCCGGGGAAATCCCACATGCCGTGGAGCGACTGGGCCCGTGAGCCATGGCCGCTGAGCCTGCGCGTCCGGAGCCTGTGCTCCGCAACGGGAGAGGCCACAACAGTGAGAGGCCCGCATACCGCAAAAAAAAAAAAAACTAAACATAGAACTACCATATGATACAGTGATCCTACTCCTGGGCATATACCCAGAGAAAACCATAATTCAAAAAGACACAGATACCCCAATGTTCATTGCAGCACTATTTACAATAGCCAGGACATGGATGCAACCTAAATGTCCATCAACAGAGGAATGGATAAAGAAGATGTGGTACATATATACAACAGAATATTACTCAGCCACGAAAAGGAACAAAACTGTGTCATTTGCAGAGACATGGATGGACCTAGAGACTGTCATACAGAGTGAAGTAAGCCAGAAAGAGAAAAACGAATATCATATATTAACACATATATGTGGGATCTAGAGAAATGGTATAGATAATCTCATTTGCAAAGCAGAAATAGAGACACAGACTTAGAGATAGAGAACAAACATATGCATACCAAGGTGGAAGGGGGAGTGGGGATGAATTGGGAGATTGGGATTGACATATATACACTATTATGTATAAAAAGATAACTAATGAGAACCTACTATATAGCACAGGGAACTCTACTGGGTGCTCTGTGGTGACCTAAATGGAAAGGAAATCCAAAAACAGAGGGGATATATGTATACGTATGGCAAATCACTTTGCTGTACAGCAGAAACGGACACAGCAGTGTAAAGCAACTATACTCCAATAAAAAAAATTAATTAAAAAAAATTTTAAGGTATTCTCTGGGGAACAACATAGACAAATAAGTAAATAAATAAATGGGTATTCACTGTAGAAGAGAAGATAAAGATTATTCTTAACCATAGGAAAAATGACATAAAAATGTGGGTGCAAAACTTTTTCTGTATAGTTGAATTACATGTTTCTTTCAAGCAAAAACCAAGTAGCAATTATAGTTATAAACTGAACCCATGACTTTCATTGTGTCAGCCTTTTGGGAGTCCTCCGAGAGCCTTCACTATTGTACTTCAAGCTTACTCTGCATTATGTCTTAATTAGATTAAACTGCATCACTTGAATCTTAGATCATCCTAAATCACATGGTGGAGAAGCTAATGAACCCATATTCTGAGCTACAGCCCTTAAAATCATATGGGAAAAATCTACAGAGGTTTTGATGGGTTTGTAAAATTTGTCCCTTTAGTCACCTTTCCAAATACACTATCAGAAACCCCCATTTATCTAGCCCTACTGGTGGCAAATACAAGCACAAATTCTCATTCCTATAACTGATAAAATAAGAAGGCTTAGGGCCTCCCTGGTGGCGCAGTGGTTGAGAGTCCGCCTGCCGATGCAGGGGACGCGGGTTCGTGCCCCGATCCCGGAGGATCCCACATGCCGCAGAGCGGCTGGGCCCGCGAGCCATGGCCGCGGAGCCTGTGTGTCCGGAGCCTGTGCTCCGCAACGGGAGAGGCCACAGCAGTGAGAGGCCCGCGTACAGCAAAAAAAAAAAAAAAAAAAAAAAAAAAAAAAAAAAAAATAAGAAGGCTTAATACATCAGGTTAAATCCCATATTTACCCATTATTTGAATGAAAGTTCTCCAAACTCATAAGAAACAAAAAATATTTTCACATTCAAAACATTAAATGTTCTTTCCTATTCAACTGTGTTTATAAGGATCCAGGGACCTAAAAAGGAAAAAAAAAAAAAATCAAAGAAACTAGGAAATAAGCCAATTTTTAAAAAACTGTTCAATGTCCCCAATCAATGGAACAAAATTCCATTGCCAGTTTTCAGCATAATAACCAAACAAAAAATTTTAACTGTTCGTTTTTTTGTTTTCTGTTTTAATTTAGTCAGTACAGCTTTGTATATGTTCCTTATGGATAACACAGTATAAAACAGCCTAAAAGAGCTTTAATCAAATCTGACTGCATCTGAGGTTAGGATTTAGCCCATATTGTCTTATCTTACTTATGACATCCACTCATGAAGATCATTTTGTTAGTATGGAAAAATGGTGCATTGTGGGAGAGATTATTTGGGGGGAAAATCTAAAACTTTCAAATGCTGAACTTAATTTACCACAAAATCTGGACTGCAAATAAATCATCACACTGATTGAAACTCACCTTTGAATATTTTTTTAAGGTGTGAATATCTACAATACATTACAAAGAGAACACTGTTTTAACAAAGCTCAATTAGGGAATTCTCTGGCACTCCAGTGGTTGGGACTCCACCGAGCTTCCACTGCAGGGAGCACGGGTTCAAACCCTGGTCAGGGAACTAAGACCCCGCATGCCTTGCAGCAGCCAAAAAAAAAAAAAAAGCTCAATTATTGTCGCCACAGGTAATAGCATATACATTAAGAGATTTGAGTGACAAAAGGATGTCTGTCTGCAGTTATTTGAGCTTTTTTTGCCCTTTGTTTTGTTGTCTTTTCAAGGGACTGTTGCAATTAGGTGACATACTTATGCACATTTAATCACGATGCTTGTAAATATTTTACATTGCTAATTACTGCTGCTGTGGTGACCATTGTCCAAGTTAATAAAGCATATGGAACATATATACTTGCATGCATAAACCACCTCTGGAAAGATACACAAAAAATAGGTTACTGTGATTTCTTCTGGATAGAGGAGCAGTCTTTTAGGGAAAAAGACTTCTTTCATCTTTATATTCTTGAACAATGAATCTGTGTAACTCCTTCAAAATTAACAAAATATTCTAAAATGAAACAAATGGAGCCAAAGACATGCACAAATTTAATACTGTTGTTTATGAAACAGAAAAAGATTACAAGCCAATCATGATAACCTAATATGTATGAACCATAAAAGGTATTTGCTAAATGGGACTACTTCCACTGCTCGGTGGGGGGGGACAAATCCGGATGTTTGGGTCTCAGCACAAAGCTGGCCTCACAGGTGTGAGTTGGCCCAACAGAAGGACAGGATACCCAGTCTCAGGTCCGAAGTCACCCCTTGCTAAGGAGAACACCTCCTCTTGGTTCCCTCCTTCATGGTGACTCACCATTGCTGCCCCTTCACCCATCCACATAAACCTTTAGGGCCTTAAGGGGCAGGACCCTCTCCTGGAACCTTCCCCTGGAGGATGCAGTCCAGCCCTGCTTCATGACAGCTCAGGCATTTAGAGCTACTTCTCCACTCTTGAGCTTTTTCTCAATTATCCTTATTTAATATTTATACTATATAACACTAATGGTATATGTGAGCAGGCCCTTTTTGCACAAAATTACACTAGTTCATTTACTCAGTAAATATTTACCAAGACTCTGTCATGTGTCGGGCCATGTGTTAGGCACTGAAAAATTTATGGCATGTAATTCTTTCAATAAAAACTAGAATTTAAAGACCATGGGCTTCCCTGGTGGTGCAGTGTTAAGAATCTGCCTGCCAATGCAGGGAACATGGGTTTGAGCCCTGGTCCGGGAAGATCCCACGTGCCATGGAGCAACCAAGCCCATGTGCCACAACTACTGAGCCTGTGCTCTAGAGCCGGCGAGCCACAACTACTGAGCCCGGGTGCCACAACTACTGAAGCCCATGCGCCTAGAGCCCATGCTCCTCAACAAGAGAAGCCACTGCTATGAGAAGCCGGCGCACTGCAACGAAGACCTAACACAGCAAAAAATAAATAAATAAAATAAAATAAATTTAAAAAAACAGAGGCAGGGGACTTCCCTGGCAGTCCAGTGGTTACGATTTTGCTTTCAAATGCAGGGGGTGTGGGTTCGACCCCTGCTCTGGGAACTAAGATCCCACATGCCTTGTGGCCAAAAAAACAAAACCTAAAACAGAAGCAATATTGTAACAAGTTCAATAAAGCCTTTAAAAATGGTCCACAGGGCTTCCCTGGTGGCGCAGTGGTTGAGAGTCCGCCTGCCGATGCAGGGGACACAGGTCCATGGCCCGGTCCAGGAGGATCCCACATGCCGCGGAGCGGCTGGGCCTGTGAGCCATGGCCGCTGAGCCTGCACATCCGGAGCCTGTGCTCCACAACGGGAGAGGCCACAACTGTGAGAGGCCCGCGTACTGCAAAAAAAAAAAAAAAAAAAAAAAAAAAAAAACAAAGGTCCACATCACAAAAATCTTTTTAAAATAAATAAATAAAATAAAGACCAGAGGTATCTAAGACTTACCCAGCACAATTATTATATTCCATTTATTTGACACCTTCCTACATGCCAGCATTATGCTAGATGCCTACAATACATTGTTCCTAATTTTTAATGGATATTAATATTTCTATTTTATGGATGAGGAAACTGAGGCTGGATGAATTTCAGTCATTTGCCCAAGGTCAAACAGTTGGTAAGTAGCTAGGTCAAAATTAGAGCCAGCTCTCTCTTGTTCCAAAGTCTAAGCTCTGCTACACCTAAGATGGCTACACCACTGCTGCCTCCGTGGAAAATAAGCAACTTTCCTTTTTGCATTAATTTAGAATATAGTGTCATTTTTCTTTTTCATTATTATTTTTACTCAAAAACACTTAAATGCAAAATTCCTAATAACATAGAAAAGCAAAGCTAAAATGTAAATTTAATGAAGGCAGGTAAAATAAGGTTGGCTGCTAAAGGAAGCTGGGAGAGAAAATGACAAATTTTATAGTGTACTACGTTCTGTTTTACCTAGCTGAAAATGACATTACTTCCTCTCGCCTTCTTTACTCTATGGCCTTAAATAAGTGGCTATTAAAGAGAATAGTCTTTCTTTAGCTAAAATAAATTAGGTGAATATAGCTCTTTCACTTGTGTGATGAAACACCCACAGGAGACCAACTATATCAACTTCTACCTTGTCTTCACAGTAATGTGAAAATCCCATCTACCATGTTGGATTTGGTCTTCAGAGGCCTACATTTTCAAAGCCTCTGTAATTCATTATATTAAATATTATTGAGTACCAGTTACATGCTATGAACTATGCAGAAGAGAAATCTGACCAGCACATTTCCAGGGAGTTCTCTACATAAAAAAGTTCAACCCTGGACACCATACTTATTTTTCATACAGATGGGTTCCTTTTTACTTCAAATTTTTTAAGATGGGGCTGAGAATCGAGGGAGAAAATATCTAATTTTTACAGCATTCATGCTAAACTTTTTCAAAGAATTGGAAGGGGTAAAAAGCCCATATCCTCTCAAAAGTCTATCAGTGTTTTCATTTTAAACACTTTTTTTCTGGAAGTCCTCACTCAGCATGCAGTGCATATTTGCAAATTTTTGAAAAGTTGAGTTAAGAATCAAGAAGTTTATTTCCAGTTGTATCACAATAAAATCATAGAGGGGGCTGAAGCTTGTCTATTAATGTGTGCAACAGTGTGCAAATGAACCACCTCTTTCTACATCCCATTATTAAAATACACCAAATTGTTACTCTCCTTACATAGCCAAATTTGAAGATAAGAATATACTTTGGAAATCATTTAATCCAACTCCATTATTTAAAGGATATAGAAACAAAGGTAATTATGAGAACATTACCTAGGATTAGCCAAATAATCTCTTGTAACATGAGTTCATTGATATTTGTGTTTCCCAACTCTTCATAAAGCTCTTTGAAAGCAGAGATTTTCCATCAAATTCACACTGAGTATGCTCTGAGTATGAAGGAGGCACTGTGTAGGCTAAACAGGCCCAAAAATAAATAATCGAGAGTGATTATGTCGAGTCCTCAGCAGAGCTTTTAACTATGCCTGGAAGATTTGCAGGGAGGCATATCATGTGGACTTGATCGGGTCTTGAAGGATGAGCAAGCAGAGAAGGAGAATAGAGAACATTCCAGGCAAAGATAAGGAAGTAAAGACACAAAGTAGGAACCCAGCATGCCTGAGGAAATGAAGGCTTCCTATGTCGGAGTACTAAGCACTGTATCAAGTGGGCTTCATCCTAAAAGCAATGGTGAGCGAATGGAGATATTTAAGCATGACATAAGATTTGCACTTTGGGGCTTCCCTGGTGGCGCAGTGGTTGAGAGTACGCCTGCCGATGCAGGGGACACGGGTTCGTGCCCCCGTCCGGGAAGATCCCACATGCCGCGGAGCGGCTGGGCCCGTGAGCCATGGCCGCCGAGCCTGTGCGTCCAGAGCCTGTGCTCCGCAACGGGAGAGGCCACAACAGTGAGAGGCCCGTGTACCGCAAAAAAAAAAAGATGTGCACTTTGGGAATGTCCCTATATGGCCTTATGAAGAATCACCTGTGGGAGAGAGGATGGTAGAGGAGAGGATGATATCTGAGTTAAGTCCATGACAGAGAGGAGGAAGAGAAACCAGATGCCACATTGGATTACTTCCTTTGTAACCCCTCACACCCATCAGCCCATTAAAATACTCCAAGCTTGCCAGTCTCAATTTATACGAGAACAAAGATTATTGTGACTCTCTGAATTACTAAGCAGAAGTCTTCCAACAAAAGGTAATGAGAGGGGTTTTTTTGTTTTTTTTTCTAACATCTTTATTGGAGTATAATTGCTTTAAAATGGTGTGTTAGTTTCTGCTTTATAACAAAGTGAATCAGCTATACGTATACATATATCCCCATATCTCTTCCCTCTTGTGTCTCCCTCCCTCCCACCCTCCCTATCCCACCCCTCTAGGTCACAAACCACCAAGCTGATCTCCCTGTGCTATGCGGCTGCTTCCCACTAGCAATCTATTTTACATTTGGTAGTGTATATATGTCCATGCCACTCTCTCACTTTGTCACAGCTTACCCTTACCCTTCCCCATATCCTCAAGTCCATTCTCTAGTAGGTCTGTGTCTTTATTCCCATCTTACCCCTAGTTTCTTCATGACCTTTTTTTTTCCTCTTAGATTCCATATATATGTGTTAGCATACGGTATTTTTTATTCTCTTTCTGATTTACAATGAGAGTTTTTTAAACTAAAAGTGAATTGATTGTATGAGAAATAAGTTCCCCAGATTTTTATTAAGCTAAATGCTAATAATTGAAATTTAAAATTTACCTCAAATTAGCCAAGTGTCACACAGAATCTTATATAGTCCTGTGGAAGAACCAAACTGGCACTGAACTACATCAGCAAATTGGGCTGCTGAATAATCATTTATATCCAGAAAATTAATGTAACCTTTGCATTTCTTGCTTGCCAGAAGATAACAAAATGCCAAGTTTTCAAAATAATGTTTTCATATGATTATTACTTCTGAATAGATATATTTAGTTGACTGAAAGCAATTATGTTTGACCCAATGGTTTCCAATATTATCAAAAGTACTAATGGCCACCTTTCTCAGTGTGTCAGCAATCTTATTTTAAGGAAATTATCACTCTGTGCATCAGAAGAGACCCATCCTAGTAATTAGAAAAAGAAAAGGCTGACACCTCCATCTTGGGCAAGTGGCATTACCTCTGGGTCTCAGTTTTCTTCTATGCAAATTGTGATAGTAATGTCTGTCATATTTGCTGTCCAGGTTGCTATAGAGATCAAATGACTATAAAAATAAAGAATTTTTAAAGGACATTTCTTCTTTACATGGCAAAAAGCAGGACTGCCTGATACACAGACCTGAATCCTCTTTCCTCTAAATAGAATATACGATCAGTACCAATCACCTTAAAAATCAGTCATGTATTATGTGATGTTTCTTTGCATATTCATTACACAATCCCAAATTTTTCAAAGCATCTTTTATATTCCTGTCAATCAAATGTTCTATTTATTTTTTCAATTTTAAAAAAGTTGATAATCAAAACTCAATCCAAAAATCTGCTTTTCTGATTCTCTAATTAAAAATACCCTAATTTTCTGTGTACAAATTACTTTCATCGCAAATTTCCAATTCTGGGTATAGCAAAAAGAGATGAAAAGAAAAATATATAATTTAATAAGATTCTAATAAATTAAGCAGCTATTCTTTTTAGCTTCACAGAGGGATTTACAGAGGGAGAAATCTTTTCCATAGATTAGTTGACAGCTGTGGAAAGTAAAGTATTATCTTCCATATAGTGAATACATATAAAGATTCTTTCATCTAATATTTGTCAATATTGTTGAATATATGGGAAATACGCCAAGCCCTAAGGGAAAGAGGCAATCACATAAAAATGATAAAAAATATCTTGCCAATTAATTCTGTTAAAACAAATAGTTTAAGAATTCAGAGGAACTACCTCTTTCTTTGTAAAGTACTTAAGACTCTTGAAAATATAAACAGAAAAATCATATTCTATACATAACTGGAAAATAATTACTAAACTCAGCAAGTAAAACTGGTATAATGGATATTTAAGTAGCTTGGTGCAGTACATATGGTTATGATACTTATAAATTGTCTAGAAACATACTGTGTATCATATAATATACAGATGATTAACTTTATGAAAATTTTCAGCATGTGTTAGCACAGTAAAAACCATTGATTATATTTTATCACAAATAATTGAGACCCAGAGTTATTGACTGTTGAACTTTCCTTTGATTGTGTTTAAAATACAAAATTAGTTTTTACACAGAAGGTACGTGTATATACAATGGCCCTCTTTATGGAGCCAGTGTTTTACTAAGTCCCTTTTTGTCACTCTACAAAAGGGCAGGCTTAGCCTACCAACAAAACAGCTGAAAAGAACAGTAGCAAAGAGTAAATGCCCCCCTTCTGGGTCTATAAAAACTGTCGGTTCCCATCATGAAGAAGGTGGGCATGTAACATGGTTGGGAGGCAAGTACTGGAGTTATTGTGCATTGTGTATGATCTCAAGTGGAGAAAACCATCTGTCCTTTTGCCCTGAAAAAGGACCCCCTGTGAGCCTCTTCTCATGGACCATTATAGTTTCCGTCAACCCTAACACTGCATAGGCTTTGAACTGATGTCTGTCTGCCACAAAAGTTCATGGCAAGCCACTTTTCCCCAGAGGTTTCATAGGGTTTAGTATGAGGTGACCAACCATGGCCTAACAAAAAGATTAGTGTGTCTGGGCACAAAGCAAGATAGCAATATGAGTGACGCTCTTTGTAACATCTTGCCACACAGAATAGAGAACAGTGGATGTAGTCAACTATAGAATATGCAGAGGCGCCTGAGGGAGAAGAAAAGAGGATTGGAGAGGGAATCTGTCTTCACTTAGAAACAAGTGCTCTTTAAGGCCAACAGGCATCTTCCCAAAGAGTTTTAATAGTTCTGTCTCTTTGTATAAGAAATATTAATAGAAATGACAATTTTATCCAACCTCAGGCAAAATTAAGAATATAGTGCAAAGTTAGGTTTCTCTCTGTAAAGTTTTTTTTAGAAGGCAATCACTTGGTAGAGCTGAAGAATTATAACAGGCCCTAGGGGTTCTCTACCCACCAACCTGAGGACAAAGCGGTAGAAACCTTTCTTCAAAATCTTTGACAGGAAGTCATGTGAGTGTTTTCTTCCTCTCATCCTCCCTCCACTGGGCAAACACTACAGATCGTTCAATGTTAAACTCAAAGACAATCTCTTCTATAGTCTTCCCTGGCTCACTCTACATATACTGCTCTCACAGAACTGATAACATTTAATAATGCTTATTACATGTCTCTTCTTACTAGATGATAAGCTCTCAAGGATATAGATTGTGTCATATTATTGTGTACACCTTAAGACAGTGCTTGACACATAGAAGGCAATTAATAACTATTTGTACTGTAATTCTTGAAATCTCCCCATGAGGGACAGCCCACCACATCAGAAGGAAGACTTTTTTTTTTAGATTTTTTTTTACTTGTAGTTGATTTACAATGTTGTGTTACAAAGGAAGCCATTTTTAAACAACCTTGCTGTTGGGGGGTGGGGGGTGCATAGCAAGATTTATTCCCTGTTAACTTCCACCCGGATCCAAGTTCTGCCCTACAGTTCTAAGCAGACATAGTCCACCACACATCTGATGACAGCCACCCTGCTTTCCTTAACATCACTACCACCATCTCTAGCTCTTGTCTCTTTAAAGCTAAACATTCCCATTTTCTGCTGCTGTTATTCCTACAAGATAAATTTTAGATGTTTTTTAAAAAAATTTTAGCTGTTTTTCATCCTCATTGCTTTCCTCTAGAACTGCTCTAATGTGACAGTATTTCCCTTAAAACTAAACAAAACTCTATGTGCATGGTTCAGACTGCATATCACCCAGTAGAACTACTACCTACTTGTTCCAGGCACAATACTATTATTGATACAACATTATGTGTCCCCCTTTGCCTTCTCCTTGGTGTCCTTCCGTCCATGCTTCTGAAAGGGATGACTGAAAACTTCAGTGGAATTAGGACCTGTTTTCTCAATGATAATATATTTAACCAAACAGACAGGAAACCCCTGTGTAAAGTCCATCATCATCCATACATTCGTACTAATTTAGAACTTTTCTTAAAAGTCCAAGATTATAAGCAGTTGCTTCAAGTAATTAGCCTGATTGAAATACAAGAGGCAGGAGTGGCGCAAGAGAGGAGCGAGGGACAATCTTATTAATTTCTTCAGTTTTGAAACAGAAATTTTTTAAAATTTCTCTTCTCAAAGTATCTAGCAACTAATTTGGATTTTTTCCTATAAGTAAATATCAGAACAATGTCCCAAGAAAATCTGTTTTCCTACACTTCAAACACCAAATAAGAGTCTATTGAAAATATTAACACATAGTTCACAGAGAAATTTCACTCAATAGTAAATACCTTGGGAATCTTTCATAGAACTTAGACTATTTCCATGTATCTGACACTACTTCTACAGACCAATATTAGAGTTTTCTGGCCAATTAACATATCTTATTATCATTATGTTACACCATGATTTGCATGTGAATATTTTCTCAACTCAATATGTGCTATTATTTTAATGAACTTGAGATGAATCAGCACATCAGTTCAGGCCACCTCTCTGCAGCACAGTAATAGAACTTGATCTATATAATTTCAAACCCAGTATAACCTACTAGTTAGACAGCATGCAACTATGGAGCTTTATAAATGTACAATGATTATATCCTCTGTCTAGCATTCATATTTCATATATGCTGAAATGGTATACTGAAATAAGAAATTATTTGGCAGCTTCAGCAAACAAAAAGGCTGGATGGCTTAAACTATTAATTTTTTTTTAATTTAGTCCTGTAATTCCTTGGGAAATGTTTTTTATGTCTTTCCTATGAAAATTACTTTGTAGAGCTGAACGGCCACTTACTAATTCTTACAGTATTCTGAAGAGTTAAATATACAACCATATATATAAGAAATGTATTTCTTATGGAAATTTACAATATGCTACACGGAGTACTTAGGTCTGGCTAATTGTGAAAAATTGCCTTCTGCTAATGATGCAGTTAAAATAAGAATATTTTCCCCATGGAATACCTTTCAGTTTCAATTCTGTTCACAAAGAATTTGGTGACTTGGAAAAGAGGTTCACCTCCCTTGAAGAACTCTCTGGACAAATGATTTTTTTAAGAAGGTAAACTAATCCTCCAATTTGTTACAACTGGTTTCATATTCAAGTTCAAATTCTGCTTTAATTGTAGTTATAAGACTTTCATAGTCAGGAACCAAGGAATGCAACTAATCTAGTGTTTAGCCATTAAGAAGGTAACTTTATGATTTTTTTTAAAAATATACCTCTCCTAAGTAGAAGCAAACTACCAGTTCTTGAAAAGTAAAACAGTGTATAAAAGCAAATAATCTGGGGCTTCCCTGGTGGCGCAGTGGTTGAGAGTCCGCCTGCCGATGCAGGGGACACGGGTTCGTGCCCCTATCCCGGAAGATCCCACATGCCGCGGAGCGGCTGGGCCCGCGAGCCATGGCCGCGGAGCCTGTGTGTCCGGAGCCTGTGCTCCGCAACGGGAGAGGCCACAGCAGTGAGAGGCCCGCGTACAGCAAAAAATAAATAAATAAAAAAATAAATTTAAAAAAAGCAAATAATCTAATATAAAAGATATTTTATAAAACATGTTTTCTGCAGAACAGACCACTTCTGAAAATCCTACAATTAAGGGTACAAACATGAATAATCAGCTCTAATAAAGAAATCCCAATCTATCGTTCTAAGAGTACTAAAAGATGGGGCAGGGTCTAGCAGCTAGCAAAGTATCTACGTCATCTTATGAGGAAGCTAGGGTTCCTAGAGCTCTTCCAAAAAACTGATCTGCACCCCCAGTTTCAGAGCAAGCATATTCTCACAGAAGCCTTCAGAGCAGAGCCAATGCAAAAACACTTCACTATTTGGTGATGATCCTTTTAACAGCTTGAATAATCACACTGAGATTCAAGTATTTGCCTCTGTCTTAAACTGGTGTCTTTCACACAAGTGAATGCTAACTCTCTGGGTCTGCTTTAGGACCAAAGAAAACATAAAAATATTAAGCACTTCAACAGGCCTGAACAAAGAAGATGAAAATATGAGCAAACTTTAAACATTCCCTTCTCTTCACCAAAGTGCATTATTGTTTAAAAGATGTTTTAAGATGAGGAACAACCCAAATGTTTATCCACTGACAGTATTGTTTCAATTACACATCCATTCACTTGAATCCTATTTAGCTGTTAAAGCAACAAAGGATGAGACAGTATCACCTATAAAATATTCTTGCCAAAAATGCTTAACCTGAATTTTATCAATTTTATAGGAAACACACCCTTTTGGCTCTCAAAGCAGCACCACGGTGGTCAGCAAGAACAAGAGCCTTATGGAAGGCAGCAAAAAGGGAGCCAAGAAGAAAGTGGTTGATATATTTTCTAAAAAAGATTAGTAGGATGTAAAACCACTAGCTATGAGAACTATAGGAAAAACACTAGTCACAAGAACTCAAGGAACCAATATTGACCTGATGGCCTCAAGGGTCATGTTTTTGAAATGAGCCTTGCTGGTCTGCAGAATGATAAAGTTGCATTTAGAAAATTCAAGATAATTACTGCAGATGTTCAGGTAAAAAAACTGCATGACTAACTTCTGTGACATGGATCTTACTTATGAAAAACGTACTCTATGGTCAAAAAAAAAAAGGTAGACCATGATTGAAGCTTATGTTGATGTCAAGGCTAGTGATGGTTACTTACCTCATCTGTTCTGTGTCGGCTTTACTAAAAGTCTCAACAGAGTCAGAAGACCTCTTTGCTAAGCACCAGTAGACTTACTGAAAAAAAACTAAAAATTTTCAAGACGTTGTTTAATTTTTCTTTTGTGATTAAGAATGCACTCAAGCAACTACAGAGTATGAGTTTGCTATTTATTGACTTTATGTCATGATATGAAAATTGCAGTCTTGAACAAATCCCTGACATCAGCTTACTATATTTGTTAAATTCTTCTCTTTTCCAAAAACAGACAATGTAGATTCCAAATAAATAAGGTATTTTTAAAAGTTAGAGGGACAGGAAGAACAGTTATTTTGACATTTTAGCTTCCTTTTTAATCAAACAGAAGAGATTCTAACTTTGCAAGGAAGGATTAGCACTCCACACCTTAAGCTGCCTTTAGAATGCTTAATTGGCCAGATGGTCCGTTCTAGAAGGTACATGGATATGAGCTGGCTGTGACCTAAAGAGACAACTTAATGGTGGTTAACAACTAATAATCTACTCAAAGCATATTTTTACATGCAGGAAGCTCAATAGCATTCAAGAACAGGAAAAGCTACTTCCAAGTTCTTCATGGTTATGTAACAGTTATTAATCTGTTTTTTCCCCAAAATACTGGTTTAAAAGATTATGTCCAGCTAGTTAATAAGGAGCAACACTAAAGTAAAGAAAACAACAGTGGGTGTTTTCCTTTTTCAGACTATATAAGCCCATCTACTAGTCACTCTACTAAACTTTCTTCCCTGAAAACACTTCCTTTCCTTGAAAACCCCTAGAACAGGGACTGTTCTTTCTAAGTTACAGTCAAATGCACTGTCAATATAATCATGAATTCTTGCTGAGTTTACAGAATATGTCAATATGCCATCCTGCAGGCAGCAGAAAACCAACTTAATGGGGAAACTGATGAGTCACACCGTTACATTCTGTTTTTGCTTCAAGTACGTTTTAGAAACTAGTTCACCTCTCCATGAAATCGTGTTTTTATATGAAGAATAAAGTTCATACTAAGCAATTCTTCAGCTACTCCAAAAATACAGTAGAATGTTGATGATTACTGACTGCATTTTAAATCCATCTTTCCATTGAATAAGAGCAAAAGAAACCAAAGTTTCTGCAAAGCCTTCAGGACAAAACTTCAAGAACAGTCAAGTGCTTCAGAAATGATTATTATAATCAGAATACTCTTTTGTACTTAGGACAGTAGAATATTTTTCCCTCTATAGCACGAAAACTAAACCAGAGCTAAATGGTGAAAAAATGAACAGACTTTGGAAGGAATTGTGAGAATATTTCACTTAACTATAGAATCAAGAACAGTTTAAAATATTTTTAAATACCATTTGCTAATTCTTTATACTATGGTTGTATTACCCCCTGCCTTCAAAAGTTCCCCACCATGCCAGTGAGGATGCCAAGAGATCAGCACTTCTATTCACTTTCTAATGTGCAATTTGTATGCATTATGGGCTGTAGAAATGTTTATAATATTTGAATCACCAATTCCACTTATAGGTAATTATCAGTGATCCACACAAAGACTTATATATCAGATTATTCACTGTGAAGTTATTTATAAAAGCATTAAAATAATTAAAAGGCACAAAAAGAGAGAAATTGTTAATGGGGAAAGGGAAGGAGCAAGGGGCAACATAGGGGTAGGGGAGTAAGAGGTACAAATTATTAGGTGTAAAATAAGCTACAAGGATATATTATACAACACAGGGAATATAGCCAATATTTTATAACAACTATAAATGGACTATAACCTTTAAAAATCACTATTAGAAATCACTATTTTGTACACCTGTAACCTACATAATATTGTACAGCAACTATACTTCAATAAAAATTTTTTTTAAGTTATGTGAATGCTTTTAGGTAGGTCTTACACTCCAATTTGATGATAGGATACCCTAGTTTAATGAAAACATTTATCAACCCACAAAACAATTTGCTCTTAGACATATTTTTTATCTAAACAGAAAAAAATTGTTCCATGACCATAAACAGTTAAAACACGATATATTATATTCCCCATTTTGGAGATTCACAATACACAAATCCTACAGTAAATAAATCTGCTTGTATTTGTTTAACCCAGAGCATCTCTAATTTGTCTTGAAACTTCCTTTCTCAGAACGTTTGTTAACAAGAAAAGGAAATGGTGTTCTGAGGAACACAGCTGGACACATTGTAATAAACAAAAGACAAGACAACTGAGTGCATGGATCACTGGTAGAAAGACAATTCCAAAGGTACTCATAAATAGATTAATGGCAACCAAAGGGAAAGACTACTAGAAAGCCACTTGGTTCTGTCCTGAGCTCTCTTAAGCTCAGGCATTTCATCACAGAATCAGAAGAAAACAATGTTGGTCGGTTCATCAAATTTCCAAATCATATGAAGCCAAGATGAGTTGGAAATGTATTCAAAGAATCATTATCCTAACAAATTCTGACAAGGCTGAAGTTGGGTTCTATAAAAATAGAAAATTTCATGAATAAATATGATATAAAGGCTTGATTTGCCTCCCCCTCCCCCCAAAAAAACCCAAAACTATAAAATTAAGAGTGAGAAAGACAGGACATAACAGCAGCATATATGAAAAATAATTAGGGGTTTTCACCAATGCTAAACTCAGTGACAGTTAATAGAATTATGGAACCCGCAAGAAAATCACTGTAATATTAGGCTGCATTAATCAGCAGTAATAGTATCCAGAACTAGGGAAGATTTCTTCTCTCTCCCTCTGGTATATGCCCGCCAGGCCATCTGGAGCTTTATTCAAATCAATGTGCAACACTTTAAGAAAGAAGTAGACAACCCGAAATGCCTGAAGGAGTCAAGGGCATTTATTCCAAAAATAAAAAACCTCAATAAGAAATACAATAGGTGATTTCAAATATTTGAAGAGTTGTCATAGGACAGAGGTATTTGATTTATTTTTTATGATGCAGGGTGGGGATGGTGTACAGAATCAAATGAATGCCCACAAGAAGATGAATTTTAACCTAACAAACAGAAGAAACTTTTTAATAAACCAGTTTAAAGATTGAATGGTCTATTCAAGAGACAATCATAAGTTAATGACCATTTAACCAGAATGTCACTGAGGGAATTCAAGTACCAGGTGCAATGTAAGTCTGAATAACTCTTAAAGACCCTCCCAACATTGAGATTCTAAAATACTATCAGAGACAGCATTACCACTTGGAGATATTACCAAGAACCACGTAGTACACTCTATATGGAATCAGGGACACCAGTGCCAACGGGTACCAGAAGCTGACTCAGGAGATGCAGTTGTCATTTTTCAGGATTTTGTAAGCCCATCCTTAAACAGTCATTGTTAAAATTTAAATTATATAAACTTACAATGAAGTAAATTATATTAAAAACAAAGCTAATAAACACCCAAACTTATCACTTTCTAATGCCACTTTGTTAACTTGCAATTGAGGGAATTCAATTCTGACTCTGGTAGGATAGTCACACCTTGGAAATCTACAAATGCTACAAATCAGGGCTTTTTTTTTTTTTGAGAGCATTTGTTAAATATTTATCATCAGCACATCACATCATTAGTACCTTTCATCAACAACTATTTATTAAGCTCCCACATATACAGCTTTAGGCTGTGTGAAATAGAAGTACAAATCAAAGCAATCTTCCTCAGGAAACAGGAAAACTAGAACTAGGAAGCAATATCTGAACTTTCAAAAGTGATCTGCCTTTTTATTGAATACATTGTGGTACATTTATACGACAGATTACTCTACAGCATTTAGAAAGAATGATGTAAATCAATTTGTGTTGGGAAGATACACAACAAACTAATAAAAGTAGACTCCTCTAGGGAGAGACATTGTGTACCATTTTTAATACAAATGTTTGCTTTTTTGTCATATGCATGTATTATTTTAATAATAATAACAACAATGCTGTAATCAAACACAAAGAAAGAGGTCAACCTTGGGCAATACTTTGACCGCCAGGTAAAAAAAGAGAAGCAGCCACAGGGAGAAAAGAGAAGTGGCCTTGACAAAAGCAGTAGCAGCAGAGATAAAATTCTTAAGCTCAGAGGACACTGCACTGGACGCCTCCTGCTGAGGGGATGATAATACGTCCTGACTGTTCTGACCACCTCCCATCTCCTATTCTTCTAGGGCAGCGGTCCCCAACCTTTTTGGCACCAGGGACCAGTTTCATGGAAAACAATTTTTCCATGGATCGGGGGGCCGGGGCCTGGGGGAATGGTTTTGGAATGATTCAAGGGCATTATATTTATTGTGCACTTTATTTCTATTATTATTACATTGTAATATATAATAAAATAATTATACAACTCACCATAATGCAGAATCAGTGGGAGCCCTGAGCTTGTTTTCACTTGCCAGTTATTGACAGGGTTTTGATATGAGTCTGCCAGCAATTGATTTATTATGGTCTCTGTGCAGTCAAACCTCTCTGCTAATGATAATCTATATTTGCAGCCGCTCCCCAGCGCTAGCATCACTGCCTCAGCTCCACCCCAGATCATCAGGCATTAGATTCTCACAAGGATCATGCAACCTAGATCCCTTGTATGCGCAGTTCACAGTAGGGTTAGTGCTCCTATGAGAATCTAATGCCGCTGCTTATCTGACAGGAGGCGGAGCTCAGACAGTAATGCGAGTGATGGGGAGCGGCTGTAAATACAGGTGAAGCTTTGCTCACTCACCCACTGCTCACCTCCTGCTGAGCGGCCCAGTTCCTAACAGGCCACGGACCGGTACCAGCCCATGGCCCAGGGGTTGGGGACCCCTGTTCTAGAGAAGCCAGCTGCAGAGTTGATATTCCTGCCTTCCTTACTCACTGGGTATCCTGAAATCGCTAGCAGTGATTTCGACCCCTGGGGGACATCTGGTAATGTTGAGACATTGTTTCATTATAGAAATTGAGAGCAACTGGTATCAGTCAGGAGAGGCCAGGGATGCTGCTAAACATTCTACAATGCACAGGACCGCCCCCCACAACAAAGAATTATCCAGTCCAAGATGTCAGCGGGAACAAAGCTGAGGATCCCTGCACCACTGTTACTTAAGGCCACCTGAATGGACCTCTGTTCTTTAAAAGCCAAGAGAGGCTAGCCAAGACCCAGAGATGCTCTCCTCACTAGAAAACATGGCCATAGAATCTGAACTGATATTTAAGAAACCCTGCAAGTCTCCTTAAAAATAACTGCCATGGAAAGTACACTGGAGAGGGGTTAAAAATGTTACACTTGACCTAACAACTCACAGAGATAATTTATATTCAGAAAAACCATCTAATTGGTATGTCACCATCATTTCTGCAAAGTATCACAGTACTCATTAGAGAACTTTTCCATTTTCTAGAAAAAAAAGTCTTTTAGAAATTCGAATATCAACTCCTCTAATAACATGTTGCTATTTTTGAAGTTATGAAAAGTAAATGAAATGGAATTATGAGTTCAAATACCAATTATCATTATAGTTTTAAATCCATTAAAATTGGATACAGTTGGCTACAGGCTATACTTTTGTAGCTTTTACTTCTCTTGTAGTCCAGTCTACATATCTGACACCATTGTTCCTTCATAAGAGCTTAGCAGCCTACTTATTTCTTTAAATAGTAAGGCATATGGCACTGGGTCTCATTCATAGTTAATCGCAATAAATATTTTATTAATTGAATAAAAAATTGTTTAAAGACTACTATACACAAGACCCCTTCACCTTTGCCAGAGTTGATTGGAGTTAGGTAATACCAGAGGTCAGTTACTACCCACAATATAGAAATTTTACATACTAATATCCAAAATATTTAATATTTACAATCAACTCTCTTCTCCATCTAGTAATATGGGACTACCAGAACATAAGCTGCTTCTGATGAAGCTAAATATTTCCCTACCAAAAAAAACCACCACTCACCATGTACTTTCAATGTATCGGCCCTCACCCAGCCCCTATTCTAACATACTTTCTTCCTAGAATGTATACGCAGTGCCGTTATCTAGCTTCAGCCATTCTTCTGCCAAAATTCCCGTTCACAGAAAAGGTGGCAGCAACTGAAACAGGTAGGAATAAAGAAGAGCATCCATACACCTGGGCAGCTGAGGGCTAAGCTGTTTGGGATGCTGGTAAGTGAACAGTGTGGGTAGGTAGTGGCAGAAGGGGAGGGAGATCAAACAAGGCAGGGACAACAGGAGAGGTGACTGGCCAAGAACAGGAAATAAATCTTAGAGTATGGACTAAAGACAAGCTGTCTGAAGTAGCAACACATGAATGAATATGAAGGGAATTGGATGGAGTGTCCAACAAAAAGCCAAACTAGTAGGTAACTGAAGTCAAAGCCAGGATGCCCAAAATAGCAGCACAGAATCCCAGAGGCAACCACATGCTCACACCAGGTAAATATGGCCTGTGTAAATGTAATTGCCTGGGCATAGTATACCAAAACACAAGAGAAAGGTCAGCAATTCCTTCTTTTACATTAGTGAAACTACTCACTGATACCAAAATACAGGAAGCTGAGTCTTCCGAAGCGGTCTCTACCTTAAACAAATTTTCAGTGTTACCATTTTAAAGGCTACTTACATACATCATGCCAGTAATATAGGCATAGCAATCAGCACTACCCCCCCCCCATGGGTCTAGTACATAAAGTACATAAAGCCTAACTGAAAGGAACTGTCCTTTAAATAATTTTAGCAACAATAAGAAAATTGAGTACCACAAGATAAGGACATGGATAAAGACAAAACATAAATAACCATTACTACACTAAAGAGAAAAAAAAATTCTTACCTAAAGAATTTTTTCCTGTAAAGTTGCTTTAGTGTAATGTAGGGGAAAAATATGCACTCCAGCAGAAAACTATGCATTGTCTAGAGCACACCCTTCCTACTTATGTCATTCTGATTCTTTGGGAGCTATTTTAAAACTCTGTAAGTTGTAGATAACTAATAACAAAGCCAAATAAATCTTGTCTATAGACATGCAAATTCTTTCTGGCTGAGTGCAATTGACTTGCCTCCCTCACTGTGGCAAAGTCCAGTTTTGCCTCCATTTATACATCAATTTCAATATTCTACAACTATAAATGTGTCTGTCTTTAAATTCTCCTTTGAACTGGTTATCACATCTCACCACCTACTTCTTTAATGATTTAAGTCATTAACATTAAGTCATTAACACGTTCATTTTCTATCTGTAGGAAAGTCATGGTTTTACCTTTTTTGAAAATTATCTTTTAACAGTAGTTTTGGAGAAACCATTAGTTACTTTTTGAAATTTGGGAGAAATATTGATATTTACCATTGACGTTTTCTCAGTTATACTGCTGGATTTAATCACAAGTATAGCTATTGCCCAGGAAAAGCCTAGAGGTTTGGGGACCTAAGGGTGACAAAGTCCCTGAATGGTCAAATTAGAGGTGGACCGTAAGCCAGGCAGAGTGTCATCCATTGAATGGAGACAAAAATAGAGTTTGTATTCATGCTAGAGAAGGGGAGGAAGAGAGGATGGAAAGGAGAGAGGTCTGACTAGAATGGGAGTTCTCATTCAAGAGTATAGAAGACCCTCTATTTTTGTAGTCTCATAGGTAGTACATGGCTACATCCCAAAGACAACCTTGTCCACTCTGTTTGCCAACAACAGCTCACTTTAGGACAATGCTTGTTCATCTCTGTCTCTAGGTGTGTTTGTTGTGTTCATTCTTGGTTTTCAGAAGTTCAAGGAACATTATTAATCTCATCACATCCTATAACTATAAAGCCATGTGAATGTTCAAAATGCTAGTGGTATATGACTAGAGTTAAACAAAAATGGAGACTAAAAAATTGAAAATGAGGAGAAAAATGATGTATGATATACATATCTAGGGAATAAATGTGACCGATTACAAAATTCCTCTATCTGGGATTTCTTCTTGAGGATTGGGGCTGGAAGCAAGGGTTTTCTACTCAAACAGATGAAGGCTTAAAAGAATAAAATACATTCTGAATCTAATGTGTCATGGGGTCACACATAGAAAACAGAAAGTATGCCTCAGACCTCTCAATTCAAGGATACTTTTGGCCATAAAAATAAGTTAACTTTCTTTTTAACATTCCAAAAATGGTAACATAAAGTTTACCACCAACACATAGCATTCCTCATACAGAACTTGATTGCAGAACCAAAGTAATATTCAGGAGAGTATCAGAAGTAGCTGAAATCTAAAGCATTAAATAACTATGCATGGAAGGAAACTATATAGAAGAACATAAAGGCCCTGGTTTCTTTACGGATGTAGTTTCTCAATGCTAGAGCTTTTCTTTTATTAAAAACTTCCAGATGCATAACATGTAGAGTAGTACTAAGCCACACTGTCAAGCTTGCTGCTTAAACTCCTGGGAAGTTGTCAGTATATCCGTAGGGTTTTGACAGTAAATTTAGGGAATACAGTTTGTTTGGTTAGACCTCTTTTTTGCAGCTCACAATAGCTTTGGCTGGTATACTTGGTCTTTCCAGCCATTAGTACTTGGTCAGTCTACCTTTGCTGCTTTACTAATAATTGACTTCTCTCAAAAGGCAAAGTAACTTAAAAAAGAAAAGTCATTTTTCTCTTCCAGAATTCCTGGAAGTCCATAGTTTAAGGCTGTGGGACTTCCCTGGTGGCACAGTGGTTAAGAATACACCTGCCAATGCAGGGGACACAGGTTCGAACCCTGGTCCAGGAAGATCTCACGTAACGTGAAGCAACTAAGCCCATGCGCCAAAACTACTGAGCCTGCGCTCTAGATCCCGCGAGCCACAACTACGGAAGCCCGCGAGCCACAACCACTGAAGCCCACGCCTAGAGCCCATGCTCCGCAACAAGAGAAGCCACCGCAATGAGAAGCCTGTGCACTGCAACGAAGAGTAGCCCCTGCTCACCGCAACTAGAGAATGCCTGCGAGCAACAACGAAGACCCAACGCAGCCAAATATTAATTAATTAATTAATTAATTAATTTTTAAAAAAAGACTGTGTATTAAGGAGAAAATAAACTGCTCACCAAAACTCAATAACGTGTACAGTTGTCATTCTACTATCTGCCCAATAAGACAATCAATGTGTTGCACTTGACCAAACTACTGTCCACAGCTAGCTACTCATACAGTAAACAGCATTGCTGATGACATTCACCTCAATGGGATGAAGAGTTTGTCTTTCAAACTTCTTTTTGCAGTACTTGTTACAGAATGCTTGTATCCAGATTTACACTTTCTTTCTGAAATATACTACATATATCCCTTCAGTATTGGCTAAAATGTTGTTAATTCCTGAAGATTTTTCCTATTATTATTTAAACACAGATGCACAATTCATATATTCACATTGTACTGTCAATTTAAATTTTAATACATAAACATCATCAGCTTAACACAAATAAGAATCAAATCAATAAGAAAGTCTCAAAGATCTTAGAAGTATCTTTAATAACAACTTTCTCACAATATAAATTTTCTATAAATAATATAATTTGGGGATAGTTACTTTATGTACACTACTTTGCAAACCAAGTTTTCATTATTAGTTGAAAAAAATCAATTGCTTTAAATAAATATATAGAAGAGGCAATAGATTGCTGTAACTTGGTAAGAAAGCCCCATATTAATATCCAAAATTAAAGAATAAGCAAAAATACAAAGGAAGAAATGTGAAAAAACACACACAAAAAAAACTCATAAAAAACAAGAACAATGTAATGACTTGAAAGCTTAAAAAAATAAGTGACTTTAAGACATGGGATGAGGTGAGATGCTGATTTCCTGATGCACAGTCCCATGCTCAATTACACAATGCACTTTTCCAGCTTTCCAGCGCTACCTCTATTATTACATGTCCTTTGCTATACTAAAAACCATTAAAGAATGGTATTATATTAACAATCATTTCTGAATTCTATTATTTTAATAAGTAATTTTGCTTCCATCATTCCTTGTAATGTTTCTAGTTACAGAATTTGGAGATGAGTTATGTGCTGACAAACATATGGTATCCCTAGACAGAGGAGCTGGGATCACAGTGGAGACTGGACTTCCAGTAATTTTCTAACAGTATCCAATGGATTCCTAAGGTTCTTTGGAGATTCTCAGGGGCCATCAGGCGGGGAGTGGGGTGGGCAACGGAAAGAAAAGTCATATAGGGTTTTGGTCTCTGTCCCCTCTGACCTCCAAGGTCAATCATTGTGTGTGTAGCTGACATTGTATCCAATTTCGTATACTGGATTTCCTCCTAAGATCTTTTCTAAAGGTTCAGCCTCCTTGAGAAATGCTGGAAAACACTTGAACCACTTGAACTCTAAGGTCTGTATTAGTTTTAATATGTTTTGGCTCACAAAGACCTCAGGGAAAATGTTTAAAAGGCATGGGGATAAGGATATTAGTGTATGTAAAGAGATAAGCCACAATAAAAGTTCTCAACCAAATCAAGTTGACAGATCTTCATTATGATCATTACGAATTTTTATAGCTAAATTTCTGCAAAGAACTCTACAATAAGCCCTAGAGATACACAGATACAAACCAGAACCCCAGCCATGGAGCTCATAAATGAGATTGGTAGAAATGGAATCACAACCCACTCCCTCAGGAAGTGGAAGGCAATTACTCTGTGAGACCACTTAGCAGTTAGCATCAGGGTCTGCCCACAGGGACACCTGGTCCTTGACACACTTAACTCACTTGACCCCCAACCAGGTTAATAACCATCCTCAGAAAGGCAGCTATTTAAGGTGCTTGTGTTCATTCGAACTTCATCTGCACTGACCTTGAGCCCTAATTTTTTAGTAGAAAAATGACTTTTAGTATTCCAAAGTTCACTGGCAAAGCCCTAGAATTTGACAGCAATTCTAGCATGACTTTAAAGTCAAATGGTTGATTTTTATGCATGGTTCATGGAAATATTTTATCTTATGATCATATCATGTACATTTTTTAAATGCCAGCTGGATTTTGGATCCCCTGGTACACAAATTGGAGTTTCACAATTCCTAGAAGGGTAATACAAACAACTTACCTTAAATAACTGTCAGAATTGACCTAAGATACAGGAATATTGGGAAAGAACTGTGCCAATTTTCCAGGCATATTTAATTCTAGCATCTCAAGGATCAAAAGTAATACTACTATTCTGGCCCTGTAATAGACTGGATGGAGAGACTCCTATGAGATTTCTCCCTCCAATTAGCAGCTACGAGAGCAAAAGAGCGTGCTGGGGACAGAGCTATAATGGAGAATTGCTCCGACTCTCTAACCATTGTCCAGATTTACATTATAACAAGAACTCTAAAGTACCAAGCTTGATAAATATGATGATAAAGAGATATGATTCCAAGAGATTACAGGATAAGGGTGGCTTTTTCCTCCCCCTTTTCACTCTCCGTTACATGTGAACTCTTTGATAAAAAAAAAAGGAAAGTAGGTTTTCCCTTTGACACGACCAGGCCTACTTCTAGTTAGACATATTCTGACTCTTAATATTACCATCATGCACAAGCTAGCACTGCCTACAATTCATCCAAATTACTCAGCCACTTAGCCTAAACATGAAAACTGTATTTAAATATGTGCTGACTACATGTAAAATATAAGAATAAAAACTTTGTGTACATAATTCAGAAGCCTAGAGCCCCTAAAATCTAAATTATGAATATACAAATAAACAGTTAGTTTTTGGCATTCCTGGCAAATCAGACTAAGTGATCAGACTAAGGGACACAGTAGGAGAAGAATAAACAACGCACCCCAACTATCATATTATGTGGTGACTGAAATTGAAATGGAGACTCCAGATGAAATGATGTCAAAATCACGATAGTGATACCAAATGATTCTTGACTCTGAGAAATTACAAAATATAAGCACAAAATCTCCAACTGGTAAATTCAATTACATTTAGTTCATTTATTCTAGCTATTGGAATACAAGCCTCAAATTCATATATGTGAATTTATCTACTATACAACTGAACTTTTTGACTAATATAAATGTGAAATTTACTAGGTTATTTTAAATATCTTAAAGCTGATAGGACAGTCTAGTCTTCAAATATAGATGGAAGAAATTACTTGCTCCTTCCATTAAGCTTTTCCATAGCAAACAGAAGTCTGCTAGGAATTTAAGTGAGAAGGAGCTGACAGAACAGAGGAAGTCCCACTACACTATTCAGCTCAGTTCTCCCTCCTTGTGCTCACGAAAGGAAGGTGCCTGCCATCTGGTGGCATTTCTTCAAGGAATCCTATCATTTAAAGAGCATAGAATACTCCAGTGAAGGAATATATGATACCAATGAAAAGTGCTCAATTTTAATTTGTAAGTGGTTTCCACTTACTTCTGCTTCCCACTCTTCTGCATCTCTTCCTTTTTAAAAGTTGACCATAAAACATTTTTTAACTGCAACGTTGCTAAACACATCCCAAATGAAACAGTAACTATGCATGTCTAAGAACTCAGTGTGCAGGTGTGCCACAGTCATTTTTAACACAAATTCTAAAAAAATGTGTTAAATATCATGGTGCATTAAACCACTGTGTGGGACTTCACCCACATTTGCCAACAGGGAGGGTGGGGATGCTTCTGTGTTTAGCGGTCACATACTAGGCTATTGCCTGCAGCTCAGACCAACACATACATTGTTTTCCCATTCTCAGCTTCCTACAAACCACCAAGTAGCATCTATAATGTGGAAGGATGGAATAAAAACACTTTTTCATGATAGGTTTTGGATGGTTTCCACTAAGGATAACATAGGTTGATGTCATTTTGATGAGTGTCTAGTGAGGCTCCCCCCGCAGCAGACAATGCCTCCCTGAACTGTAAAACGGTCCTGATTCTGACACGTTTCCCCACCAGCTCTCCATTCACCTAATCATGTCGATGAGAGGATGCCCCCCTCCTTCATTCCTAGACCTAATCTTGACATTCAAATACTGTTTTCTAAAACGCCATGTAGTTGACTTTACATAGTTAGAAACCAATCAGAAGCACTACAGGTTATTATGATCCTGAGAGGCTATTTGTACCGACACATTCTTTAACTGAGCTAGAAAGAACTAACACTTATGCAGAATGCATATCCTTCTCTTAAATAATTCCTGGCTCATGGAAAAGCAGAATTACTAAAGTAAGAAAGAGAAAATAATATTTGAAGGATTTGCTTCTTAATGACTTTTAGACAAGAGAAACAGGGGAGAAGCTAAGAAACAAGAACACTGCTTCAAGAGGCAATTTGTCCTTGGTCCTTTAGGTGACCGAGGCATTTTGCCAGCTGTCACTACTGACCAACTAAAAATGTTACACCCAAACTGCTGTACTCATTAGGACTGAAACCATTTAACATGAAGACTTTAAGGCACTCAGATGTCACATTGTATTGTTTGGCCTTAGGAGAGGAGGGGAATGCCTGTTATTTATGACATTTTAATTTGCTTTCTTTCTACAAACCCATTTCTGACTATTCTTTACCTTACATAATTGAAAATCTATACATTATTATGTCCTTACTTGATGCACTCTTTCCATTCATTTAGTAGCCGGTTAAGAAAAATGTACAGCATAAGTGAAAAACCATGTTAGTAAGAAATTCAGTTTTATATGATAAAGTAGATTTATGTTAGCAAGGTAATTTAAAGGTCTTCTCATATGATGGGAAAGGATGCACAACCTTAAAGCTACAGTTAACCTTTATTTCCTCCCCAAATTGAGAAGATGCCACAAAAGCAGTCACCAGAGGCTGTATCACTCATATTTGTGAATCGGAGGTACTTCTACTTGCCTACATTTAATCTTACTTTGTATCCAACCATTTTCATAGACTTGGAGGATGTGGAAGAACCTCGGAAATTATGGAATATATCTTTTTTATTTCTAGCTAAACTCCCTGAGTAGATGACTAGACGTGTTACATTATTTCATCATTATCTGTGAACATAGAGGAGCCAGGTCCAGTGGAACTGTTCAGTACCACCAGGCAGGAAGTTTCAACTCTTACTCAGCCCAAATTTCACTGCTTTCAGGAGAAATGTAGAAAAACAGATCACCATGCTATCTACCACAACCTTTTATATATTAAAGCCACTTTCTGTTTCAGTTGGATATCAGTGTAAACCAGCTATCAGTGCACCTTCATCTGGCCATAAATTCTTGGAAAGCCAAAAGCCAGGTGAGGCTATGCAAACCAGCTTTTTATCCATTGCTAGAGCTCTTACGTGTAATCAGAAGCCAGATTTTCTCATATTATGATTTTCTCCTACTGTGAATTTCTCTTTCCCACCCCACCCCCAAAGAAAAGAAAAAAAAATCCATAGTATTAACAGTATGGAAGAAATTTTTGGTTGGTCATGTGCTCCAAAGCACACTGTACTTTTTCTTGGTTGTACTTGTCATGCCTGTAAATTCATGTCATTTTAAAATGCCTGTCATCCTCATTGAAATGTAAGCACCATGAGGGCAGATACCAAGTCTGCCTTGTTCATCAGTATTTTTCCTGTATCTATATATTTAGCACACACAGTCTCTTTATACCTGGAGAACTGACAAATGCCCTTCAAAATCACTCTAGTCCAACACTCTTATTTGGAAGATATGAAAACAGAGTCTGTAAAAGTCATTCTTGGAAGTGATTTCCCCAAGATTGTACAACATGTTAATGGCAAAGCCAGGGGTAGAACTTTGGATTCTTTTTTTTTTTTGCTATATTTTAATCAAAATTTTATTTGGTATGAGAGAAAATCAATATACCTCATCCAAAAATAAGATTTAAGAATACTAAATATACTCTCTGGGACTCCCCGAAATTTCTCTCATTTGTCAGACATAATATCTTCAGAATTTTTTGTTGAACTAATTTACAGATCTATATTCCATGACCTCAATGACACTAAAGCAACCCCTTACTCAGGAAACGTTCTTTATCTGAATATAGCAGGGTCTATCATTAAAGCAGTCCTACTGGCAGATCCTGATCGCTCCTCCAGAAATGTTGTCATGGAAGAAAGCCCATTATCGGTCATCAAAACTAGAACACTGGATTCTTTATTGCGTTCTCTGTCCATTATGCCACAGAGGTTCTTTCATCTAATACCCTGGGCAGGCAACACAACAAATGAGTAAGGTACAGAAACCTTTGTGATCTAAACATCTTTTGGTTGGCTGCCTGGTTCCCAGTATTCTTTATCCGTTGGAACTTAAAACTTTCCCACAAATATGCCTGATTTGTACATACTTTATGTAGGACTCTAAGAACAGAACCCCAAATGGACTTGTACAGCCACAGGAAAGAGCCGATTTATTCTCTCCTATGAAGGTCAAGTTTTACAGAGGCCAAGCCACAGATGACAGCTGAATTTCCATGGTTCAGCTACTGTTAAATCAAATATTCTGCTAAACAGTGCTCTAATTTGTATGGTTTTTAAATTTTTATTTCAAGGTTTCTTTAAAGCAAATATTCAAGAAATAGAGCCTCTCCTGAGCACATGAAAAAAGTAAATGTGAATTTTGGAGAATGATGAAGTGATCTAAAATTGGACTGTGGTGATGGTTGTCCAGCTCCATAACTTTATTTTAATCTTTAAGTCCTACACTTAAATATTATAAAATATATTTCAATAAAGCTGTTAAAAAATAAGTGTGAAAATTAGTCAGATAAAGTGCTTCTTTTTGTAAACATGTGGTACGAAGACTGTAACTACATTCTTTACCCCCATACTCTTTTAAGCCCAGGTTCTACCTACTTCAATCATGGCTTACCTCAAGGTCAAAAGTTTTTCCTATAATTTTGGTAAAAATAATTTAGCAGACTAATACAATATCTTCACTGATATAGCACCAAGAGATACTGACTCATTTGATTATTTGCATGAATGATCTCAGATATATTTGTTTAATTAAGCATATAGTGTTCTAGTCCAAAAGCTGCCATTAACTAGCCATGAGGTTTTGAGCAAGTTATACATCTTCAGGTCTCAGTTTTCCCACCTATATCATATGTCCCCATGGACACATTAGAGTCAAGTAACACACAATATATTAAAAAGAATAGTAACTGCTATCATCTAATGAATGGCCAATAATACACCAGACTTCAGGTAAATTATCAACCTATGAGGAAGGTAGTATTAGTCACTTTTTTGCAGATGGAAACTGGTACATAGAAAGGTTCATTAGTTTGACCACGATCACACAGTTATTTAGTAGCAGACCCAGGATTCCAATCCAGAACTGTCCAGCTCCAAAACCTATACTCACTCTCAATTCCTCATTAGACTATGGGTTTTGATTCTGTCAGATGTGGGCGTGAATCCTGACCTTGCCTTCACTATGTTAAGTTAGTCACCTTCTCTGGGTCCAGCTTCTCCATCTGCAAAATGAGATAACTAATACTTAACTCTCGGGGTTGTTGTGAAGATTAAATGAGAGAATGCTTCCCCTACAATGAAAAACCATTCGGTAACAGTCTTTCTCATGCCTCTCCCACAAAAGTTCCTTCTTGTGATAAAAAAAAAAGCTTTCAATTCTATGATTTCTTGTAGCCTACCTGGATAAACCTCACTGGGACTGAATTCTATCAGAAGTGAACATAAACAACACAGCATTAGTCCTTTGCTATCAGTCCTTGGCTCTGTGATGGAGATTGTCAACAAGAGTGTCAACTTCAAGGGGTGGGCATCTGTCCACAGGAAATGAGCTGAGGTCACAGACTTGTCTCACTCTGCCCTATGAACAGATGTCTGGGTAACAACTCTTAGTCACTGTAAACGAAGGTAAAAGCCAAACCAGGTGGGAAGTATTGTATCTACTTTCTAATCCTCTTGGCCAGCCCATTCATTTCCTAAAACAATACCTCACTGACCATAATTCAAAATAGCTGGTTTTCCCCGGGATACTATTTTGAACATAATGCCTTTATTTTGATGATGTCTAATTATTCCACAAGCAGAAGAGAGTGTTTCTGTAACGGTGATTTGTCAGCAAGAATCCTGTTTAATTCTGAGTGTTGGAATATGCACCTTCAAAAGTTTACCTCTCAAGTAACCTGGTGAAAACTGGTGTAATGTGGAGCTCTAGTGGTGGCAAGAAAGTAAAGCAGCCATTAGGGAGAGCCAACAAAAACGCCAAGGAAATCACCATTTATTATTTATTTATTTGTTATCATAGTGAAATCACCATTTATTATTAAATTAATGTTAAGAAGAAAAATGGTTCAAAATGATCTTCCAAGATAATATAAGGTGAACTCTAAATGTAATGACTTTCTTCCAGATTACAAATTAAACCTCAGCAACCAGCTTACATCAAACATCATGAAGCAGTTAAAACACCCCAAAAAAAACCTCAGCGCTGTGGTTGTCACTTTTCTACTTTTTGCCAAGTTCACTAAGAATCCAGTTAATTAAATACTAGTTTTTTTTTTTGTTTTTTTTTTTTTTTTTTTTTTTTTTTTGCGGTATGCGGGCCTCTCACTGCTGTGGCCTCCCCCGTTGCGGAGCACAGGCTCCGGACGCGCAGGCTCAGCGGCCATGGCTCACGGGCCCAGCCGCTCCGCGGCACATGGGATCCTCCCAGACCGGGGCACGAACCCGTATCCCCTGCATCGGCAGGCGGACTCCCAACCACTTGCGCCACCAGGGAGGCCCTAATACTAGTTATTTTTCACACAGCTAGCAAGAGTACTGTATACAGAAAACACTGGATTCTGAGTGGTATGATCAGTGAAGTCCTGTACCAACTGTCTTGGGAATTTAAATAATCCCTACAGGCTGATGAGGTTGTTATGAGTTAATTCCTGCACTAGAAAAGTGCCTTCTTTGAATTTCTGACTTCTGAGGTCTTTCCCAACTTAAAACCACTAAGAATGAAACCTACAATGTAAAACATTAACTCTTTGTTTTCCTGTTACCTAATGTATATGTCTTCTCAATTCAAAGGGCTTCAGTTTTAAAAAATACAGCTCCATTATGGTCAACAATATAGCAGAACATAAATAGTAAAAATTTTATGACGTTCAATCAGGAGTTGACATTTGAAATTTCTAAACATTGTGCCACCAAGATTTTAGACCTCCATGCTACAAATTAGCATGAGGCAAAAAAAAACCTCAGAATGTGAAAAAAATTCAGGAACTAGCCTTTCCATACAGTGTAAGTATCTAAGTATCATGTTCCTAAACATGAAAAACAATGTAAGAGACTCACCTTTCTATACATGATGATAAAAGAAACCAAAATGTTCATAAATACATTAACAACATTTATCTGAAACAAAAATCTCAAGACTCATGGAAGTTTTTCATGACTTCTATCAGTTGAATCCACTAGATATTTTCCAATGGATATATTCCAAGGGCTTCTAAATTTTAGGTCTACAGATGACTGACTACCAAGCCTCAGAGGTCTGTGAAGGAAGATTTAATGATTACCCAGGGGGTTTTATTCATCAATGTCTCTCTTCTTCATCCTTCTACTAATATGCTATCATTAAATTAATATAGTTCCCTAAAGCCACACAGAAAAATGGTAAAAATATAAGATCCAGGCCTCCCTGGTGGCGCAGTGGTTGAGAGTCCGCCTGCCGATGCAGGGGATACGGGTTCGTGCCCCGATCTGGGAGGATCCCATATGCCGCGGAGCGGCTGGGCCCGTGAGCCATGGCCGCTGGGCCTGCGCATCCGGAGCCTGTGCTCCGCAACGGGAGAGGCCACAACAGTGAGAGGCCCGCATACCGCAAAAAAAAAAAAAATATATATATATATATATATATATATATATATATAAGATCCTTTTCTGAGAAGTCATTGAGAATGCAATAGTTTGTAATGAAAAGCTCAAGATAAAGAACTAATTTCCTTTCAGTCCTCATTCCTATAGGATAGGCAAGAGAGCCTTTCTGATAGAAAATAAAAGCAGGCAAGGTCTACTAACAATCGTATGTCAAAGGGAACAAACAGATACCTGTACTAATACAACATTAGCCACTAAGGAATTCAAATCTAACGTGTTCTGCAGTCCTTTTCACCATAGATATCAAAATTGAATAAAACTGAAGAATAATTTTCCATCTTTGAATCTAAGAACTTTGTCTTTGGACATCATCTTGCCTGTATTTTCTTTGGTGATTATCTCTATCTTCTTTGCTTTCCCTTAACAGACCTTGGTATGCTGCTTAAAATAATATTTGGGGATTTATTTGCCATCCTTTTACCCAGACATGTTGATTTTATTAAAGTAAGTTGGGTCTGCATTCTTTCTTTACTATTATTACAGGTAGACTTGACAGACACAGGACCTTTGTTTTAAAATGCTCTGCTATGGAGGAAACCTTATGAAATAAGTTACATTTTACCTGCTGGGCAGTTGCACTCTGAAGGTGCTTCTCTTGCGATTCTTATTTTAGCCATATGTTCATAGGATTTCTGTAGGAAAAGAAGAGGTATTAATAATCATCAGTAGTATTGTAGAAAAATGGATTCTTTAGGAACTCTGGCCATATGCCTGATTTACCAGTCTGCATAACTAACGTTTACATATGTACTTGGACTTTAGTCAAAAGGTAACAGTACCCAAGTCCTAAAAAAAGAAAATGACCATTCACATGGTATCAAGACTGTTGTACTTGTGTAACATCTTTCTCCATTCTTCAACTATCATCACCCTCTCTCTCAGCTCAGGCATATTCAGTCAATGCAAAAAACCAGCATTAACATGTTGCAGTTCTAGGTAAGCTAGGGGTTTTAAAACAACCAGTATTTTACACATAAAGGTCAACTGCTTATCATGTTGTCCTGCCACTACTGCCAAAAAGCCTCTCCGTTGGAAGAGCAAGGTCCAGAAAACCCCCTAACTGTAGTTAAAGCACCCCTGGTTTTGATAAACATAACACAGATTCCTTTCAAGTCTCAACTCCAATGGCTCTGCATTCACAAACACCCAGGGCACTGCATCCTTTACAAAAAAAAACAAGCTACTATTTTTTTTCTTTCTGAACATTTAATATGAAAACATTCAATGTGTGAAATAATTGATCTAAAATCATATGTAGAATTATTTCACTTTTAAGAGTGATTCCCTTTTGTATATTAATAACACCTATGGCCCTAACCTTCTTATACCGTAAAAAGGATATAACAGATGTTATCTCTGCAAGGAATATTCTCCACAACATTGGAAAAGATCCACATGCAACTCCAGAAACTAAAAAGAGCTGAAATGCCACCCTGCCATTCTGGCCACCCTTCCCCCTTTTAGACCTCCGTATATGTTTAGCATGCAAACGTTAAGAAGAGTAAGGGAAGACGATAGAGACAGAGAGGGTGATACCAAAGTGTGTGCATATACAAATATATGCTACAGTGAGCAGAGATGGTGGCCTAGCATATATGTGTACACACAGCCATATCACGTCTGCATACAGTAAGGCAGAGGCTGGTCAGGTACACAGAATCACGCTTGTGCAAGATGTTATCCACGTGCAAAACACCCCAGCCTTTCACACCTGAGCCAGAAGTCGCTCCACTTTCTCTTGCACCATTGCTTTGAGCTGATCCAGACAATCGGGCAGCAGACGGATGGAAGGGTCTCCTTTGGCGGATTCGAGGGCGGCGATCCTCGCCTGGAGGTCGTTGGTTTTCACCCCCAGGTACAGACAAGACATCACGGCCACTACTGACAGGAGGGCGGCCAGGGCGGCGCACGGGGACACGGTCCGGGCACAACGCTGCCCGGCTGGGCTCCGGTCCTCGGAGCCCGGCTCCCGCCCCCCTCCTTTCCCTGCTTGCTTCTTCACCAGCATCGTGGCGGGGTCGGCTGTCTCGGCTTCGCCTCCCACCCTCTACCACCTCCAATAATCGTAAAAGAAAGAAAAAGGACGTTTCCTCCAAAGTTCAGTCCCGGTGGCTGCACAACTAGTTGGCGGAGTCGGAGCCGGGGCGCGGCGATGGATCAGCGCCGAGACCCGCAGACGTGGACCATCCTCCGCTTTCTTCTCCCCTCCCAGCTGCGCGTGAAAAGCACCCTCAGTCCGGGGACTGGTGGCAATAAGCTAAAATCCGGAATGAAACCCACCCGGGTGTCCCTCCTGGCCCCTCAAAGGACGGGGACCTCCTCTGAGGAGAGCGGTCGCGCAGGGTCCAAGGAACAGCGGCCAAGGCGCTGCGAGGGGCCGCCGCTCGCCCTCGCCGCAGAGCACCGGACCTGTTGCGCCTCTGTTAGTTTGCCTTATGTCTACCTATTCGGTGTCTTTCCTCACGCCGACTTGTTTCCCACCTGGATTCAGTTCCAGGTGAAAGGGCTGAGAGAGACCACGAGAGTGCAGTGCAAAAGGGGTGGCCAAGGGGGAGAGGAGAGAGGAAAACGAAATCCCCAAGGAGAAAATGCGAGTCGCGAGGCCGAAGTCGCGGCTGCCCGAAGTATCTCCGCAGCCTCGCTTTTGCGAGCCTTAAATACCCTTCGGGATGCTCGTGTGTGAGTGTGTGTGTGAGCGTGTAAGTGCGCGCGCGCTCCGACAGCGGTGTCCCTCCCCCGACCCCCTCCCGGCGCGGGGCCTCCAGCCCGCGGCTCCTACTGCAGTGCGCCCCCCTTCCCAAGCCCGGGCAGAAGCCCGCCTCATTAGCATAATGTATTCACCTTCGCCCAGCCCGCGGGCGGGGGCGGGGAGCTCGGTTGGGAGCTGAGCCCCCATAATATATGCAAATAGCTGGAGCGGCCACGGCGATTGGAGAGGAGCTTGGCGACCCCTCCCCCCTCTACGGAGTTACTTCAGCTTCCCCTATGGTCATTTCTCCCGCCTGGGCCGGGGGCCGAAGAGAGGTCTGCTGCGGGGGGAGGCGGTAACTCTGGCTTTTTCTGACTCGGCTCCGCGCCCCTTCTTTATCCCGGTTAAATATGGAGAAATGGCCTCCAGGAGGGAAGAGGGGAAGCAGAAAGCTCTAGCGCTCTAGGTCTTCCCTCTATATCAGCGGCGGGAGCTCTAGCGCTCCCGTTCTGGTGCAGCCTTCTCCCCTCCTCCCTCACCTTCCCACATGCCCAGAGGCCAAGTGTCTGGCTGACGCCTGAAGTATTAATACATTTCCCCACTTCACTTCTCTTCCCACGGCCGCGCTGCAGTCTCCGACTAGGGGAAGTTTTCTCTCCCCTCCCCCAGTATCCTTCTGTCTTGACGGGGCTGAGACTCCTTCCCGCCCTGTGTTCCTAGTCTGTATGAGGGTGCTAATGCATTTTCCTGATTCCCTGTTTTGTGGGATTGAAGAAGGGAGTGTTGAGGTGCACATGTTTCTCAGGATTTCGGAAAGGACTGAAGAATGATGTCAGTTTTTCCTCTTACCTGACTCTCCTCATGCTGCTCCCTCTGGATCAAATTTACAAGTTCTCTAAGGGGATTTTTGAAAGTAGGTAACAAGTAGCATTCTACATCTAATTGACTTTGAAGGAAAAAAAAAATCCTGCTTCTTACTCCAAAAAGTTCCTCCTTATCTCCTTCTCCTCATGAGAAATATCGTATATTCTATATTTTTCATATCCTTCTTAATCAAGTTAACCTCAGGTTGCTGCTCATTAATGTAAACCAACAAAATACTACACTAAACTGATCTTTCATAAATGCAAATGGGTATTGCTAGGTATGAAGCAGGGTGTAAAGATGTTTGAACAACATTGTTGATGGAGGATACAAGTTTGAAAAAATTAGGGGATGAAACAGACACACATCAGAGGAAAACAGTGAATTTTGCTATAAAATCAGAAGCCTAATTCCTTACACTTGTATTACACAGTAGTTCTCAAAGAGGGGCCCCAGACCAGCAAGATCCACATCTTCTGAGAATTTATGCAAAATTCAGATTCTAGGACCCCACCCAACATCTACTGACTCAGAAACTGCTACTATTACTAATGAATCAGAAACACAGCAATCTGTATTTTAACACATCCACCTAATGATTTTGAGGCACACTAAAGTTTGAGACCATTGGAGTAACACTTTACAAAATATTTTCAAATACACTTTTTCATTTGAACCTCATAATCCTGTGATGCAAGTAAGGAATTACTGGCCCCATCTTATATATAAAGAAACAATTTTCAAGTCACATTTAATTGTGATTAAATGTGTTTCCAATAATAGCACCCAAGGTGTGGGTACAAATTTTTTAACATGTCAACTCTTTCAGATTTTTCAATTACCTCTCTAACCATTTCTTAGTCTTCTTTGCAGGCTTTTCTTCTGTCTATCCTCTAGATGTTGGTGTTCCTCGGGACTCTATCGTAACGCCATTTTCTCTTCCAGGGGCCCACGACCCCCCGGGATCTAATGCCTGATGATCTGAGGTGGAGCTGATGTAATGATAATAGAAATAAAGTGCACAATAAATGTAATGAGCTTGAATTATCCCGAAACCATCCCTCTACTCCCCCCCACCCCCCGCCCAGTCTGTGGAAAAATTGTCTTCCAGGAAACTGGTCCCTGGTGCCAAAAAGGTTGGGGACCACTGCTGTACACTATCTCCAGTAGTGCTGTCAGTTACTGTCCTTATACTGGTGAGTCATAAACCCATATTACAAGCCTCTCTCCTGAGCCATATAACCATTTCCACTTGGATGTCCTGTAAGCAATTCCAACTTGACTGGCATCTTACCTCCAAATTCTATTCTTCCTCATTTATTTTCCATTTCAGTGAATGGAGCCACTGTTAATCCAGCATCCCCAAGCCAAAATACCGAGTAAACAACCTTTGACTTCTCCTGTATCCTCCTCTCCCCATCTACCTAAATTCCTTCAGTACTTTATATTGTCCTGAGGGTGGAAATGATGTCTTACAAGTCACCATCTGGTGTCTGTCATCTCACCTTCCTCTTCGCTCATCTTTCCCCTTACACTCTCCACGCCAGTTTCTCTAATGAAAGTATAGAGACAAAGAGTATGAAGAACTTTTCTTTGGGGCAAGGCATCATTCTCTTAAAATTTCAATAGAAAGGCCACTTTCTGTGCTGATTGGTGCTGACAGTAGGTCACACATTTAGTTTGGATGATGCAATGTTCTTATATCATACTTTGTGGAAATTGGTCATGAGAAGGTACATTAACAACTCTTGCAGGCTCTCAGAACTGCCAGATCTTAGTGGAAAGATAGAGTTAGAATTTTATGGATTTGGGATCTTTATCCAGAGGATTAGTTTTACTTTCTTAGATGGGCACAATACCCCAGAAAGGTACCAGTCATTAGTGCTAGGATTTCAAAGCTGGTAGATTCTCTGCATCAAGCACAGAGAATGTGTGGATCAAGAAAGCTCTGGGCATTTGAACCCATGTTGTTCTGTAGATTCATCAGAGCACAGTTGTTGTTTTGGTTCCCATGTGGAGAAGGATTCAAAAACGTAAAAATAGCACTAAAAATGGTAGAGTCTAGCTGACTCCAGTTTATCAGTTGGATGATATCAATGATATCAATAGGAGTAAAAAGCAGGCAGCTGGTTGTAGAACAGGTATGTGACTGGAAAAATAATGGACTCCCAAAGATGTCCACATCCTAATCCCCAAAACCTGTAATGGGGAATGTTACCTTACTTGACAAAATGGATTTGCAGATGTCATTAAGTTACGTATCTTGAGATGGGGAGATTTTCTCTGATTATGTAGGTGGGCCCAATGTAAGAGGGAGGCAGGATTTCAGAGCAGGGCCCTATGGTCCTTGCCCCCCCACCCATGTCCTCTGCCTGCCTTTTGTCTGTGGAGAAATTTTAGCCAAAGAATAATTTTAATCAGAGAAGTGAGAAAATGCAGAAACAGAGGAAAACAGTCAAAGAAGATCAAAAAATAATAGTTTAGTCATGAAACATAGTCAAGGACTTTTAGTTCATCCTTAAGGACTGTAGCTAATATTCTGAGCCATATCCTGTGAGCTGTCTTATAGATACTGAAACCTCCACCAGGTGGAAGAAGTTAACTACCTGATGACCAGCCTGTAGCCATGACATAAGCTGCCATGATTCCGAGAATGGGCCTCAAAGAAACAGAAGCCAACCCTGGAACTGAAGATCAACTGTACCTACCACAATCAAGATGACGCTCGTCAGACCACTGATGACCAAATTCAAGATGACTGTCAGAGCTGACTGTACTGTTTCTACATGTCGCCCCCTCCCTCTGCCTATAAAAGCTCTTGCCCACTGGTTGTAGGAGGGGGAGAGTTGGCATTTGGACAGGCGTCTGCCCTCCCCGCCCTCTGGATGCCGGCATCCAAAATAAAGCAAACTTTCCTTCCCACCAACCTGACCTATTGGCTGTTGAGCAGTGAGCAGCCAGACCCCGCTTTCGGTGACACTTGTAACAGGAAGGCAGGGTTTCAGAGTAGGCGGAGGTATGACACCAGAAGCAGAGGTCAGAGTGATGTGAATACTAGCTTTCAACTTGGAAGCCAAAGACTATGGGCAGTCTCTAGAAGATGAAGAAGTCAAGGAACAAATTCTCCCCTAGAGCATCCATAAGGAATGCAACTTTGCCACTTCTTTTATTTGAGGACTTTTTATCATCAGAACTATAGTTAATAAGTTTGTGTTGTTTAATTCACTCAGTTTGTGGTAATCTGTTACAACAGCAGTAGAAAACTAACAGAATCAGTCATAAGAAATCAGTTTTCATCTGCTACAGCATCATAAGTGGTATTGAAAAACACCATAATGCCAGGCAGGCCCTGCAATAACAATCTCTGTCTCTCCAATGTTTACGCATTCCTATTTTACTGACATGCCCACTGGGAAAGAATTGGAAAGATACGCCTTCTCCCATCTCATGTGAAATTAGGATGCCCTCTATTGAGACAGATTAAACTGAATAAAATATGTTCTATTTATTTGATATCTCACATTGGTGAAAGTCAAAAACAATAAACTAGTCAAGCGATACGTCCACTCTCATCTCTCCTCCTACTAATGCTAGCCTAGCCAGGATTCTGACCCAGGACTCAGCACTTCCTCTAGAATTCCTGTTACCAATCTCCAGGCCCCAGAAAAAAAGAAATAGACAAAGACTTCTGACAGAGAAACATGGCAGGAAGTTTAAGTGAGAAAGAAGGTGAGTGGGAGAAAAACAAGATAACGAGAAAAAATGAAGATAGAAGAAAGTGTTTTTTTTAATAAATTTATTTTATTTATTTATTTTTGGCTGCATTGGGCCTTCGTTGCTGAGCATGGGCTGTCTCTAGTTGCAGTGAGCAGGGGCTACTCTTCATTGTGGTGACTTCTCTTGTTGCGGAGCAGGGCTCTAGGTGCGCGGGCTTCAGTAGCTGTGGCTCATGGGCTCTAGAGCACAGGCTCAGTAGTTGTGGCGCACAGGCTTAGTTGCTCCACGGCATGTGGGATCTTCCCGAACCAGGGCTCGAACCTGTGTCCCCTGCATTGGCAGGTGGATTCTTAACCACTGTGCCACCAGGGAAGCCCCAAGAGCTTTTAACATAGGTAAAAGCATTAATTCTTTTTTTAAAGGGAGGGCATAATCCACTCCCATAAGCCTCTAAGAGTCTCATCAATAGAGGATATTTAGCATAGAGGTGAACTAACACACACTCCAAATTTTTATGTTGTATGTGTATTTAAAAAGATTCTCTGACCAAAATAAGTCACTGGGATAATCACATTATGCTATCTTTAGATATTAATTACTTGACAGAAAAATATTTCAGTTTGGTTAGAAAATATCTTTTAGCACCATTAATTTTTGAGGTTAGTTTTCTAAAACCACAATTTTATCCAGAGTTCACCATCAAAGTTATCAAACAGAAGCGAATGTGTGAGGGGATATGTGGCCATTTTTGTACACCCATAACCACACACTATGTCCCCTAGGTACCTTAATGAAGCAAATGGTAGAATAAATCGTGTGCTGTATTGAGCATGCTACTTCATAGATTTCAGATGAGAATGTGCTCTCAGGGAAACATCTTTTAAGAAGACAAAGTTTCCCAAATAGAATGGAGTAGGCAATAAAGTGTACTTAAAAGATGCAGCTCTCCCAGAGCCAGGCAAATTTCAATAAATCACAAACAAATTAAAATATCTTTAGGAGCAGAAGAGCAGAAAAGAAGAATTTGCTTCTTAGTGACAGGCTGAAAAATTCCCTTCCTGACAGAACAAGGAACTGATCCCATTTACACAAGCCTGGTTAAGCAAAGGGCTTATAACTGTATGAATCCAATAATCTGGATAATACAAGTCCTCCAAAATCTCAGTCCTCTTTGCAGTCAGTTTTATGTGGTTTGTTGTTTTGTTTTGTTTTGTTTTGTTTGGCGGGAGGGAGGAGGTGCATTTTTTCCTTAAACCTTAAATTATGCAGGGCTATAACTTCACTTAAAGGATTTTTCCCCCAAATTTGCCAGTTATATTGCTAATTCTAACAAGAAACAACATTTCATTGAACTTATCAAATCAACTTATTGTTATAATGCTAAGCAGACAAAACTTGTTTGTAGCATTGATTCAGGTCATGGTTACAAGTACAAACTCCAAGGCCAGACTGCCTACATTCATAATCCAGCTCTGCCATTTGATAGCTGTGTGATTTGGGGTAAATTACTTGACTTTTCTGTACCTCAGTTTTCTCATGAGTAAAACAAAGATAATAACACTTACCCATAAAACCTTCTGCAGTGAATAAATGGGATGGGATATGTAAAGCATTACAATGCCTGGTAGATATTATGTGCAATATAAAGTTTAGATTTTATTGGTGCTAGTATTATTATTACTTTAAAAGTGTCAAAATCTGCTGATCCACAGATGCTGAAGGGCCAGAAAATATACCTTCTTATACCATGGGGCACCTGTACATCCCAATCATGATTTTAGTCCTATCCGATTTGTCAGAATAGAATACCAACAGGGCAACCTTTCAGCTATTGAATGATTTGAAGAATTCCTTTCCCCAGGCCACCACTGATGTGTTTTATGTCATTTTGGATTCGTTTTGTATGTTCTAGAACTTCATACAAATAGAAGCATAAGGTATGTATTCTTATGTGCCTATCTTCCTTTGCCCAACATAATGTTTTTGAGATTTATCCATAGTGTTTGTATAATGCTATTTGTTCATTTTTCTTGCAGAGTAATATTGCATTGTATACAACAACCTGTTCATTTATTCACATGTTGGTGGACCTTTGAATTGTTTCCACTTTTTGCTATATACATGAAATATCTATGAATATTTATATGCAAGTTTTTTATTTTTTATATTTCAAAAAACATAAGTAATACTCTTTTCACTTAGAGATGGCTACAATACTTTTCACGAAAAAGAAGAACAAAAGGAGGACTGGGATCTATCAGATACAGAAATATATTATAAAGGTATAACAATCAACACAGTTTGGTATTGCAGCAGGGACAGAAATTAAATCAAAGAAACACAAAAAGAGAATAGAAACAAACCCACACATAGGCATTAATATGGAAAAGAACTGACATTAAAGAGCAGTGAGGAAAAGATGGGCTTTTCAATCAATTATGCCGGGACAATTGTATATTCACACAGAAAAAAATAAAATTGAATCCTTTCTTCATAGAATAAACAAAAATTAAAAGGAGATGGCTTATAAGCTAAGTATAAAAAGTAATAATATAAAGCATTTAGAAGATAATATAGGAGAATATCTTCATGACCTTAGGTTAAGGCAGGGTTTTTTAAATAAGACACATAAAGCACTAGCCATAGAAGAAATGATTGATAAACTGGAATACATTGTTAAGCACTTCAGTTTATTAAAAAAGAAAGCACATCTTAAGATGAGTGAAAAGACAAGCCACATACTGGGAAAAGATATTTGCAAACACAATTTTATTATTTCACAGTCTCTGTGGAAAAGGAATTTGGGAATGACTTAGCTGGGTGGCTCTTGCATGAAGTTGTGGTCAAGACGTCAGCTGGGGCTGTGATCATCTGAAGCCTGACTGAGGCAGGAGACTCTTCTTCCAAGATGGCTTATTCACATGCCTGTCGGCAAGAAATTTTTTTCCCTGCCTCTTGTCAGGAGACCTCAGTTTTTTGCCACTTGGTTCTCTCTAAAGGGCTGCTTGAGTGTTCTTATGACATGGCAACTGGCTTCCCCACAGAGCAAGTGATCTAAGAGAAAGGGTAAAGAAGAAAACTTAATGCCTCCTATGACCTAGTCTTGGAAGTCACACACTGTCCTTTCCATCATATCTATTCATTCGAAGTGAGTCCCTAAATCCAGCCCCTACTCAAGGAGAGGAGAATTAAGCCCTACCTATTAAAGGGAGACCTATCAAAGAATTTGTGAACATATTTTAAAACCACCAGATCTATATTCCTACTTCATACAGGATGTATATACATGATCAACTTTGCTAGATAATGCCAAATTACTCTCCAAAGCTACTGTATCAATTTAAACACCCACCATCAACACATAACAGTTTCCCTTTTTCCATATCCTCACCAAAATGGGCACTGTAAAACTTTTTATTATTCGCTTATCTTCCCATATTCTCATAGATATATGTTAGTTGACATTTCAGCAAGATGAGCAAAATTTACTCAATTGCAGCACTTATTACATTGCACTGAGCAAAGACCAGAAGATGATGATGGAGTGAGACATGTGGATAATGTAAATATCTGGGGGGAGAGTACTGCAGAAAAAGTGGGAACAGGCTAAGGCCCTAAAGAGGGTATATACCCAGGCTGTGTGAGGAAAAGCAAGGAGGTCGATGCAGTAGGAATTAGGTAAGCAAGGGGAAGCAAGGAGGGATGCTGTTAGAGGGATGACAGGGTGGAGGGTCAATCATAAAGGACCTTCTAGACCTCCATAGAAAGTTCTATTGGACAATAGAGATGCATATTTGGGAGTCATCAGCATACAAATCAGTGGTTCTCAACCTTGCACACTGAAATTACCTGGACTGTCTGGAGCCTTGATTCTCACTGTCATTTGAATTTCATGGCTCTACTACGTGTTCCCTCAGGGCCTCTTCCTCTCCACTTAGTCTCTTGGTATGGTCTTTTCACATGGTCTCTCCAGGAGGGTAGCGGGGTTTCTTCTCAAAGAGTGGTGTCATTTCCACCACATGTTAGTAGTTAAAGCAAGTCACATAGCCAACACTATTTCAAGCAGGGGACAAGGTGTGGGGCGCTACACAAAGGCATGAATACTGGAGGCATGATTCACTTGGGGGCCATCAATATAACCGACTACCACATAAAGAAAATATAGACACTACAGGTATGAGAGACAATGAAATGATGCTAAGATGAATGGACTGTAGATCCCAGTAGAAGATTTATTGGAATTGGTCTATTCAAAACAGTGAGAGGGAAAATTAGCAGGTGGCAACTGAAGAGTGGAATACTTGATATTTTCACAAGGAAAGTATTAAAGTTATTGGTGATGGCAATGTCTGGGGCAATGTTTCTCAATCCTGGTGTCACATTAGAAATAATGATGCTCAGGTAATATCCCAGGAGATTTTGATGTAATTATGCTGGAGGAGGACTGTCATTGGTATTGCTTAAAAGCTCCCCAGCCAGTTCTAATTGAGAGCTAATTCTAATTCTAACCGAGGACTACTGATCTAGAATATGACCTTGGAGGCAAGTGGCTGAGGTAAGCTGTACAACAAAATAATTAGGTTAAAAAAAAAACCAAACTGAGACACCTGGTTTTTGGAATGATCATCTACATGGACATTGAAATAATTAGAAAAATTTCAAAAGAGTAGTGATAGAGAGTGGTGAGCCCAGGGATAAAATATTTAAGGAAAGAAGATGAGTAACTCCAGGTTTTCAGTTTATGGAAGAGGGATGGTAACACTGGCATAAATGGGGAAATATGGCCAAAAAAAAAAGTATTAGTATGGAAAACATTTATAGTTTTAGAAAACATAATATATAGTATCACTTAAACAATTGGATATCCACATGCAGAAGAATAAAATTGGACCCTACTTCACATTATATTATAAAAATTAACCTAAAGTAATTAAAGCCTTAAATCTATAAAGTCCTTAGAAGGACCATAGGGGTAAATCTTCATGACTTTGGTTTGGACAATGATTTCTGAGATACAACGTCAACTGCACAAGCAACAAAAGAAAAAATAGGTAAATTGGGCTTCATCAAAATTTAAAACTTTTGTGTTTCAAAGATCAAGAATGTGAAAACAAACAACAAAATGGTAGAAAATATTTGCAAATCGTATATTTGATGAGGGACTTGCATTTAGAAAATACAAAGAACTCTTACACAGCAATAATAAAAAGACAGCCTAATTTTTAAATGGGCAAAGGATCTGAATAGACATTTTTCCGAAGAAGATACACAAGTGGCCAATAAGTACATGAAAAAATACACAACATCATTAACCATCAGGGAATCATGAATCAAAACTGCAACAAGATATCACTTCACACTCACTAGGATGGCTATAATAAAAAGACTGATAATAACAAGTGTTATTAAAGATGTGGAGAGGAACTTCCCTGGTGGTCCCGTGGTTAAGACTTCACCTTCCAACGCAGGGGGTGCAGGTTCGATCCCTGGGTGGGGAGCTAAGATCCCAGATGCCTTGCGGCCAAAAAACCAAAACCAAAAACAAAACAGAAGCAATATTGTAACAAATTCAATAAAGACTTTAAAAATCGTCCACATCAAAAAAAAAATCTTAAAAAAAAAAAGAAGATGTGGAGAAATTGGAACCTTCATTCACTGCTAGTGGAAATGCAAAACAGTACAGACTTTGGAAGAATCTGGCAGTTCTTTAAAAAGTTAAACATAGAGTTACCATATAACCCAGGGATTCCACTCCTAGGTATATCTGCAAAAGAACTGAAAACATATGTCTACCCCCCAAAATTCAAGAGAATAGAAAAACTTGTATGGATATATATATATGTATATTCTGGATATATATGATATATCCAGAATAGGCAAATCCATAGAGAACAAAAGCAGATTAGTAGTTACCAGGAGATGCGGGGGGAGGGAAAATGGGCAGTGATTACTAATGGGCATAGGGGTTTTTCTCCAGGGTGATGAAAAAGTTTTGAAACTGGAGAGAGGTGGTCATTGCACAACATTGTGAATACACTAAATGACACTGAATTGTATACTTTAAAATGGTTAATTGTATGTTATGTGAATTTTACCTCAATTTTTAAAAATAGAAAAAAAAACTTGATTATTAACCTCTTTCCATTAAACCAAGTACTCAACAAAACGAGAACATTAAAATCATCAGGGTTTAGCATCTCATTCATATAACATATACACCAGAGATGTATAAAAATTGAAATATACTATTACAGTTAGAGTTTATAGCTTTTTAGGAGAAAAAAATTTTTTTAACAAATTTTGTTCAGTTCTCCCAACATGATGTGTTTGACATGTTATTTCAACATCCGTAAATAATTATTATTAAAAGTAAAAGTGCTTGTTTGTGAAAAGCAATAACAAGTTTTCCTCAAGCATGTTGACATTGCAAAGAATATTTGAGGTCTCACTTTTTCTTTTTTTTTTTTTTTTTTTTTTGCATTACGCGGGCCTCTCACTGTTGTGGCCTCTCCCGTTGTGGAGCACAGGCTCCAGCGGCCATGGCTCACGGGCCCAGCCGCTCCGCGGCATGTGGGATCCTCCCGGACTGGGGCACGAACCCATGTCCCCTGCATCGGCAGGCGGACTCTCAACCACTGCGCCACCAGGGAAGCCCTGAGGTCTCACTTTTTGAGATGTCATTTACTATAATGAACAAGGGATATTTAGCTCATTGCTAACATGATGGACATGTTCTTACTCTTGTCACTAATATGTCTGGATCTAAGACACATATTTAAGTAAATTCCTAGAAGTTAGTATTCGATGAAAATCACTGCAAGTGGATAGAGTGTGGCATCAGGAGAGGGTCTGGCAGTGGGCTGTGGGCAAAGATCCAGGTGGGCTGGATATTTTAATCACCTCATGTATTAAGTTTTCCAGGCCACCCATTATATAGGCATCTATTACACATCTCACACCTGAATAGGAACTTTCTCTGATTGGGGACTCCAGGTCTTACAACAAGACTGATGTGAAGTACAGTTTTGTCAATGAATTGGCTATCTCATGTTATCATAACAACAAATACAATTCAGGGAACCTTGCACAACCTCAGCTTCATGAAGTTCCTAGAATGATTGATTGTTTCTTTTCAGTAAACTTTTTTTTAACCTTACGAATACTTTTTTAATGACAACAGATGGTGAATTTATACAAATTACAGATTAGAATATAATGAATACAAAACCTATCTAGATAACAGTTAGAAAAGTATCACTTACAAAAGTAAATCTGATTCAAATGGCTAAAGAACTCAAGCCCCACATTTTGATAATTATATGCATCTTTCAATGTGGCACATCTAAACCCTGCCCCGTAGTCAGGGAACTATTCAAGACTACAAAATATTCAGTGACCCTAGTGATCAGCAACCTGCTTTGAGTCCTACAATCAAGCACCACAAGGTCTTGTTGGGGACCCAACCTCACAGTCAAAGTCTGTCCACACACACGTACACACAACCTACCCGTTGGCCCCTCTCTGGGGCCTGGAGATGCACACCCCAATGGCAAGATAAGCCCTTTGGAGAAAGGGTCAGAAGAAGAAGCTTGTGGAGGCCTGGGAAATGGGCTTTGGCATCATTTGGTAGGGAATTCCACTGTTCAGTATCCTGAGCATGGTTGGGGGGACAGGGGCTCGGGGAGAGAGTACAGAAGCAGCACTAGGTGGTACATGCCCTTGGCCTGGTGGACCTTCACTCTGTGGGGAGGGGACTAGCTAGAGAAGGATATAAACAGGGGCTCTCAAAAGGTGAAGCCCAGAGGATAAGCACAGTACTGCCTCAGGCCAATGTTCAGCACACTTTGTAGAGCTTTTTTTTTTTTTTTTTTTTTTTTAATTCTGGCTGTGCCAGGTCTTAGTTGCAGCATGTGGACACTTCATTGAGGCGTGCGGACTTTTAGCCGCAGCATGCAAACTCTTAGTTGTGGCATGTATGCGGGATCTAGTTCCCTGACCAGGGATGGAGCCCAGGAACCATGCATTGGGAGCGCAGAGACCTACCCACTGGACTACCAGGCAAGTCCCAACTTTGTAGAGCTCTAACAGTTCCACTAACCACAAATTCAAGAACCATTTCACTTAGGATTAGCCTTATCCGAGTGAGTTCAAGGAAAGGAAGTTACAAGCGTTAGAAAGTCAAGTCACCAACCTGTCCCAGGGCAAAGGGTGTGTCTCATGAGGTTTCTGACCAGATGTTTCTGAGTTACTACTCTTATCTCTCTAAAGCCTAAAGCACTGCTCAGCTGTTTCCCCAGAAAGGTCACGTAGCTAACGTTGGGTGCAGGGGAGGTAGGACATGGGGGGAGAGTCCCTGCCAAGGGGCAGTGGGTGAGTCTCCAAGGTCTCCATCTTTTCTCCAATCCTAACCCACTTATTGACCTGTGCCTCCTCATCGCTGTCCCCTCCTATTCACGGCAAATGGCCTCAGAGTAAAAGATGTATCTGTTCACCAGTGTGTGTTTTTACACTCTCCCTGTTCTCTCAAAGCAATTCCTCACTATCTTATTAGGTCTTTGATGTTCTCAATAAGATGTTTTCTATATATTGTCCAGATGCTTTAGTTGATTTTACAAGAAACTTGGGCTGAATTATAGTTGACTATCACTGACAGTGGAAATCCCAAAATGGCTTTCATATACTTGTTTTTAGGCAAATCGTGTTTCAGCAAATTGACCCCATGTAGAGCTTCAAGTTTCCCTGGACTAGCTTTGAGAATGCATTATTTAACAAACACTTGTTAAACCAGCACTGACTGAGTGTTTCACTATTTAAAGCACTATAGAAAACCATGGAGAAGATACAAAACTGAAAAAGATGCAAGTCGTGCCATCAACAGAATATCATCTTGAGGGGGAGTCAGACATGTGTGTAAATAATAAAGGAATGAAGGAGGAAGGCAAAGTACCAAAAATGAACTGAGTCTGAAAGGAACAAGCCTTGAGATTACAAATTGGAACAGAAATGTCATGTTTTGGGAAGACTATAAATCAAAGATCTCAAAATGGTAGGCCACAGACTGAATTCAGCCCACAGTCGTGTTTGGTTTGGCTCACACAGCATTTTAAAAATAGGAGATTTCCCATTTAAAAAAAAATCTGGATTTCCATCTTCTGAAAACTCAGAAGATCTGGCAACCGTTCTCATGGCCAACTGGCAACCATCAGCTGGGGCGAAGTAGACACCGCATCCCTGGGGAGAGCTTAATTTCTCCCTTTGGCTACTTTGCCTATCAGTCCCCCACCATCATCCTTCACACCCTGCGTGTTTCACTTTTCTCAATCTAATGAAAAATGGCCTATAAATGCAGCTTTCAGCCCTTCTCCTTGGAATCAGTGAATTTTTGGCCTTCAAATCCACACCCCCTACATACACACACACACACACACACACTTTATCCCTATTTTTCTCTATAAAAAATCTAAACAATAAGGCCTTACCACCACCACTTTCAGTCATTTAAATAAATGTCCTTTCTGTAGGTATGTAGGTTTATGATCTCTGTGTATTGATCCTGTCCCCACAGAGATGAAGAAATGGTGTATTTAAAGATCCACCACTAGAATTAGATGAGAGACTTCCGGGTAAGATGGCGGAAGAGTAAGACGCGGAGATCACCTTCCTCCCCACGGACACCAGAAATACAGCTACACGTGGAACAACTCCTACAGAACACCTACTGAACGCTGGCAGAAGACCCCAGACCTCCCAAAAGGCAAGAAACTCCCCACATACCTGGGTAGGGCAAAGCGGAGAGATCCCCACACAGAGGATCGGTGCCGAGCGGCACTCACCAGCCCGAGAGGCTTGTCTGCTCGCCCGCTGGGGCGTGCAGCGCTGGAAGCTGAGGCTCGGGCTTCGGTCAGAGCGCAGAGAGAGGACTGGGGCTGGCGGCGAGAACTCAGCGTGAAGGGGGCTAATGTACCACAGCTAGCCGGGAGGGAGTCCGGGAAAACTCTGGAGCTGCCGAAGAGGCAAGAGACTATTTCTTCCCTCTTGGTTTCCTGGTGCGCGAGGAGAGGGGATTAAGAGCGCCACGTAAAGGAGCTCCAGGGACGGGCGCGAGTCGCGGCTGAGAGCGCGGAGCCCGGAGACGGGTGTGGGACGCTGGGGCTGCTGCTGCCGCCGCCAAGAAGCCTGTGTGCGAGCGCGGGTCACTGTCCACACCGCCCTTCCGGGGGCCTGTGCAGCCCGCCACTGCCGGGGTCCCGGGATCCAGGGGTGGCTTCCCTGGGGGAACGCACGGCGCGCCTCGGGCTGCTGCGGCGTCACGCCGACCTCTGCCGCTGCAGGCTCGCCCCGCACTCCGTGCCCCTCCCTCCCGGCCGGCCTGAGTGAGCCAGAGTCCCCGAAGAGGCTGCTCCTTTAACCCTGTCCTGTCTGAGCGAAGAACAGACGCCCTCCGGCGACCTACACGCAGAGGCGGGGCCAAATCCAAAGCTGAGACCGAGGAGCTGTGAGAACAAAGAAGAGAAAGGGAAACCTCTCCCAGCAGCCTCAGAAGCAGCGGATTAAAGCTCCACAATCAACTTAATGTACCCTGCATCTGTGGAATACAGGAATAGACAACAAATCATCCCAAATTGAGGAGCCAGGAGTCAGTGCTGTGCCTCTGAGGTGGGAGAGCCAACTTCAGGACACTGGTCCACAAGAGACCTCCCAGCTCCACACAATATCAAACGGCGAAAATCTTCCAGAGATCTCCATCTCAACAGCAGCACCCAGCTTCACTCAACGACCAGCAAGCTATAGTGCTGGACACCCTATGCCAAACAACTAGCAAGACAGGAACACAACGCCACCCATTAGCAGAGAGGTGGCCTAAAATCATAAAAAGTCTGCAGACACCCCAAAACACACCACCAGACGTGGACCTGCCCACCAGAAAGACAAGATCCAGCCTCATCCACCAGAACACAGGCAGTAGTCCCCTCCACCAAGAAGCCTACACAACCCACTAAACCAACCTTAGCCACTGGGGACAGACACCAAAAACAACGGGAACTACGAACCTGCAGCCTTCAAAAAGGAGACCCCAAACACAGTAACATAAGCAAAATGAGAAGACAGAAAAACACACAGCAGGAGAAGGAGCAAGATAAAAACCCACCAGACCTAACAAATGAAGAGGTAATAGGCAGTCTACCTGAAAAAGAATTCAGAATAATGTTGGTAAAGATGATCCAAAATCTTGGAAATAGAATAGACAAAATGCAAGAAACAGTTAACAAGGACCTAGAAGAACTAAAGATGAATCAAGCATCGATTAAAAACACAATACATGAAATAAAAAATACTCTAGATGGGATCAATAGCAGAATAACTGAGGCAGAAGAACGGATAAGTGAGGTGGAAGATAAAATAGTGGAAATAACTGCTGCACAGCAAAATAAAGAAAAAAGAATGAAAAGAACAGAGGACAGTCTCAGAGACCTCTGGGACAACATTAAACGCACCAACATTCGAATTATAGGGGTTCCAGAAGAAGAAGAGAAAAAGAAAGGGACTGAGAAAATATTTGAAGAGATTATAGTTGAAAACTTCCCCAATATGGGAAAGGAAATAGTTAATCAAGTCCAGGAGGCACAGAGAGTCCCATACAGAATAAATCCAAGGAGAAATACACCAAGACACATATTAATCAAACTGTCAAAAATTAAACACAAAGAAATCATATTAAAAGCAGCAAGGCAAAAACAACAAATAACACACAAGGGAATCCCCATCAGGATAACAGCTGATCTCTCAGCAGAAACTCTACAAGCCAGAAGGGAGTGGCAGGACATAATTAAAGTGATGAAGGAGAAAAACCTGCAACCAAGATTACTCTACCCAGCAAGGATCTCATTCAGATTTGATGGAGAAATTAAAACGTTTACAGACAAGCAAAAGCTGAGAGAGTTCAGCACCACCAAACCAGCTTTACAACAAATGCTAAAGGAACTTCTCTAGGCAAGAAACACAACAGAAGGAAAAGAACTACAATAACGAACCCAAAACAATTAAGAAAATGGGAATAGGAACATACATATCAATAATTACCTTAAATGTAAATGGACTAAATGCTCCCACCAAAAGACACAGACTGGCTGAATGGATACAAAAACAAGACCCATATATATGCTGTCTACAAGAGACCCACTTCAGACCTAGAGACACATACAGACTGAAAGTAAGGGGATGGAAAAAGATATTCCATGCAAATGGAAACCAAAAGAAAGCTGGAGTAGCAATTCTCATATCAGACAAAATAGACTTTAAAATAAAGACTACTAGAAGAGACAAAGAAGGACACTACATAATGATCAAGGGATCAATCCAAGAAGAAGATATAACAATTGTAAATATTTATGCACCAAACATAGGAGCACCTCAATACATAAGGGAATTATTAACAGCCATAAAAGGAGAAATCGACAGTAACACAATCATAGTAGGGGACTTTAACACCCCACTTTCACCAATGGACAGGTCATCCAAAATGAAAATAAATAAGGAAACACAAGCTTTAAATGATACATTAAACAAGATGGACTTAATTGATATTTACAGGACATTTCATCCAAAAACAACAGAATACACATTTTTCTCAAGTGCTCATGGAACATTCTCCAGGATAGATCATATCTTGGGTCACAAATCAAGCCTTGGTAAATTTAAGAAAATTGAAATTGTATCAAGTATCTTTTCTGACCACAATGCTATGAGACTAGATATCAATTACAGGAAAAGAGCTGTAAAACATACAAACACATGGAGGCTAAACAATACACTACTTAATAACGAAGTGATCACTGAAGAAATCAAAGAGGAAATTAAAAAATACCTAGAAACAAATGACAATGGAGACACGACGACCCAAAACCTATGGGATGCAGCAAAAGCAGTTCTAAGAGGGAAGTTTATGGCAATACAATCCCACCTTAAGAAACAGGAAACATCTCGAATAAACAACCTAACCTTGCACCTAAAGCAATTAGAGAAAGAAGAACAAAAACATCCCAAAGTTAGCAGAAGGAAAGAAATCATAAAAATCAGATCAGAAATAAATGAAAAAGAAATGAAGGAAAAGATAGCAAAGATCAATAAAACTAAAAGCTGGTTCTTTGAGAAGATAAACAAAATTGATAAACCATTAGCCAGACTCATCAAGAAAAAAAGGGAGAAGACTCAAATCAATAGAATTAGAAATGAAAAAGGAGAAGTAACAACTGACACTGCAGAAATACAAAAGATCATGAGAGATTACTATAAGCAACTCTATGCCAATAAAATGGACAACCTGGAAGAAATGGACAAATTCTTAGAAATGCACAACCTGCCAAGACTGAATCAGGAAGAAATAGAAAATATGAACAGACCAATCACAAGCACTGAAATTGAAACTGTGATCAAAAATCTTCCGACAAACAAAAGCCCAGGACCAGATGGCTTCACAGGCGAATTCTATCAAGCATTTAGAGAAGAGTTAACACCTATCCTTCTCAAACTCTTCCAAAATATAGCAGAGGGAGGAACACTCCCAAACTCATTCTACGAGGCCACCATCACCTTGATACCAAAACCAGACAAGGATGTCACAAAGAAAGAAAACTACAGGCCAATATCACTGATGAACATAGATGCAAAAATCCTCAACAAAATACTAGCAAACAGAATCCAACAGCACATTAAAAGGATCATACACCATGATCAAGTGGGGTTTATTCCAGGAATGCAAGGATTCTTCAATATACGCAAATCAATCAACGTGATACACCATATTAACAAACTGAAGGAGAAAAACCATATGATCATCTCAATAGATGCAGAGAAAGCTTTTGACAAAATTCAACACCCATTTATGATAAAAACCCTGCAGAAAGTAGGCATAGAGGGAACTTTCCTCAACATAATAAAGGCCATATATGACAAACCCACAGCCAGCATCGTCCTCAATGGTGAAAAACTGAAACCATTTCCACTAAGATCAGGAACAAGACAAGGTTGCCCACTCTCACCACTCTTATTCAACATAGTTTTGGAAGTTTTAGCCACAGCAATCAGAGAAGAAAAGGAAATAAAAGGAATACAAATTGGAAAAGAAGAAGTAAAGCTGTCACTGTTTGCAGATGACATGATACTATACATAGAGAATCCTAAAGATGCTACCAGAAAACTACTAGGGTTAATCAATGAATTTGGTAAAGTTGCAGGATACAAAATTAATGCACAGAAATCTCTGGCATTCCTATATACTAATGATGAAAAATCTGAAAGTGAAATCAAGGAAACACTCCCATTTACCATTGCAACAAAAAGAATAAAATATCTAGGAATAAACCTACCTAAGGAGACAAAAGACCTGTATGCAGAAAATTATAAGACACTGATGAAAGAAATTAAAGATGATACAAATAGATGGAGAGATGTACCATGTTCTTGGATTGGAAGAATCAACATTGTGAAAATGACTCTACTACCCAAAGCAATCTACAGATTCAATGCAATCCCTATCAAACTACCACTGGCATTTTTCACAGAACTAGAACAAAAAATTTCACAATTTGTATGGAAACACAAAAGACCCCGAATAGCCAAAGCAATCTTGAGAACGAAAAATGGAGCTGGAGGAATCAGGCTCCCTGACTTCAGACTATACTACAAGGCTACAGTAATCAAGACAGTATGGTACTGGCACAATAACAGAAAGATAGATCAATGGAACAGGATAGAAAGCCCAGAGATAAACCCATGGACATATGGTCACCTTATCTTTGATAAAGGAGGCAGGAATGTACAGTGGAGAAAGGACAGTCTCTTCAATAAGTGGTGCTGGGAAAACTGGACAGGGACATGTAAAAGTATGAGATTAGATCACTCCCTAACACCATACCCAAAAATAAGCTCAAAATGGATTAAAGACCTAAATGTAAGGCCAGACACTATCAAACTCCTAGAGGAAAACATAGGCAGAACACTCTATGACATAAATCACAGCAAGATCCTTTTGGACCCACCTCCTAGAGAAATGGAAATAAAGACAAAAATAAACACATGGGACCTAATGAAACTTAAAAGCTTTTGCACAGCAAAGGAAACCATAAACAAGACCAAAAGACAACCCTCAGAATGGGAGAAAATATTTGCAAATGAAGCAACTGACAAAGGATTAATCTCCAAAATTTATAAGCAGCTCATGCAGCTCAATAACAAAAAAACAAACAACCCAATCCAAAAATGGGCAGAAGACCTAAATAGACATTTCTCCACAGTAGATATACAGACTGCCAACAAACACATGAAAGGATGCTCAACATCTTTACTCATTAGAGAAATGCAAATCAAAACTACAATGAGATATCATCTCACACCAGTCAGAATGGCCATCATCAAAAAATCTAGAAACAATAAATGCTGGAGAGGGTGTGGAAAAAAGGGAACACTCTTGCACTGCTGGTGGGAATGTGAATTGGTACAGCCACTATGGAGAACGGTATGGAGGTTCCTTAAAAAACTACAAATAGAACTACCATATGACCCAGCAATCCCACTACTGGGCATATACCCTGAGAAAACCATAATTCAAAAAGAGACATGTACCAAAATGTTCATTGCAGCTCTATTCACAATAGCCCGGAGATGGAAACAACCTAAGTTTCCATCATCGGATGAATGGATAAAGAAGATGTGGCACATATATACAATGGAATATTACTCAGCCATAAAAAGAAATGAAATTGAGCTATTTGTAATGAGGTGGATAGACCTAGAGTCTGTCATACAGAGTGAAGTAAGTCAGAAAGAGAAAGACAAATACTGTATGCTGACACATATATATGGAATTTAAGAAAAAAATGTCATCAAGAACATAGGAGTAAGACAGGAATAAAGACACAGACCTACTAGAGCATGGACTTGAGGATATGGGGAGGGGGAAGGGTAAGCTGTGACAAAATGAAAGAGCGGCATGGACATATATACACTACCAAACGTAAGGTAGATAGCTAGTGGGAAGCAGCCGCATAGCACAGGGAGATCAGCTCGGTGCTTTGTGACTGCCTGGAGGGGTGGAATAGGGAGGGTGGGAGGGAGATGCAAAAGGGAGGGAATATGGGAACATATGTATATGTATAACTGATTAAATTTGTAAAATAAAAAAAAATAAAAATAAAAAAAATAAAAAAATAAAAATAAAATAAAATAAAATAAAGATCCACCACTCCTTGTTCTCCCCCAAAGAGAAAAACATCAGGCTTTATTTGTCATAGACTATTGGGGCAAGAAAAGAAGAGAATACAGCTCGCATTGGAGAATGATCAAAGGGAAACGGACACTGCATGTGGGAGTGGGGAGAGTTGAAGCCTGGCAGCACAGAGAGAGGGAGGGTTACTCTAAGGGGCTCCATTCGAGTGTACAGGACCTGTATTGTGCTGATGTCTTTGCCAACATTGCCTGATGGCCCAGGCTTTCCTGAGAAAGATCTCCCAATGCCTCCCTTCCCTTCTGAGTGCTTTCTGTGGATGTGCTCTAGCTCTCATGATTGAAAAAAAGGGATCTAGCAGGGCGGTGGTGAGGATGACCTCTCTTTGGTAGGAGCTGAGCTAAGGAAGACTTGCAGGTACATTCACTGAGATTTTAAAGCATTTTTATGTCTAATGGTTAAATGTAGTTGACACAATAAAACCGCATACAGTTTGAAGTCAGACTAACCTGGCCTTGAGCCCTGGCTCTGCCCCTCGTCACTCTGCACCTTTTCCTCTTAAGTTTCAGGATAGTTGTGAGAATTAAGACAATATATATGCAAATTGCTGAGGACAGTGCCTCATACACAACAAGCACTCAATAATTGTTAGCTTTTATTATTGCTTCACTTTACCTAGGATCCATAAATCAGTAAGAATTTTATTTGGGGACTTTGCCAGTCTTAACTATAACCCTGCATCAATGAGAGACCAAGAATGAAATGAGTAGATAAAAGCTGGTATACTTGCTACATCATGTTTTACATGTGGAAGTCAGAGCATAGTTTGAAAAATGGGGAAATTTGCAAGTATAGGGTATGACCATGTGATAACTGATTTATAAATAAAATGGTAAGTCATGTCGTTCTCTTTCTCAGTCTTCTGCATAAACTGTAAAAAGTTGGCTAGGCCTCAAGCATGGGCAAGAGAACTTTAAGCACACTCAGGGTTCGGCTGGCCATTCCAAGCTACTGTGTGATACTCTGTTCATACCTCGACAGTCGGCTTTTTGAACCCTGGCATTTCATCCTGTCCCTGCCTCTGGTCTTATTCATTTGAAACCTATATTTGTGTCTATTCTGACTCAAGCTTAGATCTCCTCAGAATTTTTCAATATTAATGGTGAGTCTATATTATTATTTATCATGACTTCAGGTTTTATCCAAATGCTAATTTATTCCCCTAAGTAATGACAGACTGGATGCACTGACCACAGCACTCTCCCAAATTTTCTTTCTGTTTGAAGCTCTCCATCACCCTTCCTTCCTAAAGTTCTTCCCTTAGGGCTTGAGTTCCCAAGCTTCCATGGGGCCTATACTTACCTGAGGACAAGGGTAGATTTTTTTTACTGAAGGTTAACATGCATCCAAAAATAGAAAACTGCACAAATCATAAGTGTACAGCTCCATAAATGCTCACAAAGTGAACACAGCTGGGTACCTGTGCCCCGATTAAGAAACAGCCACAATTCCCTCTGCCATTCCCCAGGAGAGAACTGCAACCTAATAGTTTAGACTGACTTGCTTCTTTTTAACTTTCTATAAATGGAATCAAACAGTACAGACTTGTCTTTCCCCCGACTGCTTTGCTCAGTGCTATGTTTGTGAAATTCATTCACATTGTCACACGTGGTATCCATATTTATTCCTGTTACCGTATGTATTTCTTTGCTTGAATGTAACACTATTTATTTATCCACTTTCCAACTGATGCATATTTAGGTTGGATCCAGTTTTTTGGCTATTACAGGTATAGTTTCTATTATATACTTGCCCAAGTCTTTAGGTGAATTTCTGTACATTTCTGTTGCGCAAGTATCTAGGAGATGGCTGGTTCATATGCTTTGCAAGTGTTCAGCTTTAAAAGATACTGCTGCGGGCTTCCCTGGTGGCGCAGTGGTTGAGAGTCTGCCTGCCGATGCAGGGGACACGGGTTCGTGCCCCGGTCCGGGTGCAGCGGCTGGGCCCGTGAGCCATGTGAGCCTGTGAGCCTGCACGTCCAGAGCCTGTGCTGTGCAACGGGAGAGGCCACAACAGTGAGAGGCCCGCATAACGGGAAAAAAAAAAAGATACTACTACACCATTTTCAAAGTGGTCACAACAATTGACACTCCCACCATCTGTGTGTGGGAGGTCCAGGTGCTCTGCATCCAACTTTTGGTATTGCAAAGCCCTTTTTTTTTTTTTTTTTTTTTTTGCGGTACGCGGGCCTCTCATTGTTGTGGCCTCTCCCGTTGCGGAGCACAAGCTCCGGACGCGCAGGCTCAGCGGCCATGGCTCACGGGCCCAGCCGCTCCGTGGCATGAGGGATCTTCGTGGACCGGGGCACGAACCTGCGTCTCCTGCATTGGTAGGCTGACTCTCAACCACTGTGCCACCAGGAAAGCCCCTGCAAAGCCCTTCTTAATCCCCTCTTAATTTGTGGTGCATAACCCACCCACCTCCCACTCCACTGAGACAATTTTCCACTTCCCATTCCACCCTCTATCCCTGCACTCCCAGTAGCCCCATCTTAGCAGCTTCACTGTACTAATTAGTATTTACATTAAAACTAAATTCACCCTTCTATTTCTGGTACTACCTTATATGCACTATCAGTAAAGAAATGACATTACACACCACATAATCTTCTTAGACTTTCCATATTTAACTTTTCCTAACTTGGAGCTGGTTGATTAAACAGTCACAGATATGTATGTACATCTGGTGCCAGTGCTGTGAATGTGCAAATTTTATAAACCTTCTATTTCAAAAGTATTTCTGTGTTCGATCCTAAAATATAAAGAACCCTTTTAAATGATTAAAAATAAAGTGGATGGGAAGGAGATAGCAGTATTAGACTTACTGCTTTACAACAAGAAGTATGACTTCAGTACCATACTACTGGAGGTATAGAGTGAAGGATTAAAGCTTAATGCAAGTGCATGATATCAAGTCCCTCTAAGATCTGCTTCTTATTAAACTTAACCAAAAGAGACTTCACTCACGTTCTTCTTCTTAAACGTAGTTCCTTTTACTAGAAAGGAGATCACGTCAATTCTTACGTATTCAATTTGTCTGAAGCATTTCTCAGTGCTAAATTCAACTTTTTCCAAAAGCAGAGGAAAGATAAGACACTTCAAAGAAAACACTTCAGGTAAGACTTTTTTTTCCAATCCCCCCCCCCTTAGTGTTCACTTATTCTTTATTTAAATGTTTGAGCACCTATTTAATACAAGCTGAAGTATGAGGACTAAAGTAAAGGATTAAAGCATGCCTGGTTTCAAATAACATATAAGACAGCAGTAGTAAATACTCAAAAAGAGAACCTTTATTTGTAACCCCTGACTTTTTTCTATTGATATATGTATCAGTAGAAAAAAAAAAAACACCTTTAGTTTTCTATCTCTTCTGGATAAAGAACTTTATTGTTCACTTGAACTACAGCAAAGTAATTGCAAGTTTTCTTCCAGAAATACTTTCTCCTTTGATTAAGAGATTTCCATCTACTAGTTTGTGTACCATTATGCATTTTCTTTAAAATCAGGTTTGATTATGCTCCCTTTTGTAAATAATCAAAAGCCAGAGTTTTGTTTCTGTGTAAATGAGTCTCTGTCTCTCTCTCTTTCTCTCTCTCTCTTTCTATCCCCTCTTTCTGACTGTGAAGGCTAGGAAAAATGGACAATGGTTTGAATTCCTTACATAACTCAGTATTCCAATTCAAAGGCAAATTATAAATCCTTCACAAGGGATCTATTTTACCATCTGGGGAGCAAGAATACATCCCTTAACTTTTTTTTTTTAATATTTATTTATTAATTTATTTATAGCTGTGTTGGGTCTTCGTTTCTGTGCGAGGGCTTTCTCCAGTTGCGGCAAGTGAGGGCCACTCTTCATCGCGGTGCGCGGGGCCTCTCACTATCGCGGCTTCTCGTTGCGGAGCACAGGCTCCAGACACGCAGGCTCAGTAACTGTGGCTCACGGACCTACTTGCTCCGCGGCATGTGGGGTCTTCCCAGACCAGGGCTCGAACCCGTGTCCCCTGCATTGGCAGGCAGATTCTCAACCACTGCGCCACCCGAAGGGAAGCCCCATCCCTTAACTTTAAGCAATGATTTTGAGAACTAAATTTGGGCTTATTTTCCCTTTGCCATTCTTATAACTTCTGTCTTTAGCAAAAGAAAAACGCATTATTCCATTGATTAACATTAAATGCCTTTCTTGCAGATATCTGTAAGTCTGTTAGACTCCTGAACTATCATCTGTGGTTTTTAATTGACTTTTTCTAGACTTCATTTAACCACATATACACAAGTCACTCTATTCACCCCATGAGTCATGCAGTTAGGTCCTATTAACACTAATGGAATTTATATGCATGAACACTGAGGGAGAATAAGCCCTTTAAACACCTTTATAATGGAACAGTTTTGTTTCTTTCCATTCCTCTTCACACTCCTCTGTTTGGACTTTGTCTTACCAGCGTGTGCTTCCAAATTAATGTAGTTCTGATTTCTTTTTCAGCTCTTATACTTTATTCTTTTTGGAACTCCAGTTTTCAAAGTAGGACTTGACTTCCCTTCTTTTATTGATCATGCCTGGAAAAAGCAGCATGACAAAATCCTTACTACCGTATTAGATTTTCTGGTTTCAGAGTGAAATTCAGATGTTGCTTTCATTCCAGTCCTGTAATTTCCAGCAAATGTATTTTACCCACAGACTATTTTTTTTTTATCCTTCTGAAGACTTAACTAGCCAGAAGTCAATTAAGATAATGAATATTTACCCAGGAGGCTAAAGATTTTTCCACCTTACAATGAAAATAAATAGGCAGGTTTTCAGATTCTCCCACTGTATAATGTTTTTATTTGTTTACACTTTAGGGAGGTTTTTTTATTTTTTTAAAGTACCTATGACATAGGACTTCAGCCATGTATTCAAATTTAGAGTAGTAAAGTACCAGGAAAATAAACAGTGTCATAGGAACTGTAAATCCGCAGGAAGTAAAACTACACCTCCAATGCACATGCTAACAATCATATTTTTGTTTAGCTCTTAGAAATGTATTATTCTTTATTGACCTTATAACAGCTTTATTGATGGACTTTACAAGCCAGCTTTGTTTTCACTTCTCATTTGTAAAGTGAGGGACTGGATAAGACTATTCTGACTACACACTTAGCAGCGTGCCAGACATACAGCAGTTCTTTGGCTCACATGAAATTGCCATTTTGGTAGATCAAAAATCGTTGAATAAGTGTTGGAAAATACCAGATGAAAACATCTGTTTAAAAAAAAGAACAAATGAATGAATGAAGTCTCTTTCAAGTCTAGAATTTAATATTTATTCTGTTTTCAAAAACTAAAAATATAGAGTAATTCATCTAAGGTAGTAAAAATATACAGCAAGCAGTAGAGTTTTCTCAATCATTTGATGGAATAAGACTCTAAAACTGACTGGTCTCTGTTGTTTTCTCATTCATTTTTTGGTGTAACACCAGAGTGCAGCAAACCTGGTGTTGATTCATTGCTACCCTGAAGGTAAACTTAAACTTTACATTATAAAGAGATGATATTCTGATATATTTGTGCATTTGGAAAATGAAATTTATATATGACAGATCTCATGGCACACGTGGAAAGAATTGAGGATACATATATAATAAACTGAATAAGTAAAAGTTCATAAAAGACATTATGCAAAAAGAAACCAAAATTATGGAATATTACTTAACTGTTCAGTGAGTAATATTCAGATATCACAATAATTTGATCTGATTTACCCCAAAATATTATCTGAGGATGTAAACATCAATACCAGCAGGAACAGCTCAAAATGTTGAAGATTAGGTCTACACTCTGGAACTAGGGGTATGAAAGGGCATGGGGGGGAATTGTTGCTTGTACTTATGAATTTTTAAACTATGGGAAAACCCATTGATGACACGCCTCCCAATAACATGAATTCCAATATAATGGAATGAATTGGTGATTTGTTCCTATGCTCTGTTCTAGACTCATCCTAATTATTTTACTACCTTCACAATACTGCCATTCCATATTATAGCCAACTGAATTATTTTAGACTCAGTTTAGAGTGTTATGTGGGATTTTATACCCTTTGCATTTTAACTATGTACATGTTAGTTTGATAAAAATAAAAATTAATTTAGAAAGACTTGAATTTCGTATTGAACCTATCCAAGTTTTACTCTTTTAAGAACTCAAATCCAAGTTGGAAGATGAGAGATTAGAGTGGAAAAGAAGGAGAACCCAGCCCCCTCCTGGGTGACTTTGAGTTGACTTCCCAATATTCCTTTCTTTCTCTGATTCCTCACTATTTCCTGACACCTTCTTCTCACAGCTGACTGGCCGGATGGGATAGGGCACTTTAGGTGGTATGGCCAGAATGAATGGACAAAGAAAAGAGGATTCAAGTTTCTTAGTTTTCCTGCAGTAAGCCTCAGTGTAACCTCATTATTTTGACATTAAATTTTGCGTGAATGCAATGAAATAATTTTCATTATATTGCAGTGATATAAAAAGTGTGAGAGAGTAATAGAGTTCATGAAAACTATGACTTTGTATTCACTGACTTTCAAGGCTGGAAAATTTTAACTCTGCAATAATGTATCTACAGAATTTTTCATTAATATATTCTCCATTATGTCTAATTCATTATGGAAACACATCTTTATTAGAATAATTAATCAGATCAAATAGTTTGGGGCACATTCTGGAACTGTGATGTCTGGAGTCCTTGTATGCAAAGGTGAGCATTATGCATGAAATATGGTACTTAGTACTTACTTAATCAGAAAAGCTTTTAGGTTCAGTCTTAGAGTTGAAGGAGAGTCATAATGAAATAATGGCTTTGAACGTTAGCCCTCTATGACTCAGGAGAGAAAGGAGTCCAGACAGTGGGGGCCAGAGCGGAAGCAAAATAATTCAAAGGGGGAAAAAATAGAATAGGTGATATTCAGAAAGAATATTCAGAAAGAAAGACCTTCAATGGACCCATGTCTAAAGAAGTCTTCCCTGTTGGCCAGAAGTGGCAGCCCCCCATCCCCCCCCCTACTGAGAATCCTCTGGGGGTGGAAACCTACAGCAGCCCCACAATAACCTTGCACTCTAGTTCCAGTTGGAGTTCCAAGGTGCTGGCCATTGGCGTCCTCCTACTTCGTAAGAGGTGCTTCCAGACCGTTGCTCTAACTTGCTCATTCACAAATCCTTTTCCTGTGAGTCCCACAGCATCTTTTTGTAAGCATTTTCTCAGAGAACAAGCAAAGTGCTTGGTGATTAGGAGTATGAACTCCTAAGCTATACATCTGGGTTTTAACCCCAACTTCTCTACTTATTGGGTGTGTGACCTGGGCAAATTCCTTAACTTCTCTGGGTCTCAAGTTCCTCATCTGAAAAATCAGAAAAATAATAGTACCTGTTTCATAGAGTTGCTGTGAGCATTAAATGATTTATCCCATGAAACAGAACAGTATAATAATATAATAAGCACAATGTAAACACCAGCTGTTGTTAAACAGGCCGAACTCGGTAGAGCTCACTCTCTCTCTCTCTGTCACTCTCACGTACACACACCGACACACACACAGACACACATACACACATACACAGTCCCTTTAAATCCAATCTAAGAACTAGTTTCTTCCTATCCTTTGGGTGAAATTGTGAACTGGTCCTATAACTTTTCCATCATTTTCTTTATGACTCCAATCACTGTCTGCCCCAAGAAGTTATTTTTGAATAGTTAAGATATCCAGTAGTGTGAAAGCATCAAAATTTCCAACTTTTATCTAACACAGAGACTTTCTTCTACCAGTTCAAAACCGTTTAGACCTGGAAGGCTTTGTGTGGTGGACAGAGTGGGAGAAAATGGTAAGTATCAGCTTTTATTCTCCCTCCTAATTTCACCTCCTTCTATCCCAGCATCCTGTCAGCACCTCTGACCTTTCCAAGCTCTGCACTAAGGGAAGAGGGTATTATGGGTAAACCCACAGTGATGGTTATGATGGCTGGTGCCATTGTGATCTGACATTGGAACACTCTGAGCTTGGCAGTTGATTAGAGCTGGAACTTTCTCTAGCAGAGTGGTTTTGAAGTTTTCTCAGAAGTCTACATTTTTAAAAGGAAGGGGCCTTTTTCTCTGCTGGTCACTAATAACCCCAACTCTAATCCCCTAAGCATTTGGCAGTACACTCCAGACTCTCTCTTTTGGGGTTCCATAACCCTCCAGGTATTCCTCTTGGCAAGATGACTTTTAAGTTGGCTCCAGGCTGAGTGGGTTCCCCTTTCCCCTGTCCCCAATCCCAATGGTTTCACTTGCTTCAAAGGAAAACTCATGAATCCTTTCCTTGCAGTCAGTGAGGTTCTTCCTTTTAGTCTTCTCAGCTGTGTGTCAGTATCAGCACACATGCATCCTAAACTCCAGGGAACATGAGTCTAGTTTCCAGGTGGGCTTCTTGAAGCCCCTCTCATGTAGATTACAGTGTGAATGTGTACAACCCAAATACACCTGCTCCCTTCGCCCACAGGAGAACTGGTTACTCAGACCACAAGGCTCTCGCCAAATATCTTTTCTCCTAGCTTATTGACCTCCATCATGTAGCATGTCCTGAAGGGACAACTCAGTATCTACCTTGGTGCATGGTTGTGAGTGGGCATGTACTGTTTTATTCTCAGCTTTGGAGCTTCAGCCAAAACTGTGATTGGAAGTTTCCTATCTTATGTGTGTCACACTTGTTTTTAACAACTGCTCACCTCCAAGCCGCTCTTCACATTCCCTGAGGTCTTTGACTGCTAGATCAGTCTTCTACATCCAGATGCCTCTTTCAGTAGAGGGATTTAAATTATGTGAATTTAATTATACACGCTTGTGGAGTAAGGAGTGGGGATGGTAAAAAGATAAATAATTTAAACAATGCCCGCAGTTCTATGGCTGTTCCTCTCAATGAATTTATAACCCCATGTAAGCTCGAGCTACAGTAAGATCTGCTATTTCTTAAGACATATTCTGTTCTTGACACTCTCTTATACTATGAGCATCTCACCTTACTGAGCATGAGTCTGTTATCTAAGATAACATGTTTTTCATACAATGGCCCCTAAATGCAAGTCAACAATTGAACGTGGTTCTTAATGAAGAAACAGTGATCTTTTCTAAAGATGGAGAGAAAACTTAAAATGAGATTGTGTAAAAAAAATAAAAAGAGAGAGAGAGAAGGGTGACTGTTTCGTCCTGATTTGCTCAGGACTTCCCTGGTTTCAGCGCTAAAAGCCCCATATCCTGAATCCCCCCCCACCAAGTCCCAGACAAACAGGAATGATTGATCATACTACCAGGAGAGTTCAAGCATGAGAAGGAACAGAGATTCTTGGAAGAGGGTGAGGCTGTGTCTGAGCACACTCCAGCCCTGCTTCCATCTGACTCTCCCCCTCAACATCGCTCTCTCCCAGGTCACCTCCTGCCTTTCTCATTGCTTTTACCTCGGGTGACAGAAAGAAATATAAGCCTCAGCTTTGGCTTGACTTAAGCCAAAGGACTAGAAAGCTAAGTTACTAATATTTTATGCAAAGTTTTTTTTAAGGGATTTCTAGAACTTTTCAATGTATGTTTCTCAGGCTCTTTTACACCACAAGGAGGAAAAGGAAACGAACCACAGATAGCAGAGTGGTTTACCCTTACCCACACAATAATTATGGGGAAAATCTAGTGTTTCCTGTTCTTGGCTTAGCCTACTGAGCCATTTTGTCTTAGTAAGTTACTTAACCCTATCTGGGCCTCAGTTTTGTGTTGTTTTCAAATAAACCTTTTTAAAAAGAGATAATCTATTTTCTAGCTAAGCCATTCAGTGATGGTGAGGGTCAAATATGGAAAATGTGATAATTCATGTGAAAAATTCCTACTCAGGCCTCTTTCCTCCAAATCTCCAGGCCACTCATGCTACCAGCACATTTCCCCTAGTCATTTGCTTACTTTTTCTATCCCAAACATTAAAACTCGCCTGTCTGAGATTTCTTAACATTTGTTTCATTGTGCATGTCAAAAGAAAATCAAACAGTGTGAAAAGAAATCAAACCCTTGACTACTGGGTGAAGGTAAATTGTCCAAAGTTAAGAAGTCAAGTTTGTATTAAATAAAGCATCTTTAAACAGAAACACACATAAAACAAAGTTCTGTATTGACTGGTTGATGAAAATGTGACCAGAGGCTCACAGGAACCTGGCCCTATATTTCCCTTAGGTTCAGTATTCAGTAACTTAGAGTTTTACTGAACACAGCTACCACAAATAACAAGAATTGACTCTGTGGTGTGTGTGTGTGTGTGTGTGTACATACAACAATAAACAATTTTTTTCCTAGGGTCAATTTTTGGCTGCCCTCGATATATATATTTTGTTCCATAAGTCTTTAAAAAGAGGATAGGGTGATCCTTTCAATGGGGAGAAAAATTTCTAGATGATCTAGATAAACACAGAGAACTAATAACACAGAGGATGAAATTGCAGAAGCCAGAGAGTATACTAAATTGACAACCAGAAATTCCTTGTTGAAAGTGGATTTTTTGTGCTGTTTTGGACTTCTGTCAAGTTACTCAACTAACATAAGCCTCCTTGGGAAGTACATTAACTATGCATTGTCTTTATCTAGCCATGTAGTAAATAGCAGGGAAGTTCCAGAATTGACAGTGTGGATTGGAGGCAGGATGAGGGAGGTGATCTCTGGAAAAGAGAAGCAGAGCAAGGCTGTGAACTCCGATTTGCTGTTATAATTACAAGTTAACTAAACTCTTAATCAGTTAGGTAGCTTATTTCTCAAAATTAAAAAATGAATGTTGCTGCTCACCAGCATTAAACTTTGAACCCCAGCTCCACTATTTTCTAACTTAGGAGGCCTGGGCAAGCCACTCAAACTTAGTTTCCTCATTGGTAAAAATCAGGAACTAACACCTACCTCAGAATATGGTTTATGTGTTCAAATGATGTAGCCTGTGTATAGCAATACCACACGGCTAAGCCTACAGTAAGTTCTCAGTAAGTGGCAGCATTATGTACATTCACTGGCTTTATCTTGTTCTTCAGGAGAAACTCTTAGCTAACAAGCGCACCAAGATAGGATTCTTTCAGCAAATATTTTAATGCTTTGATAAGAATATGAGTATTGGGTGAGTTTCATTTCAATTACAAGAATCATATTAATATTCAATCCCTGCACCTTTTTTTTTTTTTTTCAAGATGTTGGGGGTAGGAGTTTATTAACCAATTTCCTTATTTTTGCTGTGTCGGGTCTTCGTCTCTGTGCGAGGGCTTTCTCTAGTTGTGGCAAGCGGGGGTCACTCTTCATCGCGGTGCGCGGGCCTCTCACTATCGCGGCCTCTCCCGCTGAAGAGCACAAGCTCCAGACGCGCAGGCTCAGTAGTTGTGGCTCACGGGCCCAGCCGCTCCGCGGCACGTGGGATCCTCCCAGACCAGGGCTCGAACCCGTGTCCCCTGCATTAGCAGGCAGACTCTCAACCACTGAGCCACCAGGGAAGCCCCCCTGCACCTTTTAATGTCACAGAAATGTGGTGAGGAAAAAATAGCTTATTTTAAAAGTTTCTAATGACAGGCATTTGGAAACCAGCTCAGAATATCTTCTAGAGAACTTTGGCTGAGGAGAGCATAATTTTGTCACTGAGGCTAAGGGTGATATTTAGAGATTAGAAATCTAAAACGGAATGGATTGACACGTTCATGTATTTGTTTGTCCATTCGGTTATCACTTACTGAGTGTTTACCGTGGGCCAGACCCTATCCTAGGCACTGGGGATTTAGCTCTGAAGAACATGGACATGAACCCTGCCCTGTGGTCTTAGGGGTAGGGAGGAAGAGAAAAGCATAAAACAATTACACAACTGTACACAGCAAGAAATGTTGCTCACACCAGGACACATGTGATCCAGTCTCAGCCTTGTTGTAAAGAACGTAGTCCAGGAACTAACAGGCAACTCCAGGGAAGAAATACTTATATTCAGCAACACATCCACAAATTCCCTCTCCTCGTCACTTGTCTCACTCCTTGAAACCACAAAATATCTCAGCCCCCAGCCTGAGGCCACATCAGTCCTTTATTTCTTCTTTGCTCCCCATTTCTCACCTCCCTGGTGTCTTCTCCACTTCCACTTTCCCCCTACAGTATCTCAAAATGCCCCTACAAGGTGTGAGAGTGGAACAAACAAACCAGCACACTCTTTAACAGTTGAGAGTGAAAAGGCCAGGATCATCCTATGATAGAAATTTTTATTTCTGCACAGAAAGAAAGCTACGGTGTTTCATTGAAGTGTCCAATAGAAGCCCTAACCAGACTGGTAAATGGAGAAAGGTCCCTGGGAAAATAACACTGAAGTTGAGACTGGAAAGAGAAGGGTTTAGGTAAGAGAAGGAAGCAAATCAGACATTGTGAGTGAGAGAGAAAGGCGTGGTGTTGGAGGGACAAAGAGAAGGTTAGGTAACAATGCGATCAGCGATCAGCGCAGAGTGGAGACATTTGGAAGATGAGGCTGGATAGGCAGGGAGGGGCCTGGTCATGCAGGGTTTTTATCCCCAAAGCAACAGGAAGCCACTCATGAGTATTTATTTCATTTTTATGAATGTAAGTACTCTTTATATTTTTCAGATCAAATTTTATTTGTATTTTTGGTAAATACTATTCTTTTAAAGTCAAGATCTATGATCTTTTACTCTGAACCTCTCTTATTCACTGTCACAACATTCACCAAAGGTTTTTATTTGGGAATGAGAGTGATCTGTATCCACTCTTTTTAGTTTAATTCACTCTTCTTTAGGGGAAAATAATTATATAGGAAAAGTGAATATATCCACCATCTATGCAGACTTATCCTAGTCTGAACTGCTATAGACTCCGTACTGAAACAAACACCTCAATTAAGTTTGTTCTAAGGAATGTAGCTTAATTGTAGCTCAAAACGTAGCTCTCCTTGACTATATAGTGAAACCCAGAATGGACTTGTGACATAGGTTAGTTTTTAAACATTCAAATACACCAATTTTTATCATCCTCTATGCCTGTCACAAAGATTCGTTTTCTCTATGTTCACAGTGGATGCTTGTGTTCAGCGGGAAAGAAACAAGTCTCTCATACTATTCTTTGCCTAAACACCTGGTTGTTCAGTTTTAACAAGGTGACTGGTTTCCACCATAACTCAGCTATTTTTCCACTTGGCTGGATCCCCCTGGACCTTACAGTAAAAATCTATGTAGCATTAGCTTTCCTACTAACACTATGTGGGTTTTTTCACCTACATCACACCACTAATTTATGGGTGATTCTCTGAATAATGCAAATGGGGATTCCTCTCTCTGCTCTTCCTTTTAAATTTCTATTAGATATACCGAGATGCAATGTCATTCAGATCTTTTTGGTTCCGTGTTCTGTCTCAATCTGTATTTCACTGATTTCTAAGCACCGGTAGAATTCTTGCATCTACTACTGGCTGCTTTCCTAGTTCACTGTGTATTTGAAGTAACCATAAAGTGAAAGGGTTTTCCAAGTTTCCTTATTTATAGGATTAGAATAATGGATGCCATTTACCTTTCAGACCAAAGCCCTGTCAAATATAACTAGCTATGAGGAGGTCAGTCCACATTTGCTGTCACCCTTCTGAAGCCTACAGAAATGCAAGGGAGGAATGATCTCCATGTTGAACCACCGGGTTTCATATTTTATGTGCAGTAGTAAAGAGTTTACCTTGTCTCTACTGAAATGGTTCCCAGTTTTGGAGCAGATGGGCCATAAACACTAGCTAAATAATTACTGGCTTTAACCATTCTTAATTAAATGGAGAACTTAGAAATTAGCCACAATGTCTTCCTCCCCATCTGGACATAGAGGGAACAATATTATAGACTTTGAGGTTTCAAAGAAAAGTATTGTCCTTAGACCCAGGTAAAAGGGCCCTTGTCCCGAGCTTCATGCTGATGAGGCCCCCTCTCTTCCAGACCTACCCTCCCCCTACTGCAGGTGAAAGGATGTGCCCCCTCAGAGCCTGAGCTTACCCTCTGGACCACTTTCCGAATTCTAGGACCACAGAATTCCTAGCCCAAATAGTCCTCAATCTGCTTCCAGAGTTTCTAGGCCTAAGGTGACCAAGGGGCAGCTCTCGGCAAGGTGTGGATGAAGCCTAGACGTGATTTGGGGCATCCGTACCATGTGCACATGAAGCCCTTGGCTATATGGAACAGAGCCAGTGATGGGAGAAGAAGGGGACTGATTTCCTTTACATGTCCCTACTCTGGTAGGAAAGTCCAGCTTAGCAGAAAGAACATCTCTTGTTTAACAGTTTGTTAATTTGATTTATAACTGATGAGTATTTAGATATATGATGGGTGGGCCTTATTTATATTCTTGCCCCAAACCTCACAAATGTGAGGGGTGGGTCTTTAGAAGAACATACTGAATTCAGAGAAATCATTGACTAATGATAAATGGGGAAACTTAATATTCTTTTCTAAACACAAATCACTAAGACTATAATACAAAAGATGGGAGAGACAGAAGGCGGAATAAAGCACCATTTAGATCAAACAGTAGGTTCAATCTCTTTTTAAGTTGTGCCCTTTGTTCATAAAGCGTGAGGAGCCAGAGAGAACATTCTTCTCTCTGCCACAAGAATTCCATCTGTAGAACAGTGGCTCCCAGGCTGCCAGCTGCTCTTCACTCCCCTGTTGTAAGAATGCAGCTGAGGTTGAAAACTTGTCACCAAGTTGGAGCCAATATCCACCTGTCCCTCTTGTCAGTCTCCTTCTGTAAAGTCTTCCTGGGATTTAAACACTGGAGCCATAAAAATGGGATTTGCTTTGACTCTTTCTAGAACAGCTAAACACCATGCACGCGTGCATCATATGTCCCAGGATGATGGTGTCTCTTTAAAATTGTGATATTTAATAAAATAACAGCTGTGCTGGATGATGAACAGCCATTACATGTATTCTTTTTTTTTTTTTTTTTTTTTTTTTTTTTGCTGTACGCGGGCCTCTCACTGCTGTGGCCTCTCCCGTCGCGGAGCACAGGCTCCGGACACACAGGCTCCGCGGCCATGGCTCGCGGGCCCAGCCGCTCCGCGGCATGTGGGATCCTCCGGGATCGGGGCACGAACCCGCGTCCCCTGCATCGGCAGGCGGACTCTCAACCACTGCGCCACCAGGGAGGCCCCATTACATGTATTCTTAAGAATTGTTTTCTTATTCAAATCATTGGGTATGGATGTTGTTTTTTTCCATTTTTAAAATTTTTCTTTATTCATTTTTTAATTTGTTTTTATTTTTTGTTGTTTTGTATTTTTTATTACTTTTGGATATTATTTTTTAAGTAAAACCCCCCCAAAAGAAGAATGATAAAAGAAGAGAGATATTCACAGTTAAAATTTATATAAACATCCCTTCAGTAAATTGTCTACTACTCAAAAATAAAAAATAAGTATAACTATATATGTCATGAGTATATGCTTTTTTCCCTATAGTAGGAAAGAAAATGCTTCTGTATAATATGCATATTAACGTACTATTATTTTTTGTTCTTTTTAATTTTTAAAATTTAACATACTATTATTTTAAAACCTAATATATTTTGAAAATATATAAATCCGTAGGGGATTTTGCTTTGATGCTTAAATTATATTTTAAAACATGTTTATCTTTTCATCAGATCATTAATAGGAGGAAATGAATATGACATATGTTAAAAAAAAACTTTAACTCTTTGGAAGAAAAGTACTATATAAAGATATTTTACATAATCTCAAACCTTTTGTCTAAAGTCAAAGAGTGGGCTTAGCTAAACTCATGAGGCGAAATTCCTTCAGGGTCTAAAAAGTGTTATTGGTGAGTGGAGAATCACCCAGGCCCCAGCTGTGGATCCATATGCAAAGCCCCAGTGCAGCAGAACGGAACAGGGTGATCTGAGTTCCAATCGGGTCACTGTTGGGGTACAGTGAGAAAGTCATTCATACATCTTGGGATACTTTCCTTGTTCCATGATTACCCCTGTTGCAAACAAATGCTGTTGTGTGTGTGTGTGTGTGTGTGTGTGTGTGTGTGTGTTTTAAAACAGTTTTTTAAAACAGTAATCTGGGGGCTTCCCTGATGGTGCAGTGGTTAAGAATCTGCCTGCCATTGCAGGGGACACAGGTTCGAGCCCTGGTCCAGGAAGATCCCACATGCTGCAGAGCAACTAAGCCCGTGCACCACAACTACTGAGCCTGCGCTCTAGAGTCCACATGCCACAACTACTGAAGCCCGCACACCTAGAGTCCCTGCTCTGCAAAAAGAGAAGCCACTGAAATGAGAAGCCCGTGCACTGCATAAGAGTTGCCCCCGCTCGCTGCAACTAGAGAAAGCCTGCATGCAGCAAGGAAGACCCAATGCAGCCAAAAATAAATACATATAATTAATTAGTTAACGAATTAAAAATAAAACAGTAATCTGTTCAACTCTTTCAATGCAGAACTCAAGAAGAGAAGAGAAAGAAAGTTGACTTCTACACCTCTCAGTACCATGTGGCTCTTATTTAGGAACCAGAGTTAGGTCATCAAGTTAGGTATCGGGTATGCTAACTTTATTCATTTTGATCATACGTGTATGGATTTCTGAAAGGACATCTTTTTCACATCTCTTAACAGTGCTGAAGCCACATATAAGAATAGTATATCACACCATTAGAATAATTATGATACAGGAGAACAGTAAGAGCCAGCAGACAGACTAGAGCAAGATGTATCACATCTATGAACACAGAATTAATACAGCAGAGCCGTGGAGAGCAGATACTTACAGCACACTCATCATCTCCTTTAAAGTAAAATCTTTAAAGAGGGTGTCCAATTGAGAGGTTTTGATTGAGCTCAAGAGAATGACTGAATAATGATATTGATCCAATTCGGATATATGTTGACCTTTGGAAATCTTTCCAATTCTAATTTTTAAAAAAGAAAACATATATTTCTCTATTTGAGAGGTAAAAGTGGGTATGCCAGGGGAACTCCCTGACAGTCCAGTGATTAAGACTCTGAGTGAGCTTCCAATGCCGGGAGCCTGGGTTCCATCCCTGGTCGGAGAACTAGGATCCTGCAAGCTGTGCAGTGCCGGGGTGGGGGGGGTGGGGCGGGGAACAAAGTGGGGTATGCCTTCGAGAAAACATACTGTGGACTTACAGAACCTCTGAACGTATACCTTTTGTTCCCCTGACACTGACATCAGAAAGTAATAAAGGAAGGGGATTACATTCCTTGACTCCATTGGGCTTAGCTATTCCTGGAACAGAGCTTATCAATGAGAAATTGGCTGGGAAAGTCACTTTTCAGTTCTCAACATTTCAATCATGGAAAGTGACACAAATGTCACAATCACATTTTTCTAACTCCCTGATTTGCTTTTCCTCGTGCATACCACTGTTTCCTTTGGAGAGCAAGTAACAACTGGAAGCCAGCTGCTGAGGGTTAGTCGGTTCAGTCCATTCACTTATTTCACACTCCTCTTCACCTCTCACTTTACCATCGTCTTCACCTTTAATGCCATGAACTTCCAACATATACCAGGGAGCCAGGAAGAGCTTTGTAGTAAAGCTAAGGTTTAACAAAATGTAAACCCATTCCATCCCTTCCTGTATCAGAACATGTAACTCTACCTGGCAAAGAATGACATCGCCTTTTAAATGATACACTGTACCACAGAGGAACCAGTTTGCAGGGCAGAAATAGAGACACAGATGTAGAGAACAAACGTATGGACACCAAGGGGGGACAGAGGCGGGGTAGGGGTGGTGATGAAATGGGAGATTGGGATTGACATATATACACTAATATGTATAAAATGGATAACTAATAAGAACCTGCTGTATAAAAAAATAAATAAAATTCAAAAATTCAAAACAAAAAAATGATACACGGTACCCAGCCTCAATGTGAGCTCTCAGTACTAAGTGTATGTGTTAAATAGTAATAACTTAAACATTTGCTCACCATAACATCTGTGTATGTTCAAATAATACTGGCTACTAAAATTTCACCACACATGTACTCTTCTACCACCGCTCCTACACAGAAAGCTCATTCAAATTTAAGTCGTGGCAGCACTGGAACGTGTGTATTTAAAGGATTATTTTCAGTTTCTGTGGAGAGCCAGTTTACACACTTGCAATAATTTCAGTAAATAGACTGTACCCCTCCTACCACAGTCTTCATTGTGAGTCTATTATATACAGCAAGACTATTTTATTGATACTGACCATGCCACATGCATATGTGCATTGATAGTGACATAGATGTAGATGCAGAGAGCTGCCATTCATCCCATGCTAACTATATGCCAGGCAATGTGCAAATCATTTTACTCATTCATTTAACGAGTATTTGTTGAACACTTCTGATGTGTTGGGCACTTGGGTTAGGTACGAAATAGGTGAGAGCTAGTCCTCAGGAAGCTTATAGTCTAGTAGAGACTATAACATGTAAGAAAAACATCAGCAAGGCATCTAAGAGAGGGTCTGCCTCCATGATAAAGTAGCCTTTCAGATGAGACCTGAAAGAGAGTTCAGTAGGTGAAAAGTGGGGACAGAATGGTACTGTCAGAGGAAAAGGTAAGTGAGAATGCAAAGTGAGCCTGAAGAATTTTAAAAAGCTCAATGGAAGAAGCAGAGTGGTTAGTGATAATGTTGGAAGAATTACAATGGCCAGGTCTGGAAGGCCTTTTTAAAGCAAATTAAGACACCTGGACTTTCCCCTGAAGGCAGTGAGGAGGAGTCTAGAGGCTTTAAACAGGCTAGTGGCACAGATCTGCATTTCCCAAGAATACTCTTGCCTCAGTATGGAACGAGGGTTAGAGACAGGGGGATCAGTTAGAAGCCATTGCAACTACCCAGGTTGGAGATAACCATGACCTGGACTAAGGTGCAGAATTGGAGAGGAGCAAAGGGAATGCATTCAAGAAATTGATGTGTTAGTGTCATCAAGACCTGGGGACAGATTGAACTGCGGGGGTGGAGGGGAGGGGAGATATGTAGGGGAGAGAGGTATCAAGGTCTCAGCAATTGTCCGATGGGTGCAACCGTGCTGAAGAGTCAAACCAGATCCTCCACTCAGAGCACAGCCAATATGTCCTTTAATGTCGTGCCTCAATTATCGCAGTTTTCCATTTGGAAGACAGATACTCCTAGGGTCCCTACAGTGAGGAAGACTCAAAGCACTTTCAACTCATGAGCAAGCGCTATCTTCATTTCACACATGGAAAAAAACTTATTTTATAAAAAAGGATTATTTCTACTTCTTTCCTTGGCCTCATCTGAACCTTCTGGGAAGACATATGAATAGAAATTAAGACACAACTTCCAAATGAGTATAGTTTTCTAACATTATTCTTCATCATTAAAATTGCCTTGTTTTGCTTCTCAGGTACTCTGGATTCTAACATTAGTTTGAATTATTACCAGGAATCATAGAAACATGTGGTTTTGAGAGTCCAATGAGCAGACTCTTAAAAAGTATTTAGCTAAAGCTAAATTAAAGCTAAAGTTCATGAGAAGCCAGCAGAACCTATTTCAAAATGCAGCAAAAATCTATTCCAATAACTTCCTGTCAACTTCTAAAACTTGAAAATTAGCCCTATAACAACAGTAAGGGATTGGTGTGAAGGGAAAGATTGGAAGTGACCCCACAAGGCACACTTATTAGTAGGATAAAGTGCCATTTCTTTGAGTGTAGGTAGAGGTTCCTATAGATCAGATATGGGAATGACGAAAATAAAGTGGAAGAGTGACAGCTGGCACATTGACAACTCCATTTTCTCTAAAAATATACACAGAGTCATTGTTAAGATGGCTTGATGATGTCTGTTGTCAGGTCCAGTGATGTCATTATAAGAATCAAGTTATTTGTGAGAACTCCTTAGAGTAGAGTTCAAATCTCTGCCTCACATGATAGGGAAAGATACAGGTGGAGTGGGGACATCTGGTGAATGCTTTTTCTTATTCTACAAATAATGTCCCCAAATAATGCAATGCTGGTTCTTCAATCATTTCCAGAATGAAAACAAGAAAGAATTAAAATTTAAGACGATGTCATCCAAATGGCACACATACACAGGAAAAACAAACCAAGCCAAGTAACTGAAGTCTTGTTCCAAGATGGCAATATATAAAAATAGGTTGTCTAAGAAACTGACTAAATGGCAGAGATGGGTATTATTCACAGCTGACCATGGGGAAGAATATGGAATTAGGAAGTTGAAGTATCTAGCAGAAATGTGTACAGATACACAAGGCTGTGCACTCTGACTTCCCTACAACACTGCAGAATTGCTTTACTTTTTAACAAAAGTGTTTAACTCCTTGTGTGTTATTATTTTACAAATGTGAAAATGTACTTGTTATTCTTGGAACCAACTCACAAAAGATTGTCCCTGGTGGTTTTTATGTATATGGAGAAGAGCTGGTGTCAGGTGAGCAGCGTCAAAAGAACAGAGATCACCATCCTAATCAAAGGGAATGAGAGAGGTCAGTAAATCTTCTTCCCTTAGGGAAACCACAAAACCTCTTACTCTTCCCTGAACAAATGATGTAGAGATCTTCTTTCCCACCATAAGCACTTTAAGTCGCAGCACTCTACAAGCCAAGCTTCCAAAATATTATTACCAATGATGAGTGAATTCACCAAGGGCTCAATATAATTTTAGTGCTAGCAGAAAAAGTCATGATGTCATCTATTTCAACAGGAGAAAGAGGGGAGTGAGGAGGGGGAAAGAGGCAAAGGAGGAGGGGAGAAAAGAGGAGGAAGGAAGGAAGGAAGGAAGGAAGGGAGGGAGGGAGAAAAAAGAAGAATAAGGACAAAAAAATAAAGATCCACAAAAGGGTATGTAATCTATAATAGAGTGAAAACAAACCACCTTAGTTCTTATATAACAAAAACTTACTTTTAAAGTTTCCCCAATAATAATAATAGCAAAATCTTACATATACTTACTTTGTGCCAGTCTCTGTTCTAAAGGTTACACACAAATTAACTCAGAGGTACAATTTATATGCTCACTTGACAGATGAGGTTATTGAAGCACAAGGAGATAAGTAACTTGCCCAGAATCACTAAGCAGTGGAATCAGGATTTGAACCCAGGCAATTATGCTTCTAGGTCCTTCTCACTATGTCCTTAATATTTATTATAAGTCACTGGATACAGTGCTACTGCAGGTGCTGGTCTAGAGTATTTGTTACTGGTCCACAATGAGATGAGGCACTTGCACAGAACATAAGGACTAGGTCACTAAACACCACTCAGTTCAGCTGACTTTGTTTTTTTCAGTAGGTTTCCTGGATGAAAGAAGCAGTGCACCTAACGCATGGCCTAGATCAAGCTGCTAATCTCATCTCTAACCGGTAACAAACAGTTCATGGACTAGTAACAGTCTAGGAATTACCCTTTGAGCAGCACAGTTCTAGAAGATTCCCTTCCCTGGATGCAGAAGTGGGAAGGGAACTAATATTTTTGAGCAATGAAACCACACTTAGCTTTGTCCCTATGCTGTTTGATCCTGAAAACAACCCTTTGAGGTGGGTGGTGATCAACAAGCTGAAACTGAGACTCGGGGGCTAATGAAATGTCTAGTCCCCAGTCACACAACCAGTAAGGGTTAGAACCCAGATCTGGCCAGTACCCATGCCATGCTGGACTAAGAATAAGGAACAGAGTAGGTCCAGCGCTCTGGAGATTTGTGAAGTAGGAAAATTTGGGGTTTGGTTCTCTAAGCTTCCCATTCTTGCTTCAACACCATCCTTCCAACCCTTTCCTACTCATTCACCCTCCAGGGAGGCCCTCTTTTGACACATCTAGTCAGAACTGTCTCCTTGAGTACCTTTCAAATTAAGCTAGATGATTTGTTTAATCATGTTCCTTCCAGCCTGAGCAACGACGAGTTTTCCTGTGAGTCCAATTAACATGTGCCCGTTTCCAAATAAGGGCAAAGGACAATGGAATGTGAGTTTAATCCCACTGCATTCCTATTGGGAACACAATTTTACCTTTAGGGAACAACAGTGCTCCCTCCCTCATCTCCAGGGTGCCTGTGGAATGGAGGTGGGTGTGAACGGGAATTCATTGCTTCTCTTTCTCCCACACTGGTGAAGCAGTCTCACACTGTCCTTCCCTGGGACTGCCCTGGGTGTCTAAGGAAGCCACCAGGTAAAGGACAGGTGAACCACAAAATCTGCAAGTTAGAAAGACAACTTTCTACCTGAAGAACTTTACCCCTGAGAGATGGTCATCCAAGTCTGCATAAACTTTTGTGATAAGGAAGTAGTCACTTTGAATAGCAGAGCATATTGATTCAGTGCAGCTCTATGGTTACAAAGTTCTTTCTTAATATTAGTCTAAAATCTGCTTCTCTGTGTTGTCTCTATGACAAGCTCTAGGTTTCCCCTTCTACAGCAATATGAACATGTCATCCTTCCACCTCACCACTTCACACACTAGGAAAACGTCATGCGCTTATAAATGTTCTCTTACCTGAGGAAAATACCAGTTCCTTCAGCCTTCTGTCACACGACATGGTTTCTGGAATCCAGTCACTCTGCTTTAGATACACTCTGGCTCTAGTGAATGGTTAAAAATATGGGTTCTGGAGTCAATTGCTTGAGTTTGAATCTTAGTTCTACCAGCTCTTAGCTGTGTAAATGGGGGAAATGGCCTTAACCTTTTTTTTTGACCAGGGATTGAACCCGTGCCCCCTGCAATGGAAGCACGGAGTCTTAACCACTGAACCACCAGGGAAGCCCCAACTTGAACTTTCTATGTCCCTTTTTCTTCATTGAAAAAACAGAGACATACTTTATAAAGTTGCTGTGAATATGTGGTATAACCATGTATATAAAGCACATAGTAAGTGCTCCAAAATTTTAACTCTTATCATTACTCCAGAGCACAATGAGACTACACATTCCTTTGCTCAGAAACTGTGATTCTACTAGAGTAGCCAAAAACTGCATTTGCTTTCTTAACAGCCATTATTGGGAGGGTTAGGAAGGGTGCTATATTAAACAGCTTCATCAGGGTAGACCTCTTTGAGAAGGTGGTATTTGAGCAAAGGCTCAAAGTGAGGGAGTTAACTATGCATAGGTATATCAGGAAAACAGTGTTCCAATAGTGCAGGGTACAGATGCATGTGGCATGTTCCCAAAACAAAATGTGGCTCATGAGCACAGTGGCTTGGAGCCCAGTGAGTGAGGGAGAGAGCAGTTACAGAGGAAGTCCCTGGAGGTAACCAGCAGATCAGTTAGAGCCGGGTGTGGGGTGGGGGGAAGGGGGCTTGACTTTGAGGGAAATCTAGAGTCTCTGCAGGATTTTGAACACAATCAATAATCTGACTTATATTTTAAATAGATCATTCTGGATGCTGATTTGAGAAAAGACTACCCCCTCCTCAGGCTGAAGAGAAAGTGAGTTAGGAGATTATTGCCAATATGGTGAGGGAAAGAGGATGGTGACTCAGACCACGTTGGCAGCAGTGAAGATGAGATGGGGTCAGAATCTGGGTATGTTTTAAGGGTAGGGTCAAGAGGGTTTTCTGGTGGATGAGATATGAGGTGTGATAGAAGGAGAGTCAATTACTGCCAAGTTTTCAGCTTGAACAATCAAAAAGGTAGAGTTGTATCCAGGAGTTGAAGAAGCTGCTAGTAGAGCGAGCTTAGAGAGAAAAAGCAGGAGTTGGACTTGGAGTGTGATGATTTTCAGCTGTTAACTACACCTAAGGATGGAGGCGTAGAGCAGGGAGGTGAGCGTGCATGTCTCCAGGTGGGGAGAAAGTCTGGGCTGTAGACCTAAACTGGGGTGCATCTCAGGGACTAGATGAGATCAACCCAGAGTGATTGGGGAAGGAGTGAGCCCAAGGACTAGGAGGTTGAGGGAGGAAAGTGGAAACCAGAAAAGGAGACTGAGAGGGAGCAGCCAGTGCAATAGAAGAAGATAAAGAAATATGCTGTCCTGAAAGCCAAAGGGACAGAATGCGTCAAGGGAAAGAGAGCAATCGAATGTACCAAGTGCTGCCCACAGGCCAAGTACAGCAAGGACTGAGAATTGGATTTACCCACCTAGACACCAGTGCTGACCCAGGCAAGAGATGCTGAGGGGATGTGGGCCAGGCACAAGTCCCATTTCCTGTGCTTCCAGCCATGATATTAGAGACTGGATTTACCCTCCCTCCTTAAACACTTAAAAACCTGGACAAAATACATGAAATGACAGTTTCAGACATTGAAAAACAAGCAGCAAGGGACAGTGGTCCCTGACCCAGTTTATTGCCTAAAAAAAGTTCCTGGCCATGGCATGTGGAGAGAGAAACCAGATAGACCTCAGAGGTTCTCCTGAGTTGAGAAGACAGAGGTGAGAATTCTGGGAGGCCAAGGCAGTGCAAAGCACAGAGCAGAATAGCTGAGCCAAGAAGATGCACAGAGAAAAAGCTCTGGAGATCTGCAGGTGTTCCTTCTAGAGGGGCCTCAGCTGAGGACTGATCAGCACGTGTCTATGAAGAGGAAACTCTCCAAGGCCAGGGAAACAACCATGGAAAAGGAGGAAGGGGAACAGTTCCCAGATCACATGGGCTAGAAGAGTTCACAGAATAATAGCTCATCTCAAAGCTGATGGGAATTACCCAACAGAGAGAGAATAATTGGTGATAGAGATGAGGAAAGGAGAATTGCTTGGGTAATGTCTCTGTGGAGGCAAGAAGGGTGGGATCCAGTGCACAAATAGAGGCGTGCGCTGTAGATAATTCGAGTAGGTGGGTGGAGATGCTGGTGGGTGGGTAGACACGGTGGTGCGGAATCTGTGGAAGTTCTCTCCTTACTGCTTCAATTTTCCCATCTCAGTACTAGCCCTGAGCATCAGCTAAAAAGGAGGATAAGGGAGGAGATGCTGAGGATTTGAGGAGAGAGGAGAATGTGTGAAGTGGTCCTTCAGCAGAGCGAAACAGTAAAAAGTCCTAGTGCACCATGAGCATTTATATAGTTCTAGGACTGGCAGCACTGAGGGCCCATTTGGTCATGAATTTGAAATGAGGACTTCCAATGTAGTTGTATTTTTTTCCAGCCACTTTCAGATGCACAAGTCCAAGTGCAGTGTAGTAAGAATTGGATTCTCCTGGGTTGTGGATATGCTACGTGAGGTAGATAAAGAGAGAGAAGGGCAAGCAAGCTGTGTATCATCACAGTTGACTTGGATTGAATGTAGTCCTTGTAAGTGTTTTCTCCCACAAACTGCTGCTATTAAGCCAGATCCCCTCTCTGCAGTATTTGTGTGACTGATTCCTTTGAACCTAAGGCCACTCTATCCATGTATTTTTATTCCATTACCCATTGTAACAGCTCTCGTTCAACTTTGGGTCAGTGAATGTCTCTCTCTTCTTCCAGCCACCATCAGAAATACTGAACAGGACAAAGTCAAGGGCAGAGTCTATTGGTTCACCTCTAAAGACTTCTTGTTGGGTTAATATTAATCCATTTGTCAACATAATGGGTAAATATATTTAACCAGCTTTAAGTTCAGATACTCTACCACCACCAAGTTAAATGTCTCCATCATTTTGCAATGACGTCAAGTGAGTTTATTAAATGCCTTACTGAAAGCAAGATACTATATCTATGGCATTTCCCCATCTTTTCAATCTAATCCAAAAAAATTTTTTAAGTCGTGAAATTAGTTTGACATAACTTGTTAACAAACCATATTGTTGTTAGCAGTTAATGTTTTGGGGTTTTTTCCTAAGTGCTTTAAATCAAGGTATCACTCTTCTGGACAGGTCAGCTATATTTGCTTAAAGTAGGAGACAGCAGATTTATGATGGCTGATGGCCAAAATACCTCCCCCTGGACCAACCAAGCACCTCTTACCTCCATGCTGGTTCTAATTTAGTTTAAGACCTACTCAAATGGTAGGGGTCTAGGTATAACAATACTGGGGCAGACACTGCTAGTTGCTTACCCTATTCTCCCCCTCTTCCTTGTTAACTGGACTCCCCATTTTGTCCTTGGAAGCAATGTGCTAAGCTAGAAAAAGAGAAGGAAGGAAGGAAGGAAGAAAGGAAGGAAGGAAAGGAGGGAGGGTGGAAGGGAGGCGGGGAAAAAGAGAGAGAGGGACGGGGAGAGAGAAAGAGAGAGAGAGAGACACTCTATTTCCTATCCTTTTTGCGGCCAGGAGTCCATGTTACTGTTCAGGCCAATAAGATAAAAGCAGAAGTTTTGAATTCCTGATATTTACATATGGAAAACACATTTCTCTTCATCATTTCCTTCTACAGGCATGGAAATGGATGTGATGCCAGAGGCCATGAGATGGCAAATATCAGGATGAAAGCTGCATGTCAAGAATGGTGAAGAGGGGGCTTCCCTGGTGGCGCAGTGGTTGAGAGTCCGCCTGCCAGTGCAGGGGACACAGGTTCGTGCCCCGGTCTGGGAAGATCCCACATGCCGCAGAGTGGCTGGGCCCGTGAGCCATGGCCACTGAGCCTGCACGTCAGGAGCCTGTGCTCTGCAACGGGAGAGGCCACAACAGTGAGAGGCCCGTGTACCTCAAAAAAAAAAAAAAAAAAAGAATGGTGAAGAGGGGCTTCCCTGGTGGCTCAGTGGTTAAGAATCCACCTGCTAATGCAGGAGACACAGGTTTGATCGCTCTTCCGGGAAGACCCCAGATGCCACAGAGCAACTAAGCCCGTGCGCCACAACTACTGAGTCTGTGCTCTAGAGCCCGCGAGCCACAACCACTGAGCCTGCGTGCCACAACTACTGAAGCCCACACGCCCTGAAGCCCATGCTCCTCAACGAGAGAGGCCACCACACTGAGAAGCCCACGCACTGCAACAAAGAGTAGCCCTCACTCACCGCAACTAGAGGAAGCCCGCGCGCAACAATGAAGACCCAACAACGAAGACCCAACGCAGCCAAAAATAAATAAATAAATTTATTTAAAGAAAAAAAAGAATGGTGAAGAGGAAACCTGGAGAAGCCCAACATGTCATAATGTGGAGCCGCCGCTCCAGCCCTGAGCACCTGCCTCCAGACTTCTTATTACCTGAAGACTGCAAACCCCCTCTGGGCTAAGTCACTAATGCAGAGCTCCAGTTCCGTGCAACAGAACTTATACCTATATATGTGGATAGAACCTGGAAAGCTGTCAGGCACTGCAGCAGCCCTACAAACGGACTACTGTCTCCATCTCACCCCCTCTCCAGTTGTTACATGGTCTGTTTCTTATGTATTTTTTTTCCTGAACATTTATTTATTCTCTTTTCTCTAACTACTTGCTTCCTAATCTGATCACTATTACCTATTCTCTAAGCAAAACGTTCTACTCTTTTTGCTATCTCATAACTTCAGTTTACCCACAATCCACCATGGCCTTTCCAGCATACCTTTACATTGTAAGTTTTAACTTTCAGTTCCCATGCTAATTTTCTCATCCTTCATTATTCCAAGTTCTGGAGCAAAGGAGTATGATTGTCTTGTTTTGTTTAGGTCACAGGCCAACCCACTGATTGGCCACCTATGGATCTGGTGTCCAGCTCTAATCCAGCCAGCTATGGTTTGGAGGATGGGTGGGTTTAGGAATATTGCAGGAAACTGGTCCTCCAAGGTGCTTCTCAGCAGGGACTATGGGAAGTCAGGGCTGGCAAGAAGGGGGTGGCAGGGGACTTCTCTGATGGTCCAGTAGCTAAGACTCCAAGCTCCCAATGCAGGGGGTCCAGGTTTGATTCCTGGTCAGAGAACTAGATCCCACATGAGGCAACTAAAGATCCCACATGCCACAACTAAGACCCAATGCAGCCAAATAAATAAATAAAATATTTTTTTAAAAAGTGGGAGGCATGGCAATCATCAGAGTGAACCTTAGTCTGGTACAGAAATCTTAGCCACTCCTGTAGACCAAATACAATTAAATTCTCATTTTTAATTATTCACATTTCAGAAAATATAACCTAAAAAACTGTGGCTAGGAAATTCCAGGACTCAACTCCTAATCCCAGTTTTTCTATGAATGCACTATGTGAAAGTTTGAAGATCTATTTGTGCCTTACTTTCTTCATCTGTAAAAATAGGGATCTCATAGCTATTACCTCTTGAGGTTGCAGAGATGAACCATAAAATTGATTTGCAAAGTGTTTTATTGCCATAAAGTGCTATGTTGAAAATGCCCTGTATTTAAATTGCCTGATTTTTTGCAGTGGATAATAAAGAGAGCTATTTAAAGAATATATTTTAAATAAATCCATGTTTAATTTCAGTTTTCTTTCTGTTATTACTTTTGTGAAAGTCATTAAAATCAAGGAAGAATTGTTTGAGATGCTAATTAAAGGCTTCAATCACACTAAATTTTTCCCTACCTAAAAGATAAAATTCCAGCTCTATGTCTTTAGTTTCCTCTCAGAATTCATTCACCAAATATGTAAGTACAGCTATGTCCTGGTTTTTATGCTTAAATGTGTAGAATCAAAATGTCTGTAGACAGACATAGACAACAAACTTATGGTTACCAGAGGGGAAAGGCGGGGAGGGATAAATTAGGATTTGGGGACTAACATGTACACTTTACTATATATAAAACAGATAACCAGTAAGGACCTACTGTATAACACAGGGAGCTATACTCAATATTTTGAAATAATCTGTAAGGGAAAAAAATCTGAAAAAGAATAGATGATAGATAGATAGATAGATAGATAGATAGATAGATAACTGAATCACTTTGCTGTATACCTGAAACTAACACAACATTGTAAATCAACCATATTTCAATTAAAAAAAATTTTTGATGGGTAGAGACAGTACTTTTGAGAGTTGGCTAGGATCATCTCTTCCTGACTCCAGATCTCTCCCCAGCTCCATTTTCAGTGATGTCATGGTGGTACCTTGAAATTGGCCATGGTGGGAGTGTTTACACGACAGAAATAAGCAAGTCCTATAAATGAGGTCTTTCCTTTTCTTTTTCCAGAGAGCCAGTTGTTAAACATTTCCTAGCACACCACTGGAATTGATGTACTTAGAACTGAAACACACCCACAGGTACAAACGCACATCATGGTTATCAACAACAACAGCAAAATAGGCCTAGTAAGCATCAAACAGAGAGATTACTTTTTCAAAGGTTACGGTGTTTCTTCTTTTAAAAACTTTTCCATGGGAGTCTGTAGGAACACTCTGAACATTTGCTGCAAGTGAATCCTGACATTTTCTTAGTCTACAGCAGTAATTTCCAAACACTAAAATGCCATCAGAATCAACCAGAGGGCTTATCGAAACAAACGGGTGAGCGCCAACCCCTGAGCTTCTGATTCAGTAGCTTTGGGATGGGCCCTATAATTTACATTTTTAACAAGTTCCCAGGTGATGTTGATGCTATTGGCTTAAAAAATATGGAGTAGTACAAAACAAAACAAAAGAATAAATACGAAGATTAGAATGGCACTAATAAATGTGGGTTAGACCAGTGCAAATTTAGTAAAACGTACATAATGAGTCTAATATGTTTGGAAACTATATAGAAGGCCAGTTTAGGATGCTGGCTACCCAAGAAATATCCTTGTTCCTTGTTTCTAGGTCTTCTCACAGTAATTAAGGTTGTTAGCGTTTGCTCTTGATAGATCTAAAATATTGTGAATTTGGCGTCAGGGTTTTCTCTTCACCAGAAAATCACTTTGCTTCATTGGGCCTCAGTTTCCTTACCAGTTAAAAGTGAGAATTTAATTCCATGTTCAAATCTCTGTGTTAATCAACTTTAAAATGAAAAAGAATTCATCACAAGTTTCCTTACTTAATGAAGGATTGTTGTAAAATCATAATCATAATAATACACCAGGAAATAAGAAACCAGGATCTTAGACCCCAAAGAGATAGACAAACAAGGTCTACAGCAGAGCCAGCTTTCAGAAACAGTGGAGTTTGGGAACTGGGTGGTCCTTCAGAAACCAATGAAGTTTTTCCAACCCAGTTACCTTGCCACCATCTCATCAGTATGCTTGTGGGGTGCCCATTCTAGAGTCCCAATGTTACCATGTCTTTGCCACTCTCTGTCTCTGCTTCTGTGTCTCTTACTTTCCCCTCCCACTGCTACATGGGCATAACTCTCTCCCTTCTGTGGCTTCTGCATTTCTGTGTGCCATACTCATTGTGTACCTCCTTTGGCCACACTTTCTTGCTTGCCATCTCTATAAGCATTGCATTCAAAGCTTAATAAAGGATGAATCTAGATCTACTTTGTTCATAGCTTTACACAATGCCTAGCATAGTAGTTGGCATATTGTAGATTCTCAATAAATATTTTTTGAATGAATGAGTGCCTCATTTAGGCTAACTCATAGACCGGCCCACTGCAGATCTATCCATATTTGTAGCCGAGAAGGTTTCATGGTATAAAACTTGACCAGTTAACATGTAAAAAATTTGAAAATCTGCTTTGCTCATCAGGAGTCTGTGGACTAGCCCTCAAAACATGAATATTCATCTATGGACGTTCACCTGTGGAAGTTCCTTAAATTGTTTGGATCCAGCAAAGGAAAGAAAAATTGGATTGGTTAAGGAGGGCTGGGGGATGGCCAGGGGTTAATATAATTACTCTTACCAACTGTCTAGACTCACCTAAATGCTTCTGCCAATTAATCACTCTGTAGAACTCTGTGGGTCAAGTCTCAGAATTATCCCACTGGGGGAGTAAAGGAACTAGGGTATTTATGTACTTACTCCCATCAGTTATTGGCGGGACTGGGGGCTGGGAAAGGGGCCATTAATTCTCTGGAATATCCAGCCTGCCCACACTGCCACAGAAAACATTCAGGCCGTCAGAGTTTAGCCACAGTAGTTACTGTAATAGTAAGGTGGAGGTGAAATTGGCTAGCCACTGACAGTGGTCGTTACAGACTCTTCCACCTTACGGTCATGACTGAGAATTTCACTGCCCTCAGAATACTAGAATTCCATCAGTAAGCATAACTCTTTTTTGTTCCTTAATCCTCTGACCCTCAACACTTATATCCAGCAACAGTTCCATAATTCACAATGCTCCAGAAATTGTAGTAGAAGTACAGCTACCAACCATCCATACCCCACTACTAAATCCAAAAACAGGAAATAAAAGTCATTATAGCAATTGCCATATGCTAATGCAATTTTCTGCTGACTCGCTCTCCACCCAGACTCGCTCCCAGCCCCCCACCCCGCCATCCATATACACCTACATTATGAGTTCATTGAGAAAAAGGCCTCTTTGTTACTCATTCTTGAATCCCCTGAAAGCATATTAGGCAGGTAGTTGGCACTCACATGTTTCTTCAGTGAACTAACTAAACTGACAGTCTTAGTTTAGATCCATGGAATCACAAAGTCTAGCCTCAGAATCCTATGCATAGGATTCTGGCCATTTAGTTCCAAATCAGCATGTTCACTACATGATGGGAACTGACTTCTTTGTCAAATTCAGGCATCATTTCTGATACTTGGGAACATTGCTACTCCTCCATTAAAGCTCTGTTGTATACTTTATGAATTAGGAACTTTGAAACTATAGTACTACCTTTACCACTTTTAGAGGAGAGGAAAAATACTAAAAAGACTTTTATTTCCTGAACACCCACTAGTAACACTACTAGTGCCCTTGGTAGAAGAGTAACACCTTTGTTACTAAAGGCACCAAGTACACTGTAGGGAAGAGAGATGATTTTTGTTTTGTCTGTTATGTTTACAGGTCTCTATTTGTTTGTGTTTCCTCGGGTTCTCTCACTAAATCTTAAAGTCCCCAAGAGTTTATGACTTAATGTGTGCATTCTGCTTCTTTTGTAATTCTTCACAGTAGCTGGTAGAGTGCTTGGCACATAAAGAATCGTCAACAAACCATGGCTGATGGATAGAATCGCCCTGTACGTAGGTGGAACAACCCTAAGCAAGCACTAATAGCTAGAATATCTTGAGTCCTGACAGTAGTCAGTGTCGAAAACCTGGAAAATAGGCTGCTCTGGCCACTTCGGTTCTCACGAATGACTAAACATTTCATTTCTGCACCCACTGAGTTTGGTTTTTTCTAGTCATCTCTGAAAGCAAGTGCTAAACATGTAATGACCTTAATCTTTCATTTTTATGACCCACTGGTATATAATCAACAGTAACCATAAGGTAGACCCAATGCTTAGTAATAAGTGACACAAGAGCATTCATTCTGAAGGTAGCCACTAAGCTGTGGAAAATATAATTAAATTCTGTAAGCATAAGGGAAGTTTCAATAGAGACTTTTGCACTCAAACTCCTGAAATACCAATCCCTTTGCTTTTCAGGCCTTCTTTTGGTGCCTCTGAGTAAAATCAAAAGCAAATGTGTGGAGTAAAATAAAAATTAGGAACTCTAATTCCGTAAGAAAACTCCTGCTCTGTGATTTGATAGGGTCAGGAGCTAGGAGGAAGGATTCAATTTTCAGCAGCTCTCTCCTGTCCCTGCAGCCTGACATGTGTTCCAGCCCAGCCTTGATGGCAGCCGTCGCTGTTTACTATGTGACAGACAGCTGTGCCCTACCAGCTCTAGGCCATCATTGTCATTCCTCCGCCTCGAGCACCAGCCGTGTGTGACATGAGGCACTTCCTGAAACTGCCGCCCAACATGAGCAGTGGTCTTTGGCAGGAAAGTGCAATGTCGGACCAGGGCTGATCATCAAAGGGTCTCCCAAGACAGATAAAAAAGCAGGCAGAAAAGGAAATTCCCTACTATATAAGACTACCAAGAAATAAAGCTTACAATAGGCCATCAAAAATCTACTAGTACTTTTTATCATATTTGGTTCTGTTTTCAGCTGTTACAGCTTTCCCTTCACCTGCTGGGCTCTTTTTGAAATAGAGATGCCAGGAAAGGGAAGCTCAGTGCAGCTCATGATTGAGAGCTGCCTGCACAGGCACGCAAATCACACCTGGGGACTGAGGCTCTGTTGTGTCTAGCATGTGCCTGCCATCTGTAAAATGTCCAGTCCCCATGATCATGTTTGGCCTTCTCACCACCACATTTTTATATATGTAATATTTTAAATGTTGTTTACAAAAATAATTGGAGGTGGTCTGAAATAAAGTATATGGACATGTGTGTGTTCGTGTATTATACATTCTTTATTGGAGTATGTTACGTATGTTTATGCACCAACAGAATAAAGAATAAAAATTAATGCAATAAAAAAGAATGTCTTCTTTATATTGTACAGATACAGATTTTTTAAACACAGTATTCTAGTTTGCTTTCATTTTGTATTTTCTGTGTCTGGAAGACAATGATAAAAAATGAGGTGGAAAGGATTGTGGAAACCAATATAAAGAAATTCACAATTTTCCTTAAAGTGATTTATTTTATCACTTTGAATGATAAAGAGCTGGCTGGACATCTGTTAGACTGTAGAGGGAATGCCTGCTACAGGTGGGAACTGGACCTGTGACCTCCCGTTCCTCCCAAATTAGCCATTTTATCATCTTCATGTGCTAGGCAAATTCTTTTAAAATGTTTTTCCAAGAAAACTGTCAAGCTCAAAAGCACTGATTCATACAGATAATTGGTAATACTCTTGGTATCTTTTCTGTTCAAACAGGAAGAGAAGAGAAGGGAGGAACAATTCCATGGGACTTGGAAGGAGAGAAATCCATTCAAGAGGTGACTGAATCTGTTTCAGTCTCATATTTGCAATACCATCATTATAGGGTTGAGTTGCAGTTTCCGTTATAGGTCCCTTTTTCAGACCTTTGTAATTCATGCCTAACCTGGCATTACTGACTTTAAACAATATTTTAAAATATTCCTATGAAAGACAATGAAATTTATTTTACCAAGTTGCTTTAGAGATGAGAAAACTAATAGAAAAATGAAAAACACAGTTTCTTTAAAATTTCAAGCAACTCTATGCTTGAAATTTATATATATACATATATATATATTAAAATATATATATACTTTTTTTGGGGGGGGGTGCTGTCCCGCAGGATCTTAGTTCCCGACCAGAGATTAAGCCCCGGCCACGGCAGTGAAAGCACCAAGTCCAGACCACTGGACTGCCAGGGAATTGCTTGGTCATATTTTCAACTGAGAAAGGAATACATAAATACAGCAATGGTCACTCAAAGAGAATGCAGAACAAGCCCTACCATAAGGACCCCCAAAACATTTTTATGCTGGTAAAACCTGGTGAAAATAAAAATCTGGAGTAGCTTTAAAGAATGAGAGAAGTTTTGTTTTGTTTTTTAATGCCGCTAACCCGCCAGAAAAGTGAGACAGAGGAGGATAATACTGTGCTGTTAACCCCAAACCTGGGGCAAAGCAAGTTCAGGGGAGAACTGTATGGACTGTTTATGACAGTCTTGAATTATTTTTAGCACCAGCTGGTAGGATCAGCTTCCTCACCCTATAAGGACGCTCCTTAGTACCTACTCATAGCACAGCACTTGGGCAATTACCCAGTTGAAACTAATCACAATTGAGCACTCCCGCCATGTCAAACACTTTAGATACATTTCTGTCATCCTGGAGAGTATGTACTTACAGTACCAGAGAGTCAAATAATTGATATTATTTTCCCCATTACACAGATGAGGAATCTGAAGCTCAGAAAAATTACTGAATTTGCCCAAGCCATACTGCTAGTATTGACTGCTCAGACTTTGAAACTCCATTTGGCTGATTAGGGTTCATGCTGTTCCCACTACACCAGACTGGCTTTCAACCATTTCTCCCTGTTGAAGGGAGAGCTCTATATTCAATTTTTTTCACTAAGGAGAGGAATGGATCTGCATTCCTTTGAAGTACATTGTTCTTAAATTAGAACAATTAATGGAGACTCCATTCTCTTCTTAAAAACAAAACTAAAATATATGAGTTTAAACATCATAAACTAATGTATCAAAATAGTTGTTCATTTGGTTATAGAAACATTTCTATTGGCAGAATGAATGTTTTGAGGTGCAAAATAGCTGCTAATTTTAGAAATGCTTTTTAAGTAGTAGCCCTTAAAGTGAGAACTTTCCTGGTAAAGCTTCATTTGTTTTTTTTTAATAAAAAGATGAATTGAATACACTGGAAATTAGATTACCAGCAAATCACAAATGGGATTCAAGATGACAACTACAGTGAGTAGCATAGTTTTTATCACTTGGGGCAGAGTAAAAAAAGAGCACTGGGCAGGGAATCAGGATGATGTGGGATCTGATCTTGGCTTTCCACTGACCAACATAGTCAAATTTCTTAAGCTCAGTAAACCTGAAGTTCTTATTCTGTAAAATGCACTAAGTAATATATCTAGCTCCACTCAGCTATAAATTTCTATGATATGTTCCACATATCCACTCTCCATGTAGAAGTTTTGGTTAGGGACCACCTTTGAACAGTATTATTTTAAAAAAAAGAAAGAAGAATGGTTTGAAGAATTCATCACTGACACTTTGATTACATCCACATGTTCCAATAATACTGCACTGTCTAGCTTAAATCAATGAATATTCTCTCTCATGTTTAATCTATCCAGAGCCATATATAAGGTAGAATGGAAACCACTTCAGAGATAATGAGAAGACTCTCAAGTCTATCTGAGGAGCCACGGCTCATTGCTATCTCTCTCTCCATTTCCCACATACCCACTAGTTTAAAATATATTGGTTTTGGGGCCTCCCTGGTGGCGCAAGTGGTTGAGAGTCCGCCTGCCGATGCAGGGGATACGGGTTCGTGCCCCGGTCTGGGAGGATCCCATATGCCGCGGAGCGGCTGAGCCCGTGAGCCATGGCCGCTGAGCCTGCGCGTCCGGAGCCTGCGCGTCCGGAGCCTGTGCTCCGCAACGGGGGAGGCCACAACAGTGAGAGGCCCGCATACTGCAAAAAAAAAAAAAAAAAAAAATATATATATATTGGTTTTGGACTTCCCTGGTGGTGCAGTGGCTAAGAATCCACCTCCCAGTGCAAGGGACACGGGTTCGAGCACTGATCTGGGAAGATCCCACATGCTGCAGAGCAACTGAGCCCATGTGCCACAACTACTGAAGCCCGCACGCCTAGAGTCGGTGTTCCAAAACAAAGAGAAGCCACCACAATGAGAAGCCCACGCAGCACAACGAAGAGTAGCCACTCTCACCGCAACTAGAGAAAGCCCGCGCAGCAATGAAGACCCAAATCAGCCAAAAATAAATTAATTAATTTAAAAAATAAATAAAATAAAATATATTCGTTTTATAAGTGAAGGACATTCTTTGAAACACCTGGATTGTACTCTTCAAAAATAACAAGGTTGATGAAAATGAAATGTTGATGAAACTGTTGCAGATTAAAGGAGAGTAAAGAGACTTGACAATTAAACAGTGTATGCTCCCTGATTGGATCTTAGACTAGGGAGAAAATAGCTATAAAGGATACTATTGAATTAACTGCTAAAATTCAAATATGGACTATAGATTAGATAATAGTATAAAATCAATAATAAATTTCCTGAGTTTATGACTGCACTTAAATTATGAAAGAGAATTGTTTGTGCTTAGCAAAACACACTGAAGTATTTAAGGGTAGAGAGGCATGATATCTCTAACACACTTTCAAATGGTTCAGAGGAAAAAATATAAATATATATTTTTACACATACATACATATATAGAGTGTATGTATCTATACATATAAAAACATATATGTGGTTATATATATGTATGTATGTATATGTAAGTAGAGAATATTATAAAAACAAATGGGACATATACAAATATAAAACCATTATGAAAACTAATATAATGTTGTATGTCATTTATACCTCAACTTAAAAAAGAAAAGAAAAAATTTAAAAGAAATAGGACAAAATATAAACTATTGGTAAATCTGGGCAATAGGTATTTGACAGTTCCTCATACTATTTTGTAAGTCTGAAATTATTTTAAAACAAAGCTACCTCCTGCCAAAATTGGTTCAGAACCAACATTTTATAGAACATGCTATTAACAACATTATGGGTAAAGACCTATTGTTTTATATATCCAACCAAGGCATCATCCCAATATATATCCTATCTTGTATAAATAATATTCTCCTGTATCTTAGATCTGCTCTTTCTCTCCACTCACTTTAGCCTTGACTCTGAGCACTTTATCTCCTAGTCTACCCATGTGATAGCTACCATGTCCCTGTCCCCATGGCTACTACTGACTGGCCCATGGGTAAGCATTTGAACCCGAATGGGCCAATCTAAGAATTAAGTCTATGATTTTTGCACCGGGTCACAAAGGAAACCCAAATCAGTTACTCTCTGGTGGTTGTCTCAGTCTGGATCCCCCTAAAAAAGATTCTGAAACAAGGATTTGGGTACAAGTAGTCTATCTGGGAGATGATCCCAGGAAGCATGGTAAGAGAGTGTGAAGTGAGACAGGGAAAGGAAGAAAGCAATAATAAAAGGTGTTGAGTCCTGCTGGGAACCCTCTAAGAGGCCTATAAAACAAAACTCAGAATTGTCCTCCAAAAGAATGAGGAAATAAAAGTATTTATGCACCAATTCCCACCCCTCTTTGGCTGAAGATTACTCCTGGGCATATTAACCACCTGGCGCTTCTGGCCTGCCTTACGTGCTGTCCCAGCGCACTCCCCCAACCGCTGTCCTCAGGCAGAATGATGCAGATGCTAGAGGTAGGAAGCCTGGGACAGGTAGGGGAGCAATTCCCCAACTGTAGATGACCTCACAGATGGGCCAAGGAGACACGGCCAGGACAGCAACAGCATCTGCTACAGTGGTTAATGGAAAGTTTAGGAAGTTTTCAGTGGGCTGTGCTTCCTGCCATGTGGAGGAATCTGGTCTACAGGGAAAGAGAGAGAAGCAGACTTTCAGAGAAAGAGATGGAGTTAGTGGCAGCAGTGGAAGCCCTGATTCCAGCTGGTTTTAAGGCCCAGGCCCCACTTTTGTCTGTTCAGCCCTGTCTAAGATTCAGTGAGCAATTAAAATCACATTTATATCTCAACAAATTTGAGTTGGGTTTCTGTCACGTAGCCAGAAGAAGCCTGACTATTAACCTTATTACAATATTATCACCTACATCTCTATGATGAGATACAAATACTTTCACCCTAAAATCTCATCATATAAATATGATCAAAGTAGAGTAATAATCATGAAAACTTCAGCTCTAATCTCTGTATTTCCCTCCACAGTATGACATCGCTTTACTTATTTTTAAATTGAGGCCATTTTTAAAATTTCCTCAAATATTTTCTTTATCCACTATGGCATGTATCACTGTACAACCAAAACTCATCGGACTTAGTAAAACATTCTCCATCTATCTTGAGGATGATTTTGTGAAAAAAGTATTCAGTGATTTCTATTTCTAGAAAGGACTTTACATTTTTTTAAAGAAATGTGTTTGCTCAGTATAAATTTTACAGCAATTGAAAAAATGTCTGGTGGTAAAAAAATAAAAAATAAAAGGAAGTGAAATACAGTATAGCTTAGAAAAACAATTCAAATAATTTAATTTGGAGGACAGGAAATAAAACATATTTATTCTTGATCCTGAGAATATAGCAGTATTTTGATCACAAAACAAGGTGAATAATTTTAATGTGCAGCTAAGTTGAAAAAAATGAAAAAGAAAAAATATTAATATATATGCAATACACCCCCGCATACACTTTATAGAAAACTCATTCAAAAAAATTCCCCAGAACATATTTCTCTCATGAGATTTTGGAATTTATACTGCAAAAGTATATAGGGAATATATGTAAGTAAGTTAAGACATCATCAAACCAATGATACAGGAATGAAGATCATGGGATGACTCCATCACCACTTTTTCCCTACTCCACACTGCCTGTTTAACTATGAAAAATCTGGTGTTCAGGCTCATTTTTGCTTTCTAGAGTAATATTTCAAATCATTATATAGGATATTTTAGTGTAATATACACTTTAAAATTTTTTAAATAAAAAATTTTATTTTACCTTTAAAAAAAACACTTAGAAAGTGCATGGTATAGAGAGTTTCAATAGAAAAGGGCTATTATCTTTGTTTTTCTCTTTCTTTTTTAAATTTTCTGATTGAGAACCAGGATCATTTGTATGTTCTGTGATCCCAAATAGTTGTTTAATAAATATAGGAACAGTTCTCTGGGGTCAAATGGAAACAAGCAATTGACTTTCTTCTAGGGTTGTTCAGGGGGCCCTGGGTGGGGATAAGCCCTGTGAGGAAGGAAGTGCCTGGAATGAGATATCCAAGCAAGGATCAGCAGCATGAGTGGTGAGCTCTCTGTGGGGTGGCACTAAAAAGCTGGCAGCCAACCAGTTAGCTGTTTATGTAAATGAAAGAGAGCTACTACAGATCCTGGTCCTTGTTCCAGCAGAGGGTCACTGTAAACTCTCTACAGGCCATAAATCGAGACTAAGAGGTGGTCAATTCAAGCTCAAGGAGAATAAATATTATCCATCAGACTATGGCATTCGAACCTCCCATCAACTACTCTGACGGCAGGGGAACTGAGGGATGCTGATATAATATGACACAAAGTCGAAAGAGCACCATAAAGTAATCTAATCAGTGAATAAGGGGCTATAAATTCCAAATACCTTGGAGTAAGCTTAACAAGAAATATGCAGTGCTGACATAAAGAAAAATACAAAATTTTACTGGGGAATATAAAAGTAGTGGTAAATGAATGGAGTAAAATAACTTGTTCTCAGACAAGATGAATTAATGTTGTTAAATTTCAAATCTCCTAAATTTCATTTATAAATTTAATGTAATTAGATTTAAATTTCCAATTCCAGAATTAGGAAGCAAAAGAGTAAAGAATGGGTCTTCCCTGGTGGCGCAGTGGTTGAGAGTCCGCCTGCCGATGCAGGGGACATGGGTTTGTGCCCCGGTCTGGGAGGATCCCACATGCCGCGGAGCGGCTGGGCCCGTGAGCCATGGCCGCTGAGCCTGCGCGTCTGGAGCCTGTGCTCGGCAACGGGAGAGGCCACAACAGTGAGAGGCCCGCGTACCGAAAAATAAATAAATAAATAAATAAAAGAGTAAAGAATGGATTTACAACTCTTAGGCAAAAATAACTAGACAATGTATGTCTGGCCTGATACTAGACAGACAGGTTAATGAAACAGATTCTAAATTCTGTGATACATCTGAGAATTTAGAATTAGTGAAGCACTTTTGTAATCAATACAGAAAGAGTAGATTTTTAATGAATGACAGCTTAAAAAATTTGTTAACTGTGGAAAAATACAGTTAGATTCTTTACCTAACACCATATACTAACATATATTTGTATATTTCCATATAGTCTGAATCCTATATTGTGAAAATGAAATCAATGTATTATTTATTTAATTAAAAAAGCAAAAAAGATTTAAAAAAAAGAACTTAAGTGACCAATATAACTTTGAAAAAGTGTTCAAACTCATTACAATTTAGAACATGAAAATTAAAATAATGAGATATGAGTGTAGCCCATAAAATTGGAATTTAGAAAATGATTGCACAAGTGCCAATGAGAGTTCAAGTAAAGGGGTACATCCATTAACTACAGGTGAGAATGTAAATTGGTATAATCTTTCAAGGAGCAATCTGGCAATATTCTTCCAAAGTGTTAAAAAAAAAAATGTTCAGACCTTTTTCACCCAGCTTCCACCTCCAGAAACATGGTAGGAAATAATGAGGACTTCAATATCTAGAATATCATGAACTATGTAACCTGAAAATATGAAATAAGTTTCTGCTACAAAGCACCCAGAAACGTTGGATTAAAAATAAACTTATTTTTTAAATACTGGGGGGAAAACAAAATGAATTTGTTTATGAGTGAAAACCTTGACAGCCCCAGAGGGGCTTATTAGTATCAACAATCGAGAGAGATTTTTTTTCAAATGTAGGAAATACATTCAAATAATCTAAAATTCAAGTCATAAAAGAGAGGTAGGGAAAAGACTTATTCCCAAACCTTTCTTCAAACCACTCCCCAGAGGCAAATATGTACTTGTACAGGCTTATGTGTATTGTGCAAACATGCATTTGTAGACTTATTTTAAATCCATATGGCAGCACACCATATACACTGTTCTGCACCTTGTTCTTTTCACTTCAGATAAGATTTTCTCATTCCAACATATAAAAAGCTTTCTCAGGGCTTTTCTGGTGGCGCAGTGGTTGAGAGTCCGCCTGCCGATGCAGGGGTCATGGGTTCATGCCCTGGTCTGGGAAGATCCCACATGCCCGGAGTGGCTAGGCCCCTGAGCCATGGCCGCTGAGCCTGCGCGTCCGGAACCTGTGCTCCGCAACGGGAGAGACCGCAACAGTGAGAGGCCAGCGTACCGCAAAAAAAAAAAAAAAAAAAAAAAAGCTTTCTCATTCTTTTTTTACCAATACACAGTACTACATTCACCAGTTAAACTATAATTATTTAACCAATCTCCTATGCACAGGCATTTACATTATTGCCAGTCTTTTTTTTTTACATTGATAACAAAATGTTACTTTATTTATACATATTGTTTTTTAAATACAAATATCATACGTTTAATTCATTTTTTTAACATCTTTATTGGAGTAAAATTGCTCCACAATGGTGTGTTAGTTTCTGCTTTATAACAAAGTGAATCAGTTATACGTATACATATGTTCCCATATCTCCTCCCTCTTGCGTCTCCCTCCCTCGTACCCTCCCTATCCCACCCCTCTAGGTGGTCACAAAGCACTGAGCTGGTCTCCCTGTGCTATGCGGCTGCTTCCCACTAGCTATCTATTTTACATTTGGCAGTGTATATATGTCCATGCCACTCTCTCACTTTGTCACAGCTTACCCTTCCCCCTCCCCATATCCTCAAGTCCATGCTCTAGTAGGTCTGTCTTTATTCCTGTCTTACCCCTAGGTTCTTCATGACCTTTTTTTTTTCTTAGATTTCATATATACGTGTTAGCATACGGTATTTGCTTTTCTCTTTCTGACCAACTTCACTCTGTATGACAGACTCTAGGTCCATCCACCTCACTACAAATAACTCAATTTCGTTTCTTTTTATGGCTGAGTAATATTCCATTGTATATGTGTGCCACATCTTCTTTATCCATTCACCTGTTGATGGACACTTAGGTTGCTTCCATGTCCTGGCTATTGTAAATAGAGCCGCTATGAACATTGTGGTACATGACTCTTTTTGAATTATGGTTTTCTCAGGATATATGCCCAGTAGTGGGATTGCTGGGTCGTATGGTAGTTCTATTTGTAGTTTTTTAAGGAACTTCCATACTGTTCTCCATAGTGGCTGTATCAATTTACATTCTCACCAACAGTGCAAGAGTGTTCCCTTTTCTCCACACCCTCTCCAGCATTTATTGATTCTAGATTTTTTTTTTTTTTTTTTGCGGTACGCGGGCCTCCCACTGTTGTGGCCTCTCCCGCTGCGGAGCACAGGCTCCGGATGTGCAGGCTCAGCGGCCATGGCTCACGGGCCCAGCCGCTCCGCGGCATGTGGGATCTTCCCAGACCAGGGCAAGAACCCATGTCCCCTGCATCGGCAGGCGGACTCTCAACCACTGTGCCACCAGGGAAGCTGGCAACATCTTTAATTAAACCTACAAAGACACTTTTTCCAAATAAAATAGCAGTCATAGATTCTGAGGATTAAAAATAAACATATCTTTTGTAGGGCCACCATTTAGCCCATTACAGATATCAACTGAGAATGTAGAGTAGGCAGTGTTATATGAGATTTGGACTTCTCATTTTATAGATGTTTTTAAAGCAGTGGAACTGAATGGTGTAACTTAGAAAGTGCAGAAAAAATCTAAGGACCAAACCTTGGGGCCCTACATAACTTAGCAGTCAGGAAAAGGATAAGAGCCCAGCAAAGAAAAAGGGAAACACATGCTCTGTGAGGACAGAAAGTTGTCTGTTTTGTTCCTTAATTGTTTGCCATTATCTTAGATCCTGGTATTTAGAAAACACTCCAGAAGAAAAGAACAAAAATAAAACTCCAAATATTCCATATGACTGCTTTTGATTAGGTGGCCATTAAAGTAAGGAAAAAACAAAAACATGCCAGTGTGGTATTGCAGAATTCCAGCAAAAAAGGTATTTTCAAGAAGAGATGCTTCCTCTTCCAGCTGTGGAGCCGCATGTGGAGGATCTCTAGTCTATGCCAGCAGCCATGCTGCCCAAGGGTCCGCTGCAGTCTGTGCAGGTCTCGGGAAGCAGGAAGGTGACCACAGCTCTGGCACAGCACAAAGAGCTAACTGTTTCAACAAGGTGAACAGTGGCCCCTGGAGATGATTGAGCCACTTGCTCTGCAATGTATGCTCCTGGAACCTGTTCTGTTCCTGTGCAGAGTGCGGCTCCCCTGCGTGGACATCCGTGCCTGTGTGAAGGGTGGCCCACATTTCTGCAACCTGCTAGCCCATCTCCAAAGCCCTGGAGGCCAGTTACCAGAAATATATGGATGGGGCTTTGGGAAGGAAATCAAAGACACCCTCATCTAGCAGGGCCAGACCCTCCCTGCTAGCAGCTGACCCCATCACCGAAAAGCCAAAAAGTACAGAGGCCCTGGTGCATGCAGCAGCCACTAGAAGTCTTACAGAGAAGCCAGCCACAAGGAACAGCGTTCACCTTTATATTAAACAATGGTTGTGGGATTTTAAGTTTTAAAAGAAAGGGGTGGGGGTCCCTTCCAGGTTAAGATGATGTGAATACAGACATCTATTTTTTCCCTCCCCAAACCCCATGTGAAAGTATAAAAAATGAGTTTTGTTCTAAACCTACATGTGTGGGGAAAGCAGTAGAGGAAACAACAGCAACAAAATTTTGAAAGGTGGAAAGCGGATGGATGTGTGATAACTGATTTAGCACCCCCAAGAAACTCACATCCCAAGCTGGCAGCAAGGAAAGTTCAAAATCAACAAAATTTGCACCACAGCCTCAAAAGGATCAGAAATTGGCAATGCTAGAAAAATCTGAAGCACAGTGTGAAGAAGAGTTCCTAAATAAGGGGGTGTAGGCAAAAGCCGTTTGAGAAACAGTAAAAATCCCAGGTCCCTTTGCTCCAACCTAGGAAAAACAGAGGAGGGATGCCAGGAGACCATATGGCCAGTGAATTACTGAATGCAGACACCTCTAGCCTTCTTCCCCAGTACAACTCCCAACATGCTGGCAGCCAGACATTTACCCTCCAGAAATGAAACTGAGGCTCCTTTCCACAGACGCTGAGCTGCCTAAAAGCAAGACCTAAGGGCACTGACCTCAGAGTTTCCCCTATAAATGGCCCACCCAGATTCCGATTCAGTGAAGCTCAGAGTTGAAAAGTCCTTCCCACAGGCTCAGGGTGTGAATCAGTCTTTTAGTCTCACGCTTTCTTGATCATGAGCAGAGAGCCAAGGGATTACAAGCCCAAAGAAGAAAGGCTCTGACGCAGAAACTGGAAACCAAAATAAGTAAAGAGAAAAAAAGGCAACTGTGGAGGAGGGAAAAACTAGATCCAACATAATTGGCTATGAATGGATAATTGTGGAAGCGGAGTAATAGTAGGTAGGGATTCACTGTATCATTGTATCACTGTAGAGATTAAAATTTTATGTAATATGGAGTTTTAAAAGGGATGGTAGGAAAGGTTAGGATTTCTCAGCAATACTGGAAACAAAAAGACAATGGAGCAACGCCTTCAAAATTTCTAATAATTGGAAAATTTTCCAAACAAATTCTATAACTAGACAAACTATAAATCAAGTGCAAAGGAAGCACCCAAGTAGATGGACTGGCCCTAATGAATCAATGGCAGTCCACTCATTCTACTAGGAAGTAAGACAAAGTATTTGGGTGCACATACAGGTTGGTTGATATATTTGGTAATGGAAATAAGAGCCAGTTCTCTTCTGATTGCTTTACTTTGAGGAGCACATAGTCTAGTGGGACATATGGATACACAAAGAGATAGTGTTTATATGTACTAAAATAAAATGGCTGAGTTCTGTTATAGAGCTATGCATAGTCTTATGGGACCCCAGCCTTTTGGCTCAGGAAAGGCTTTAAGGGGTAGGTAAGGCCTGAGATGAGTCTTAAGGAATGAATAGTGGTTACCCAGAGAAGAAGGAGGGGAAAAGCATTCAAAGCAGAAAGACTGCCATTAACAAAGGGACAAAGGAATAAAATATCTTGGTGTGTATAGAATATAGCACAGAACCAAGCACAGAAAGTGTGCAGTAAATACTTACTGGCATCAATTAAATCACTTGGTATTTTCATGGACTTGGCATATCTAGGGTTACTAGAGGCTAGAAATGAAACCAGAAAGTATACTGCAACTGTCTGTTATTCAAGTGTTAAGTTAATCATTTTGAGACAGCAGAATCAAGAAACAAGGTGCTGAAAACTGTATTCTGGAAGAGGTATTAAGGAGCTGGAAAACAGAAAACAACCAAGATGCTAAGGCTTCATCTACTGATGGACTGCAGCACTTATTTTTAGGAGTTTTCTGGTTGATTCACAGTTCAAAAATTATTTTTGAACTGATTGAATTTAGCCTTGGCTGCTATTGCATTTGTTTAATTCAGCAATCTTTATCTTTACCTATTCTTTTGCTAGTTCATTCTACAAAAATTTTTAAGTACTCACTTGTATAGACACTTTATATAAAACAGTTCCTGGGGCTTTTGTAGTCTGAAGGGAAAGGCAGATGCTAGAGAAATTATGCGTGATTAAATATACAGATGGTATTTTTATATGGCACAAGGTTCCTGCCATATGACACAGCAAGAATGTTCAAATATTTCAATACCAATAAGGTCAGCCTCAATCTTAAAAATACGACTGCAATGTTGGTGGGAATGTAAGTTGATACAGCCACTATGGAGAACAGTATGGAGGTTCCTTAAAAAACTACAAATAGAACTACCATATGACCCAGCAATCCCACTACTGGGCATATACCCTGAGAAAACCATAATTCAAAAAGAGTCATGTACCACACTGTTCAATGCAGCACTATTTACAATAGCCAGGACATGGAAGCAACCTAAGTGTCCATCAACAGATGAATGGATAAAGAAGATGTGGCACACATATACAATGGAATATTACTCAGCCATAAAAAGAAACGAAATTGAGTTATTTGTAGTGAGGTGGATGGACCTAGAGACTGTCATACAGAGTGAAGTAAGTCAGAAAGAGAAAAACAAATACTGTATGCTAACACATATATATGGAGTCTTAAAAAATGTTTATGAAGAACCTAGGGGCAGGATGGGAATAAAGACGCAGACCTACTAGAGAATGGACTTGAGGACACGGGGAGGGGGAAGGGTAAGCTGGGACGAAGTGAGAGAGTGGCATGGACTTACATACACTACCAAATGTAAAATAGATAGCTAGTGGGAAGCAGCCGCATAGCACAGGGAGATCAGCTCAGTGCTTTGTGACCACCTAGAGGGGTGGGATCGGGAGGGTGGGAGGGAGGGAGACACAAGAGGGAAGAGATATGGGGATATATGTATATGTATAGCTGATTCACTTTGTTATGAAGCAGAAACTAAGACACTATTGTAAAGGAATTATACTCCAATAAAGATGTTAAAAAAAAATACTACCTAAGTACAATGGTAATTTTTAGTGCATATTATAAACAAGGGCCAGGAAAAAAGCAAAAGAAATTTGGTCTTTATATGTGTTCATTATAATGAAAATACTAACCACTACTTACTATTCATGTGAAATTATAAATTTTTATTCAAGATGAGTCCAAGCCTATTGGATAGACTTTGAATACTAGCAAAATGACAGAACGTACTACAGGGAAAGAGTAAGAACATATAGACTCATTTTCTTTAAGTTTGAAAAAAGGAGTCTTTGATTCAAATGGAGCTTCTGTATGGTGAGTTAATGGGTCATCATAATCAAATGATTGTAAGTCACAATTTAACTGAAAACCAGAAGGATAAAAATAGCAAAGACTAAACATATAATATCCTTCTTTCTTCATCTTTGCTTCTGGAAGGTGTGTCTTTCCTGAGCTATGAATCATTGCCTCAGACCTTGCAAATTTGTTCCATGAGAGGGAAGTACCAGAGAGCATTAATACTCTCATTGTGGGTGTCCCTTCTCAGGAGCGAAAAGGTACACAGTCTGCAGTTTGGATAACTCTCCTTCCCCATAGGTTGCATAAAATGGAAACTAATGTTAAAAGAAAAATAGTCCAAGTAGTTTCAACCTTACCTTTCTATAACAACTGTAGTGACTGTACTAACAGAAGGAAGATCTTATTGCCTCCTAGCCTTCTTTAACTAGCCTGGGTTATTGTCATAAGCAGCTACATCACAGAACTTCCAACAGCTCAATCCTAAAAGGTAAATGAAAGTGTAGTTCATTAAATGTACAGTTTACGCTTGATATTTTGGCAACTGTTGCTACTCTATAAGCCTAGAAATAAAATGAATAGGGCTTGAATTTTGAACCAGAATCAAAATTGAGGTTTTCTTTCTTTCAAGACTTAGCTTGCTTGTTACAGAATTTTACCAAATTTCCAGATTAATAATCGTTATATTAACAAAAAACAATTTCAATATTGTTAAAAGTATAGCCTTGTTGGGCTTCCCTGGTGGCACAGTGGTTGAGAATCTGCCTGCCAATGCAGGGGACACGGGTTCGAGCCCTGGTCTAGGAAGATCCCACATGCCGCGGAACAACTAGGCCCTTGAGCCACAACTACTGAGCCTGCGCGTCTGCAGCCTGTGCCCCGAAACAAGAGAGGCCGCGATAGTGAAAGGCCCGCGCACCACGATGAAGAGTAGCCGCTGCTTGCCGCAAGTAGAGAAAGCCCTCGCACAGAAATGAAGACCCAACACAGCCACAAATATACATAAATAAATAAATAAAAAATTTTAAAGTATAGCATTGTCTAGAGTCTGTGCATGTACTTTATTTCTGATATATTTGCATTCCCTATAATTTCTATTTTTATATATTCCTTTTGGTTATTCTATTAAAAAATAAAAATTAGGATTGACTTTTTAGCTTTTCTCCTAAGACATTTTTCTTTCCGTATATGAAACAAAAATTGCAAATGACGTCTTCAAAATTATATAGAAATAAGTTACGTACCATTTATTCTCTTATTTGTCTTCCCAATAATAGTTGTTTAAACAATTATGATAACGAATTTGTGGGTGAAATTATTATTACTTTGTATTTCTTTAAGCTCTCCTGGCTAATTCAGTGTACAACAGCAACACCTACTGGACATTTTGGTACTTCTCAGCTAAGAATCATTCTCACTACCATTCAAAGTATGAAATTGGCTAAGGAATGCAATTTATATGGTATTACTGATGATTATATTTCTTAACATTGCTCTGATAAGCAAACCTGTGAATTTACAGAGTTCACCTAACATAAAGAATGATAATCAGCCTCACAATTATTGAGTATTTAAAAGTGAGAGAAGTATTTTAAAATGTGTGAAGATACACATATAGTCTGTGCTTCAAATTTAGTGTCATATTAATTATTTTCTAAAACTGCTTTATAAGGGAAGCAGAGCCAATGCCTGAATTGTTGGTAATAAAAATTCTCAGAGTTAAGCCACTCATTCTCACTTACCTTCCTGTACATCTGTGGAAAGATTCTTAATAGAGCTAATTGATGCCGTTGTGATAAAATCAATGCACAAAAGCAAAATAACGTACGCTATCTGAGGAGATGATATGTAAATGCAGTTAACAAGGGGGAAAAGCTATGCTAATACCAACATTCTCATTTTCTCTTGCCACAGTAAAGTTGGATTTGTCAGAATTCAATTAAAATCAGCGTGGGAGAGAGGATTTTACACATTCATGGAGAAACATAAATAGCTGCCATCCAAATGCAATAATACAGTATTTAATATAGTTCTGATACTCTCATCACTTTTCTCCCCAGAATAACTGAACCTCGCTAACTCTGCACACAGCTCCCCCGCTAGATTGGATCAGAGACCCAGAAAGACTTCATTGTGTAGAAGAAAAAACTCATCCTTGGCTCCATGTTTTGCGGACTCATCCAGCTTGTTCTTAGGATCAGGCACGCTGGAAAGATTCAGGACTTAGATTCTGGTGTAGGGTGGGAGGGAGCAAAATGGAGTCATTTGCAAAAGGTAAAAAAGGACAGAGGCACTCGCAGAGAGCTCGGTCATGTAATCACTCATTTAATTAATCAGACATTACTCAGTGAATTTCTATATCCGCAGAGCACTGATCTGGGGACTGGGGACTGTATAGCAGGGGTTGGCAAGCAACTGCCATCCTGGGGCCCGTTTTTGCACAGCCTGTGAGCTAGGGATGAATTTTGCATTTTCAAAAGTTGTTGAAAAAAGAAAAGAATATGTGTATGGGGAAAAACTCGGGTTTTTACTCCTATGAGTCTCCTTTACTCTCACACTACTCCTGCATTCACAACAATTCTGACATTAGATGTGAGGGTGTTTCCCCCACCAAGAAATCCTGTGACACCAGCGGGGTGTCCTATGATTCAACTCAATTTTGACACTGCCTACCTGGAGATAGCATCCGATCCCACAGGTTAAGCGCTCAGTCCCATAAGACCGTCCCCCTCTTCAGATGCCAATCACAAGTAGTAGGGCCCCAAGTTAACCACAACTTCTGTCCAAGTTGGCTACAAATCAGAGGTTCTCACAACCCCTTCCTTGGGTATAACTACTTGCTAGAATGGATCACAAAACTCAGCAAAACACTTTAGGTTACCAGCTTATTAAAGAATATGTCAAAGGGTACAGAGAAACAGCCAGATAAAGAGTTCAGGGCGGGGTCTGGGAGGGTCCCGAGCTCAGGAGCTTCTGTCTCCTTGCAGTTGGGGTGTGTCACCCTCCCATATGTTCACCAACGTGAACATTGGTGAACAGGATGTGTTCACCAACCTAAAGTAATCTTAACCCCATACCATTGGGATTTTATGGAGGTTTCCTCACCTAGGCATGATCAATTATTAACTCTATTTCCAGCCCCTCTCCTCTCTCTGGAGAAGCGAGTGGGGGCTGAAAATTCTAAGCTTCTTATCATGGCTTGGTCTTTTTGGTGACCTGCCCCCATCCAGGAAGGATCCAGGAGCCCACCTAGAATCACCTCATTAGAACAAAAGACATTTCCATCACCAGGAAGTTACATGGGTTTCAGGAGCCCTATGTCAACAACTGGAGTCAAAGACCAAATATTAGAACAAAAGATGCCTGTAGTGCTCTTATCACTTGGGAAACTACAAGAATTTTAGTTTCATTATGCCGGAAACTAGGGGCAGAGACCAATATACATATTTTTAATATTATTTAACAATATGTGACAGAGATATATGTTGCCTGCAAAGCCTAAAATACTGACTTTCTGACCTTTTACAGAAAAAGTTTGCTAATGCCTGATATATAGAGAGATTTAAGTCTCATGAAGTTAGAGTCTAGAAAGGAAATTAAAACAACAATAATAACAAACACAATAACATAACAATAACATGATTTTTTGATCTTTTACTATCTTTTGAGCATCGAGTTAGGTGTATTACATCATTATCTCATTTAATCTTCATCAACAAACCTATAAGATAGTTATGATTATTGTTAACTTACCGATGAAGAACCCAAGACTAAAAAAGGTTAATATCAAAGATCACATAAATGACCAGACCTGGCATTAAAATCCAGAGCCCGTAGCCATTCAGTTCAGTTGCACAAATAGAATGACAAAAGGTAGAAAGTGATAGGTATCTCAAGAAACAGAAAAACACAACACGCTGTGGGAAAACAGATGTGGCAGCTAACACTTCCAGAGGGGATGTTAGGGAAGATTTCAGGGACAAGGCAGCTTTTAAAGGTCCTGAAAAATGGGAAAGATTGTAATGCTGTGGTGAAGGACAGGGAGCCATGGAACAGCCTAGAGGCATTGGTGTGTGGAGGGACCAGGGAGTCCCAGTTAACGAGAAGGGAGTACTGGGAGACCAGTGGAAAACCTGGATCAGAGGGAGGCCCCAGATGGCGTTGAATGCAGAACTAGGGGAAAAACAGAATAGAAATAAATGTGACAAAACATTTATGACTAAACAATTAGCACAATCAGCCCGATGCGCCAGGGAGATTAATCTGAGAAGGATGTATTGGATGGAGTAGTGGAAGGAGAACAGAGGCAGAAACATACGTTAGGAGACTACTAACAATAATCCAGATCTGAGACGATAACGATCCAAATTAGTTAGAGGGGAGACGAACAGAGTGGTAGAGAGAGATGTAAAGAGTATTGTTAAGTCTCCACCTACACTCCTTCCAAAGTCACAAAGCCACGCAAGAGGGAAGGCAAATGGCTTGGCAACCACAAGCCCCTCTTTCTTCCACAGGCCCCTCAGGCAAAATATTGCCTTTTCATGACATCCTCAGTCTAGTTTTTTCCCAGCCTTGTGCCAACACACACACATGCACACACACCAGTTTGACTGTTTTGCTAACTAAAGGTCCCAGTTTTAGACATAAAGAACAGACTGTAGTTGTCAAGGGGGAAGGGGTGGGAGAGCGAAGGATTGGGAGTTTGGGATGAGCAGATGCAAACTATTATATATAGGATGGATAGACAACAAAGTCCTACTGTATAGCACAGGGAACTATATTCAATATCTTATGACAAAACATAACGGAAAAAGAAATTAACACATTGTAAATCAAATATACTTCGAAAAAATAAATTCTTAAAAAATAAAAATAAAGGTTCCAGTTTTGGTCCTCTTGATAAAGTCATTACTTGATATTTGTTTTAATGGAATTTCACCTGAATAAAAATGTCAACATTGTGGGGCTGAGTGGGGAGGTGGAGGGAACAATGCCCACTCAGTGTGATTTCCCAGGTCCACAATCCACAGGAAATGTCCTCCAAACGGGTGGTGACATCTGTACACAGATCTACAGCTCACACTTCCTGACATGCAGGCCTTGGTTTGTTGGATCTGTCAGTTCAGTCACTTAAAAACTTAAGTGGGGGACTTCCCTGGCAGTCCAGTGGTAAAGACTCTGCACTTCCACTGCAGGGGGCATGGGTTCAATCCCTGGTCGAGGAACTAAGATCCCACATGCTGCGGAATGTGGCAAAAAAAAAAAATCTGTGGTTATTCAGGAAGGGAAATAAGAGAGATGAAAATTCGGTCTGTGCTCTTAAGAAGCTAAGAGTTTAATAGGTAAATGAACTATTGATTGAATAGTCCAATGAATACAGAATGTTTTAATATAAATGCATGTTAATATCATCAAATTAAATTCATTTGAAACACTCGAGGAATAAACTGTTTTTGAATAGCTGAATAATATGAACAGGTGAGGTTTACCCACCCTCTCACTCTCCCTTTCCATAGCCAAACTCTCTTTACTTCAACCATCTTGAATAGAAAGCTTCTTTGAAAATACACTAATCACTACCACTGCTTCTGAAACATATCTGAACCTCAGTGGAATGAGCCTGTCTCCAAGGGCAGGATATGGTTTGACAAATCTCAAGGGTGAAGCCAAGCAGGGAAGGACATTCTTACGCTGCGATGGTCTGTGAATGCTTCAAGACAAAGCAGAAAGAAGAAAATGTGGCTGGGAGGGAAAACAAACTCAAACCGCAAGAGAGGCTGTATTAAGCATTGAGCTGAAAGAGTAGGGTGAGGACACAAACCCCAGGGAGGCATCAACATTGAAAGCCAATTGGCGAGAGAAAGCCCTGTGGAGGGGGTGGAGCTTGTGAGTCAGACACGTGGACAGGAGGTCCTTGTACAGAAGAGCAGCGGTGTCTGGCTGGCTGCCAGGGGAGAGGAGCTCCTTAAATGCGATGCCAGACTGGACAGCCATAGTCTACTGACCATAAATGTGTTCCTGATTGGTGGCCATTACAGGACAAATCTAAATACATGCAGGCTGAAAGGATGACAAACAGTAAAAGAGCTAATAGAATCCAATAAGATTCTTCAGGTCTATTCTCTTTGGGGTGAGTTTTGACTTAGATTTTGAAGCTCATATTCCAGGCCTTCTTTGCTATTGTTGACTCATCTGGTCCAACTCCCAACAGCAAGTTATGGCCTCCTTTGTTTTGCCTGATTGTGCCTTTGAATCCCAAGCCCCACTGCCCTCGATGTATGTATGAATCAGCATTGAGCGCACAAGGAAGGATTCCAGTAAACAAGCAGGGTTGTTAGAGGAGCGATTCTGGGGCCTTGTTGTTATTCACTGGACACTGCTTATTTCACTTTGTGGGTTTACAATGCAGCAGCTGTGTTTCAATGTCCCCTGTAAAGCTAGGTGCAGAGAAATATCACAAATTAAAACAGACCAGAAGAGATGGCAAATTACTTTACCAGTTATCCCCAAGTTGACAGTCTATAGACCACAACCAAATCTTAAAGTGTTTTGCTGGTCAGTTGTATTTTCCTGTAGCTCTTAAGTGTCTATTTGAAGATCTAAAGCAGGTGATGTTTTTGGCCCAGATCCAGAGTTTAAAACTTATGTCATAGAATGTAAGCCTACCTAAAGTTTTAAGAGAATCTCTGTTAAGCTTTTGGGGATTTGGACTATATGCTGTCATCCTTCATTTTCAAAGAAGACTTTTTTTTTTTTTTTTTTTTTTTTTTTTTTTTTTGGTACGCAGGCCTCTTACTGTTGTGGCCTCTCCCATTGTGGAGAACAGGCTCTGGACACGCAGGCTCAGCGGCCATGGCTCACGGGCCTAGCCGCTCTGCAGCATGTGGGATCTTCCCAAACCAGGGCACGAACCCACATCCCCTGCATCGGCAGGCGGACTCTCAACCACTGCGCCACCAGGGAAGCCCAAAGAAGACATTTTTTAATGATGGTGTTTCACATATATACTTCCCCTTGTCGGCAACATCTACGCTGCATTACCTATAAACTACTGTCAAACTCTCAAAACTGTTCTGCTTCATGGCATCCTGAACTTGATTCCTTCTCCTCTTTCTCTCATGATGGATGGAGAAATAGATGATCATAAAGCTTTCAGAGGTCCTTGGTGGGTTTGTGTGGTAGAGGAGAACTTGTGGGGAGAAAGGACAAATTGGAGAGTAGAGAAATAGGAACCGTTCTTGGCAAAATAGCTTTGCACGGGAGTCACTGCATCTGTGTGATACCTCGATGCCAGCCTGTAAGAAGAGCAGGCTGGCAATGGGGACACTCAAGGGTGCTCAGTGGGGAAGAATTATGGTTCCTGCAGACTGGCAGCAAGAATTTGTCCTGTCTTTTCAAAATGCTGTGGAGAGACTTCTTTGCCAACAAATGCATCCTTGGGCCACTGAAAGGGACAAGCAAATTTACACATATGCCTCCAGGTGAAAAGCATAGAAAAAAGGTTTCCTCTCCTCTGTACCTAGGAGACCTGGGTTCCAGTTCTGATTTTACTAACAACTAGTTGTGTGGCCCACGGTAAAACCATTTAGCATCTATGAGATCTAGCTATGTTTTGTGAATAAAGAGAAGATCTGAGTAAATAATCTCCCTGGCCCTAAAATTCCCTGGGCCTATAATCTATTATGTATCTGGTAGCCTCAATAGAAGTGAAAGTCTGGTGCAGCAGTTCTTCTAAAGCTTCTATTGTCTAGTCCTGCCTATAATCGGGCCAAGTCCTGTAGTTTGTGGGATTAACACGAGGCACAAAATAACTGTGTGTCATCAGAAACAAAGAGTTTGGAAAAGACATTTCCCCTAACGAAATTAAATATCACTGCTCAAAAATAGTAAAAGGCTATAGATAGAAAATATCAACGCTACCACAAATCAACATCTGAGGAACAGCTCTAGAAAACATCTGGAAAATTGCACTAAGTTAACAAACCACTAGATAAAATGTTTGATTTCCCAGTCACTGATGTTACTAACTGCAAAAGCAGTTAAAAAGTCTTATGAGGAATAATATCTTGGCACTGGATGAATAGCAAGAAGCCCAGCTGTTTGCACTTGCTGTATAACAAGTGCCAGTGTGCATACTGTAATCCACACAGTCTGCTAAGGATGGAACAGCCAACCGCACGACGTGATGGAGAGTTCTGACTGGGCAGGGGTGATCAGGCCATGGGGACTAAGTAACAGGCACTGACCTCTTTTTACTACAACAGCCCACTTCCAGGGCAACTTCCTTGTGAAATGTTGCTTCTTGTTATATATTCATTCATTTGCTTTTACTAGAAATTTATATCATGGCCTGGAAAGAACTTCTATTTTCAGACAAGAGTCCCCTCTAAACCATAAGAGATGTTGGAAATGCTACTGAGACTGGTCAAAAAAGAAAAGGAGGAGGGGATATTAGCAAGGACTGTATCAGTGACAAACAGAAAAGGAAGGGGCCCTTAGGTGAGTGGACATGTAGAGAGAGAAGCTGAGAAGCACGGGAAAGCAAGATAATGTGAATCCTTCAGCCGCCTCGCCTCAAAACAGCAGAGGATCATATCCATTCTGCTACTGAGATTTTGAAAGAGACAAAGGTAAAATTCCAAGACAAAGGAAAAGGAGGGAGCATTCAGACAGCAGGACAATACGTTTATTTGCAAAGCTTCTTAGGCACTCCTTGAAATCGACAATTCTTTGGAATTTAAAAGCTAAAGTCTGGTCAACTTTGCTATCAATCATTCAATGGTTAGTTGTTAAGCTCCTCAGTATGCTTGAGGAAAGCTTCAGGGCGTGGGTGGGTAGGGGGAATAATAGTAAACAAAACAGAAGTGGTCTATGTGGAAGACACTTTATTCTGGTAATCTCATTACTCTGGTAACCGATCAATCACCACCTACAATAAGTGTTATGAGAACAAAAAAAGATAGGTAGGGAAGGGGTTTCTTCTCTTTCCTTTATTTATATGCTAGAAAGATAGATAACAATCAAATAACCACAGAAATAAATATAAAATTGCAACTGTATGAGTGCAGCAAAGGAAAGGTATCTGGTCCTATGAGAGAATGATTAGAAGATTTGAACTTGACAGAGGTGAGAGATAGCTTCCTTGAGGAAGCGATATTTGAATTTCAATGTGAAGGATGAATGGAATTTAATTAGGTGAGGCTGGGATGGAGGTGAGAAAGAGTCCTCCAGGAAAAGGTCAGAAGAAATGGTGATCAAAGAGCTGCAAGGCCCATGTTCAGGAATGGAGGGCACTCAAGGAGCATGTTGCAAACTGAAACTGGAGAAAACATAAGAGCAAAATTTGCAGGAGTCTATAGGTCATATTTGTCTTTATTCTCAAAGCATTAAAGGGTTTTTGTGGGGACAGGGATAGCGTCAAATTTGGTGTTAAGAAGATCACTCTGGTTGCAGTGTGTACAGTGGATTATAGGAACAAGAATGGATGCAGACAGCCTAGTCAGTAGATTATTTCAGTAGTGCACAGTCTAAATGATAAAAGAAGGTAGCTGGCCCTAGGGTGCTGCTGATGTTGGAGGCACGGGAGTTTCAGCAAGACTCATAGCCAGGAGGGGGTAAGCACATCAGGTCTGCGATTGTTCTATGATTGGGCGGGGTGAGGCACCAACAGTCCCAAGAAGCTACACTTCATTCAAACAAGAACTTGCTTTGAATGCAGAATGCAGAAAGAAGGCAGTGGTATTCTAAAAAACACGAACAACCAAAGAACCCTACCCTGTCTTTTCTTATTTACATAATTTCCTGGTAAGAGCCAACAACTTCCATTGAAAAGGATGACACAGAAGGAGAGGGAAATATAGGGGAACCCGTAGTTCCTTTTCCTTTTGGTCCCTCCTTATTCATCAGGAAGCTAAAGTATTGTAGAGCACATTGGTAGGATGTGCATGTATAAATAAGTGAAAAAAAGTGTGAGAAATAAGAGAGTTAGTTTTGTGCAGCGTTTCTGCTCTTCTGTCAATACCAAAAACAAAATGCAGGGATTCCCTGGTAGCGCAGTGATTAAGAATCCGCCTGCCAATGCAGGGCACACGGGTTCAATGGTCCAGGAAGATCCCATATGCCACAGGGCAACTAAGCCTGTGTGCCACAACTACCGAGCCTGTGCTCTAGAGCCTGCGAGCCACAACTACTGAGCCCGCACGCCACAACTACTGAAGCCCACATGCCTAGAGCCCGTGCTCCATAATGAGAAGCCACTGCAATGAGAAGCCTGCGCACCGCAACAAAGAGTAGCCCCTGCTCGCCACAACTAGAGAAAACCTGCGCGCAGCAATGAAGACCCAAAGCAGTGAAAAGAATTAAATAAATAAAATACATAAGTTTAAAAAAAATGCATGTGCATGTACCAGCTAAGAAGCATGAATTGTGTAATTTTGGAGATTCCAGAAGTTTAATGCTTTTACAGTTTCATTTAAACTGGTATTCCACAATATAAAGAGGAAAGGTAAAATTCATGCTCATAACTAAATTTTCAAATTTTTCTTTATTTAAAATAGCATTAAATCAAATATAAAAGACACCAGAACAGTTGAAAGAGACCATGGAAGAAAAGGGAAAACATATTTTCATACCTTTAACAGCCCTTTTTCCCTACTCTTTTGGACAAGGCATCCTGCATTCTCATTTTGCACTGGGTCCCCAAAATTATGTAACAGGCCCTGCATACTTTCATTACTAGCTTGTAATTGGCTACTCACATGCTTAATTCCTACTAGATTGGCCCACTGCTGAACACATAGCAGGCCAGAAGGAAATGTCAAACAAAAACAAATCTGGACATAGGTAAGAAGAGACCTTATTTAAAAGAATTATTGTGACTGGAGGAAAGGGACTATTGCAGTAGAGAATGCTCTGGCCATAGGATCTGCAATGGTCTTTATAAGAAGAGGAGATCTGGACACAGACGTGCACTCACAGAGAAAAGACCTTGTGAGGACACAGAGAGAAAGCAGCCATCCATAAGCTGAAGAGAGAGGCCTCAGAAGACACTGAACTTGCCAACCTCTTGATCTTGGACTTCTTGTCTCTAGAACTGTGGGAAAATAAACTTCTATTGTTTGAGCCACAAAGGCTGTGCTATTTTTTTATGGCAGCTCTAACTAACTAATACAATCTTCTTATTTTTGAGATACATTATACATTCTGTTTATATCCCTTCTCAGATATACATATTACAAATATTCACTATTTGACTGAATTGCCATTTCACTTTTTTAATGATGTCTATCAAAGAATAGAAGTCTTTAACTTTCAGGAAGTCAAATCATTTAGTTCTTTTATGTTGTGGTTTGTGTTATTTGCAATCATTCCCAACTACTCCCTCTGCCTCAGCAGTCTCCAACCTTTTTGGCACCAGGGACAGGTTTCGTGAAAGACAATTTTTCCACGGAGGGGGATGGGGGTGAGGGCTGGGCCGGGGGGAGGGGGAATGGTTTCGGGATGATTCAAGCGCATTACATTTATTGTGCCCTTTATTTCTATTATTATTACATTGTAATATATAATGAAATAATTCTACAACTTACCATAATGCAGAATCAATGGGAGCCCTGAGCTTGTTTTCCTGCAACTAGATGGTCCCATCTGGGGGTGATGGGGACAGTGACACCCGAAGTGTGTTGCTTATGTCCAGTCTACTCTGTGATCTCACTTTGGTCCCTGTCACTGCAGAAAACCCTGCTTCACAAGACAGGATGTTGGAAATGCAAGCAGGCTTTTCAGTGCTTTTGTGGCAGTCTCAGGATATTCCACCTTGACTTTAATCCAGAACATATGGAGATTTGAGGTTGTCTCAAACATACTTTTAAGGCCACCGTCATTTGCGATCTCAAGCAGTTGATCCTCTTCTAGCATGGACAAAGTCGATTCACCTGGCTTATTCACAAATGGGCCACAGATCCATACCTTCCCAGTTCAGGGGTCTTTTGTGGTTGGGAAGTAATGCTCAAACTCTTTTGAAAGCTGAGATAGGTGAGCAGTTTTGAAGGTTTCATGGCTTCCTTGGATAGCCAGTCACCACATATTATACAAAGTGGGCTTGGAGAATGTGAATCACCTGTTGCAATGAACATGAAATTTAAGTAGACTCTTGGTATTTTCTTTTAAATGCAGCTTTCTTTTTGTGGGCAGTCTTAGAGTCTTCTGCTGTCTCATCATTGGGTCTTTCCCCCTTTTCAAAGAAGCTCTCCAGAGACATTTGTTTTTTAATCATTTTGGCTAGGGTTAGCTTGTGGGCTTACCAAAACTGTAAATGAGACAAGTGCACAGTGTGGGAAAGGGGCATGGTCAGAGGTTGTAAACAAAATAATGGGCAGGCCATGCATGGACTAAAATAAGTGTCAGATTCTGACTTAAAGCCTGCCACCAGATGCAGCTCTACAATTGAAGTACATCAACTCACTTGCCAATATAAAGTCTGCCACCAGATGCAGCTTAATTGTCACTTGACAATCACTGATAGGGGTTTTTTTTTTTTACATCTTTATTGGAGTATAATTGCTCCACAATGCTGTGTTAGTTTCTGCTGTATAATAAAGTGCATCAGCTATACATAAACATATATCTCCATATCTCCTCCCTCTTGCATCTCCCTCCAACCCTCCCTATCCCACTCCTCTAGGTGGTCACAAAGAACCAAGCTGATCTCCCTATGCCATGCGGCTACTTCCCACTAGCTATCTATTTTACATTTGGTACTATATATATATATCCAAGCCACTCTCTCACTTCGTCCCAGCTTCCCCTTCCCCTTCCCTGTGTCCTCAAGTCCATTCTCTATATCAGCGTCTTTATTCCTGTCCTGCCCCTAAGTTCTTCAGAACCTTCTTTTTTTTTTTTTTTTTTTTTTTTAGATTCCATATATAGGTGTTAGCATATGGTATTTGTTTTTCTCTTTCTGACTTACTTCACTCTGTATGACAGACTCTAGGTCCATCCACCTCACTACAAATAATTCAATTTCATTGCGTTTTATGGCTGATTAATATTCCATTGTATATATGTGCCACATCTTTTTATCCATTCATCTGTTGATCAACACTTAGGTTGCTTCCACATCCTGGCTGTTGTAAATAGAGCTGCAATGAACATTGCGGTACATGACTCTTTTTGAATTATGGTTTTCTCAGGGTATAGGCCCAGTGGTGGGATTGCTGGATCATATGGTAGTTCTATTTTTAGTTTTTTAAGGAACCTCCATACTATTCTCCATAGTAACTGTATCAATTTACATTCCCACCAACAATGCAAGAGGGTTCCCTTTTCTCCACACCCATTCCAGCATTTATTTGTAGATTTTTTGATGATGGCCATTCTGACTGGTGTGAGGTGATACCTCATTGTAGTATTGATTTGCATTTCTCTAATGATTAGTGATGTTGAGCATTCTTTCATGTGTTTGTTGGCAATCTGTATATCTTCTTTGGAGAAATGTCTATTTAGGTCTTCTGCCCATTTTTGGATTGGGTTTTTTTTTTTTTTTTTTTTTTTTTTTGATGTTGAGCTGCATGAGTTGCCTGTATATTTTGGAGATTAACCCTTTGTCAGTTGCTTCACTTGCAAATATTTTCTCCCATTCTGAAGGTTGTCTTTTCATCTTATTTATGGTTTCCTTTGCTGTGCAAAAGCTTTTAAGTTTCATTATGTCCCATTTGTTTATTTTTGGTTTTATTTCCATTTCTCTAGAAGGTGGGTCAAAAAGGATCTTGTGGGCTTCCTTGGTGGCACAGTGGTTGAGAGTGCACCTGCCGATGCAGGGGACACGGGTTCATGCCCCGGTCTGGGAAGATCCCACATGCCACGGAGCAGCTAGGTCCGTGAGCCATGACTGCTGACCTGCACGTCCGGAGCCTGTGCTCCACAACAGGAGAGGCCACAACAGTGAGAGGCCCACATACTGCAAAAAAAAAAAAAAAAAGGATCTTGCTGTGGTGTATGTCATAGAATGTTTGCCTATGTTTTCCTCTAAGAGTTTTATAGTGTCTGGCCTTACATTTAGGTCTTTAATCCATTTTGAGTTTATTTTGAGTTTTATGTATGGTGTTAGGGAGTGTTCTAATTCCATTCTTTTACATGTAGCTGTCCAGTTTTCCCAGCACCACTTATTGAAGAGGCTGTCTTTTCTCCATTGTATATTCTTGCCTCCTTTATCAAAGATAAGGTGACCATGTGTGTATGGGTTTATCTCTGTATGGGTTTCTATCCTGTTCCATTGATCTATATTTGTTTTTGTGCCAGTACCATACTGTTTTGATTACTGTAGCTTTGTAGTATAGTCTGAAGTCATGGAGCTTGATTTCTCCAGCTCCATTTTTCATTCTCAAGATTGCTTTGGCTATTCGGGGTCTTTTGTGTTTCCATACAAATTGTGAAAATTTTTGTTCTAGTTCTGTGAAAAATGCAATGGTAGTTTGATACGGATTGCATTGAATCTGTAGATTGCTTTGGATAGGATAGTTATTTTCACAATGTTGATTCTTCCAATCCGAGAACGTGGTATATCTCTCCATCTGTTTGTATCACCTTTAATTTCTTTCATTAGTGTCTTATAGTTTTCTGCATACAGATCTTTTGTCTCCTTAGGTAGGTTTATTCCTAGGTATTTTATTCTTTTTGTTGCAATGGTAAATGGGAGTGTTTCCTTAACTTCTCTTTCAGCTTTTTCATCATTAGAATATAGGAATGCAAGTGATTTCTTGCATTAATTTTATATCCTGCTACTTTACTAAATTCATTAATTAGCTCTAGTAGTTTTGTGGTAGCATTGTTGGAATTCTCTATGTATAGTATCATGTCATCTGCAAACAGTGACAGTTTTACTTCTTCCTTTCTGATTTGGATTCCTTTTATTTTTTTCTTCTCTGATTGCTGTGGCTAAAACTTCCAAAACGATGTTGAACAATAGTGGTGAGAGTGGGCAACCTTGTCTTGTCCCTGATCTTAGTGGAAATGGTTTCAGTTTTTCACCATTGGGAACGATGTTGGCTGTGGGTCTGTCATATATGGCCTTTATTATGTTGAGGTAAGTTCCCCCTATGCCTACTTTCTGGGGAGTTTTTATCAGAAATGGGTGTTGAATTTTGTCAAAAGCTTTTTCTGCATCTATTGAGATGACCATATGGTTCTTCTCCTTCAATTTGCTAATATGGTTTATCACATTGACTGATTTGTATATATTGAAGAATCCTTGCATTCCTGGGATAAACCCCACTTGATCACGGTGTATGATCCTTTTAATGTTCTCTTTGATTCTGTTTGCTAGTATTTTGTTGAGGATTTTTGCATCTATGTTCATCAGTGATATTGGTCTGTAGTTTTCTTTTTTGTGTGACATCTTTATCTGGTTTTGGTATCAGGGTGATAGTTACACATAGAATTAGTGTGGGAGTGTTCCTCCCTCTGCTAGATTTGGAAGAGTTTGAGAAGGATAGGTGTTAGCTCTTCTCTAAATGTTTGATAAGATTTGCCTGTGAAGCCATCTGGTCCTGGGCTTTTGTCTGTTGGAAGATTTTTTATCACAGTTTCAATTTCAGTGCTTGTGATAGGTCAGTTTATGTTTTCTGTTTCTTCCTGGTTCAGTCTCGGGAGGTTGTGCTTTTCTAAGAATGTGTCCATTTCTTCCAGGTTGTCCATTTTATTGGCACATAGTTGCTTGTAATATCTCTCATGACCCTTTGTATTTCTGCAGTGTCAGTTGTCACTTCTCATTTTTCATTTCTAATTTTATTGATTTGAGTCTTCTCCCTTTTTGTTTGATGAGTCTGGCTAGTGGTTTATCAAGTTTGTTTATCACCTCAAAGAACCAGCTTTTAGTTTTATTGATCTTAGCAATTGTTTCCTTCATTTCATTTATTTCTGATCTGACCTTTATGATTTCTTTCCTTCTGCTAACTTTGGGGTTTTTTGTTCTTCTTTCTGTCATTTCTTTAGGTGTAAGGTTAGGTTGTTTATTTGAGATGTTTGTTGTTTCTTGAGGTAGGATTGTATTGCTATAAACTTCCCTCTTAGAACTGCCTTTGCTGTATCCCACAGGTTTTGGGTCATCGTGTTTTCATTGTCATTTGTTTCTAGGCAGTTTTTTATTGCCTCTTTGATTTCTTCAGTGATCTCTTGGTTGTTTAGTATTGTTTAGCCTCCATGTGTTTGTATTTTTTACAGAATTTTTCCTGTAATTGATATCTAGTGTCATAGTGTTGTGCTCAGAAAAGATAGTTGATATGATTTCAATTTTCTTAAATTTACCAAGGCTTGATTTGTGACCCAAGATATGATCTATCCTGGAGAATGTTCCATGAGCACGTGCAAAGAAAGTGTATTCTGTTGTTTTTGGATGGAATGTCCTGTAACTATCAATTAAGTCCATCTTGTTTAATGTGTCATTTAAAGATTGTGTTTCCTTATTTATTTTCATTTTGGATGATCTGTCCATTGGTGAAAGTGCAGTGTTAAAGTCCCCTACTATGATTGTGTTACTGTCGATTTCCCCTTTTATGGCTGTTAGCATTTGCCTTGTGTATTGAGGTGCTCTTATGTTGGGTACCTAAATATTTCCAATTGTTATATCTTCTTCTTGGATTGGTCTCTTGATCATTACGTAGTGTCCTTCTTTGTCTCTTCTAATAGTTTTTATTTTAAAGTCTATTTTGTCTGATATGAGAATTGCTACTCCAGCTTTTTTTTTGATTTCCCTTTGTATGGAATATCTTTTTCCATCTCCTCACTTTCAGTCTGTATGTGTCCCTAGGTCTGAAGTGGGTCTCTTCTAGACAGCATATATACAGGTCTTGTTTTTGTATCCATTCAGCCAGTCTATGTCTTTTGGTTGGAGCATTCAATCATTTACATTTAAGGTAGTTATCAATATGTGTGTTCCTATTACCATTTTCTTAATTGTTTTGGGTTTGTTTTTGTAGGTCTTTTCCTTCTCTTGTGTTTCCTGCCTAGAGAAGTTCCTTTAGCATTTGTTGTAAAGCTGATTTGGTGGTGCTGAATTCTCTTAGTTTTTGCTTGTTTGTAAAGGTTTTCATTTCTCCATCGAATGTGAATGAGATCCTTGCTGGGTAGAGTAATCTTGGTTGTTGTTTTTTCCCTTTCATCACTTTAAATTTGTCCTCACACTCCCTTCTGGCTTGCAGAGTTTCTGCTGAAAGATCAGCTATTAACCTCATGGGGATTCCCTTGTATGTTATATGTTGCTTTTCCCTTGATGATTTTAGTATTTTTTCTTTGTATCTAGTTTTTGGTAGTTTGATTAATATGTGTCTTGGTGTGTTTCTCCTTGGATATATCCTGTATGGGACTCTCTGTGCTTCCTGGACTTGACTGACCATTTCCTTTCTCATGTCAGGGAACTTTTCTACTATAATGTCTTCAAATATTTTCTCAGTCCCTTTTCTTTTCTCTTCTTCTTCTGGGACCCCTATAATTCAAATGTTGGTGCATTCAATGTTGTTCCAGAGGTCTGTGAAACTGTGCTCAATTCTCTTAATTCTTTTTTCTTTATTCTGCTTTGTGGTGGTTATTTCTACTGTTTTATCTGCCAGGTCACTTATCCGTTTTTCTGCCTCAGTTATTCTGCTATTGATTCCTTCTAGAGAATTTTTAATTTCATTTATTCTGTCATTCATCATTGCTTGTTTGCTGTTTTTCTTCTAGGTGTTTGTTAAACGTTTCTTGTAATTTCTCCATTATATTTCTAAGATTTTGGATCATCTTTACTATCATTATTCTGAATTTTTTTTCAGGTAGACTTGTCTATTTCCTTTTCATTTGTTTGGTCTGGTGGGTTTTTACCTTGCTCCTTCATCTGCTGCATATTTCTCTGTCTTCTCATTTTGTTTAACTTACTGCGTTTGGGGTCTGCTTTTCCCAAGCTGCAGGTTCATAGTTCTCATTGTTTTTGGTGTCTGCCCACAGTGGGTAAGGTTGGTTTGGTGGGTTGCGTAGTCTTCCTGGTGGAGGGGACTGGTGCCTGTGTTCTGGTGGATGAGCTTGATCTTATCTTTCTGGTGAGCAGGACCACATCCAGTGGTGTGTTTTGGGGTGTCTGTGAATTTACTATGATTTTAGGCAGCTTCTGCTAATGGGTGGGGTTGTGTTCCTGTCTTGCTAGTTGTTTGGCATAGGGTATCCAGCACTGTAGCTTGATGATTGCTGAGTGGAGCTGGGTCTTCGCATTGGGACAGAGATCTCTGAGAGAGCTTTTTCCATTTGATATTACGTGGGGCTGGGAGGCCTCTGGTGGCCCAATGTCCTGCACTCAGATGTCCCGCCTCCGAGGTTCAGGCCTGACACCCAGCCAGAGCACCACGGCCCTGTCACCCACATGGCTCAGAAGAAAAGGGAGGGAAAAAAAAAGAAAGAAAGAAAGAAAGAAAAGAAAGAAAGAAAAGAAAAAAAGAAAGAAGGAAAGAAAGAAGAGAGCAACCAAACCAAAAAACCAAATTCACCAATGATAACAAGCACTAAAAACTATACTAAAAAGAAAAGAAAAAAGAAAAGGACAGACAGAACACTGGACAAATGGTAAAATCAAAGCTGTACAGACAAAATCACACAAACAGGCATACACACTCACAAAAGGAGAAAAAGATAAAATATATATATAAAGGAAGAGAGCAACTAAATCAATAAATAAATCTACGTACAAAGCTCTAAATACTAAATTATGATAAACATACAACCAGAAACAAATTAGATGCAGAAAGCAAACCCCAAGTCTACAGTTGCTCCCAAAGTCCACTGCTTCAATTTTCGATGATTTGTTGTCTATTCAGGTATTCCACAGATGTAGGGTACATCAAGTTGATTGTGGAGATTTAATCCACTGCTCCTGAGGCTGCTGGGGGAGATTTCCCTTTCTCTTCTTTGTTCGCACAGCTCCTCGGGTTCAGCTTTGGATTTGGCCCCACCTCTGTGTGTAGGTCAGCTGAGGGCGTCTGTTCTCTGCCCAGACAGGATGGGGTTAAAGTAGCAGCTGATTAGGTGACTCTGGCTCACTCAGGCTCGGGGGAGGGAGGGGTACGAGATGCGGGTAGAGCCTACAGGGACAGAGGCCAGCGTGATGTTGCAACAGCCTGAGATACGATGGGTGTTCTCCCGTGGAAATTTTCCCTGGATTACGGGACCCTGGCAGTGGCGGGCTGCACAGTCTCCTGGGAGGGGAAGTGTGGATAGTGATCTGTGCTTGCACACGGGCTTCTTGGTGGCTGTAGCAGCAGTCTTAGCATTTCATGCCCATCTCTGGGGTCTGCACTGATAGCCGTGGCTCACACCCGTCTCTGGAGCTCATTTAGACAGTGCTCTGGATCCCTTCTCCTCGCGCACCCCAAAACAATGGTGTCTTGCCTCTTAGGAAGTTCCAGACTTGTTCCCAGACTCCCTCCCAGCTAGCTCTGGCGCACTAGCCCACTTCAGGCTGTGTTCATGCATCCAACCCCAGTCCTCTCCCTGGGATCTGACCTCCGAAGCCCAAGCCTCAGCTCCCAGGCCCCACCCGCCCTGTCAGGTGAGCAGACAAGCCTCTCAGGCTGGTGAGTCCTGGTTGGCACTGATCCTCTTTGCGGGAACCTCTCCGCTTTGCCCTCTGCACCCCTGTTGCTGTGCTCTCCTCTGTGGCTCCGAAGCTTCCCCCCCTGCCCACCCGCTGTTTCCACCAGTGAAGGGGCTTCCTAGTGTGTGGAAACTTTTCCTCCTTCACAGCTCCCTCCCAGAGGTGCAGGTCCCATCCCTATTCTTTTGTCTCTGTTTTTTCTTTTTTCTTTTGCCCTACTCAGGTACGTGGGGGAGTTTCTTGCCTTTTGGGAAGTCTGAGGTCTTCTGCCAGCGTCAGTGTGTGTTCTGTAGTAGCTGTACCTCATGTAGATATACTTTTGATGTATTTGTGGGGAGGAAGGTGATCTCCACGTCTTACTCCTCCGCCATCTTGAAGCTCCAGTCACTGATGGGTTTTGTATTTTTTTTAATAAACAAATTTATTTATTTATTTATTTATTTATTTATGGCTGTGTTGGGTCTTCATTGCTGCTCACGGGCTTTCTCTAGTTGTGGAGAGCGGAGGCTACTCTTCATTGCAGTATGAGGACTTCTCATTGCAGGGGCTTCTCTTGTTGCGGAGCATGGGCTCTAGGCACGCGGGCTTCAGTAGTTGTGGCACATGGGCTCAGTAGTTGTGGCATGTGGGCTCTAGAGCACAGGCTCAGTAGTTGTGGTGCATGGGCTTAGTTGCTCCGCGGCATGTGGGATCTTCCCAGGGATCGAACCCGTGTCCCTTGCATTGGCAGGTGGATTGTTAACCACTGCACCCCCAGGGAAGTCCTCACTGATAGAGTTTTAATGTGAGTCTGAAAGTGATTGATTTATTATGTTCTCTGTGCAGTCAACCCTCTCTGCTAATGATAATCTGTATTTGCAGCTGCTCCCCAGCACGCTAGCATCACTGCCTCAGCTCCACCTCAGATCATCAGGCATTACATTATCATAAGGAATGCACAACCTAGATCCCTTGCATGTGCAGTTCACAGTAGGGTTCGCACTCTTATAAGAATCTAATGCCACCACTGATCTGACAGGAGGTGGAGCTCAGGCGGTAATGTGAATGATGGGGAGCAGCTGTAAATACAGATGAAGCTTTGTTCACTGCCCCGCTGCTCACCTTCTGCTGTGAAGCCTGGCTCCACAGCCCAGTACTGGTCCATGGCCGGGGGGTGGGGACCCCTGAGCTGCCGCATTCTATCATCCAAGGTCCAATCAGGAGACAAAAACCATATCAGTTACTTAAATGGAAAAGTTTAGTATAAACGACTGTAAAGTAGTAAAATGTAGTGAGCTACTAAAGGAGATAAAAGAGGATTCTAAGAGGTACAGAAATGGCACCTGCAGATAGCAGCTACCACCTTTAACATTAATGGAAAGTGAATAAGGAAGGAAAATTCAAAATTTAGAGGCCTCCCACACCAAGGTTGAGATGCATACCTCCAAGGAGATGTGTGGCTGTCAGAGGAACCTTCAACCTTCTGGTGGCAACAGCCCCACCACCAGGTGAGAGAGAACTTGATGGAGGGCACAGACCTCAGCTGGTCAACAGGATTCACTGACCACAGCTCAGGTCTCAAGATGTGGACTTGTTAGTCAAAATGCTCCTAGCAAGGGAGTGAGGAAAGAGAAGGGAAAGGAACTCAGGACCAAGAAGACTGAGAAGAAGCCAGACAGGTAAGAGGAAAAGGTATTATGGAGGGCATTATGCTAAGTGAAATAAGTCAGAGAGAGAAAGACAAATACTCTATGATATCACTTATATATGGAATCCAAAAAAATACAATAAACTCATAAATATAACAAAAAGGAAATAGACTCAGGTACAGAGAACAAACTAGTGGTTTCCAGTGGGGAGAGGGAAGAGGGGAAGGGCAAGAGAGGGGTATGGGATTAAGAGGTACAAACTACTATGTATAAAATAAATAAGCTACAAGGATATTGTACAACACACAAATATAGCCAATATTTTATAATAACAATAAATGGAGTATAACCTTTAAAAATTGTGAAACAATATGTTGTACACCTGTAACTTATATGATATTGTGCATCAACTATATCTCAAAAAAAAAAAAAAAAAAAAAAAGGAGCCAGACAGGTAAGAGGAAAAACAGAAAAGTGGGAGGTAACAGAATCTGAGTGTCATTGTCTGATGCTGCTAAGAGAACTGTCTCAACACCAACTTTTTGTATTTGCAAGTTTCCTCTATGACGTTTTCTCTTCTAACCCATCTTGATCTAATCCTACTTAACATTTATACCTTTCAATATCAATTTAGTTATCTCCTCTTCTGGGTGCCTTCTCAAATCTGCCCCTTAAACACATGGTTAGGTGCTCCTTTGGCCGCTAAATGCATTTGCACTTATCCTTGTGATAAAATTTAAGCTCCTTAAACTATGAGATTATGTTTTATTCCTCACCGTATCTCCAGATCATAACACACTTCTCAGCACATTGTTAGCATTTCAGCATTTGATAAATTTTTTTAATCTTAATAAATTGCTCTTTTCTCTGTCCCAAATCACTTTTGTTATACTTCCGTCAAGGCACTTATTACCTATTATTATTTTTGTATGTTATTTCCTCTCCCCAAGAAACCATTAGCTCCTACTATGATTGACAAGCACTGTGTATTGCACAGAGTAAGCATTTTCTAAATATTTGCTGTATAAAATGTCACCAAACTCATAAAAGGTGATTAAACTATAGTAAGACTGTTTCAGGATTGGCTTTTGAACTGTGTCTGAAGACATTTCCTTTTGTAACTTTATCAGGAGGCATGCAAGAACCTGGGGTGTACTGTTTTAAACTCATTTGACTACAAGAAGCAAATTAGCTTAAATGGAAAGGGGGGAAGTTTCTTCCTATTAGGAGTAGGACTGCTGTGGAAACTCTGGAGTGAGCTGGAATCAGGCCCTTCATTGCGGGCAAGAGCATTCTCTGTCCCTACCCTCCTGCACATCCTCTGCTTCCATCCTCCCACTCACAGTGGCCTTTCATTCATTCCTTCATCCTTCTTTTTCTTTCTTTTCTTCCCTGATAACGATGTAATCACAAGGCAAGGGAGGGAAATACTGTTGAAAAGCATTCCTGGGAATTCCTTCCCTGGAGGTCCGGTTGTTAGGACTCCGAGCTTACAGTGCAGGGGGTGAGGGTTGGATCCCCGGTAGGGAAACTAAGATCCCACAAGCCACGAGGCCAAAAAAACCAAAAAACAAAAACCTTTCCCTAAGGTTATCAATGGCCTCCTACAGCTCCAGAATTTACAGATCCTCCATTCAAGAGAGGTTCCAAACTGATATTGAATTATTTTATCCAGCCCCACACTGAGAGTGAAGGGACTCTGATTTACCCAGTTTGTGTCAAGTGCCTACTCCTGGTCCACTCAACTGTAGGGTCTTGCAGCAAAAGCATGGCTAAGAGTTATCCCTGTAACTGCAGCAATGGATCAGTAGGGAATAGAGGTTAGGAAGGATAGGAAACTAAAGAACTAGACAGAAAGAACCTACTACATTATCCACTACACAACCCACCCAGGTCAGAATTTAAGAGGAGGAAACCGTGTCTTGGGGGGAGGAAGGATCCTAAACAACTATAGGGTTGGCCCTAGATTTATTTTTATTTATTTTTTTATTTTTGCGGTATGCGGGCCTCTCACTGTTGTGGCCTCCCCCGTTGCGGAGCACAGGCTCCGGACGCGCAGGCTCCGGACGCGCAGGCTCAGCGGCCATGGCTCACGGGCCCAGCCGCTCCGCGGCATATGGGATCCTCCCAGACCGGGGCACGAACCCGTATCCCCTGCATCGGCAGGCGGACTCTCAACCACTTGCGCCACCAGGGAGGCCCGCCCTAGATTTAATAGTCAGCAATCCAATGTAGGCAGTGTAGGGTCAGGTTTGATGTGACTCGGTAGACACGAAGGGCCTAGATCTCATCCCTAGTCACATCAGATACGGTCACTTATGGGGCAGAGGCTCCTTCAGCAGCTCCTTCGGCAGCTCCCATCTTGCTCAGTTATGTCTGATCAATTGGTGAAGGCTGGCCTGCAGGTGAAGGCACTGGGGCTGGGGACAATGGAGGCTTATGATTTCTAGTGTGTTTTGCATCTAGCAGCATATCATTATCCAAACTGACCACGTCGAAAGGCAGCATTTTTTTATATAGTTAAATATGTTCTTGTAAGTATGTATAGTTTATCACATCTCATACCACTTGTCCTATATTATAGGAGAGGATGACATTGAGCAAGCTGTATATTTAATGTCTCATTTGTTTTATTAATGGAAAAATGACAAAGGAAATTAACCAAAAAAAAAAAAACCCACTGAATTTTATGGATTTGATCATCAACTCTGCTGCCTCATGTCAACTGTTAACTACTTTCTTAAAATCATATGGACTTTTAAAATCTTAACTCATAACTCATTGACCAGAATGGGCCCCAGGGCCAACTTACCACCAAGTGAAACCTGACCATGTGTTGTTTAAAGGCAGAGCTGGAACTGCTCCAGGACTAGCACGACCTATTGCTTTTCGTCTGCTACACACATTCCCCAACCACATCTCTGCCCTAGCCCTTTACAGATGTTACACCTGTAAGGATTATCTGCATTTTTAAACTAAAAGAAATAAAACAATTATCAGAAATTTTAGGTGTAGGAGAAGTGAGGTTGTAGAAATAGAAATGGATGTAGATACAGAATTTCCTGTCCTTTCAAATGAGATCGCTGGATAAACATCTTTATTTAAGTTGGTCCACGGTGTTGGAATTGTTTACGAAGTGTTTTATACTATGGAGTGTGGAGTTGAAGGAGTCTAACAAAATTAGTTAAAGAATATTTTAATTACTTTGGTTCCGTATCATCCTAATTTGTAATCCAACACCTAAAAATTGTTCCCCTTTCTACCAAGAAATAAACCATTTTTTATCCATCTAGTTTTTTTATTTCTGTGCATTCCTTTCAGATCAACGGCACGAAACACAAAACTCTTATTAATCACGTCTCTCTAGGCTTACCTACACATTGTCCACCAGATGGCAATGGAAGCCCACCAACAGTTTATACCACAAAGGAGAAAATTAATCAAGACAAAGGGCTGGGGGGACGTTGCTTTCTATCTTTTTTAAAACTAATTGTTAAATGGAGGAGGGTTGTTGCATTTTAGAGCCTTAGATATTGGGCTTTTTAAAGAGCCTAATTAAAAAAAAACTTTTAGAAAGATATGTTAATGACAGTGTTTTTAGTACTCTAGATAACATTTTCTGGTGATTTTTTTTCAATGAAGCAAAATGGTACTGAACATCACTGCTTGGGTAAAGTTTGCTAAGATATATTTTTTAAGTTCTCAGTAATCTGCTCATTGAAGTGCTTGGCTGGGGGAGGAGGAGAAAGTGGCGTCCCTCTATATACTTGAAATCTCTTACACTTTTTCTCACCCAACCAAGGCACACGAGAGAATATCCTCTTCACAGACCTCATCAGCTGCTGGAAACTGGGTCAGCTACTTTTGCACTTAGATCCTGGAGTCTTTCAGGCAACCATCCCTTCTTCCTCTATGACTTCCCCCATGTCTCATCCCACTCACTGAATTATTGGGATAATTGTGAGCTTGGGGGGAGTTTCTTAATCATTTTGAGTTTCATATTTCTCAACCTGAGAATTATTTTTTAAATGTCTACTATTTTGTGGAAATAATATTTTAATGAACCTAAAACAATGCCTGGCTCTTGGTAGGTGCTCAAACAATAGCAACAATTATTATTTTTGCCTCCAAGTTCTACCTTATTTTGAAAGTGAACATGTGACTTATTAACCATAGTGATTTGTATAGTGTTATCATTTTTGCCTCATGATAAATGCAACAGAATTCTTGCAACAGAATTATGACTGTGCCTACGGTTTATGTGTGCAGGTTAACTATCAAAATTTACATATTTTATGTCCACAAAGAACTCAAGAACTCATGTATTTTCAGCCGTTATGATTTTTGGTTTCTTTAGCCTGGTAGGCTGAATACAACAACATAGTACACACACACGCATACAGAAGAAATGCCACCTCAGCTCAGAGTGTGTCTCAAAGCACATATTTTCCAAACTTCAGATGAGGGGAGAGAAACTAATAGATCTCAGAACTGCTGGCTCCCCAGCTCTTAGTTATGGAGAAAGTATATGGATTATATGCTTCAGTTATGTAACTTATAGCTCCATTGGAGTTTCATGGAAAACAAAGTAAGAACTTTTTTTGTCTTGGAAACTAGACAGGAAATCCCCACTTCACTCATATATCATAAATCTCAGGAAATAAGAACAGCTAGGCCTAGAGATCCTTTTTGGATTAAGCTTGTTCAATCTACAACTGGGTACCATGTGATCCAGTGTCTGTGGGAAGTCTCACTAGAAGATAATGGCACTAGTTTTGATAAATAATAAAGATCTTTACTATTATAAGTTTCCTTAGAGATGTAATACAGAGGCCTTTCACTGAAAAAGCAGAAAGGAAAGCTTCCTACAATACCTCTGTATATATTTCCTCTCTCCGAAGTTCCTTACTCATGATAGCTAAAATCTCCTACTGCTCTTTCAATCCCCCAGTCCCTCAGAGGGACTTTGCTTCCACTTTGTTCACTACCTTCTTCCCACATGATGTAAAAGTGAGAAGCCATGGGTTCCAGTGTCCCTGTGCACCAGCCACACCCAGAGGACAGCTGGAAGTCTCCTGGCTATTCTTCTCTTCTTGGTAAGAAGCATGTGGCATCCCCTAGAATGTGTATTTCTCTTTTCCTGAATGTTTGCCTACATTCCCTTGTTATATTTAAAAGGAGAAAATTTCATGGGAGAAATTCTTGTTTAAAATAACTCTCTCTTGTACCAAGTTTCCTGTAGCTTAAGCTCTATATTATATGCTTGCTAGCATGTGATAAGGATTATTTTAGTCTATTACACAGCAACTGTGCATAGGAATCTACTTGATTTCTACTTTTCATTAGTGAAGAAGAAGGCTATTATAAGAAAAAAAAAACCTTTTTGAAAGAGACTATGAACAAAGAAAGTAAAGAAACTCTACTTCAATACCTGAATATAATATAGAGGAAAGGAAGGACCTCACAGCAAGGACATTGTTTAGTTTACTAGGGCTGCCATGACAAAATACCACAGACTGGGTAACTTAAAACAATAAAAATGTATTTTCTCATAGTTCTGGAAACTAGATGTCCAAGATCAAGGTTTCAGAAGGGTGGGTTTCTTCTGAGGCCTCTCTCCTTGGTTTGCAGATAGTATCTTCTCTCTGTGTGTCCTCACATGATCTTTCCTCTTCTTATAAGGACACCAGCCAGATTGGATTAGGGCCCATTCATATGACCTCATTTTACCTTAATTACCTCTTTAAAGGTCCTATCTCCAAATACAGTCACATTCTGAGTTATCAGGGGTTAGAACTTCAACATAAGAATTATGAGGGGACGCAATTTAGCCCATGACCGAGATTTAAATTTTACTGGAATTAGAGTTGGATATGCCTTTGAAGACTTTAAGGATATTAATAAAAGTTTTTTAATTACTGAAAATATCAAACTAAATGAAATCCAAATGACAAATAGAATGACAGGCTATGGAATCTGGAATTAGGAGAAAGTAGCTAAACCTCCCTCCCAGTGTGGGGATACCTTCTCCAGGTTTCCCAGGATCTGTGCTTGAAAGTATTTCATGTATCAAAATTCAGTTCATTTGTCCTTGTTCTGACATCTGAAGCAACAGACTTACCACTCTTCAGAAGAAAACTTTCAAATATTTTAGGAAGTTTATCATTTTGCCTAGTCTTGTCTTCTCTAGTCCAAACCCCCCAAATTCCTGGACATTTTTTATATGGCAAGCTTTTTAGACATCTTGCCGTCATAGTGTTTTTTAAAAGTATGTCTCTCTAAATGAATTGGTATCTTCGACATGTTTTTAATCTGGCATTTTTTGAATAGGGAATTGTGTTTCACACAACTGATTTTTTTCACGTAATTGAAGTTTATCCTTTCAAGTAGTAACAGAAAAATTAACTTAATCTTCTGTAAAACAGAAACACTCCTTCGTATGATATTTTAACTTACAAAGTTTCATTTAAAAAAATCAGTCTTTTTTTTTTTTTTAAACTACTGAGCAACGGTATATCAACTTTACCTGCTTCCAGAAGATGGCACTAAAGATTGTACAAAGTAATTTTCGTCTAGGGTAGAGCTTCCCAGCCCTTTCATGTCATAGCAGAGCTGGAAAATAAGAGTATTTTTGCTGGATAAGTAAACAGTGTGTTGCAGCCAAAGAAGAAGAGCATCGGGATCACCTAAAGACCCCCTCTGGTTCTGAACTGTGTTGCTTCTACATTCATATGTTGAAGCCCTAACCACCACAATCCCTCATGTGCCTGTAATGGAAACAGGGTCTCTGAGGAGGTGATTAAGGTTAAATGAGGTCAGAAGGGTAGAACCGTGATCTGATAGAACTGGTGCCCCTGTAAGAAGGGAAGTCCCTGGTGGCGCAGTGATTGAGAATCTTTCTGCCAACATGGGGGACACGGTTTCGATCCCTGGTCCAGGAAGATCCCAAACGACGCAGAGCAACTAAGCCACGGCCTGCGCTCTAGAGCCTGTGAGCCACAACTACTGAGCCCGTGAGCCACTGCTACTGAAGCCTGCGTGCCTAGAGCCTGTGCTCTGCAACAAGAGAAGCCACTGCAATGAGAAGCCCACGCACCACAACGAAGAGTAGCTTCTGCTCACTGCAACTAGAGAAAGCCCACGCACAGCAATGAAGACCCAACGCAGCCAACAATAAATAAATAAATGAATAAAAATAAAAAAATAAAAAACAGAAGAGACACCAGAGAGATAGCTCTCCCTTCACCGTGTGAGAACACAATGAGAAGGTGGAGGTTTGCAAGCCAGGAAGAGGGCTCTCACCAGAACCTGACCATGCTGGCACCCTGATCTCAGACTTCCAGCTTCCAGAACTGTGAGAAAATAAATTTCTGTTGTTTAAGCTACCCAGGCTATGGTATTTTGTTATGGCCACCTGAGCTAATACACCATCTTTCTACAACAAACAATAACCAACAAGAGGAAAAGTAATTGGCAAAATGGAAACATTGTTGAATGGGTGGCAAGATGATCAGTGTCAACATCGGGCACCCATTAACCCGTTAGGGGGTGTTTCAGTATCTTAAAGGCCTAAGAAAGTACTGCTGGTGAAGAAAGCCAGGGAAATTCCAGACCCATTTTAATCTGTACCTCATCAACAGGAATGGTGGGAATACACTATAGCTACTAAGAGGTTCCCTTAGGATTGCAAAGAGGGGCATTCCTTTCCTCAATGGACTTTCAAATGTAAATGAAAAGATGCCCTTTGGAACCTTGTTGCTCAAAGTGTGGTCCAGGACCAGAAACATCAGCATCACCTGGGAGCTGGCCAGAATTTCAGAATCTCAGGCCTTCCCAAACCTACCAAATCAGAATTTGCATTTTAACAAGATCCTCAAGTGATTCATAGGCACATTAAATTTTGAGAAGCATCATTTTACATCTCATATCAGCAAAAAAAAAAAAAAAAAAAAAAGAGAAGAGTAAGCTTGGTTCTAAAGCTTCAAAGAAGCTCACTTTTGGGAATTCCCAAAGTGGCAGTCCAGTGGTTAGGACTCTAAGCTTCCACAGCTGGGGGCCTGGGTTCAATCCCTGGTTGGGGAACTAAGATCCTGCAAGCTGTGTGGCACAGCCAGAAAAAAAAAAAAAAAAAAAGGAAAAAGGGGGGGGAAGCTCACTTTTTTGTTTGGTGGAAATACATTTGTGGCCTAGGAGAATTTACCCTGGATTTGTGAATATTGGGACTTATGAACAAGGAGCTTTGGGAACCTAACCTGTTCATATGTAAAAGAGTTTATAAGGTTCTAAAAATGCGTTGTATATCCCTGCTGTCAATGCCCTTCAGAATACCAGGTTAGAAATTCCCAGATGGTAGAGACCTGTGGGCTATGTTTATCATGTTCTCAGTGTAATATACAGGGTTGTTCAATTTAACTAATTGCCTCAGACTGCTGTGCATTTAAGTTCTTCCATTTTTTCAATATTCTAATGGTGACAGCTGCGCTCACTGTGCCTATATCAACAGTGTTTCCTTCTCCTGCCTCGTGATTCATTGTTTCTAACATGCTGGGGGCTGGATAAGTGGATAACTACAGAAATTAAGGTATAGCTAAAATAATAGCCAAATATTCTAAGTGAGAACTTGAGAGAATTTTCTGTAAGTGCACTTTTGCACATAGGCTGACTATGTGGTAATTATTTGCCTAAAAATCCCACATTTCTTTTTTTCTTTTAGGATCTTAGTTTGTCTTAGACAGTTGAGACTTAAATGATAGTTAAATTACATCAACATAAGTGATCAAAAGATATGAACATCAGTGAAATTATTTCTTCCCATCATAATATGTCCTGGAACTCAATTTAGAATGCCCTAATCAGGGGTCCCCAACTCCCGGGCCACAGACCAGTACTGGTCCACGGCCTGTTGGGAACCGGGCTGCAGAGCAGAAGGTGAGCAGCGGGTGAGCGAGTGAAGCTTCATCTGCCGCTCCCCATCCCTCCTCATCGCTTGCATTACTGCCTGAACCATTCCCCATCGCCCCCGCCCTGTTCTGTGGAAAAACTATCTTCCATGAAACTGGTCTCTGGTGCCAAAAAGGTTGAGGACAGCTGACCCTAATGAAAAGGAGAAACAAAGATTCACAAGGAACATGAGAAAAAAATAACACAAGTTTGTAGGAAAAAAATCAAGAAATAAATATAAGAAAGTAGGATTATATGTAAAAGATCCTGCATAGGATCTTCAGGGACAGATTATATCCTATTAATCTTTGTATCCCCAATACCTGGCCTACTAAAAATGCAATAAATGTGTAAAGAGATCAGAAAAAGGAGAGGAAAGAAGAAAATCGTGTCTTCATATTGGGAGAGGGACATCTAATAGGGAATGCCACTGAAAGAGGAAAGGTATTCTACAAAGGTCACATGTGATTTAAAAACCAGAGGGGGAAAAAAAAAAGCTGAGGAAGATGCGAAGCCAGGTACAACAGAGAAGGAACTGGATTATCATTTTTTGAGATAAAAATAGGTGTTCAGTTGTCCAAGGCTCCCACAACTTCTATTAGAGAAGGTGAGTCCTAAATTGAGGGTGACAAATAGTGGCACGTGTGTCAGAATTTGACATTCAGCAAAAATGTCCCTCCTGCACCTGTGGCAGGGCTTACTTTCAATTATAGCACTTTTCCCCATTGAACACAAACTGTGCAACAGCATTTATCTTCACATTGCCCATCAAAACAATTAAGATTGACGCTACCATATTTGACACTCCTGGAACAAAGTATCACATTTAATGACTGGCAAAAGATTGGAGACATGTCCTGAAGAAAAGGACCATCGTTTCCTGATGTTGAAACTAATGAACCAATTCAGCTTAACTTTGTGATTCAAAGCAGCGGTCCTCAAATTTTCTTGTGCATCAGAAACACCAGGAAAGCTTGCTATTGGGTCGCATCTCCAGAGTTCAGTAGGTCTGTGGTGGGACCTGAGAACTTGCATTTCAAACACTTTGAGATTTGCCATTCTAAATGTCACTGGAACAAATTCTAAATATGTAAAACTGAAAATCCTTTGACAAGCAAAATAGTACATAATAATTAGCATAGCTTTATGAAGAAAAATGTAAATTAATCAAGTATAGTACGTAGTGAATAGAGCAAAGACTTTGGAGCTAAACAGACTTTGGTTTGAGCTCTGGTTCTGCCATTTACAGGTTCATGATTTTTACTAAGATTACTTGAACTCGGGCTTCCCTGGTGGCGCAGTGGTTGAGAGTCCGCCTGCCGATGCAGGGGACACGGGTTCGTGCCCCGATCCCGGAAGATCCCACATGCCGCGGAGCGGCTGGGCCCGCGAGCCATGGCCGCGGAGCCTGTGTGTCCGGAGCCTGTGCTCCGCAACGGGAGAGGCCACAGCAGTGAGAGGCCCGCGTACAGCAAAAAAAAAAAAAAAAAGATTACTTGAACTCTATCTAAGCCTTAGTTTCCTCTGGTAAAATGGGGATAAGAAAAATATCCAATAGAGTTATTGTGAGGACTAAATGGGGGGGGATACATCTAAAGTGACTAGCACAGTGCCTGGTACTTGGTAAGCATTCATTCAGTCCTTCCTCATTTTCTTCACTGATAGCAGTCGTGGGACTTAAAGCAGTAGAGTGAAATAACATATCTTCATAAAGGTTGTAGGATCTGTCATGCAAAAGATTCTTACAAGCATGCTAGAAAATACCACGGTGAATTAGCGGACAGATGGAAAGAGCTTAGATGATAAAGACTGTGGGGAAGATGGGTTAAAACACAGAGTCCCCGTCCTCCTTCTTTAGGAGTCTCCCCTAAAGAGACGGGGCTCAACTTCAGTCCATATACCTGTGATTAAAATGGGCTTCTTATACAGCGGTCCCCAACCTTTTTGGCACCAGGGACCAGTTTCGTGGAAGACAATTTTTCCATGGACGAGGCAGGGGGTATGGGGGATGGTTCAGGCGGTAATGCGAGCGATGGGAAGCGGCAGGTACCAGTCTGTGGCCCGGGGGTTGGGGACCCCTGTCCAAGAGGATACATTCCAAGGACAGAAAGCCAATTGGCTCGTTATTCCCTTACCCTTATAATAGCAGCCCTTAATACAGGGCTTTTCTCTGAACCATTTTTCAAAGGACTTCCAGGCAGCACTGGAACCTGTAATCGTGTAATCTTCTCGATGAAGCAGAGTGTGGTCCTTTGCTTATGCGGGGGCTTCGCTTTTTGCGGAAAAGCTGGAAACGCTGTAGAAAAGTGCTTGCCCATTTTGTGTAGATGGATGATGTATTGTTGAACATCCTAAAACTCAGAAAGTACCAACTATTACAAAAGACAATTGTGGACTGTGTATTTGATGATACTAATGAATTCTTTTTAATGACTTTAGGTATAATAATGGTATTGTGTTTATGTTATACATTTAGAGATACATGTTGAATACTTACTGATAAAATGATATGTCTGAAATTCATTTCAAAATAATCTTAGAAGGCACTTCCCTGGCTGTCCAGTGGTTAAGACTCCACACTTCCACTGCAGGGGGTAGTGGAACTGATCCCTGTTCGGGGAATTAAGATCTCACATGCTGTGCAGCACAGCCAAAAAGAAAAAAACTTAATCTCGGGAGAGTGGAGGTTGGTGCCAGTATAGATAAGCAAGATTAGCCCTGAACTGACAAATGTTGACGCTGGCTGATGAGTATATGATGGTCCATTATACTACTTTCTCTTACTTTGTATTTCTTTGAAATTATCTACCTAAAATGTTAAAAAATTCAAGTAGTTTTTATTAATGGGATATTGCTTTCTAGGACAGGATTGTGTTATAATATCTGTACAGTGTAATTTTCTCTAAAGATTCTGAAAATTTACATTTAACAAAATTCTTGGCTTTTAAACCTTAGAATTTGGCTTAATGCATCTTTCACATGCAGGAACTAGTATATTTTAGCTTCTGGATATCGTAATGTAAAAGTATTGTTTGGGTTGCTTATTAGTGTAGTGTATAAAATGGAAAGGAAAAATTAATCAGAATTATGGAAATAAGAATAAAGATAAATTCGAAAAACAAAAGTACAAATCCAACTACTGAAATCCTATTTGTAATTCATTTGGTTCATTAAAGCACCAAGTATTAATTCACGGCAGCAACTAAAGGGAAGCTTCACATTATTCTAGGACTACAACACACTTTATGTTTGGCATAATCATTCAGTAATTAGACTTATCGCTCCAGAAATACAATCTTGCTACATCCCATTCGGAATTCGATGCTTTTGAACAATTTCATTTCTAACAAACACAGAATGACTGTGGCACACTCAGGATTGCAAGATGGCAAAACGACCTGGGTGATGCAGTCCCAGGGCTTGCTTACCAGTTAACATGCTGGGACAGGCCAGAGATTCAACGATTTCACTAGTGTAGACAAACCACGCTGAGTTCTTGCTTTGGGTGTTACAGCTTCTCTTCTGAACATCAACAGGATGAGCCAACCCTTGACAAAAATCATTTGGACGATAAAGTTTGCCTTTCAGCTTCCCTTTACTCCATTTCCTCCTTTCCTTTCCCAGGATTTAAGTCAGTGGGAAAAGTTCTCAATTCTTATTGAGATACTGTGTTTATCATAGAGAAATATTTCCTCTTCTTTTGCCCAGGATTATAATTCCCTACGGACAGGGAGCTTGAATGCCTATTTCCTTTAGGATTTAATATTAAGGGGGAAAACACCTCAAGATTAAAAAAAAAAAAAAGCCAAACCCAGGGTTCCTCTTCGGAGGAAGGGTGAGCGGGGTCAGTCCGGCCAGGAGCCGCCTTGGTCTCTGGAGGTCACCCCGCAGCTCTGGAACCCCGTCCCCGCACCGCACCGCCCGGCCCAGGCCCGCCGCGCTCCTGCCTCCGCCCCACGTGGGAGCGGGCCCAGCGCCATCTATCCTGGTCCACCCCTTTCGCCCCGAGGCGACAGCAGGTCCGCCCGGGCCCGAGGTCGCAGGGCTGGCGGGGAGGCTGCCGCCCCGGGCCCCGCCTCCGGCCTGGTCGCGCCAGGCTCCGCCTGCAGGGGGCGCTGCTGTTCGCACAGTCAGCGCCTGCCGGGAGCGACCCGCGGGGTGGGAGTCCCGCGTCTCCGGGCTGGAGGCGGCGGCGGCGGGGCAGGGCCGGGCGGGGTTCCGGCGCCCGCAGCGGCCGAGCTAGGCTCCGGGGCGGAGCGCGAGCACTCCAGCCACGGTCCCGGGTGACTCCGTCGGTGACGCCGGGCGCATTCCCTCCTCTTCCTCTCGCCGCTCCGGCTCCGCCTTCCCTTCCCTCCGCCCAACTCACCGAAGCGGAGCCGCCGCCGCCGCCCGCAGTGCCGTCATGTCGGCCCCCGCCGGGTCACCTCATCCGGCCGCCAGCTCCCGGATCCCGCCCAAGCTTGGCGGAGCCGCCGCCTCAGGAGCCGCCGCGCCCGCGGGCCCGGGCCCGGGCCCGGGGCCTCACCAGCAGAACGGTGAGGAGGGCGGCCGGGGCGGAGCGCGGGGCCTAGTGCTGGCGGGGCAGCCTGCGCGGCCGGATCGGGCGGGGCGGGAGGGAGGGCGGTGGGAGGGGGGGCGGCTGCCGGGGCGGTGGGGGGGGCGGCACGCGGCGGGGGTCGGCCCCGGGGGGGGTTGGGGGGGCGGTGGGGGAGGGGCGCCCCGGCGCGGGGGCCGGCCCGGGGAATCAGGGAGCAGGGCTGTCTCTGTAGTGTGACCCCGGGCCCGAAACCACGGGGGCGAGTAGGGGCCGTAGAAAAGGAGGAGACCAGACACCGCATGAAATCCCTTTTATCCAGCCCGGGCGCAGGGGAGTTTCCCCGGGCGACCCCTTCGCCCAGATACCGGGCGAAAAGCCGAGGCCGCAGAGTGCGTGGTCCGGGGAAGGCTGGTGTAGCCATGGAGCTGGGAGGGTTGTACCCTTCCTGTCTCAGGAAAATTGCTGTGATTTCTGAGGCCCGGCGAGCACGCTGCCTGGAAGGGAACTGAAGTTAGTGCCCAAGTTTGTAGACAAAGGGTGTAAAGATGCAACACAAGTGTAACTGTAACCCTGACCCAGTTCGGCCTCAAGATCTGTCATTGCTGCTGCGGCCGCTACTCGAGCGTTTGGAGTTTGCTGGTCGCGTTTGAAAGGGAGCAGGTATCAAACGGATTTAAACGAATACTTTTAGATCTGGGTGTGTTTTTCCCCCCCAGCTTCACTTTCAAAAACACAAAAACGTGCCAGAGTTGGCCCTGTTTGAGGCAAGGCCTTCATACCGGCAGCAGCCAATGCACCGTGAAAGCGCTTTCATACTAAGGTCGCGGGGCTTTGGTGATGCTCGAGTTTTCAGCTGAAAAATGATCGGCTCTAGGATATCCATTCCCTCATCTTGAGATTTGGAATGTTCGTGGCTGGGGCCGGGGGAGAGGGGGCCTCCCTTTATAGACGATAACGTTTTAGATGAGAACTCTCGAAAGTGATGGACTGAATACTTCAGAAGAATATGTCTGGTTCTCTGTAAAAGAGAACAAGGTCTGCTGGTACTCTAAAAATGGTTGTTGGACTGACCTATTTTATCCAATCTGTGAAATAAAAACTTACTGGACTTTATAAACCAGTTCAGCCAGCATCTGATTTTTATAACTGATACTTTTCAAGCTTGCAGTTTATCATTTATCCTGAGAACCAGAAGTTGCATTTTTTTCATAAGTCAAACGTGATGGCTTAGCCTTATCCTTTGGATCAGCCATACTTGTCAGTATTACATGCTTTACTTTCACTGGTCATTGTTTACTCTGTGGGTTTTGAATGTGAACAGTGTAGTAGGTTTTGTACTTCTTTCCTGAACATACATGAAGATATTATTTGTGAGCAGTTTTTGTTCTTGTAAACTTGATATAAGTTCTTGTTTTTGTTTTGTTTTTAGAATAGCTTTGTGTGTGGAGGAACTAGAACACGGTAATTTAGGAAGCGATCCCAAGTCTTTTAGAATATTTTAAATCCATGATTAATAGTGATCCAGGGATTGTGTCTTGATTTTCTGAGTATGCATTATTGTCTTAGTGTACAGTTTTTAAAGTGGCAAGTATTTACCTCAGCCTTAACAAATTTTGTGAACGCTCAAGGAATGGCAGGATATCAGTTGTAATCAGGCTGTTAAATATGTAAAAACAAATCAGTTAATACATTTAGAAGCCAAAAATAGATGATGCTTGATTTCTACTGTTTATAATCGTTACTTTGACATAATTCATTTCAACATTTGTTGCATGCTTGCCAGTTGGGGACTCAAGGTTAGCCTAGTAGAAAAGACAGAATCCCTGCCTCTCTCGTAAATTGACATGTATTTTGGTGACATTTGAGTTGGCTATGACCTTGAGGGATTTGACAGGGATGGATAGGAGAGGAGGGCTGTCTCAAGGGCATGAACAGAAGTCTCAAAATTTAGAAACTAAGAGGCAGAAAGGGTGTTGGGTGAGAGGGAAAACCCAAGGCATTAAAGCTGAAAAGAATACCTAAAAGGGGCCAAGTTACAGAAAGGCCTTAAATGCTAAGGAATTTAGAAATTAAGATAAAGAACTAGAGTTAATTTTTGTTTGTTTTTGTAAAATTAAGTAGCTTATGTAGGTAAATAACAAGATCAAATCTGTTTTTGTTTTGTTTTTTAATCTTAGAAAAAAGTAATTTTTGCTATATGGTATTTGGCACCCATAGATAACGATTAAGCAGGCATTCAGGTTTGTGGTTGATTCTTTAGCCCCACGTAAACTAGTTTGCCTTTTAATATATCTCTGTGGAATTCCAGCACGGTGAAAAAGAAATAGGTCAGAAGTATGAGTTTGAAGCATCACAGAAGACAGAGTTGTAAAACGGGAATGGTACTTAGAGATCACTTAGTTTAGCGGTTATCAAACATTTTTAAAAACAGATTTGTTTTCCTGCAGAGCCCTGCTATAGAAATCAGAAAAAAGCAAAGCTGTTGTGGTTAAAATAGAGGTGGAGATCCAGGTGTTTTGGGAACACAGTCTGTAAAACACCTAGTTCACTCCTCTAATTGAACAGATCCAGAAAGTTTTGGGTGGGTGTTTTTCACCAATGCCCGTATAAGCTTCTTGAGGGTAAGCAGCCTGCCTCCTGTTCACTGCTGTATATTCAGGGCCTAGAACAAGTTATAGTCTCATTAAACATTTGTTAAATGAAGTCTAATACAGTCTTCCTAGTTTCAAGTCCAATCTCTTTCTATTAACAGACTCTAAGAAGTCTCTTATTAGAAACTTTGATATTGGAAAGGGTAGGGAGGCAGAAATCGGGCCTTCATTATTACTTTTCCTTATTTTCTGTGTTTAATTGTTAACATATTTTCCCCCATTTATTTGAAGATAGAATTTGACTTCTTTGAGTCTTTGAAGTATTTCTTTTTAAACTTCCTTCCTTGAAGTTATATTTCTGTACTTCTGTTTTTCATTGAGCACCATACGGGCGGTTTAGAATTATTTGTATTTTCATATGAAGTATTAGTTGAATATTTTCCAACTTTTCCTCTGCCTTTTGAGAGTCCTTCCAAAACTGAGTCCTCAAACAAGGGAGGACTGATTGAATAATATCCTAGTAATGATGGTATAACCCCATAATTTCCCCCAATCGACTTAAATTGAAAGAGGTCTTTTTAGAATTTTTTGGGGCAGTGGGTCACCCAAATTTACCAATAAAACACTGCTTTTTAATTCTACTTTTAGGAAGCAAGTGGTGCTCATTTTCAAATGAAAATGTGTTTTCTTCCTTCCATGTGCCTTTTCCAAGAATGATACTACCAGCAGTTTTATCATTTTAATTGTTAATAATGCAAGGAAGATGAGATAGTAATGGGAATTATGAGAATTCATTATGGAAGCTATAAATAAATATACCATTCACTCAGCAATACTGTCTAGTAGGTTATAGGAAACCCTTCAACTTTGAGAGCACATGCAAAATTTAAAATGATACAAATCTCCCTAGTGTGTCTGAAGGAAGTTTCTTTTGATCAGAGCAGTGTCTGTGTCTCAGGTTTCTAGTCTTCCTTTCTAGCTAACCAGAAGCATCAAGTCCTCATGAAGATACTGCCATGGTATAACATAGCTTTCTGCACACATAATTTCCCCCTAAATTGATTAATAGATATCTCAAGGATCTTAAAAAATATATAAACAAGTGTCTTTTATCTGGGTTCAGTTTTTATTGTTGTTGCTGTATTGCTTTGGTTATTTTGATTCCCATGCCACTCCCTCCCCCTCAGCTTCTGAGGTTATATCTGTACTAATTTTTGTAAATCACATTCATTGCTACTGATCCTAGTATTTCAGCTAACTTCCATCTTTCTGATTCATCTGTAAACCCTGAAGTATTTATTAGATGCTAAAGATGGTGAAATAGAACAGATTTTGAGCCAATCTTCAGCAGACTTTCCTAGAAATGAGAGCATCTTCACAGTCAGCACTGCATGTTAGAGCAGATCATGTTATATTCAGCCCTGGGGAAGCCACTATTATTTCCAGTAGGCTAAGCATACTCAGAATTGTCAGAAAGTGTGGGCTAGTGAAAAGGCTGTGGGGCTCTGTTACAGCCCAGGGTTTTGTGGAGAAAATTACTTAACATCTCTGGACTTCAGGGGATAATAATACCTTCCTCATAGGGTTGTTGAGAAGATTACATTAAATGAGGTACTATTTTTTTAAAGTACCTGGTGCTTAGCAAAATGCGACGCTTAGCAAATGAGGGTCCCCTTCAAAATACCAGGATATAAATTCTTCATGTGGCAGATACCATGTGAGTTTTCCTCATCACATTCCGTGGCAGCATGCAGTAGACACTCAGTGGAGTAAGTGAACTTGGCTATTATTTTCTTACACTCCCTCCCACGAATCTGCTCTTGGAAGGTTTCCTCTAATAGGCCACTACCTCAGCTAGCTGGTTTGCGGGAAGAGGGGTTTCATCGGTTTTAAGTTTTCTAAAATTGTGTGCTGAAAGCTGCCAGTAAGAGGAACTGAGGAAAAAGCGGATGAAGTAGGGAGGGGAGAGGGACTAGTAAAATGCCTTGCCTAGGCAGTGGCCAAGTCCTAACTCGCTTGTTTTTCCTAGTATTTCTCTGAAACGGATATTGTGAAATGGGCTTTGGAACCTGCAATACCTGGCTTCTTCACTACTTCCCAACTATTTGAAATTGTATGAATTAGTGACCTTTCGTGTCCCTGTTTGTTTGTTTGTAAAATGACAATAGTTGTACTTCACAGGACTTGTGAGAATTATATAAGATTATATATAGGAAAGTAAAGTACCTGGCATGTAGTAGGTTTTCAGCCAATATTGGTTTTCTTTTGGCCCCTTCACTCTTAGCACTCATTATCATGACATCCAAAGAGGACAACTGATGTAGTGGCAGGAAAAACCTATACTTAGTGCAGTGAGATTTCATCCAAATGGTTGCATAGACTGTGTCTGCCAGCAGTGACTGGAACAGTTACCTTTGTAGCTATTAGCCCTCCATCAGGAAGAATAATCCAGGGGAATCAGATGTGATTGAGACTCTCCATTTTTTAAATCACTGGAATTTCTAATTGCAGATTTCTTTAGAGGTGTATGTGTGTGTATACATTTTATGCTCACTAAAAATGTATTTTAGTAATATTATTGATAGTTTATTGGTAGGGGTAGTATATTCAAAATATTTAGTAATCAGTACTGCATGTACTGACCACTGAATGGATACCAACCTTGCCCCTAGAGCAGAATTCAGACAGACTGCAGTGTGCCAGGCATTAGTCCTTTAGCTGCTAAGTTGTGAGTGGCTGTGTGGCAAGGGGCCAGCATGGTGGGGCGCAGCAGAGAGTCAGGGTCAGGACTGTGGCTGTTTACCAGCTGGTTCAGGAGCATTTTAACAGTTTGATAAGGACGATTATTAAAGTGCATACTGGCTGAGTATTGACGGACTTCTTGGTAACTCAGTGATGAATGAATTACCTTCTTAGATCTGATTCTCCTTCTCCCAGTTAGTACGGATTGTATCTCAATAGGATAGAGGAGTTTGTACTCCGATGACCTTTCATTATCTTTTAAAGATAATGAAAACTTTTCATCTGACTTTTTTAAAAAGTTGGAAATTCAATTCAGGAAAAGACTAATGAAACAAAAATACATTAAAAATGTTGCTTCTCTATGGGATTGGGGGGGATGAGGAAACATTAAGAGCCTATGGTTTTTTGTATAGTGACTAGACTTTCCATAAAATACTTGATTTGTAAATTTTGATTTTCATGTCGAGTTTGCTTAAAGCAGGAATAGAATGAATTTTCCTTTGGTGAGACTCTTATCTCTGAAAGGAGATTATGTCACTGAGGCAGATCTATCCCTTGGGTGGATCTTGTGATAATTTACTCTTGCTAAGGAGGGCATAGATGCTTATAGAAAATCAGGCTGTATCTATCTTGTATATGATAATATCAGTCAGGCTGACCAGCTGAAACCTCTGCAGCTGTGATTAGAGTTGGGGAGATTATCCTGGATCTGGGCGGGCCTGATATAATTACAACCATCCTTATTAGAAACTGGAGGAGTCAGCCTACAGAGAAAGTAATGTGACCATAGAGCAGAGGTTAGGATGTTGTGCTTTGAAGATGGAGGAAGGGGCCATGAGCCCAGGAATGCAGGTAACCACTAGAAGCTGAAAAAGGCAAAGAAATGGATTCTCTCCTCAGGCCTCGGAAGGAACCAGCTTTGCCCATGATACCTTGATATTAGCCCAGTGAAACTGACTTTGGATTTCTGACTTCCAGAACTCTAAAAGAATAAATTTGTGTTATTTCAAGCCATTGAATTTGTGTAATTTGTTACACTTGCAGCAGGAAACTCATACATCTGGTAAGAAGGGAAGAAAAAGTGGTAGTGTCAAAACACTTTAGATGTAATGAAATACAGTAGGTTTTTACTTTCCTTTTGTTTCAAATGTTCATATACTTGAACTACTACAGAGTAAAAAGTGTAGAATGCCAAGGTAAAAAAAAAAGTCAGACTTGTATATTTGTTCTCATAGTAGCGTATAAATGGCTTTACTTAGTGGAAGCTATTAAGTTTTGAATTCTTCCTCTTTCAGTATCATATAGTTCTTGTTGATAATTGTGATGAGGTAAATAAATGCCTGATACAGAAATATTTGAGGATTATTTATGGGACTTAATTTTTTTCAAAATATAGTAATGGATTCCATTATCCTAAGCCTTAAGGATACGATAGAGCTGAGAGCAAACTAGGCCCAAGTTTTTCACTTACAGAGTGTACACTTAGAGTTCCATGTGGAAAGGGCTGTCCAAAATACTGTAGTACAACATTAAGCAGGCATCTGCTTGTAGGGTTAGAAAATGTCTTCTAGAGGAAGAGCTGAGCTGAGAACTGAAGAATGAGCAAGAGTTGGTCAGATGAAGGGGCTAGAGGGAGTTTTTGAAGTTTCCACGTAGAGGGAAGAGACTGTGTAAACAGTCGGGTGAACAAGCATGACTTGAGAAAAATTTTCTATGGTAAGAGTGTGGAATAGTGATTTTCAGCCTTTTCACACTCATGGCTACTTTAGTGCCAGAGTTTTTGGTGACATTCTTTTTTTAAAATTTATTTTTATTTATTATTTGGCTGCGTGGGGTCTTCGTTGCTGCGCACGGGCTTTCTCTAGTTGCGGCGAGTGGAGGCTGCTCTTTGTTGCAGTGCGCGGACTTCTCATTGTGGTGGCTTCTCTTGTTGCGGAGCACGGGCTCTAGGCACGCAGGCTTCAGTAGTTGTGGCACGTGGGCTCAGTAGCTGTGGCTCGTGGGCTCTAGAGAGCAGGCTCAGTAGTTGTGGTGCATGGACTTAGTTGCTCCGTGGCATGTGGGATCTTCCTGGACCAGGGATCGAACCCGTGTCCCCTGCATTGGCAGGCAGATTCTTAACCACTGCATTTGGTGGCATTCTTGAAAGAATTAAACTTTGAATACCTGTATTTTAAAAAAGCAAGTTTCAGAAAAATATCACATAATTTACTTGATCCTCTTCAGAAGTCTTTATATGGCAACTTAACTGTTGTATTCTGCCCTAATAAACCTCTTCAATGGCCTTTTGAGGCAAAGCTCTAGCATACAACCTTACCTGATGTTGTGCTGTGGCTCCTTTGCTTTTCTTGTGGCAAGTTATACCTCTTCCTACCAGGTCAGCATTCTGTGTCACTTCATCATAACAGTAGGCATTCTGAGTTGTAGCAGAATTACATTTTATTTATTGATCAAACTTTGGCGGACCCACGTGAGGACTCACGGTATATTAAGGTATACCTGTAGGAAATCATTGTGAGAAGGGGGAGTGGTGCGCAATGAGTTAGGAGAGGTAAGCAGGGGTCAGATCATGAAGGGTCTTTGCATTGGTTTTCTCTTTGCTGATGTAATAAATTGCCACAAACTGGTGGCTTAAAACAACATGAATTCATCTTCTGTAGGTTAGAAGTCTTACTGGGCCAAAATCAAGGTGTCATTAGGGCTGCATTCACTTCTAGAGGCTCTAGGCAAAGGCAAAGGTCTTTTCCAGCTTCTAGAGGCTGCCCACATTCCTTGGCTTGTGGCCCACTCTTTCCATCTTCAAAGCCAGCAACGTTGCATCTCTCAGAGGAGTCTTCTGTAGTCACATCTCCCTCTGACTCTCTTCTGCTTCCCTCTGCCACTTTTTTTTCTTTTTTTTTGCGGTATGTGGGCCTCTCACTGTTGTGGCCTCTCCCGTTGCGGAGCACAGGCTCCGGACGCGCAGGCTCAGGGGCCATGGCTCACAGGCCCAGCCGCTCTGCGGCATGTGGGATCTTCCTGAACCGGGGCATGAACCCGTGTCCCCTGCATTGGCAGGTGGACTCTCAACCACTGCGCCACCAGGGAAGCCCCCTCTGCCACTTTTAAGGACTCTCATGATTACACTGAGCTCACCTGGATTATCAAGGATATTCTCCCTCTTCTAAGGTCAGCTGATTAACAACCCTAAAGCTGTCTGTAACCTTACCTCCCCTTTGCCATGTAACCTAGCATATTCACAGGTTCCAGGGATTAGGAAATGGACATATGGGATGCAGGAGGGATTATTCTGTCTTCCACTATTTTACAGGCCATGTTAAAGAATTTGTATTTTTCCTTGATGGCAAGAAAAACCGTTAGAAAGCTTTAAACAAGGAAGTAACAATCAGATTTGTTTTTTAGGAAAATCACTCTGGTGGCTATGTTTGGTGTAGTCATTTGCTTCACAAATTTTGTCAATCAATTTAGTAGGTCGTTTCCAGCACTTTCTTCATTGATGGTTTAAAAACTTGTTATTTTGCAATAATTTTAGATTTGCAGAAGTGATACACAGTACGGAAAATGCAATAACCTTCTCTTAGCTTCCTCTAAAGTCTTAACATCTTCCTCTCATGATTTACCATCTTATAAAAAACTATGGTACCTTTATCAAAACTAGGAAATTAACATTGGGGAAATACAGTTAACAACAGATTTTTATTTACAGTTCACCAGTTTTTCTGCTAATTTTTTTTTCCGTTCCTGGATCCAGTCCAGGATATCATGTTGCATTTAGTTGTCGTGTTGCCTTAGTCTCCTCTGGTCTATGACAATTTCTTAGTCTATTTTTTTGTTTTTTTAGGACTTTGACAGTACTGGTAAGTTATTTTGTAGATAGTTCCTCACTTTGGGTTTGCTGATGCTTTCTCATGATTAGACTGGGGCTATGATTTTTTTAGGAAGAATACCCAGAGGTTGAAGTGCCCTTATCGTGTCATATCAGGGGTTACATGATATCAATTTGTTTTATTACTGGTCATGTTAACCTTGGGCACTTGATTGAAGAGAAGTCTTAGTTTGGGCTACTATGACAAAATACCATAGACTAGGAGGCTTAAATCACAGACATTTATTTTCTCAGTTTTAGAGGCTGGCAGTTCAAGATCAGGGTGCCAGCCAGCATAGTTGTGTTCTGGTGAAGACCCTCTTCGTGGCTTGTAGACCTCCATCTTCTCACTGTGAGCTCAAATGGTTTTCTTCTTATAAGGATACTGATTCTTCATGAGGGTCCTACCGTTGTGACCTAATCTAAACCTAATTACTTCCCCAAAGCCCCACCTCTTAATACCTTCAAATTGGGGGTTAGGGCTTCATACGGATTTGGAGGGGACACATTCAGGCCAGATTCCTCCACTGTAAAATTACTATTTTTTATTTTTTCCTGCTCTGTTGGGAGCAACTCACTTAACTCAAGCCTACATTCAACAGAAAGGGAATTATGTTCTACCTCCTGGAGTTAAGTGTATCAAATAATTTGTGGGCATATGTTAAAATCACCACAGTAATTAATAAACATTCTTAGGGTGATACTTTGAAGTTACTATCCTGTCTCCGCTTAAAATTTCATGTACTGGGCTTCCCTGGTGGTGCAGTGGTTGAGAGTCCGCCTGCCGATGCAGGGGACACGGGTTCGTGCCCCTGGCCGGGAAGATCCCACATGCCGCGGAGCGGCTGGGCCCGTGAGCCATGGCCGCTGAGCCTGCATGTCTGGAGCCTGTGCTCCGCAACAGGAGAGGCCACAACAGTGAGAGGCCCGTGTGCCGCGAAAAAAAAAAAATTTTCATTTACTAATTTTAACATTCCTCATTCGCTCTTGCCTGTGGTTATTATTGCTGTGGAATTCTAATGGTGATTTTCTTTTTCCCTCATTCTTTCTACATATATTATTTGGAATTTTTCTGTAAGGAAGACTTGCCCCCTTTTCTCCCATCTTAAAATTTATTCAGTCATTTATTTATATTATTATGGGCTTAAGAATATTTATTTTATTCTTTGGATTATAAGCCAATACTATCATTATTTAAAATTTTTACTCAAATTGTTACAGCTTTCGCCATTGGGAGCTCTTTCAGTTTGGCTGTTGTGACCTTTGGCCACCATCCTTTTGTTTTTTGAGCACTTCCTTACTTTCTGGCACTAGCAGATGCTCCATCTTTTACTTGCACTATGGCAGCACCAGAGTCTGCTCTTTGTCCAAGGAGCCCTGGTTCCTTTTGTTCGGACATGGTGTTAAGAAACCAAAAACTGGGCCTTGGATGTGCTCATTGCTACTGTGGTGTCACTGTTTCTAGGCTCTCTCAGCAGACAGAGCTGGGGGATGTATATGTATACGAACCCAAGTATGTAAACCTATTTATATAATTATATCTGTTGCCTATTTATCTGTATGTATATTACCTAAATATCCTTCTGTTAGGTTATCATACATTTGTAATAAACTTAGACTGATTTGTCACAGTCTGCATTCCATCCTAGATTTTCTCAACATCTAGTTGATTTTTTACAAAAATTTGCATGTAGTAAATTTCATTCATTCTTTGTAGCGTACAGCTCTATGGGTTTTGATGAATGCATGTACATAGTCAAGTATCAACCACCACATTACTATTCAGAACAGTTCCATCACCATAAAAAAAAGGTCTTCATGCAGTCCCTTTGTAGTTAACAGCTCTCCCTTCCGCAAATCCTGGCAACCATTGCTGTTCTCCTTCACCTTTTCCAGAGTGTTGTATAAATGGAACCATAAAATATATCATCTTTTGGGTCTGGTTTCTTTCACCATGTTCATCTATGCTGTTGCATGAAACAATATTCTGTTCCCTTTTATTGCTGCATAATATTCCATTACATGTATAAACAGGATTGTTTATCCATTCCTCCGTTGTTGAATATCTTTGTTGTTTCCAGTTCTTGGTGATCATGAATAAAGCTGCTATAAACATTCAGGCACTGGGTTTGTGTGAATACTAGTTTTCAGGTCACTTAGGTAAATATGTAGGAGTGGGACTGCTGGGTCAAATGGTAAGTGTATGTTTAACCTTTTATAAGAAACAGCCAAACCATTTTCCAAGGTGGGTGTACTATTTTGCATTCCCTCCAACAATAAATTAGAGTTTCTGTTAAACTATATCTTTGCCAACATTTGATATTTTCAGAGTTTTTGTTTCAGTCATTCTAATGAGTGTATAGAGATATCTCATTGGGGTTTTAATTTGCATTTCTCTGACTAATGATGAGCATATTTGCATACATTTGCCATCCATATATCTTCTTTGGTGATTATCTTTTCACATCTTTAACCAGTTTTTGGTTGGGTTGTCTGTTTTCTCGCTGTTGAATTTTAAGAGTCCTTAATATATTCTGAATACAAGTTCTTTACTGAGCATGTGATTTGCAAATATTTTCTCCTAGTCTGCTACTTGTCTTTTAATCCTCTTAGTGTTTTTTACAGAGCCAAAGTTTTTAATTTGATTAAGTTCACTTTTTCAATATTTCATGCTTTTAATGTCATAGGTAAGAACTTATTGCTAAGCCCATATTCACCTAGATATTCTTCTATATTTTGTCCTATAAGTTTTAAAATTTTCCATTAAATCTATGATTCGTTTTGACTTAATATTTGTTTAAGATCTGAGACATGTGTTGAGATTCATTTTTTTTGCATATGGACTATGTATGCATCAATTGAAAAGTACCATCAATTGAAAAGACTGTCTTTCCTCCGTTGAATTGCCGTGGCACCATTGTCAAAAAATCAGTTGACTGTGTTTTTGTGGCTCTATTTTTATTATTTTCTGTATGTCTAGCCTTTCCTCTGGACCACACTTTCTTTTTTTTTTTGTTGTTGTTGTTGTTGTATGCGGGCCTCTCACTGTTGTGGCCTCTCCCGCTGCGGAGCACAGGCTCTGGACGCGCAGGCTCAGCAGCCATAGCTAACGGGCCCAGCCGCTCTGCGGCATGTGGGATCCTCCTGGACCGAGGCACGAACCTGTGTCCCCTGCATTGGCAGGCAGACTCTCAACCACTGCACCACCAGGGAAGCCCTGGACCACACTTTCTTGATTATTGTTGTATATAAAGTCTTGAAATTGGGTAATGCAAATCCTCCAACTGTTCTTTTTCAAAGGTTTTTGTTTGTTTTTTGCTATTTTAGTATCTTTGCCATTTCCTAGAAATTTTAGAATCGGCTTTTTGATATCCATAAAAAAGCCTTCGTGTATTTTTATTGACATTGTTTGAATCTAAAGATCAAAATTGAGATAATTTACATCTTAATGTCAAGCCTTCCAGTCCACAAACATGGTATATCATTCCATATCCTTGATTTCTTTTATCAGTGTTTTGTAGTTTTCTACATATAGATCCTTCACATATTTCATTAGATTTGTATTTTAAGTCCTACCTTTTGTATGTTTGCTATTATAAATAGTATTTTGGTTTTAGAATCTGAATTCTGAATTTTTAAAAACAGTAATTGCTGTTCTAGTTGCTATTAGTACATAGTAAATTACAACAAAACAGTGGTTAAGCAACCATTTTATTATGCTCACAGACTGTGTTGAACTAAGACTTTGAACAGGGCATGGCATAGATGGCTTTGCTCTGGGATGTCTAGGGCCTCAGCTGGGAAGACTTAAAATGATTTTGATGGCTGGAGATTGGGATGATCTTGAAGGCTTATTTATTCACACATCTGGCACTTAGACTAGAATAACTCAGAGACTCGGACTTCAAACCAGAGTCCCTAGTGGTGACCTCTCTATGTGGTTTGGCTTTCTCAGACCGTGACAGCTGTGGAGTAAATGGATTTCTTATGGAGTTGCTTAGGGATCCATATGCAGATATTCCATCAAACAATGCAGATGCTGGGTTGTCTATGACCAAGCCTGTGAAGTCACACAGCTTTGCTTCTGCCATTCTTTATTAGTGGAAGCTGTTATAAGCCTGCTCAAATTCAAGGGGAGTAGACAGATCCTACCCTTTAATCAGCAGAGTATCAAAGAGTTTGGGAACTGTGTTTTAAAACTGCCACAGATGCTAAGGCAATTATAGGGAATATAAGCAAATGAAAATGCTACTACCAGTAAAAACCCCATAATTTACAGAGTGTGTGGTTTTTTTTTTAAAGACTATGGTTGTATATAAATGATTTATTTGTGATATTTGCCAGGCTCAGTTTTTAGTTTATGCAGAAGAAATAAAACTTCAATACTAGTATACCCTAAGAGAAAGTTAAGAGTTATCTAATATATTTTAAAGTTGAAGAAAAGAGAGTGCATGCCTTGTTAGGTCACAGTAAGACAAAATTTTAAAAAATATTTGCTTGTCCTAGATATCAGTTTTTTTCAATTTAAACTGATCTTTATGGTTTGTTCTGTTTTGTTTTTTCAGTGCAGGCTTTAAAAGTTTTTATTTTTTATACAGCAGGTTCTTATTAGTCATCAATTTTATACACATCAGTGTATACATGTCAATCCCAGTTGCCCAATTCAGCACACCACCATCCCCACGCCCCCGCGGTTTTCCCCCCTTGCAGGCTTTAAAAGTTGATTTAAAATATTCAAAACAATCATTTTGCTTTCAACGAAGTCTTGATTCATTTATTATTTTGATTAAATTATACTAGAAATTTTGGGGGGTACACTTGGAACATTTAGATCTTGCTATAGTGTAAGGAATGGTAAGCACCAACATATAATTAGCTGTTCCTACCTTTGCATCCCCCCCTCCTCCCACAAAGTAAGGACCTTCCTTTTCTTTGATGGGCTGAAAAAGCAAATAGGCTTTTTGGGTGGGTAATTCACTTCTGATAAATTTCAGCAGATACAACGTTCCTGTTATTTTTAGAAGAATGGCATTTGAGTAGCTTGGACATGATGATGATGATTTTCCTGTTTTCAGATCATGTGGCATAGATGAACCAAATCAAATCATGAAGTGGGTAGATATTTAAACAGATTTCTCTAACTCTGACTTGGCTCTTCTCTTGATCGATAAATTTGTACCAGTGTTGGGTTTTCTGTGACTGTAATGAAGAGTAGCAAACCCTGGTTTTGTTTTTTTTTTTAATTTTTATTGCAGTATAGTTGATTTACAGTGTTTTATTAGTTTCAGGTGTACAGCAAAGTGAATCAGTTATATGTATATCTAGCAAATCCATTTTTTAAATATACTTAAGGAAGAGAAGGAGCAGAACATTTTACACTTTTTTTAGTCATGTTAAATTCTTCTAAATGAACTATGATCATGTAGAATATCCTGTAAGAAAAGTAAATTATATACCTAGTGAAACAGTGTTACCTGAGTTTTGGTTCTCTGTATGCTTCTTGGAAGTGTGGCCGTTATTTTTTCTTTACAGCTTGATTGTGTAAGTTATGTTTGTATCTGCCATGGAGTATGTATTTAAATGACCAAAGATTAAGATTCCACTGCATTATTTAGTAGGAATTGAAAACAGAATAAGGAAATTATTCATATATCTTTTATAAACACATTGTCTATTTTCTATTTTTATACATTATTATGGCAAAGAATACAGTGGCACTTTCTTTGTGTCAGTGAACTTGAAACAGCTTGAAATATATATATATATATATTTTTTGATTATCTTTTCATTTGAGGTATGATACAGATATCTATTTCATTCCACAAGACAAGAAAATTAGATTCTAGGATAATTAAATTTGCCCTTGTAACCAAAGCTAGAATTCCATTGTTTGAGATAATTGACCTTCTTCTTGGCTAAAGAAAGCTAGCAGGATTTTAGTGTGGTGAGGGACAGCAGATCATTGTCTGAAAGCACGGACTTCAGCCAGATTATTTGAATCAAGTCCCAGCCCTCTTACTTCCAAAGTATGTGACTGTATTGAACAACTTAACTTTTGTGCCTCCTTTATTTTATTCATAAAGCGGTTATAATGATACTGTTTACTTCAGGGAGCTGTGAGGATTAAAGGAGTGAATATATGTAAAACATTTAGAACAGTGAGAGGCACAAAATGTAATGTTTAGTAATGTTTAGACTATTAATAAAATTAATATTAATATTATTTTTAACTTTAATGGTATTGATAAAATAAATACATTCTATAGTGATCAAAGATAAATACATAAAAATGGAAATATTAAAAGCACTAGAGGAAAACATTGGTATGTAGCTTTATAATATTGGAATGGGGCAGGCTCTACTAAGTATGATTTTAAAATTTATCAAGCATGAAAGATTTTACTATATAATAATTGAGAAACTATAGCAAGAGACAACATGAACAAAGTTAAAAAACAAACAATAACCTGAGGGAAAATATAGACAGCACATAATAATAACATATTGTTAAATTTCTTAACATACAAGAACATTTATAAATTATTAAGGGAAGCACAATCCTATGGGAAAAGGGCAAATAACAAAGAAAGATACCCAAATGGCTAAGAAACATTAGAAAGGATTCTGAGCATCACTCAAAGTCTAGTATTGCAAACTATAATGTTTCTCTCATTAGATTGGCAAAGATTAAAATGGTACTCAGTGTTGGGAAGATGAGGCATTCTTAAGCATTACTGCTGAGCAGTATAAATTGATAGACATTTTTGGAGAGTTATTTGGCAATAATGGTCCATTTTAATAGCCCCAAAACCCTTTGAACCTCCAGTTTCACTTCTAGGAACTTACCCTGCAGATTCATCAAAGGAGTTGACTTCATAAGTTAGTTCTCTCCCTGGAATAAATATTCATCAATGGGGATTTGGTAAATAATGTTATGTTTCTACAATGAAATACTATATAGATTCTTTTAGAAGAACAATGAAGTTTGTATATGCTAACACAGAAGGGTATCCAGGATATATTAGGTAAAAAAAGGAAGTTGTCAAACTGTAGTATGATCTATGTCTGTTTAAATACATATGCTTATATATACATTACATATGTGTATATAGGTATACAAAGGATACACAAGAAACCATTAATTAGCTACATCTGGGACATAGGACATAAGCTACCAGGGAGAGAAGGGGACTTGTACTTTTCACTTTATATTCTTCATTGTTGGAATTTTTTTAACAGTGGATATATTGTTACTTTTATAATAAAAAAAAAAAACAGCCTGTAAGAAAGGTTTGAAAATCTTCCATGCTAGGTATATTGTTATCTACTGCTGCATAACAAAATACCCCAAAATTTATCAACTTAAAACAACAAATATTTAATCTCACAGTTTCTGAGGGACATGAAGCAGCCTAGCTGGGTGGTTCTGGTTTAGGGTCTCCTGAGATTGTAGTCAGGCTGTCAGCTGGGACTCTAGTTAGATTCTGCTTAGGAGAGGACCTTCAAGATGGTGGAGGAGTAAGCCATGGAGATCACCCTCCTCCCCACAAACACATCAAAAACACATCTACATGTGGAACAACTCCTACAGAACACCTACTGAATGCTGGCAGAAGACCTCAGACTTCCCAAAAGGCAAGAAAATCCCCACGTACCTGGGTAGGGCAAAAGAAAAAAGAAAAAACAGAGACAAAAGAATAGGGATTGTACCTGCACCTCTGGGAAGGAGCTGTGAAGGAGGAAAGGTTTCTACACACTAGGAAGCCCCTTCACAGGCGGAGACAGGGAGGGGGTGGTGGTGGGGAAGCTGCGGAGCCATGGAGGAGAGTGCAGCAACAGGGTTGCGGAGGGCAAAGCGGAGAGATTCCCGCACAGAGGATCAGTGCCGACCAGAACTCACCAGCCCGAGACGCTTGTCTACTCACCCACCGGGGTGGGCGGGGGCTGGGAGCTGAGGCTCGGGCTTTGGTAGGATCCCAAGGAGAGGACTGGGGTTGGCGGTGTGAACACAGCCTGAAGGGGGCTAGTGCGCCACAACTATCTGGGCGGGAGTCCGGGAAAAAGTCTGGACCTGCGTAAGAGGCAAGAGACCATTGTTTCGGGGTGCGCAAGGAGAGGGGATTCCTTCCCTGTCTGCCCACAGAAAGCAGAGCACTGCCTAAATGAGCTCCAGAGACGGGCGTGAGCCGCGGCTATCAGCTCGGACCCCAGAGACGGGTATGAAATGCTAAGGCTGCTACTACAGCCACCAAAAATCCTGTGTGCAAGCACAGGTCACTGTCCACACCTTGCCCCCAGGAGCCTGTGCAGCCCGCCACTGCCAGGGTCCTGTGATCCAGGGACAACTTCCCTGGGAGAACACATAGCATGCCTCAGGCTGTTGCAACGTCTCGCCAGCCTCTGCCACCACAGGCTCGCCCCGCATTCCAACTGTAACTACCGTACCCCTCCCTCCCACTGGCATGAATGAGCAAGAGCCCCCTAATCAGCCGCTGCTTTAACCCCGTCCTGTCTGGGAGGGAACAGATGCCTGCAGGTGACCTACACGCAGAGGCGGGGCCAAAACCAAAGCTGAACCCCAGGAGCTGTGCGAACAAAGAAGAGAAAGGGAAATCTCTCCATGCGGCCTGAGGAGCAGTGGATTAAGTCCCCACAATCAACTTGATGTATCCTGCATCTGTGGAATACCTGAATAGACAGTGAATCGTCCCTAAATTGAGGCGGTGGAGTTTGGGAGCACCTGTAGACTTGGGGTTTGCTGTCTGTGACTGATTTGTTTCTGATTTTTATGTTTATCTTAGTATAATTTTTAGCGCTTGTTATCATCGGTGGATTTGTTTATTGGTCTCTTTTTTAATTATTATTTTTTTCATTTTAATTATTTTTTATTATTTTCTTTTTTATTCTTTATTTGCTCCCCTGTCTTCTGAGCCATGTGGCTGACAGGGTCTTGGTGCTCTGGTCTGGTGTCAGGCCTGAGCCTCTGAGGTGGGAGAACCAAGTTCAGGACACTAGACCACCAGAGACCTCCCAGCCCCATGTAATATCATTTGGCAAGAGCTCTCCCAGAGATCTGCATCTCAACGCTAAGACCCAGCTCCCCACAATGGCCAGCAAGCTCCAGTTCTGGGTTCCCCATGCCAAACAACTAGCAAGACAGGAACACAACCCCACCCGTTATCAGAGAGGCTGCCTAAAATCATAATAAGGCCACAGACACCCCAAAACACACTGCCAGATGCAGCCCTGCCCACCAGAAAGACAAGATCCAGCCTCATCCACCAGAACACAGGCACTAGTCCCCTCCATCAGGAAGCCTACACAAGCCACTGAACCAACCTTACCAACTGGGGGCAGACACCAAAAATATCGGGAACTACGAACCTGCAGCCTGCAAAAAGGAGACCCCAAACACAGTAAGTTAAACAAAATGAGAAGACAGAGAAATACACAGCAGATGAAGCAGCAAGGTAAAAACCCACCAGACCAAACAAATGAAGAGGAAATAGGCAATCTACCTGAAAAAGAATTCACAGTAATGATAGTAAAGATGATCCAAAATCTTGGAAATAGAATGGAGAAACTACAAGAAACGTTTAACAAGAACCTAGAACTAAAGAGCAAACGAACAGTGATGAACAACGCTATAAATGAAATTAAAAATTCTCTAGAAGGAATCAATAGCAGAATAACTGAGGCAGAAGAATGGATAAGTGACCTGGAAGACAAAATAGTGGAAATAACTACCACAGAGCAGAATAAAGAAAAAAGAATGAAAGAATTGAGGACAGTCTCAGAGACCTCTGGGACAACATCAAACGCACCAACATTCGAATTATAGGGGTCCCAGAAGAAGAGAAAAAGAAAGGGTCTGAGAAAATATTTGAAGAGATTATAGTTGAAAACTTCCCTAACATGGGAAAGGAAATAGTCAATCAAGTCCAGGAAGCACAGAGAGTCCCATACAGGACAAATCCAAGGAGAAACACGCCAAGACACATATTAATCAAACTATCAAAAATTAAATACAAAGAAAAAATATTAAAAGCAGCAAGGGAAAAGCAACAAACAACATACAGGGGAATCCCCATAAGGATAACAGCTGATCTTTCAGCAGAAACTCTGCAAGCCAGAAGGGAGTGGCAGGACATATTTAGTGATGAAAGGGATAAACCTACAACCAAGATTACTCTACCCAGCACAGATCTCATTCACATTCAATGGAGAAATTAAAACCTTTACAGAGAAGCAAAAGCTAAGAGAATTCAGCACCACCAAACCAGCTTTACAACAAATGCTAAAGGGACTTCTCTAGGCAGGAAACACAAGAGAAGGAAAAGACCTACAAAAACAAACCCAAAACAATTAAGAAAATGGTAATAGGAACATACATATTGATAATTACCTTAAATGTAAATGGATTATATATACAATGGAATATTACTCAGCCATAAAAAGAAACGAAATTGAGTTATTTGTAGTGAGGTGGACGGACCTAGAGTCTGTCATACAGAGTGAAGTAAGTCAGAAAGAGAAAAACAAATACCGTAAGCTAACACATATATATGGAATCTAAAAAGGAAAAAGAAAATGGTTACGAAGAACCTAGGGGCAGGGCAGGAATAAAGACGCAGACGTAGAGAATGGACTTGAGGACCCGGGGAGGGAGAAGGGTAAGCTGGGACGAAGTGAGAGAGTGGCATGGACATATATACACTACCAAATGTAAAATAGATAGCTAGTGGGAAGCAGCTGCATCACACGGGGACATCAGCTTGGTGCTTTGTGACCACCTAGAGGGGTGGGATAAGGAGGGTGGGAGGGAGATGAAAGAGAGAGAGTATATGGGGATATATATATGCGTATAGCTGATTCACTTTGTTATACAGCAGAAACTAACACAACATTGTAAAGCAATTATACTCCAATAAAGATGTTAAAAAAAAAAGTAACGTAGGAAGTTTAATATCCAGTTACTCCTTGGCAGCACTATCACCACAGCCAAATGCCCACCAACTGAGAAATGGAGAAGCAAATTGTGGTCTGTCCATACAATGGAATGTGACTCAGCCATAAAAAGGAATGAAGGTCGGATACAGGCTACAATGTGGATGACCCTGAAAGCATTATGCCAAGTGAAAGAAGCCAAACACAAAAGGTCATATACTGGGTGATTCTATTTATATGAAATACTCAAAATAGGTAAATCCACAAAGATGGAAAGCAGATTAGTAGCTGCCAGGACCTGGGGGCAGGGAGGAGTGAGGAACAACTGCTTAATGGGGACGGGTTTCCTTTCAGGGTGATGAAAGTGTTTTGAAATTAGAGGTGATGGTTGCACAAGAGCGTGAATGTACTAAATGCCACTGAATTGTACCTTTTAAAATGGTTGAGTGTATGTTATATAAATTTACCTCAATTAAAAAAAAAAAAGAGAGAGACTCTACTTGGTATGAAGGATCTGCTTCCAGGCTCACTCCTGTGATTGTTGGCAGACCTCAGTTTCTCTCTGGCTGTTGGTCAGGAGAATTCGGTTCCTCACTGCATGGGTTTCTCCAGAGGGCTCTTCACAACTTGACAGCTTTGTTCTTCCACACTGAGTGAGTGATCTAAGAGAGTGCCAGCACCCAAGACTGGGCAGATCTTTGGAGCGATATATCATTACCTCTGCTATATGCTGTTGGTCACACAGTCCAGTCCTGGTATTGTGGGAGGGGGTCAGTACCAGGGGGTGGGGGTCATTGGGGGCCATCTTGGAGGCTATCACAGTGGGTCTATCAGAGTATAATCTCTTGTAACAATTTGGGATTATGAAGAGGTAAATTAGGGCAACATTTAGATGGGAACTGTGCTTAAAAGTTAGTTGCCTTCTTACTAATTCTTGTAAATATTTGCTCTTTTTTTTTTCCAGGTCCGGCACAGAATCAAATGCAAGTTCCATCTGGGTATGGATTGCATCCTCAAAGCTACATTGCTGCCTCAGGACATTACTCTCAAGGACCTGGGAAAATGACCTCATTGCCATTGGATAGCCAGTGTGATGATTACTACTCTGGTCCCTATAGGGTACCAACACAGAATGTGGTGACTCCTAACACAGCAAGCCAACAACCAGGAGCACAGCAGATGTATGGCAGCGTTCCTCCTGCCCCTCATGTCGTGGGATCCACTCTGGGATCATTCCAAGGTGCCGGGTCATCAGCATCACATTTGCATACGAGTGCCTCCCAGCCATACTCCTCTTTTGTGAATCATTACAATAGTCCAGCCATGTACTCTGACAATTCCTCTGTTGCTGCTCAGGGATTTCCCTCTACTTGCGGTCACTATGCTTTGTCAACTGTTTCTAATGCTGCGTATCCTAGTGTTTCATATCCCTCTCTACCTGCTGGTGATCCATATGGGCAGCAAATGTTCACCTCGCAGAATGCTCCGACTGTCAGGCCAATTAGAGATAATTCATTTTCTGGTCAAAATACAGCTATCAGCCATCCATCACCACTTCCACCTCCACCATCACAACAGTACCACCAGCAGCAGAGTCTTTCAGGATACAATACTTTTGCGTGGTCAGCTTCAGGCCTTCCGTCAACCCAAGACAATCTAATCCAAAACCACACCTCCATGGCTACAGCCAACAACCCAGCAAATCCTGGTAGGTTGAATGAAAAGTTCACCAAAGCATGGTTGAAAATCAGTGCATTTCCAATCTGATTTTTACTGCATGAAGGTTAAAGATGATACTGCCTAATAGAAAAATTGGAAATTAGCTCACCTTTGCAATTTATTTGCTTTATTTATAGTGGAATTTTGCAGCATCTTCTTGAACCCTTCCCCTTCATCTATTCACAATTAGCCCCCCAACCATCTGACTTGTATAGCATGGTTCCTTGCCATGATTGGGATCTCAGTTGGTATTTGTTGCTGTGTTTTCATGCCTCTGCAGTAGTTGTCTTTAATGTGAGTTAGGAATAAGGCAAAATGGAAGGGTCTATTTGGGGATATGCTTTGGTAGCTAATACTTCCTTTTTTATATTAGTTCAACCTTGGGACAGTTACTATTCCAGCCACAGCCCTCTTCACTATAGAAAAAATGATGGCCTGCAATACCACACTGGTTTCTCTAGGTGAACCCCTATTAGCGACTTTCACAGAAGATATATTTCCTATACATTAAAGTTGATGTTTTCTCAGCCCCAGATTGGTAAGTTAGGATGAAGGACAGGGAAGATGGAGAAAGATAAATGAAGAATACCCTTGTAATTAGTTTTTCTTACCTTCCTAAACCAAGATGTGGTGAAATGTATTTGTTTAAAAATTATGTATGCAAGGTATGTAGTTTTTTAGTGTGGGGTTTGCATAGGATATATTCACTTTAATTCAACTTGTGAACTTGAACTTAACAAAATCTGCTCTTGAACTGAATGAAAAGGTATGTAAAGGATGGGAATTGTTAAAGCTGTGATAGTTTTCTGAATGATGTCTTTGGATTGTATATCAGAGTCTAGATAGCCATAGGTCAAGGATGTTGTAGAAAAGTATCATTCCCTGGACAGTTAGATTATTTAAAGTTAGAACTTTAGAATATTAGATCTGAAGTGTGCATTTGAGATCATCTATTCTTTCGTTGCTATGTTGTTTAGAAACACTTTGGCCTACAAGCAACTAATAGTGGTTTAAACAAAAGTGGTATTTTTCTCACATAACAAGAAGTCTAGGCAGATGCAGTAGATCTAGATGTCCTCAGTGTCTTTTCTCCCTTTCCACTCTGCCATCCTTAGTATGTTGATTTATAGAAACAAGATAATTTCTGTACCTGTAGACAGCAAGTCAAAGTTAAAAGCAGAAAGAAGGGCCTCCCTGGTGGCGCAGTGGTTAAGAGTCCGCCTGCCGATGCAGGGGATGCGGGTTCGTGCCCCGGTCTGGGAGGATCCCATATGCCGCGGAGCGGCTGGGCCTGTGAGCCATGGCCGCTGGGCCTGCGCATCCAGAGCCTGTGCTCCGCAACGGGAAAGGCCACAACAGTGAGAGGCCCACATACCGCAAAAAGAAAAAAAAAAAAAAAAAAAAGCAGAAAGAAGAGAGAGGAAAGAAGATGGGGTCGTGGCATTGACCCCATTTCATTTTACATATCATTTGCCATAGCTGTTTTAAAAGACCATCTCTAATTTAAGGGAAGGCTAGAAAATGAATATTTAGCTTTGTAGCCTTCATGGTAGAGGCAGGCAAGAAAGAAGGGGTTTAGCATTAACTGGATTTTAGGTAAGTCAACTTGAAGCATCTATCACAATTCCCAAATGTGGCTGTGCACCAGAATCCTTTGCACAGATGGTGATCTTGAAACCCAACTTACTGAGCTAGAATAGAATCTCCAGGGTAGTCTTTGGCGCGCAATTTGTGGGATCTTAGTTCCCTGACCAGGGATGGAACCTGGGCCCTCAGCAGTGAAAGAGCAGAGTCCTAACCACTGGACCACCAGGGAATTCCCTTGGGAATCTGTATTTCTGATTGATCATGAGTGATGTCTGGTAACAGATCCATATTCTAGTGTATGTAGTCCTTTTGTTTAACAAACGAGGAAAGCCTGTAGTCATTAATGTTAGAAACAGAGCTTGTCCTGAAGCTCAGTTTCTTCTGACTCTCACTCTACCCTTCTCAGAACCAGGGTTTTCTGTCCCCTAGAAATTCTGTTTTCTTTCTTTCTTCTTTTAGCAGTCCTTTTACACATCAGCTTATCCTAAGGTCCCTCTGACTTAAGGATTTTGTGACTTTCGTGACAAAAAAATAAGAAATTCAGGTAATTCCTGTCTTATTCTGAGATGGGACTGAATAGAACTAATTTATGCTGAGATGTAGGATCAGGGAAATGTAGGGCCACTTGGCTAAGGAATAGAATACCTGTGCGGAAGGGCCTGTCGTTGAAGAAAATGTTGAATAAAGGGTAAGAATAATTACAAAATTACCTTCTATTTGAATAAGTAGTAATTAGGCCGTTAGGCAGAGAGAAGGGGGGGTATATTTCCATTCTTTTAATTGTGATACTATACTGTGAAAGGCATAGTAAATATAATTTTAGAAGTTCATTTGTTAAGAAGTGGGTTTCTTTATTTTTTCTCTTTAGATTGGTAAATGACTTTTTAATTGTAGTTCAGAAGTTGACAAATTAAGTGTATCTCAGGTTAATATGACCCATACTCGTCACCATTTCAAAAGAAATAAAGAGGTTACTTTTAAAATGTACTTTAAATATTACAGAAGTTCCTAAACTTTCTCAGCTGATGTTTCTCAGTATTTTTTCCAGTGCCTCAAGCTACTTAGTATTAATAGTTCACAAGGTTTTTTGACAGATGTCACTGTGTTTCTCTTGAAAATTTAAAACATGCCTAGGAACTCTGTGAGTTTGTTGCGAGGGCAACTTGGGTGCCTAATTACAAGGTTTGGGAACCATGGGTATACTGATTTTAATGTTCTAGAAAGACAAGCAATTTAATTGGTTTGGACATTCTTAAATTATATTGTCATATTAAAATGAGAATCTTAGTTATTAACCATAGTTTTGTATGAAAATCAATCTTTTAGTAATTGACAAGAATGATTGCATTTTTATTACCTTGTTATATTAGTTTCATTTTTAGGTAGTATAGTAAAAATTCTTAAGCAATTTGTGAAGGGTTGAGATCCAAAAGCATAAACCTGACTTAAGTGATTATCAAAAACACAGTGATTGATACATGCTGTTACTTTTAGGCAGTTGATGAGTTCATATTCAGAAACATAGAATAAAAGAGATATGTAAATGTTATCTCATTTGCCTATATTTTATTATTTTTTAATTCTATTTATTTGACTACGTTGTGTCTTCCTTGCTGCATGCGGGCTTTCTCTAGTTGCGGCGAGCAGGGGCTACCCTTCGTTGTAGTGCGTGGGCTTCTCATTGCAGTGGCTTCTCTTGTTGCGGAGCATGGGCTCTAGGCACGCAGGCTTCAACAGTTGAAGCACGCGGGCTCAGTAGTTGCGGTGCGCAGGCTGTAGGGTACACGGGCTCAGTAGTTGTGGCTCACAGGCTCTAGAGCGCAGGCTCAGTAGTTGTGGCACATGGGCTTAGTTGCTCTGCGGCATGTGGGATCTTACCGGACCAGGGCTCAAACCCGTGTCTGCTGCATTGGCGGGCGGATTCTTAACCACTGCACAGCCAGGGAAGTCCATTTGCCTCTTTATTTTAGAAAAGCATGTTAGTACAATTCAGCACTAGAATTTCAGATTACTTTATTAAAAACATAGTGATGTATATGTTTTGGGGACTATGTTTAGTTGTTAACTTAGAGTGAAATTTTGGCTGGTGTTTAAAAGGTGTCATTATACCATTAAAATTTTTTAAACTGTCACTGTAGGTAAATTTCTCGAGGTTCAGAAGCTCTTTCTTAGTTTGAGATGAAGTTGGCTGAGTAATACAACTTCAGTAAGGATCACATCTTGACAGCATATTATAGAATAGTACTGAGTACAATTTTATTAAAAAACACTTAAAAATCTACTTATAAAAAAATAATAAACATTTATATAATCCTTATATAAAAATCCACAACACACATGACACTAAGGTATAGCCACTGATAAGTTAATATACATCTATCATCTCGGGGTGGTGATGTGCCTGAGGAAAAGCAAAATAGATCCCTATAGGAGGTGACTATCTGGATAAAGAAATACAAGTTAGAAATAAGTTAGAAAACTACATTGGAGGTACAAATAGTACAGTTAAGAGATTATTTTCAGCTTTGGAAACGTGTGATGAGATTGCAGAGTTGTGTGGTAGTGATAATTATGCTCCCTCACACTCGTACTCCTTCAGCTTTTCCAAAGCTACTCTTGAACCTTATCATCTGTACTCAAATTTATACCTTCCACCTGTAAATTGTTCTATATTTACTCCTTCTTCAAGCTCAGAAGATGAGATGTCCATCTTTGTGACCACTTCCTTCAAAAGTTGACTTTATCAGTTGTCCCTTTTCTGTATCTCAGTTTCCCAGTTTCTCCTGGGCTATGGCATTGGAAAGGTGAGAGGAGAAGACTTGAAGGAAAAACATAAGCTTGGTCCTGTATGTAATCAGCAGCCATCAGAAATTTTTAAGCAAGGGGGTGACGCTATCAGATTTGCGTTTCAGATCTTTCTTCTGTGAGCAATGTGGTAGGTGGACTGGAGGAGGAAGAACTTGGAGACAGGAAGACCAGCTAGGAAGGAATTACTACAATTATCTAGATGAAGGATGCTGACATAGGTTGAGATTTATTTATATAGAAGACAGATGGCAAGAGATGATTTCAAGAATTCATTGATAAGGTTTATGAAGGAAAAGGAATAATAAAAGTTGACTTAAATTTTCTAGTTTGAACAACTTGAGTGGGTAATGGTGCTATTAGTTGAGAATTTGCTTAATCTTCCTAGTTTCAAAAGGGTTTATGTACAGTTACTAAGGAGCTACTACAAACTAACAGGGGAACTACCTTAATGCCAATAAATAAATAAATAGATAAACAGACAAATGATTTATTTTTGAATTGTAGGTTCTGTCTCTAAGTATACCATGTTTCATCTGTCAAATTCTCTTTGCGAAAGGGGTAGTTTTGTTGTTGTTGTTTTTGGCTGGCATTTTTCTGTGGTCCTTCATATTTGTGGAACTTGTCTCCATTTATTTGACAAATACTTGAAAGCCAGCTATGTGACAGGTGTTTATTTTAGTGCTGGGAGATAAAATAGCAAGTAGAAAGACTTGATCCTTACCTTCATGAAGTTTGTGATCTTCTTGGGGAGGCAAACATTATCCAAATAAACACAAATAAATGTAAAATTGCTACTATTATTTAAGTATCATGAAGCAGAGATGTATGGTGCTTGGTGAGAGTACTCTAGGTATAGAGTACTCAGGAAGTTTTCCCTGATCTCTGATATGTGAGCTGCAATCTGAAGAATGAATTCTCCATGTGTAAAATAAATTACAGATGAAATAAATATTTAAATGCAAAAAGGCAAAACTTTAAAACTTTTCAGAGAAAATACGGAAGAACCTTGGAGTTGGGAAAGATTTCTTAAGGACACCACACACAGTGCTAGCTAGCCATAAAGAATAAACATGATAAGGTTTACTATCATCTAATTAAGAACGTTTTTTCATTTAAAGGCAACATAAAGAGAACAAAAGGACAAGCCATGAAACGGGAGAAAAAAAATTTTATAGTATTTTATCCAGAATATACAAATAACACATAAGATCAATAAGGAGAAGACCAGCAACCCAAGAAAAAAATACATGAACAGGCATTTCACAGATGAAAGGAAAACATACTCAGTCTCATTAATAATCAGGGAAAAGCAACTTAAAACTAGAATGGGATATCTACTTATACCTAGCAGCAGGATGGTAAAACTTTGAAAGACCGACTATACCAAGGGATGGCAAGGATGTGGAATAACAGGAAAATCTTAGACAGTGTTAGTAGAAGGACCTATTGGTTCAGCATTTTAGGGAAATTTGGCATTAGTGGGATTGAAGATAACCACACCCTAAAACACAGCTATCCCACTTCTGTGTACTCTAGAGAAGTCCTTCTCATACTTTGTATGAATCACCCGGGGCCTTGTTAAAATGGAGGTTCTGATTCACCAGGTCTAGTATTGCCTGGCCTAAGGATTTTATCAAGTTTCTGTATAAAGTGTTGCTAGCCCATAGAGTACACTTTGAATAAGAGGGCCCTACAGCACCACTTCCTGTTTTAAATGTGTAGAACTTGTAGAAAATAACATTCTGCGGGGCGGATTCTGAGCTAAAGGGTCTAGTCTGTTCCCCAGGCCAAGGAACTCACTTCCCACAGGGCCCCCAGGGCTGAGGGGATCCTCATCCCTTGCTGTACAACTACATACACACTTTTGAGCTGTGGCACACACATTGAGAAGCTCCACCCCAGAGAAACTAGCACATGTGTACCAGGGACATGTTCATGAATATTCCTGTAGTACTGTATGTGAAAACAAAAAATTAGAACCCAAAAGTCCATTTATGATAGAATGGATAATATCCTTCCAGTGGGCTACTGACCAGCAGTGAAAATGATGAAATAGAGCTATACTCATTAACACAAATGAATCCCAGAAATGTAACAGGATTCATGGAAGAATATATGCTGTATGCTATTGTTATAAAGTTAAAAAAACAAGCAAAAATAATGTTTAGGGATACTTATTTGTGTGGTAAACTAATAACAAAAGCAAGAGAATAAGGAACACAGTTCAGAAGGGAGGCAAGAGAATACCTTCCGTGAGGAGTACACCAGGAGCTTCAACAGTATTGGAAATGTTTTATTTTCACAGTTGGACGCTGAGTTCATGGGTATTTCTTTATTATGATTTTATAAATACATACACATATATGTATCACCTTTTATTTGTATCAATTATTTTATTAAAGAAAAAAGTTTATTGCATCTAAGGGGGAGCAAGTGTATTCCCCGTTAATGGGAGAGAGCATGGCAAGTTCAAGGGACTGAAAGACCAGTGAAGCTAGAGGAGAACCATGGGCCAGGAGGAGGCTGGGAACTCAGGATCATTCAGGGCCTCGTTGACCATGTTAAGAAGTTTTCAGGGTAAGGTGTTTTGTCTTCACCCTCAAGCACTGGCAGACTATTGAAGGACTGTAAGGAGGGTGATGCCATGTATCAGGCTGGAGACTGGAGAACACAGAGGGCCGTGTTCAAACCTGAACTACTTATCTTCGACTTTGTGCTTGGAATTGTTTTTGAAAAATTACTTGTGGGAATAATTTGAGGCCTAGGATGATGGAATTGTTCTCCAGAGAGGATTTATATTTCCTTCTGCCAGTTTCCTCCAGGTACTACCAGCCTGTGATCACATTCATCCAAGTCCAAGTGTCTAGATGTACTGGACTGTGCAGATGTTCTGAATCAAAGCTGCTGGCTTTTGTAAGGCTTAGCTTCCTGGTTTATCCTTAGCCCGAGGTTATAACCCTTCAGATACTATCCTAAAAGTGGAGGTATGGGGTGCTGAATCAGGTGCCCCATCTTGGGTGTGCTGTGGGAGATGTCTTGTTTCCCATGCTCTGCAAGGCTACAGAAAACAGCAGATCAGGTTTGCAACAGATAACCACAAGGTGAAAGCAGCTCTGAGTGTTAGGCTTATTTCTCTGAGTTTTCAATTTCTTACAGATTTTCACCCAGAGATTCATTAATATCATGTTAGATCTTTGATTATTTTAAGAAGATCTTTTTAAGTATAGTTTTTAAAGTTACCTTTAGTAGAAGATTTGATACTAATTACCTAGATCATCATTACCAGAGGCAGAAATATCTTCTATATTTTTAGACAGTGTCTTTTAGTTTCTTATTATGAGCAAAGGTAAAGTTAATATATTTACTGTCTTCCACACCCCTTTCCTTTTTTTATCACTCAATTTTAGGTGATTATATCTTAATTTTTACTTTGAATTGTTAAATATATTCATCGCTCTGTTACTTTAGCATTTTTAATGATTTCACCAGTTATCTAATGCTGGTTTAAAACAAAAATTATTTATTATTTTTCATAGTTCTGTGGGTTGTATGGACAGTTCCTCTGCCGGTTTTCTTGGACTCATGTGACTTCATTTAGCTGGAGAGTTGGCTGGGCTGGAGGATCGTAGACTTCACTCATATGTCTAGCAGTTTGTGCGCACCATTCAGTGGGGCACCTAGGTTTTTCTCCACGTGATTAGATTAGCTTCCTTACATCAGGGGTCCCCAACCCCCCGGGCTGCATACTGGTACTGGTCCGCGGCCTGTTAGGAACTGGGCCACACAGCAGGAGGAGAGTGGCAGGCAAGCGAGTGAAGCTTCATCTGCGGCTCCCCACCACTCCCCATTGCTTGCATTACCACCTGAACCATTCCCCCATCACCCAAGGCCTTGGAAGAATTGTCTTCCACGAAACCGGTCCCTGGTGCCAAAAGGTTGGGGACCACTGCCTTACATGATGGTCTCAGGGCAGCATTTCAAGAGCAGAAAGGCATAAGCTCTAGTACCTCTTGAGACTTGAGGTCTTGGACTTTTACACCATTACTTCTGCCACATTCTGTTGATTAATATATATATATTATTATTATTATTATTATTATATTATTTATATATATATTAATATATATATATTACTTCCACATTTTCTTTATCCATTCATCCATTGTATATATGTCTGTTTATATACACATACACACATGCATGTATTGATATATGCATACACATACATACATACATGTATATGTATGTATATACACCACATTTTTAAAGTCCATTCATCCATCAGTGGACACTTAGGTTGTCATCATAGGTTTTTCAGTTATCTCTTGGTTGGCTGAAGATGATCCTGTAGGTCAGGCAGTTTGAGCTATCAGAAAGACCAACTATGAATCACATGTACTTTATTCCAGAGGTCCAGCCTTATGTTACCGTCAGGCCCTTACTTAGTTACCTGTGAGATATGGGATCTGATTAGAAACAGCATATGAGAAGTGGCAGTTTACAATACAAAATGGGATCTGAGCTAATACTAGAAACATCTGTATAATTCATGAATCACATTACTGCAGAAGCAAATAACCTCTGTTCATCTTATCTATCTAAGGTACCATTGCACAGTACAATAATTAGTATTAATAATAGTGATCATTAGTAAAGAAAAGCTGTTTGGGGTTCATTTTGTTTAAGAAGGTATGGAAGCTTGTGAAATGTTTTAGGAAAATTGCCATTAAAGACTTTTAAAAACATTTAGTGAATAAGTTTTTTGTTTTTTTTGAAAATCATTTCTTTGGATCCCTTATTTTCTAGATATAGATATAGTAGATAAATGTGATGCTGCTGAAGTTTCTTACAAGAACTTCAGATTAACTGTATTTTGTTAGTATTTTAATATATTTCAAGCTTACTGCTGTGGATGAAATAGTTTCTTGTCTTCAGTTGCAGATACTTTGTCCTGTTCTGTAATGCAAAATGTTCAGCCTCCCAAGTCCAGCCCAGTAGTGTCCGCTGTTTCGTCAGGAGCCTCGTCAACAAGAACGCCTCCTGCTGCAAGTCGCCCAGTTGAGCCTTTGGCCTCAGTTGCACGGCCGTCAGAGCTATTACAGCAGAAAGGTATTTGAAAATTTTGTTATACTGCATATATTGTACATATATATACACACACAGTAATTCAAATAGCTGATTTTAAAAAGTCAAACTGATTAAGCATAATTTATGGAAAATATGAGAAAAAGTAATTTATAATCTCAATTCAAACACTATTTTTAATATATTCCAGTCTCTTGCTTATGATTTTATATAATTATGTTATAGAATTTTGTTAAATCTGTTATATATTTTATATCATTGCAATCATAGTTTACATGCCATTTTGTATCTTGCTTTTACATTTATTAAATTATGCAGTTCTTCATATATCTCTGTACAGTTTTATAGTCATGGCTAATTCATTGTGTCATTGTATTATAATTTACTACTCCATCCCTCCATTATGGGCCATTTATTTTCTATTTTTTAAAGGTTATTATAGTTTCTTTTGGGATGAAACACCCAAGATTTCCTTGTTTTGTGAATTTCCATATCCTATTTGATGATTTCTTTGCTTGTCATTATTATTAATGGAAAGTAACTTTTGACCCAATTTTGAGAATGAGAGGATGAAAATGAAATTGTAAGCCACACTCTTGCATCATTGACAAAGAATATGGTTTATTTGTTTGCTTGTTTAATATTCTCCGTGTGTTAAATAAGTGACAGGTGACTAAAATGTGTTGTTTTGACCATTTCCCCACATTGCCTTTTCTTTTGGTTGTATTCTTGATTGTTTTCTGTCTGGCTAAAATTCCAAATCTATTGATGTTTCAGGTTAATATACTATATTTTTCATATGATGAGAGATAACTGTTTTTAGGAATACGTGGTTTGTATTTCCAGCACAATCATTAGTAATATTTTAGGGACTATATTCACTATGTAGTGACGGCCCCTCACCTTGAGTATGAAGAACTCTCTTATGTTCTGAGACTTGGAAAAAGCAACATAAATCCTTAGGCTGATCTCACTGCTTATATCTGCTGAGTGTTCCTGTGGTCAACAGAGGCTTTTCTATCCTTTGATCAGATTATACATTATAGATTTCCTTATTATTATTTTTTTTTTAGGAAAACCAACTGCAGCACCAGAGAGTGTCCACTGATTCCCAACAAGCCAGTGGGTGTATTAGGAATAGAATCTAGTTATTATAAGCATTTACTTTCAAAGTGAGGGGCTGGTAGGAAAGTTTTACTTATCATGAGTAGAAGAAACTTAGGGGTACATAGGAGCCCTAACTAAATGAGTGATGTCTTTCCTCTACATTGATGATTACCTTCCAGATGTTAAGATATATATGCTGCTTGTTTTGGCCCTTTACATTGCCCCCGCTAATTTATTTTTTCCTATTATATTTTTCTTTTGACCATTTTAGTTTAAATACCATCCTGTCATCTTACTGTATCATTTTGTAAACCACTTTCCCACTAAATAATTATAATTATTATGTTTCCTTTTTCTTACTAATAAGATAGATTTGAAAAGAGAAGGAACTATCGTTTATCGAGCAGTTACAATGTGCCAGATACTTCATATTTATTATCTCATTTAATCCCCTTACCAATTCTACTAGGTAGACATTACCCTGGTTTTACAGGTGAGAAAAGTGACATTCACAAAGATTAGGTAACTTGCCCAAGATTATAAATTAGTAAATAGCAGAGTGAAAGATTTTTCTTTTTTTCTTTCTTTTTTTGGCCACACCACACAGCATGTGGGATCTTAGTTCCCCAACCAGGGATTGAATGCGTGCCCCCTGCAGTGGAAGCACAGCATCTTAACCACTGGCCCGCCGGGGAAGTCACCAGAGTGAAAGGTTTTCAACTCAAACCTTTCTATTTTGTGCTCTTTCTATAAATGAGGCTGAATTATTGTTTTTGTTGGCTGTTAAACTCTTGATTTACCTAAGGTAAACTCCTTGAATAAGTAACAGGAAAGATAATGCTGAAGACCTAGGAAAGATAATGCTGAAGACCTTTGAACTGCAGCTTTTATTGTTCCATTTTCTGAAGTAGGAGATTGGTCACTTTATGGTCTCATTGCCTTTGGGTAGATCTGGATACACACAGATGCGTATGAGTTATGGCCCCATGTACGTTGTGCAAACTGTAGTTTACAGGACTGACGCCCCTTGTGTGCAGGTTACGGCTGTGTAGGGCGTGCTGTGTGTCTGATAAGGCTACGAAAGTATTGATACTTAAAAGAGGTTAGTCTTTTTCTCCTGTGAATGAAGAGTGTTGCCTGCCGTAAAGCAGAGAATGTTGAGCCACCAACCCACTACAAAGCTGCTGCCAGTGGTGAGCCCCGAGGGAACTCAGGATGGAGACAAACTGCCGAGCCCTGAGCCACTGCAGCCAACCCCGCAGCAGTGCGCCCGAGGAGACTCAGGATAGGAAAGAACAGGACACCGCCCTAGAGAGCTATGGTACCTATGAAAGGAATAATTCAGTGAGCCCAGGCTCTTGCATCTTCCCATACACAGAAGAGTGCTAAGTTCACTGACTTGAGATACCTGGTTTTCTTTAATTAATGGTTATCTTTTGATGTTCCGACTCCCTGGTCTTTGTTGCAAAAACCTCTGTATGTCCCGGCTCCTCCCTTACCTCTTCGGAGCCATTCCTCAGAGCTGCCTGAGAGGCTGTCTTCCGGGCTTGAAGTCCTCAGAAAGTCCACCAAATAACACAGTTCTCAACTTTTAGGTTGTGCTTTTTTTTTCAGTTGACATTCCCAGCTTCAAAGACACCCTTTCTGAGCTATTCTCTCAGCATTTTTTACTGGTTTTTACAGGAGAGGCTTCAAATTTTTGCTTGCATATCTATCTCCTAAAAATTTTTTGAAAAAACTGTAACTACTTGAACATTTTTAGATTGACATCTAAAATTTTTCACCAAAAGTTTAAATACTTGCAGTTATATAATTTTCAACATACTGAGTATGTTGACTTTTACAAAAAAGATGTTATGTTTTTCTGTGTATCCACTGGAATGAAGCCTGTCACCCTTTAAAAGATAGTAAAGGGACTTCCCTGGCGGTCCAGTGGTTAAGATTCTGCGCTTCCAGTGCAGGGGCCGCAGATTTGATCCCTGGTCGGGGAACTAAGATCCCACATGCTGTGCAGTGAGGCCAAAAGGTTTAAAAAAAAAAAAAAAGAAAGAAAGAAAGTGAAATTAGCCCTTCTTTAACATTTAGAAAGTTTACATTTTTCCTTTTTCTTCTTAACATCCCTTGAATGTTTCCCTTGAATGTAGTAATAATATAATATATTCTTAAGCTAGAAACCCTTTTATCACTCTATCATGCTTTTCTGCTACAATAACATTATATATAATTGAAATTTTAAAATATTGTCTATAACCATAAGTGTCTAAACATTAACATTTTTTCTTCTGGACTTTTCTATCAATACAATTATTGTCAGTATCTAGTGGGTCAAAACGACATAAACATCGTGAATTTTGGTATTTTTTTAATGGAAAGTACATTTTTATTGGAAATACATCTTTCATTGAGATAAATGGCTTTCCCTCCATCCCACCATAGCTTTCTGTACCTGAATTGCTTGATTCATTATTAGAATAAGATAAACTTTAGAAAAATTTCATTCATAGTTTTTATTTGCATATATATAATTACTGAGAAACTTTGTTCATGTAAAGTAGATAGGAATGGTATTGAAAGGGTTTTATTAAAGCAATATTGTTCTATAAAGTTATTTAACCTTCTGAGTTACATGTGAGAAATTTTTATTGTTGTTGGTTGAATTTTATTTTCCAGATTGTAGATAGTTGGTAGCATTATTATTTCATGTAGCAGTTTACAATTTTAAAATACCTTTAAGTTTTATTATCTCACTTGATCATCATGTGAAGCAGACATATCATATTTCACCTTTATTTTATAGATGAGGAAACTGAGGTTTAGAGAGGTTAGGTGTTTTACCCAAAGACATAGAAGTCCGCAAAAGGGATACCAAGACCCAGTGCAGATCTTCTGCTTCCAAACCCAGTGTTTGTTTTACTGAGTTAGCAATTATTCAAAATATTATGAATTTTGTTATATCATTGCCAGTATAATATCACATACTTTAATGTATTTTTATCAAAAACTTCAAGCTGTGACGTAAGTCATTTATCTCATGGATGGCATCTCCATATAACCTAATTGGCAAAGGCAGTCCTCGTTTTCAAACCAGTGACACAAATTTTATTCTTTTTCAAAAAGCCTGATTTAGTTTTTTAATTCAAAGAAATGTGTTCCTTAAGTTTCAAGGGGTATCATAAACTCCGCTCAGAAATAAATTTCATCCTACGTATCCTAAGCCAAATTACTAAGAGCAATCAAATTTAAATGTCAAAGCTTATTCTTTTTTATAGTATAGGTTATAAAAACTAGGCAGTGAGTCAATATGCTGTTTCTCATTGCCAAATTTGAAATAAAGCATTGTAATATGTACCTAATACTAGGCTATTTGTGAAGCAAGGATTATATTAAAAAGCATTGTATTCCTGTGGTAAATATAAGCATAGTGTGTATCAAACTCTGTTATTTGGCTTTTTTTAGTATTTAAATAGGAATCAAGCATAAAAATTAGAAATAACTCTTAATTTCATCATACATCATGATAAAAATGTTCCCATGTATTTTATTATATATATATATATATATATACACATATATATATATATATATATATATATATATATATATATATATATATATACTACTAAGTACTAATAGGTTTACCTGCTAGTAAATTTTTGTTTTTTGTTTTTTGGTTAAAAGGAGGTAGAAAGCATTAAGTACTGTGTAAAGTATAAGGGGATATGAAATGATTATAACCATTATTAATATTTTATGATAAAATAGGTTGTAAAGTACTTTATTGAACATCTCATAGCTTCTGAAAGAAACATGTAGAATTTTTACCTATGAGTTTTATCCAGTGTCTCTTAAAAAGACTGGTAGTCCTAGAAAATTTTCTACTTACTTTTAAAAGAACTAGCATTACTAAGAGTATTATTCAGGTTGGTAGAAGGTTCCTTTTCTAACTAATGACTTGTCCTAGGGATAAGTATTAAGAATAGTTGAAAATAATTTTTTTTTTTTTTTTTCGGTATGCGGGCCTCTCACTGTTGTGGCCTCTCCCGTTGCGGAGCACAGGCTCCGGACGCGCAGGCCCAGCGGCCATGGCTCACGGGCCCAGCCGCTCCGCGGCATATGGGATCCTCCCAGACCGGGGCACGAACCCGTATCCCCTGCATCGGCAGGCGGACTCTCAACCACTGTGCCACCAGGGAGGCCCGAAAATAATTGTTTTTAATTAAATAGATACAAAAACATGGTTTTAAATTTCAATACTAATAGTAGTGAATACTTGTATAGTATTTACTATATTTCAGGCACCATTCTAATAAGATTTAAAATATATTAATTCATTTAATCCTCCCAGCAGCTGTTTGAGGTAGTTATTACCCCACCTTACAGATGATATAAATGAAGAACAGAGAGGTTAGTAATTTTGCCCAAGGACACACAGCTAGTAAGTGGTATTACCTGGAATTGAACCCAGAGACCCCATCTTTATCCATAATGTCCTGCTGCTTGTCTGTTCAGTATTTCTTACTGTTTTTGCTTTGTTCTCATGTGACTCTTTCAAAAGCAATGGATTCTTTGGCAGTAGTGGTTGGGGCCTTCACATATACAGAATCATTAAATAAATTTATCATTACTGCCGCCACCCTACTTTTCACTTTCTGAATTAATAAAGCCAACCCTATTTCTAATATGTTTCATTTTTAACTGCAGCATGTATGGCAAGGTAAAAGATAGTCTGTAGATTTAGGGTGCCTTGATCAATCATTTAAAGAAGGAGGAAGCTTTCCTAGTAAGATTTAGGATAAGTTAAGGTAATGTGTTTTCCTTTGTAAAGTGAGAAAAAGTCTGTTCTTAACACAGGTACTTTCTTAGGTGGATAAGATATAAGAAAGAGAGTACTGTGGAGAGTGATTCCCTTAAAAGCCTTCTTTCGTGGGAACCCTTGCAAAGTCTTCTAGTGTGTGTACCTATTTAGAAGACCAGATTAGGAAAGGTAACAGTTGCTCAAGTCTGAACTCTTGAATTTAAAAAAGCTAACCTCCACAAGGGATTTGTTTTCTCTTAAGACTAGTTTTATTTATTCCCAGTGTAACTGTATCTAGGGAACGGTAAAGATGCCTTTTATTAAGCAACTCCAACTCTCCTGGAGAATTTGGCCTGAAGGTACTTTAATGATGGGTAGTTTAAACAGAATGTCTTTTTGAAAATATTGGGACCCTGTCAGTAACAGGCTCTTCATCATGTCATTCAGTCTGTGAAATAGCGTCCCGCCTCTTGGTTTTCTAGATTCATACCTTGGAAGCTCTGCTTAAGACAGAATGAATTGGGGGTGTGGCATTCCTTCCTTGTTTGGTGGTGATGGCTGGGGTGGGAGGTACCCCAGGACATTTCGACAGTGTGCTGTATACAACCTAGAGCAGGGCATTTAAATATGAATTGATTGTTATTCCGGAGCTCTTACCATTCTTCTGTGGATTAACTAAAATATCATATCCTTCTGCTGTTAGTATTCCCAGGCTTTTAACAAAGTTTACTTAAACGAGCAAAGGAAGGCTAAATTCTGAGCCTTAAATATTGAGTCGCAGTTGGGAAGAGCTTAAATCTTGATACTTTGATCTCCAGCACTTCTCAAAAAGGATTGCATCTTTTTTTTAGGACAGTAAAATTAAGTATGTTGTGTGACATTCTGTTAATATACAGTACGTTGGCAACCACTGTATAATCTAAAATGATATTGTAATAAATAATATTACTCTGTTCTTATTTATAGGTTTGTTCCAGTGCATTAAGTAGTTGCTCTATAAATTTTTCTTTAATCATTGGATAGCCATCTCATTTGCTTCCAATTAAGCATTGGATATTTTTCCAATAATATGTGATATCTGTTTTTATTCAGTAAATCTGGAAAAAGAGAGGAAAATATTTGTCTTATAATACATATAGGTTTGCCCTATGCTTTGGCTTCTTTGATTAGTTAGAGTCAGCAGTCTACAGAATGATTCAGTCATGAAAAGAATGGATTTTCTTCCTGCTTTTTGGCCTCTCTTAGCACAGTAAATGTAATTTCTTTTTTTTCTTCTTTCTCTTATTTCTGCTTATTACATACATACATACATGTGTACTTTTTAAAGTGCAATGCTAATTGACATTTTGGGAAAGTACTTCGTTTTTAAAGAAGTTCTTAAATTGAAGAATTTCTTTTCTATAAAATCTTTTTACTGTTAACTCATGTCTGTTATAAACTTCTTAGTATATTTAACCTAAGGTCTAATATTAGTCAAATTTTCATTTTAACTAGGCCTTTATTAGAGGAACATGCCACTCTGAATTTGGTCTTTCAAGGTACCAAGTTTATTTTTTGTGTTGCCTGAACTTATTTTACATTGATTTTTACTTTCTCAGATGAATTTGTGATAACTGCCATTTTATCTGTATTTAAAACATGTTTCAGCAAAGCTAGCAGATTCTTCTATGACTTCTTTAGTCATGAGGGTCAAAGCTTCATTCATATACGGTTTAACCTTTGCTCTCTTCTAAGTTCAGATTTTACTCTTTAATAGCTTTTTTCTTATGATAGTCATGAGTTATGTTTCTCCATGCTAATTTAAAAGGTCATCTGAGGGCTTCCCTGGTGGCGCAGTGGTTGAGAGTCCGCCTGCCGATGCAGGGGATACGGGTTCGTGCCCCGGTCTGGGAAGATCCCACATGCCGCGGAGCGGCTGGGCCCGTGAGCCATGGCCGCTGAGCCTGCGCGTCCGGAGCCTGTGCTCTGCAACGGGAGAGGCCACAACAGTGAGAGGCCCACTTACCGCAAAAAAACAAAAACAAACAAACAAAAAAACCAAAAAACCAAAGAGGTCATCTGAAAAAAACAATGAAGAGAGCATCAGAGGTCTACCACATGATTTTTTCGGTGAGGCAGGGCTTCATTGTGAAGTGTTCTTGAAAATCTTTTGCTAGATTAATCAAATAATAAAAATATGCAATCAACTTTTTTTTTAAAGGAAAGTACTATACAGTTACCAGTTGTTGTGCCTTTTCCACAGACTCTGCTTTCTCTTGCTGTATCTCACACTGAGGACTAGTCTCATTCACCTACTTCAGACTCACATGTAGGCATTAGACTGATGCTGAGATGATTGGCCATCTCAGAAAATTTACTTTTCTGTAATTGTCTCACTTGTAGGGCCACAGTTAATAAGCCTTTTTTTTTTTTTTTTTGAGCGTCTACTCTGAGCAGAGAACTATGCTCAATACAGTTCTTTTCCTTAACTCATTCTTTTTCCGTTATGAGAACTGAGTTAGCAGCAGGGTGGCATTAGCAAAAGGAAGGTACCAAGTATATGTGTCCGTGTGTTGTGTGCTGTATAAATTCACTTCAGTAGAAATGATCACTGCTCACCAAGAATACACAGTCCCAAAGGAAGTATACCACAAGGGCCCCAAGCTCAAAGAAGGTAAACATGTGTAGAGCTCAGTAGAACGTTCAGAGACTATCAGTGCAGTTTCCTAAGTATCAACAGTGTCAGACATGGTACTTTCTTTTTTTACACTTAAACCAATTAGTTCATATTAAAGCTGCTTTTACTAAACTGCTTCGCAGAGATTTTCTAACGGTTTGTTTCAGTTTTGATAATAAATTAGCTGATATTAATATGCATGCTGGGATGTTCTTCGGAATGTCAGAGTTCTTTCTCACTTTTAATGCAATGTCAGAATTTTATTTCTCATCTTTCCTGTTGGTTTGACTCTTGTGTTTGTGCTTTCCACTTTACAGGCATGCAGTATGGTGAATATGTTAATAATCAAGCTAGCTCCGCACCAACTCCCTTGTCATCCACTTCCGATGATGAGGAAGAGGAGGAGGAGGATGAGGAAGCAGGTCTGCTTTAGCTTTACACCAGTTCTTGATCTTTTCCTACTCGAGTTTTCTTTTTATGTCCACAGTCTTACTAGTCCTTAAAAAATGTGTCTTTGCAGATTTAGCTCAATAGCTTGGTTTCAGCTATAGAAGGTTGGGTCACTCGAAATGAGGTGTTTTGCATGTTTATTTGTTTTGTGTTTTCTCCTTTGGACCTCTCTACCATTCTGTAAGTAACAATGCATTTTTCATGATGATAGAGTGCTTTCTTCTTTCCGAAGTGCATTTTCTCTCATGCCACATGCAAAAGAATGAGTCCTGACTGAAGCTTTTGGCTGATGATTGCTGTAGCACCCTTTTAGGATTCCTTTTAGGAATGTTTTATTTTCTGCTTTGCATGCTACTTTAGTCTAATCAAAATGAATCATGTGGACTTTATAAAAGTGAAAGAGAAATAGGACTTTGCTCCTCTGAAGTCCTTGTGGCCTTTCCTGTCATATACTTAGAAGACCCCAAATTTTTAATTATTTTCCTGCTTCATGAAGTAGTAGTTCACATCATGCTAGATGAAGAAACTGTGCATGCGATTATGTGTTGCAGGCTGTTTAATATCTTTTTCTGCCTTTGATAAGTATAACTGTTGAGTATTAAGCTATTCAGTTCGTCCATTAATTCTAATAGTCTTACTGAACCAATAAGTGATGATCTTTCACGTTATTATACATGACCATGATTCTCTTTCTGTTATCTTTATAATTGAGTGGAAGGATTTGCTCTGTAAACAATCCGCTTAACTAAAAGTTTCCACTTCCTTTGCATTTTTTAAATATTCAAATCCTTATGCATGATTTGAGGTGGTGGGTTGAAAATAGAGGGTTCCAGATGGAGAGTAATTTTTCTTACCTTAAAAATCTACATACCCATTTATCTTTCTGAATTTGGGGTAATTTTATTTTATATAATTTCAATCTTATAGAAGAGTGAAAGAAACTACCGTATACACTTTATACCATTTTTGCCACATTTGCTTCTCTCTATAAACATTTTTTCCTACGTCATTTGAAGGTGGAGATATCCTGAACCTTTACCTCTAAATACTCTAGTATGTATTTCCTGACTGTAAGGACAATGCCTTACATAACATAAACACAATACAGTTGTCAAGAAATTGAGCACTGTTGCAGTAATATCTGTTACACAGTCCATAGTCAAATCTCAACAGTTGTCTCAGTAAGATCATTTATAGCTGTTTCCATGACCCAGGGTCATGCACTGAATTTAGTTGTCATTTCTGTTTAGATTCCTTCAACCTAGAACAGTCCCTTAACCTTTCTTTCTCTTTCTTGACTTTGACATTTTTGAATAATAGAGGCCAGTTATTTTGTAGAATGTCCCTCAGTTTGGGGTTATCTGGTGTGTACTTGTGATTAGATTCAAATCATGCATTTTTTTGGCAAGATTACCACTGAAGTAATGTTGTATTCTCAGTACATTGTGTCCGAGGCACATGTTGTTGATTTATCCCCATATTGATGATGTTAACTTTGACCACTTGATTAAGATGGTGTCTGCCAGGTTTCTCAACTGTAAAGGTACTTCTTTTTTCCATTGAAATTAATAAGTAATTTGTGGGGAAATTCTATGATACTACGTAAATTTCCTGTTCTTTTTTTTTAAACCGTCACTCATTAGTTTTAACATTCATTGGTGATTTTCTAGTTCCAACATTCCTTCTATATTTATGAGTTGAGGTTTCATTGTGAAGAAGAGCTTTCTCTTCTCCCTTGTTGATTTCTTTGGGTTCATATTGACTCATGGATTCTTATTTTATTCAGTGGGTAATAATTCATTACTGTCATTAATTATTTTGATAGCAACTTGTCCTGGCCAATAGCAGCTCCTTCAAACTGTCTTTTTTACATGTTCCCATGAATCTTTAAGCACTTATTTTAAGTACTTTAAGTCCTCGATAAGATGTTCCTAGCTCATCTTGTATTTGGGCTGCTGCAAGCCTGGGACAAACCATTTCCTTTAGTCCTGGTGCCTATAGTAGAGAAGGGTGTTTTAGAAACCAAGATGTGATCGTAATGTGTGGTCATTGCTAATGATGGGTCATTGCTCCCAGGTCCTGAATTATTATTATTATTTAATGTATATATTATTCAGATCCTACATATGTCTCACTTTTTAATCTCATGATCCTTATTTTACACATTTCAAAAATGTGTTATTTTGCATAATTGTCAGCCTAAATTACCCCCGTTTTTTTTCTGCTTACAATTAGGTGCAGTGGTTGAAAACCCCTTTTCCTTAGACAGAAAAAAAAATTGGAAAATCAAAAAGATTTAGCATTAATGGCTTTTCTCCTATCACCTTATCTTATTTAACTACTTTTTTCTTGAATATATTACAGATTAAAAATCCCTAAATTCTTAACTCACAGCATTTAGATTTTAATAATACCTAACATTTTTGAGTACTTACTGTGTGCCAGCTGCAGCACTAAAGAGCTAAAAGCTGTGGGGTTTTGTGTCTTTTCTTCTAAATTCAAATCCTGACTTTGTCACTTATTAGCTTTGTGACCTTAGACAAGTTTCTTAAACTCATTGAGTCTCAATTTACTCACCTGTAAATGAGGAATAATAACAGTAACAATTACATATGGTCGTTTTGAGGATTGAAGGTATTCTTCGTAAAGAGCTTAGAACAGTGTCAGGCAAATGGTAAAATCTCTCAAAAAAAATTAGGTGTCATTACTAACATTGAGAACATGTTTTTATCTCAATTTGTTCTTCTCAACAATCCTGCAAGGCAGAGATAATTGGCTCAATTTTGCAGATGAGTTGACTATGATCTGAACGTGTACAGTAACATTTGTCTCTGGTCACACAACTCCTAAGTAGCAGAGCGGAGATTCAAACCGAGGTCTGTCTGCAGAGAGGTGTGAAGAGGACAGTCTTTATCTCCTAGTGAGAACACAAAGCTCTGGAATAGGTGGGAACTAAAGGGCACATGGCAGTGGTCACCATGGCATTTCTTATGTGTTGTCTTCCTCCTTTGCCTTTTTTATTATGCAGCAAAATAATGACTGGACTATGGACATTTTTACTAGGATCCTGGTGTTATCTCTTCATGGTTTGTAAAAAAAAGTCCTATTTTTGTTGATTGCAAATTAAAGGGACATTCTAAGTGAGGGGAAAGAAAAAATGGAAAGAAAATCTAGCTTTAAAATGAATTATATATGTTATTTTTTAAATCCTGCTCAGTTACAGTATTTTTTTCATATGTAAAAAGGTAAAAGAATGCCTCAAATTGGTGCGGAGATTACATAGAAGTGTATCTGTCAAGTAGAGATTTTGGAGTGCTCTATTTTTTAAGCATTTCAGTGGTATTCATTCCCTATAATCATGAGATGTTTTGTATATTTAGTTTATGTGGATTATTCTCCGATTTTGGAAAAATTTATTAAGCAGTAACGAAATATCAACTAGCAAGCAGGTTTGGAAATCAGTAATAATCTTCTTTATAGTTATATTTAAAGTAACTATCCTCTTACTTTAGCTTTTCATTTATTAAAGCTTAGGGTTTCCTTGACAGCGGGTCTATCTAGGAGTCAAGTACACGGATATTTATTTAAAACTTTCAGTTTTAAAACAAAATTTTGATTTCAGTTCTGATTTTACATTAAACCATCTAATTATATTTTTTAAATTACATGCTACAAATAGGCTTCCTTTTTAAGGTTTCCTCATTAAATGCACACTTGGAAACTAAAATAGGATTTTGTACTAGAGACAGTCTTATGTTTTGTTGGCAGCTTCTAAAAGTGCAGAATTGTTGGAGAATAAACTTAAAGAAAACTTGAACAGATAGCAAGATATCAGGTTCCCATAATGGTTGTATCTTAAACTCCTCACTAAGTTTATTCAGTCACAGGTATTCACTCCTTCAGTTGTTAGTGCTAGAGTGGACCTTTTATTAGTTTTAGATTCAGTACTGAAGACAAGTACTGTCATACCTATACTAGTAAGGAATACTAACTTGAAAATGGGAGTGAAAGGGAGTAAGCAGTGAAATAAGGTGAAAGGGGAGAGTAAAAAACCAAAGATCAGTATCAGCCCTAGTCCCTGGGAGACACTGTCAGCTAATGTTCTGTCACCTGCTATCCATACTCCCAGTGCCTTTCCTCTAGGGAGTTTTCAGGTTAGGAAGAGGCCAGAGGACAACAGGAAGCTCTCTCCCATGGCTCTAGTAATGTGACAGCTTGATGCTATATTTTGTAAATGATGTTAGGAAAAAACTTCTGATTTTTTCATAATGAGTTTTAAGGTGCTAGTCAGTTTTTATTTGACTTTCACACAGGCTAATGGTAATTATTCAGTGCCAGGTACTATGTCAAAGATAATGATATGTTTATAGTTTGCTTGGATATTTTAAAAGGTCATGTTGTATTTTGATACAGAACAAATTAAGTCAACTCCTGTAGATAACAGCACAGTATTGGCCTTATCTCGAACTTCCACAGAAAATTCTTTTTTTTTTAATTCAAGTATATAATATGGTATTGTTAACTATAATCATTGTTAACTATAATCATTATGCTATACATTAGATCCCCAGATCCCTAGAACATGTATAGCTGGAAGATTGTACTCTTTGATCAACATATTCCCTTTTCTTCCACCACTCCCCTACCCCCCGCCAAAGAAAATCCCTAAAAGGGTTCAAATCTATCTTTCTCTTTAACTGATGTACTATGTGATTATTTTGACAAATAAATATCTTTCAACTAATTCAATACATATTTAGTATATTTTTTAAATTTTAGAAATTGAACACATGTCCTAGGTCTGTGGAGGATATAAAAAGATATCCATGCCATTAAGAACAGTATTAGTTTCAGGGTTTTCAGTATTCATATACATTGAAAAGAAAATGTCGTCATGTGTTTGCAGATGATACCTGTTACCTGAACATCTAGCTTGCAAACATCCTGTATATATAATTGCTATAGCTGGAAACTCCAACTCTCTGTACAGTGGAAGAGGGCAGAGTATTAGGGCTATAGCAGAAGGAGATTTGGTACCAGTGTCCAGAGTTAGAATTCAGAAGGCACTTTCAAATAGAAATAGTGATTGGATGGTGATTGGATGTCTAGGCTAGCCCTAAAACTAATTAACTGAAATACTGAACATTTGCAAATGCTTTATTTTTTCCAGCCTGTCATAAATGTATAGTGTTTAATCAATAATATGGATTATGGGTTTTTTAAGAGTGCTTATGAAACAACTTGGGATAATAAATACCAGTTATTTCATTATTTCTTTGAAAAAGTGTGTTCTGAGTTCTGAACAACCAATTTATAAACAGATTAATAATGCCCTATTTGTGAGCTTGATTAAAAGCCCAAGAAGCTCACAGTCTGATTTGGAATATAGAACAAAATGATAGTAAGTCCTGTGTTAATCATAGTGTTTTATAGGAATACATAGGAGAATTTGGAACCAGATGTAGGGTGGGATGACAGGGAGGATTCTCCTGGAGGGCGGGCAAGGGAACCTAAACTGAATCTGAAAGAACTTGGAGTTGGGCAAGTGAGGGATCTGGGGAGAGGCAGAGACACTTTTTGAAACAAAGCAAGACGCTTGAGAGAAGATAGCATATTTGGGGAACTTTAGTGAGTTTGGGACCTATGGTTTGCAGAGAGCAGTGGCAAGAAGAATTGAATGAGGGTGAGTAGGATGGCTGGGTAAGATCTTTAAGAACCTTGCGTTTCCTAGTAAGGAGTTTGAATTTTATCTTGAAGGTAGTGAGAGGTCACTGAAGGAGTTTACATGGGAAAATAACATAACCAAACTTGCATTTTGGAAATGCAAATTGATTTCGCATTTACAGAAAAAATTGATTAGAGCTTGAAGCTTTTGGAATAAGCCAGTGAGAAATAAGAGTTCTTAGACTAAGGTAGAAGGAAGATTGGAGAAGGGGGGAGAGTATTAGCAGAGTATTACAGAAAGAAGAGAACCATTTTTACAAGTCAAAAGTAACTTGGTTCTCAGTGATAAATGTTAAGGAAAGTTTGGTTGAAGTCTGAGAACAAACGATTGGCCTTATCCATCAGGAGGTTCTTGTCTTGGTCTTTCTTTTCCCCTCTTTTGTAGCACTGTTTTAGCATAGGAAGAGGGAAGAGAAAAAAAGAACATTTCCTGAGTCTCTGGCTAGTATCTGTTTAATTTATGTCTGTTATAGCTGTTTAATCTTAACATTAGGCCTGTGGAGTAGGTGTTATAACATCTGTTTTTACAAATAAGGAATGGCTCAGAAATGTTAGAAGTCTCGTCCATTTTCTCTCAACTGGTAAGTGGTAGAGATGGAATTTGACTTACAGTTTTTCCATGTTTTATACAAGTTATGAGGAAGTGAAATCTCAAATTACCTGGTTAATTTCAAGTTGAACAGTACTAGTAAGTAAGTATATTAGACTTAGTTGACCCATGGAGAGAGAATGGCTTCAGTTTTTTTTAGAAGGCTTCAGTGCATCCTGTTTTTTTTCCCCCAACTTCACAGATTCTGAGCTATTCATTTGACCTTACTCCTTACTTCCTCAGATTCAGCTCCGCCTCTTTTCTGACTTCCCCTTTTCTTCTCTCAACCTGTGACATAGAGCCAGTAAAAGAATGAGGGAAAATGTTCCCCAAGTATTACATTCATACTCACCCTCCTTTTGATCTCAGGATATTTGTTATCACTAACTGTAGCGTGAAGTGACTAAGGCACACTGGACCTATCAGAGGTTTTAAAGAGTGGTGACAAGTACCAAAGCTTCTCATTCGACTAAAACTAGCTCGTATTTAGAAAGCAGTATTTTGCTTGGTATCGTGGTTCCAAATATCAATGCAGTAGCATAGCTGCCTCTATAGACTAATAATATGACAGGGAAGCAGATATCATATGTGATTACAGTACAGCTTGAAAAGTACAGTAATTTGGGGTTAAGAAAATGTCCCTATATAGGAGAAGAAATGATTTCCATTGGCATGTCAGAAAGGTTTTAGGAAGGGTTTGAAATTTGAAGGATGAGTAGGAATTTGCCATGTGGAAAAAGAAAATCTAGGCTAACAGACCAATATGTACGGTACATAACACAAAAAATAGTGTATTGGGATGAAGAGTGAGAAGTTGGGTGTGACTGTGTCATAAGGTAAAAGAGGGAAGATGGTACAAGAACAGGTGGGAGATGGAGGTGACAAGGAAAGTGGAAGACAAATTTTGAAGTTTTTTTTTATGGCAGTATAAAAGCATTTAGACCTTATTCTGTAAAATGGTAGGGGAACTAGTGAAGGTGTTTTTAAGCATGTTTAGAATATTGACATGTTTCATAATGTACCTTTTTAAAAAATATATTTTGATTTGTGTTGCAGTAATGGCATAACCTAATTAGAATTAATCTGAACAATAAATTTTAGCAAAGTTTGAGTCTGTTTAGTTTAGTGGTTCATCTGGATTTATAACTTTTATTGTTGCTTTGATATTTTAACAAGTTCAAAATAGAGATTTGCATTTGTTCTTTTCTTCTGAAAGTGAATTAAAATATTTTTTTAATTTATTTATTCAACTGCATTGGGTCTTAGTTGCGGCACGTGGGATCTTTTGTTGCAGCACGCAGGCTCTTTGTTGCTGCGCTCAGGCTTCTCTCTAGTCGAGGCGTGCAGGCTCTCCAGTTGCGATGTGCAGGCTCTAGAGCGCGTGGGCTTAGTTTCCCCACAGCATGTGGGAATCTTACTTCCCCGACCAGGGATTGAATCTGTGTCCCCTGCATTGGAAGGTGGATTCTTAACCACTGGACTACCAGGGAAGTCCCTGAAAGTGAATTTTATTTTATTTTTTTATAACTTTATTTATTTATTTTTACTTTTGGCTGCATTGGGTCCTTGTTGCTGTGTGCAGACTTTTCTCTAGTTGCGGCGAGCAGGGACTACTCTTTGTTGTGGTGCACGGGCTTCTCATTGGGTGGCTTCTCTTGTTGCAGAGCACGGGCTCTAGGTACGTGGGCTTCAGTAGTTGCGGCACCGGGCTCAGTAGTTGTGGCTCGCGGGCTCTAGAGCACAGGCTCAGTAGTTGTGGCACGTGGGCTTAGTTGCTCCGTGGCATGTGGGATCTTCCTGGACCAGGGCTTGAACCCTTGTCCCCCGCATTGGCAAGCAGATTCTTAACCACTGTGCCACCAGGGAAGCCCTGAAAGTGAGTTTTAAACTAGCAGGTTTCAAGTTATCCAATAAGTAAAATAGAATATTTCTATCAAATTAATACTTTAAAGTTTGTTACTATAGCATTATTATCTAAATGGGCAATATTTTTAAGCATTAATATTTGATTTGACATGGATGGAAAGAAGAAGCTAAGCAGCATAATTAAGTAGTATTATGTATTATGTACCTGTTAATCCTATACTCCTAATTTGTCCCACCCCCTTCTCCCCTTTAGTAACCATAAGTTTGTTTTCTATGTCTGTGAGTCTGTTTTGTTTTGGGTTTTTTTTCTTGTTTTTTTTTTAATTTAATGTAATTTATTTTTTTATACAGCAGGTCCTTATTACTCATCAATTTTATACACATCAGTGTATACATGTCAATCCCAATCACCCAATTCATCACACCACCCCCAGACCCCCGCCGCTTTCCCCCCTTGGTGTCCATACGTTTGTTCTCTACATCTGTGTCTCAATTTCTGCCCTGCAAACCGGTTCACCTGTACCATTTTTCTAGGTTCCACATATATGCGTTAATATACGATATTTGTTTTTCTGACTTACTTCACTCTGTATGACAGTCTCTAGATCCATCCACATCTCAACAAATGACCCAATTTCGTTCCTTTTTATGGCTGAGTAATATTCCATGGTATATATGTACCACATCTTCTTTTTCCATTCGTCTGTCGATGGGCATTTAGGTTGCTTCCATGACCTGGCTATTGTAAATAGTGCTGCAATGAACATTGGGAACATTGGGGTGCATGTGTCTTTTTGAATTATGGTTTTCTCTGGGTATATGCCCAGTAGTGGGATTGCTGGATCATATGGTAATTCTCTTTTTAGTTTTTTAAGGAATCTCCATACTGTTCTCCATACTGTCTGTATCAATTTACATTCCCACCAACAGTGCAAGAGGGTTCCCTTTTCTCCACACCCTCTCCAGCATTTGTTGTTTGTAGATTTTCTGCTGATGCCCATTTTAACTGGTGTGAGGTGATATCTCATTGTAGTTTTGATTTGCATTTCTCTAATAATTAGTGATGTTGAGCAGCTTTTCATGTGCTTCTTGGCCGTCTGTATGTCCTCTTTGGAGAAATGTCTATTTAAGTCTTCTGCCCATTTTTGGATTGGGTTGTTTTTGTTTTTTTAATACTGTGCTGCATGAGCTGTTTATATATTTTGGAGATTAATCCTTTGTCCATTGATTTGTTTGCAAATATTTTTTCCCATTCTGAGGGTTGTCTTTTTGTCTTGTTTAAGGTTTCCTTTGCTGTGCAAAAGGTTTGGGTTTTTTTTTGTATATAGATTCATTTGTATTATTTTTTAGATTCCACAAGTGATATCATATAGTATTTGTCTTTCTGTGTCTGACTTCACTAAGTATAATTTTTTCTAGGTCCATCCATGTTGCTGTAAAAGGTGATATTTCATTCTTTTTATGGCTGAGTAATATTCTATTGTGTGTGTATATAAAATACACACACACACACACACAAACACACACACACACACTCTACATGTCCTTAAGCTAATTGTCAGTTGATGGGCACTTGGGTTGCTTCCATGTCATGGCTATTGTAAATAGTGCTGCTGTGAACATTGATGTGCATATATCTTTTCAAATTAGAATTTTTATTTTTTCTGGATATGTACCCCCAAGAGTGGGATTGCTGGATCATATGGTAGCTCTATTTTTACTTTTTTAAGGAACCCCCATACTGTTCTACATAGTGGTTGCACCAATTTACATTCCCACCAACAGTACATGAGGGTTCTCTTTTCTCTACACCCTCCCCAGCATTTCTTATTTGTAGACTTTTTGTTGATGGCCATTCTGACCAGTGTGAGGTGATACCTCATTGTGGTTTTGATTTGCATTTCTCTAATAATTAGTAATGTTGAGCATCTTTTCAATGTGCCTGTTGATAATCTGTATGTCTTCTTTGGTGAAATGTTTATTTAGGTCTTCTGCCCAGTTTTTTGATTGGGTTGTTTGTTTGTTTTTTGATACTGAGTTATATGAGCTTTTTGTGTATTTTGGATATTTAACCTCGTGTCGGTCTCATCGTTTGCCAATTTTTTTCTCCCGTTCTGTAGATAGTCTTTTCATTTTCTTGGTGTTTTCCTTCCCTGTGCAAAAGTGTTTAAGTTAGATTAGGTCTCATTTGTTTATTTTTGCTTCTATGGTGTTTTTTTAATTTAATTTTATTTTTTTTATACAGCAGGTTCTTATTAGTCATCAATTTTATACACATCAGTGTATACATGTCAATCCCAATCTCCCAGTTCATCCCACCACCACCACCACCCCCCCGCCACATTCCCCCTTGGTGTCCATACATTTGTTCTCTATGGTATTTTTATAATAACAACTTTATTGAGATATAATTCACATACCATAAAATTCACTTATTTAAATTTAAACAAAGTTCTGCAACCATCACTGTGAAATTGTAGAACACTGTCTTCACCTCAAAGTAGAAACTCCATGTTTTAGCAGTCACTTCCTTTTCTTGTCCCCCTACATGCACGCATGCGCACATACACGCACTAACCTACTAATCTACTTTTTGTTTTTATAGATTTGTCTGTTTTGAACCTTTCATATAAATAGATGGTATACTATTTGGTTTTTGTGACTGTCTTCTTTCTCAGCATAATGTTTTCAAGTTTTATCCGTGTTATGGCATGTATCAGTCCTGTGTTCCTTTCTATTGCTAAATAATATCTTATTGTGTGGATAAATATCACATTTTATTTACCTGTTAGTAAGTTGTTGGACATCTGGGTTGTTTGCACTTTGGGGCTGTTATGCGTAATGCTTCTGTGAGCGTTCATGCACAACTGTTTGTGGGGGTGTATGTTTTCATTTCTCTTGAATGGAATTGCCAGGTCAAGTGATAACTGTTTGCCACCTTTTGAGGAACTGTCAGACTGTTTTTCAACATGGCTACATTTTACAATCTCGTGGAGGCTTCCATTTCTCCACATCCTTGCCAGAACTTTTTGTTATCTGTCTTTTGAATTACAGACATCCTAGTGGATGTGAAATGGTATCTCACTGTGGTTTTGATTTTTATTTCCAGAATAGCTAGTGATGTTGAGCATCTTTTCATGTGCTTATTGGCCATTGGTTTATCTTTTTTGGAGAAATGTCTGTTTAGATCCCTTACTCATTTTAATTTGGTTATTTGTCTTTTTATTGTTGAGTCATAGAGTTCTGTAAATATTTTGCATATTAGACCTTTATTAACTAGATATATGATTTGCAAATATATTCTCTCATTCTGTGGGTTATATCTTTATTTTCTTAATGATATCTTTGGAACACAAAAGTTTTTTAATTTGATGAAGTCCAGTATATCTATTTTCTTTCTTTTGGTGCTTGTGCCTTTGATGTCATATCTAAAAATCCATTGCCTAACCGAAGGTCGTGAAGATGTACTCCCATATTTTAAGAGTTTTAGCACTTACATTTAGGTCTATGATCCATTTTCAGTTAATTTTAGCATAAGGTGTAAGGAAGGGGTCTAACTTCATTCTGCTGCATGTGGATATCTAGTTGTTCCAGCACAGTTTGTTGAAGAGAATACTCTTTCCCCATTGAAATGTCTTGGCATATTGGTTTTGTTTTGTTTTGAGGTGAAATCTACATAACATAAAATTAAACATTTTAAAGCATACAGTGGCATTTAGTATATTCACAGTGATGTGCAACCACCACCTCTATCTGATTCTGTCATTTGGGTTGTCGTGCAGTCACCACTTCTATCTAGTTCTAACTTTGTAAATGTAGTGAACTTGATAAAACTAAACATTTTCATCATCCGAAAAAAGAACTCTATACCCATTAAGCAGTAACTTCAAATTTCCCCCTCCTCTCAGCCCCTGGCAACCACCAATCTACTTTCTATCTCCAGAGATTTACCTATTCTGGATATTTCATGTAAATAAAATCATTCAGTGTGTGACCTTTTGTGTCTGGCTTCTTTTGCTTAGCATGTTTTCAAGGGTCATTCATATTATAGCCTGTATCAGTACTTAATTCTTTTTATAGCTGAATAATATCCCATTGTATAGATATACCACATTTTGTTCATCCATTCATCTCTTGGTGAATATTTGAGTTTTGGTGTATTGTTTTTTAATGCTATTACTTCAAGACTTTTGACCTTGTATATCAGCATTCTTCTTTAGTTATAAATTCACAAATACAAGGAAAAGAAAGAGCCATTACTTCCCATTCTTAATTAAGAGTAATGACCTATATATGCAACAATATTCTATTTACCACAAAGAAAGCACTTAGTATGTATTAGTGTCTTTCACCTATTATTTATTTTATAGCCTTCATCTTTTGTAAGTTGCTTCATAACCACTGTCTCATCTAAGCATCACAAGAACATTAAAAAGCACACATAGGGCATTTAAAAAATTGTTCTCATTTTGCGAGAGAGAGTATTATGATGATTGTCACTTACCCAAAGTTATTTAGCAATTAAATGACAGAGTCTACTGTAACTACAGTCTTTTGCCTCCAGATCATGTTCTTTACTGATAACAAAATGTTCCTACCAAAAAAATTTAGCTATTATGCCCTGAGTCAATACACTGAGCTCTTGTAGTTAACCAAAATTATTCAATGAAAGATAGTTATGCATATCTATTCTTTCTATATCACAGTTGAAAATTAACCTAAAATGTAGTTTAAACCCGGTTATAATATTGGTGTTAAGAGCCAGAGATAACCTCTATACCACAGAATTTTGTCTTCTGGTGAAAAAGACCAAGATCTTTAACACAAGAGAGAGGCTGAGTGTTTTCAGTTTTATTAATTAGTATATACTCTAGTGTATCTACCTATGTTAACTGTAGGCTCTCAATAAAATATTTGTTAAGTGAATGAATGAGAGAAATATATGTTCTACCAGCTGTGTGACACCACTACATTTTATCGTAAATGGCCACTGAATATTCCCATTAGTTTTTCAAGTTTTGAACGAACACATGTAATAAAAATTCTTAAAGTCTAACACATATTTATTAGAGTACCTTTTATTTTTGTTACCTTATTAAATATGGCAGGTACTGTTTAATATTTATTGAGCAGATGAATAAACTGAGGCATAGAAAAGCTTAGTAACATGCTAGGTAGCAACCCAAGCCATAGATTCCTCTCTTATGAAGGTTTCATACAGCTATGCTGAGTTATAAAAGTAATTAAAATTTAATTATCTTAAAATAGCGTGATATTGATATAGGGTATTTAATAGCTTGTGATTTGGTAGATCCAATCTTTGAGGTGTGATTTTATTAACATTTCTATCAATCTAAAATTGATGTTTGTGTGTTTGACTACTTTGAAAGTTGTGTATCTTTTCTTTAAGATGCCTTCATGTGTGTCTGCTTAAATTTTATTCCACTTATCAGCTCCGTATTCTTCCCACTTTCACCCCCTGTTCTTATTATCAGAAATTTATGTATGGTTTTTTAAATGTCATTAAACATCAGTCATTTCATGTTTTTAGGATCAGGAATTTTCCTAGATCAGCAAAACATCTTTTTCAAAATTGCCAAAGGTTGCTTTAAGATATGTTGTCATTTTAAACTTAGTAGATATTTTGGTTTTCCTTTTAGGTGTTGACAGCTCTTCTACCACAAGCAGTGCTTCTCCAATGCCCAACAGTTATGATGCCCTAGAAGGAGGCAGCTATCCAGGTAATTTGTTTTGTGCATATTTAATGTTTATTTGAAAAGTTACCATCAATTACTTTCAAACATGAACATGTACTATACATAATTAGCAGACTATATTTTTAACAGAAAAAAAGGGACATTTTCCTGGTTTTTTCAGCCTTAATTTAATGGTGTAATTGTCATATAACAACTGTGGATGCTGTTTTTGGGAGGCCTAAGGAAATTTATTATTTGATTTTTGTTACCATGGTCTTTATCTTTTTCCTCTTTCTAAAAGACTTAATACTGAATAATTTTTCTCTTCTTTTCCCTTCTTTTTATGCTAATAATTCCGTAAATAAATTTTATATTTCTGTTCTCATGCTTAGGTCCTTGAATTTCTTCCAACTAGCCTCTGAATATAAATAGTCTTTGACTCTTTACTCCCCCTATGGCTCCTGGCTGCCTCCACCAGGTAAATAGATTAACCAACTTGGGGGTAGGTTTTGGAGGCATTACTTTTAACCATATCTGGAAGTAACTTTGGTCATATGTAGGAACAGGAGTGGTGGATAGTGTTTAAAAAAATTACGAACTGAACTTCTATAATGATTAGTTATTTCATTATAGCATCTTGTGCTGTGATCTTCCTCATTTGCCTGTCTCCTATCACCAACAGCCTGACAACCACACCTGACCTCCTTCTTTGTCTTTTCTTTCTAATGATTCCAAACTTTAGGATTAACAGAACAAGTCATTTTGCTCTTCGCCTTATTTCTTATCATGTTGTTAATTATCCAGGATGAAGCTTAATTGAAGTTGGAGTGTGCTGGACTTCACACACCGTCTTGCTATCACTGTTCTATGAGTCAGTAGAAAACTTTAATCTTCTCAGCTTAGTACAGAGTTCCCTTTTAACATTTCAAGAATACTTAAATAAGCTACTTAGTCTTTTGTGGTTAAGGGTTCTTTCCCTAGGGATCTGTGTGTGTGTGTGTGTGTGTGTGTGTGTGTGTGAGAGAGAGAGAGAGAGAGAGAGAGGGAGAGTGTGTGTGTGTGTGTGTGTGTGTAAAAAGTTGTGGACCATTCCAAAAGCAATTACCATTGTCAAAATATTCTAGAAGAGTTACTTCATTCACTAAAAGGTGAATACTATTTATTCAGCTATCGTATTTCATGAGCTTCAAATTAACCTGAAATAAAACATCTAATGTGGTATAGTTAAAAGATGATGGCCTTGGAGTTAGACCTTGCTGTGTTTATCTGTATTCATTTAATCCACAAATCTTAATCTTGTTATGAACTGTGCTTTGACAGTAAGCGAATAACCTTAGATAAATTTTCTAGCTATTTATACTGCACCAAAATTAAGGAAAGCTATGAACATCTATCACAGTAAGGTTAACTGAATTAAGTCTGTGTCAGGTACTAGGTAGATCTTAGGGACTATAGAAATGTATGAAATACTGTCCTTTTCCTAAAAAAGGGGGGAAAGTTTTAGACCCCCATGTTTAGGACTCCAGTTCTTCATTTCTTGAGCTGATGACTGGTGTCATGTTAAGAGACCTTTCTACCTACAGTCCCATCACAGTGAGGAGAGACAAGCAGGAAATCTAAGTATATGACACTGCATTGACGCTCTAGTCCTTTTAAGAGGTCTGGGAAGTTACCAGAAAGCCAGTAAGCCAGTGCTTGCCTAATTTGCACAAGACAATAGACAGCAGAATGTCTAGGAATGTCTCTTCAAAATGAGAGCGAAGAGAGTCAGTAGAAAGATGATTCCTCAATAAACTTTGAAAAAATAAATTTCTTAAGTCAGATGCTTTTAAGAACATATTTTCTTTTTGCAGAGTCTGATTGCTGGTGAAGAATATAATTTTTATATGAAAATATATAGTGAAATACAGTGACGAGAGATTAAAATACACATGTATTTTAGATTTGACTTTTTGTTGTTATTATTCTTGTATATGGTGATAAAATTTTCTACAGTTTTTTTCCCCCAGTTTTAATCAAGTTTTAGTTTCTGTTTTAAATTTAAATAAAGGAAGAACATTCATTCATTACATTTTATTTGGCCTCTACTACATACCAGACATTGTTTTAGGAGCTGGACACTATTCTAGACTGTCTTTCATACTTTCATTTTTGCCTCTGCAAATAAAGCAGACTTCTAGGGGATTGTGGTAATATGCCACTCCTTCCGTGGACTTTTTTTTTTAAATAAATGTCAGGGTCAGATAAAAAGGCAAGTTAGAGCAAAGAGTAGTTGACACTCTTTTTGTTTTTTGGTTTTTTTTAAATTTATTTTATTTATTTATTTTTGGCTGTGTTGGGTCTTTGTTGCTGTGCGTGGGCTTTCTCTAGTTGCAGCGAGCGGGGGCTACTCTTTGTTGTGGTGAGCGGGCTTCTCACTGCGGTGGCTTCTCTTGTTGCAGAGCACGGGCTCTAGGCATGCAGGCTTCAGTAGTTGTGGCATGCAGGCTCAGTAGCTGTGGCTCGCGGGCTCTAGAGCGCAGGCTCAGTAGTTGTGGCGAACGAGCTTAGTTGCTCTGCAGCATGTGGGATCTTCCCAGAGCAGGGCTCAAACCCGTGTCCCCTGCATCGGCAGGCGGATTCTTAACCACTGCGCCACCAGGGAAGCCCGACACTCTTTTTATTGCTTTGCTTTGTCTTCCGCTTCTTAGCGCCATTTCTGCTGAGAGAATAAAAGGAAAAATAACTGTATTTTTAATATACATAAATATATATTTATATTATATGCTATGTGGTATTATATATATTTAATATGCATAAATATAAAGGTCTTATCTGTTAGAAATACCAATTGAAGTATTTGTCAATGAAATGATACGAAATGGGGTTTTCTTTTAAATACATGTGTAAAAAAAAAAAGATGGGGTAGGAACATGTGAAACAAGATTAGCAAAATACTGATGATTATTAAAGCTGAGTAATGGATATATGGGGTTTATTATTCTATTCTCTATACTTTTGTGTATGTTCAAAATTTCTCATAATAAAGAAGTGTTAATAAAAAGGGAGATGCCAAAGGCTATGGGCTCAGCCAAGAGTATTTGTGGAGTCCTGACTTTCAGTTGTCAACACCATGCTTTTCCCTTTGTTAGACATGCTTTCTTCATCGGCAAGCAGCCCTGCTCCTGATCCTGCTCCTGACCCTGCTCCAGCTCCAGCTGCTCCTCAGCCTTCAAAAATGGCCAAGCCATTTGGGTATGGTTATCCAGCTCTGCAGCCTGGATATCAGAATGCTACAGCACCACTTAATTCCGGAGTGCCACCCAGTAGCCCAATGTATTCTGGATTCCAGCAGTATGCTCAAGTATGTATTTAGTCATAAAAAAAAAAATCCTATAAAAATTGTGAAACTATTATCAATTCTGACAAATTCCTGGTGATTCAAATGGATCATAGGTATGAATACAGGTAAGTCTAGATCAAACATACATAGAATATGATTCCAGTTTGTGTGTGTAAGTGTGTGTGTGTGTGTGCGAGTGTGTGCGCACATGCGTACATAGAAGAAGATAAAAGGTATTACTGTGATTTTTCTTTTCTGCATTGTACTTTTATTTTTCAGGGGTTCTGCAATGTACAGGTATTAATTTTATGATTGGGAAATTAAAGTAAATGTTATTTTAAATTCTGTATTACTAAGCTGCCTTTCTCCTCAAAAAATGACATGGTATAAGTGTGGTTTGGGATTTTGGTCTCAGTTCTTAACTTGAAGAACTCTCTGTGACATATAACTGAAATTGGTAAAAGCCTCCATACACATACATGCTCATTAATACATTTGTTCATAATTACTGCTATGACCTCTTTTGACATGACCTTTCTTAGAGTTACCTGTTAAATACCATATCAGTTTAATAATAGGACAATAAGTATTTTACATTTATATTTATTGGGAAAAAATAAAATATAAGGAAACAATTTAAATGGCAAAAGCATTCTACTTACAATAAAAAACTGCTCGTAGTAGACTAACCTTACAGAAATTTCATCTGGTGGTGAACTGATGAAAATTAGAGGGGAAATAAGAAAACCATTTGTTCCTGGAATTTAATCTTAGAATTAAAGCACAGAAGAAAGAAGGAAACTGGGAGAGGCACTGGAGAAATGTGGTTGGTTAGTACAGATTTCCCTGCCTTCCATTTTGTTAGATTTTCTTTATGACTTTATTGGTCCAGATGGAACACCACTATTTCAGGGTAACTGAGCAATAGTGATTTAAGCACATAGCTAGGATGTGCTTTTAAATTCTTACCTGTGTACTAAAAAAAAGGTTATAGATTTTAATCTAATATTAACATTAACAAGCTAATTTTAAAAGCAGCCATTTATTTTTGAAGTCCTAGTTAGAATATTTTAATTTAGCTTTTAGCAGCTTTCTATAGTAAAATTGAAATGCCTTTAAATGTTGCATTTAGTATAACCCCAGTGGGAGGGTTCTGAAATCTAAGGGCTTTCTTTGTGTTCATTTATTTATGATGACCTTTATTAAGTAGTGGGAAACCCCAATGGCTGCCCTTTGAGGAAGAAAAAACTTAAATTAGTTTTTCAGGGTAGAAAAACAGGTAAAAAGTTGATGTTTAAAAATGAAAATTAAAAATAGAAAAATATTTTAGTGAATATGTAAAAAACCAGATACAGATACTGTATGGCTTTTTTTTTTAACCAAAAAAAATGTGCATGATCAACTGTAGGAAAATGCAGATAAGCGAAAAAGAAGAAAATAAATATCAATCAATACTCCCACCATCAAGATATAAAAAGTAACAGTTGGAGTCTGTCCTTCTGGGTTTCTTGCTGTATGCATTTGCAGGAGAAAGCCAGTAAAGAAGCTGGTCATGTAGATGACTTATTTACACAGACAAATAAGTTGATAAATATGGGCATTGTTTTGCATTTTTTTAAAATCCTTGAACAGCATAAGAGGAAACCTTTCTATATTATTACATATCCTTTACCTGATAGCTGCATAACATTTTATAATCACCCAGTCTGCCACTATTGGGCATAACTTGAGTGTTAAAATCAAAATATACACGTGTGCACAAACCTTGTGCATTCGTCTCATTATTTCCTTGGATGAAATCTCTTCAGGTGAAATTAGTGAATCATAGCACCTAATTTTACCGGTCTTTGGAATTTCTCTCTACTTATTCATTCAGTGAAAACTTAACTGAGTTTCTACTGTGTGGCAGCCCTACTCTAGGCACTGAGGTTACAAGAGGAAGCTAAGTGAACAAAACAGAGTTCCCTCTCTCAAGCAACTTGGTGGGAAGGCAGGGCCAATGGGACAGTAAGTAAGTAAAGCAATAAATTAACAAACTAGTTTCAGGGACTTCCCTGGCAGTCCAGTGGTTAAGGCTTTGCCTTCTAGTGCAGGGGGTACAGGTTCGGTCCCTGGTCAGGGAGCTAGGATCCCCATGCCTAGTGGCCAAAAAACCAAAACATAAAACAGAAGCAATATTGTAACAAATTCAATAAAGACTTTAAAAAATAAAAACGAAAACATGCTAATTTCAAATAGTTACAAGTGCTATGAATCAAGAGGAGTGGAAGAAATTGCAAGGGTTGGGTATAAAGAGTAAACAGGAAGGCCCTCATTATAGAAGTTATGTTTGAGTTAATATTTGAATGACAGGAAAAGCCAGACATGGAAAAACCTGGGGGTAGAGGATTTCAGGCTGAGGAAACATATATACAGAAACGTTAAGGCAGGAGCAACTTTAACACATTCTAGGACCAAAATCCCAGTGTGGCTGGAACTCAGTTAGCAATGGGAAGAATAATAGGAACGAGATCAGAGAGCTAGGGAAGAACCATAGTCAGAAGCTTGGATTTTACATCAAGTGCAAAGGGAAAACATAGGAGACTTTATGTAATGGAATGAAATCTGATTTACGTATTTAGAGACTCATTTGGCTACTATGTGAAGAACAGATTAGGGCCGGGAGTATTTGAAAAGATAAAAATGGAAACAGGGAGACAAATGGAAGCTTTGCCATCATCCCAGAAATAGATGATTGGGCTTTCTTCTAAGGTGGTATTGGCAGAGGTAGTGAAAAGTGGATGGATAAGGGATATCTTTTGACTTATTAATGGATCGGATGTGGCGGGTGAGAGAAAGAAAGCATCAAGGATAACACTTAGGTTTTTGGCAGGGCATCTGGATAGAGGGTACTGTATTTACTTAGATGGTAAAGACAGAGGAATAGTTCTGAGAACAGGAATCGAATTGGCCATATTAAGTTAGAATACTTAATAGACATCCAAGTGGAGATGTATAGTAGACGGTAGTTGGTCAGTATTTGGTGGTCAGTTATGGAGAAATAATGTACCAATTTATATTCCTAGCAAAAGTGTCTTTGCCTACTTTTCCATATTACTAAGTATGCCAAGTATTATATTTTATAAGCAAAAATATTAAATTATTTTCATAATTATTAGTTATTTGTGTTTCTTTACCAAAATCCTTGTTCATATTCTTTCACCATTATTCTATTCAGGTCCTTCTAGTTTGTAACATTTTTATCTAATAATATATTGCAATTTTTTCCCCCAGCTTGACACTTGTTTTTAATTTTAATGTTTTTTTTTCTTAATTGGAGAAATGTTTAATTTTATATAGTCATATTATAATTTCTTTTGTTTTTACCTTTGTATCTTTTTTTTTTTTTTTTTTTTGTGGTACGCGGGCCTCTCACTGTTGTGGCCTCTCCCGTTGCGGAGCACAGGCTCCAGATGCGCAGGCTCAGCGGCCATGGCTCACGGGCCCAGCTGCTCCGCGGCATGTGGGATCTTCCCAGACCAGGGCACGAACCCGTGTCCCCTGCCTCGGCAGGTGGACTCTCAACCACTGTACCACCAGGGAAGCCCATTTACCTTTGTATCTTTTAAAAGTCTTTTCAACCTTAAGATTAGGGAAAAATTCCCTCTATATATTTTTTTTTACTTTGGTGATTTCACTTTTTTGCATCTTTTAAGGTTTTGTTTTGGTACATAATGTAAATAATAAATCTCATTTCTCCCCCCCCCATATATATTCAATAGTTAGCTCTAATTTCACTGGTATTTATTAAATAATCTATCTTCCCTCATTGATTAAATATTCCACCCTTATTTTGTATCCTAGATTCTTAAATTTAAATTCTTAAATTCTAAATTCTTATCTTAAACTTGGGTCTGTTTGAGGTTTTCCATTATACACTGTTACTGATCCATGTAATCATTTTTGTCTCCTCCTTTACAGCTCTACTGAAAACTGAAAGAATCTCTTGTATTACCCAGTTTTGGGTTTTTTTCCTTAGGACCATCAGCTTCAGTTACTGTCAACAGTTTGTTATATTTGTTTGACCTATCCTCTACACACACACACACACACACACACCCCTCTCTTTTCTTACTGAGGGTTTTAAAGCTAATCCTGGGCAAGGGGAGGCAGGGAGATGGAAAAGACAATTTCTTGCAAACCACAGTACCACTATCATATCCAACAAAATTAACAATAATTTCTAAATATTGTTTAAAATTCAGTCCATATTCAGATTTGCCCGACTGTTTCAGTATTGCTCTTCTGTAGTTGGTTTGTTCAAATCAGGAGCTAAGCAAGACTTACTAATTGCATTTGCTTATGTCTCTTAATTCTCTTTTTAATTTTAAAACAAAGCTCCACCCCCATTTGTTGTGCCTTTGATCTTTTGAAAAACCTGGGTCTCTTGTCTTGTAGAATGTTCCACATTCTGAATTTGGCTGATTGCTTCTTGTGGTATCATTTAACTCGTTCCTCTGTTCCATTTTCTATGTTATTAGAAATTAGATCTAATGGCCCAATTATATTCAGGTATATTACTTCATTTATTTATTTCCCTAAGCCAAAATACAATATATTTTGGTTCTGTGTACATTACAATAATAATTGGTTGTCTCACTTTTAGTGGTGTTAGGACTGATTAGTGGGTTCATATGGTGACAACCTGATCTTTTCATTGTGAGGTTCCTCATTATGCTTTTACCCAGTGGCTTTATCATCTATTGATACCTGTTTATCGTCTATTCCAGATGACCATTACCTGTATCATTTATTTCCATATGGGTTGTAAAATAGTGATTTTCCTGACTTTTATCATTTTGCACTGATTAGCTAGAATTCTGCAGTACATTCACATAATGGAGTGCTCGATAACTACAAAAAAGAATGTGGAAAATCTCTATATACAGACATAGAGTTATTGCCAGGACTTTTTTTTTTTAGGTGAAAAAACGGGTCATATTTAGAGCAGTGTATATATTAGTTTATATTTGTAGATACAGACAATGGAAGATTAAACCAAAAACTGATAAAAATAGTTATTTAGGGGGAGGGATCAAGAGTGAAGCAAGATATCTCTGAATGATTGTAAAGTTTTGACATTAGAATTAGGTAAATTTTGTTTACTCAAAAAAGATTATTAAGTGGAAAAAAAGATGAAAAGCAATCCTTAAAAATTAAAATCAAACAAAAGCAAACCAGTTTATCAAGTTGAATACATTCTGATACAGAAAAAAAGTATTGTTCTAACTAATCTTAAAACTCAGTATTTTGTATGTTCTCAATGGGAAATAATCCAAGGACAAAAAGAACTACAAAGAAATCTTTATTTTAATAACTTTACATTTATAATAATATTAGTGTTGTCATTTTGGAACTATTTTAGTATATTGTAGGATAAAACAAATAAGTAAGGCTGTTACCATTAGGAATCAAGATTTTCAGCAAAAGAGAAGAGAGATGCAGGCATAAAATCAAAAAAGTTAAAACACCATCATCTTAAATTTGAATTGGAAATGTCAATGTGAACTGATTATTCTTTTTCTTCTATTTAAAAATGTATTATGTTTTCTATTTACACGTATTGTAGAAGTCTGGAAGTAATAACAGCACACTAGCAGTGAACACCTTTATTATCCAGATTATGGTCTCTAGATACCATCCCTACTTAAAAGGAACCAAGAATCTTTTTGGATAAATGATTGATTTGAAGTCTGAAGGAGGAATGGTACAAAATGTCATGCCAGAAAGCAAGGAAGCTAACAGAGGCAATGGGTTCATATCAAAAGGACACTGGGGTCAGCTTTAAGGGGATCTCACTGGCCAAAGATTGGGTAGTTTGGCCATGAAAGTGAATACTAACTAATTCATTAAGTCACTTTGAGTTAATAAAAGGCATGAATTCAGAATGATACTAAAAATATAAAGGGAAGCAAAAAATAAGCAAAGCAGCACTCATTGAACATCATTGTCATTTCTACGGCATCAACTCATTCTGAAAATTGAAAAAACTTTAAAAACAAGCATTTACCCTGCTTTTCCAGTATGAAAGATATTCAGAGAAACCAAATTCTTGATGTTGAAAAAAGCATTATTTAAATTTTATTGTGGAGTTTAATCATGCAAATAAGGTTTAAATTTATTCAGCATTTTTGCTTTGAGTTTTTTCAAGAGTGCTTTAAACTGAGCTGTCCTATTAAGTTATTTTACTGTTACAAAGCCAGATTTAAATTTTTTTTAATCTTCTTGCCTTTCTGTATGTTAACATCCTATATATAGGATAATAAATTTTATTCATGTTTGTTAACATTGTTCTTTTGTTTTGCTTTGAAATGCCTTTTCAGCAGTATCCTGGTATGAACCAGCTGTCCTCCAGTCTGGGAGGATTGAGTCTTCAGAGTTCTTCACAACCAGAAAGTTTGAGACCTGTAAACCTTACTCAGGAGAGAAATATTTTACCCATGACTCCTGTGTGGGCTCCTGTACCTAACTTGAATTTAGACCTCAAAAAATTAAACTGTAGCCCAGAGTAAGTATTTAATTTATAATCTTTAGTAAGTAAAACCTTGTCAAAAACGTTGTATGACTTTCAAAAATAGTAAAAGTACTGTGGTATTAATTCCTTGATTGGAAGTTTTGTTAATGTGAACTCTTGTAAATTAGTTGTATAGAAATTCTAGATTTAAAATTCAATTTAGGTCATTGGATCCTGCCCCCATCTCTGTCGCCATCCAATCTCATTCCCTATCATCTAATGCTAGGAAATGTTTTTTCTATTTTAGTGAAGGGTTTTAGGAACCCAAATCTAACTATATTTTTTTTCTTAAATTTCTTTTTCCTCACTTTTCACCAGTAGTAACTTCTGATGTCTTTTAAATAAAGTGAAATCTTTAAAATTTTATGCACTTCAGTCTCTGCTTGAAAAGGATACAAACGTCATTTGTGTAATCCCAACAACAGGTTTAGATAAATAATTTATCTCTGAATTTTCTTTTCCCACTCAGTGTAGAATGAGAAGACCATTGCCCCCAGGCATATTTATCCAGCCTGAATTTAGATTTGGATTTTCTTTATTGAATATTTCCTCACCTTATGGAGAAGTTTAGCTGGCAGCCTCCATCTGGTGGCCACAAACCCCTGGTGTATCGTCTGGGTGGATGAGCTCTGTTACTCACCTCATAGTGCACCCAAAACCAAAAGTTCTCTGTTATTACCTGCTTTCCTTACTTCTGTCTCATAAGAATAGGATATTCCTCTGCACCCAGACATCCTCCTGCTTGTGGAAACTCTCCTCAAAAAGTAAACAATGATTCACAGACAACATTCACAAACAACTCTGATTCACAACAACATCACAGACAGCATTTCTTCCTTGCATTAGGATTAGTGTTCTTTAGAGACCATATATATAAATATATATATATATGGTCCCATCTATAGAGAGACCATATATATATATGTATTCTTTTTTTAAAGGCAGTAGTTTTCTAGCTTTTAAAAAAACTAAGTTCCTCTTTTTTTCTACCAGAGTCTTATATAGATTTCCAATACAGGAAACAGAAAATGGAGGTGCTTCAAGGGTTCCACCTCTTCTACCACACCCTACCACCAGCACCCCCATCAGTGCCAAAGGCAGTGCCAAGATCATTCTATAAAAATGTATAATCATTGATTCTAGATTGAAAGTAGCTGCCTATCCTTCTGAATGTAACTTGCCATCAGGTCGATAAGTATGTGGATTATGGCCTTCTACTATGAATGGTTAGGCATCCCCCAAGTAGGTAAATATAGTCTATGTATATGTGTAAGAGATCACATAGGTAGGGAATGGTGTCTGTGTTTCTACTCAGTTATGTGTTTTCTGTGAAAATATCTCTTATCAAAACAACAAAGCAGAGTAATAGGCTTTAGAGAATAGGCTTTAGAATTTGACAGACCTAGGTTCATACCATGGTTCCACTGATAAGTAGCTGTGAAACTGCCAATTACTCAACTTCTCAAACCTCAGTATTGTCAACTGTAAAACAGGAATAATAATTGTGCCTGCGTATTAAGATAAATCATTTAATATTTACTGAATGCCTTCTAAATAAAGTACCAGGCACTGTTTCTAGGTGCTGGGAATGAAGCAGTAAACAAAATAAAGTTCTCAATCTCATACAACCAATATCCTATTAGGGAAGACACACTGTGAACAGTCAAACCAATGGGTGTATAATGTAAATGTAATTTCAGAGAATAACTATGAAGTAGAGAGTAGTAAGGGTGGAGGTTGACTATTTTTAATTGAAGAGTCGGGATGGGTTTTCCCAAGGAGTTATTAACATTTGAGTAGAGATCTGAATGAAATGAGAGAACAAGATGTGACTCTTGAAAAAGAGTGTGCCAAGCTGCATGAACAGCAAATGCAGAAGTCCTGTAGCCAGAACCAACTTGGCGTGTTCAAGGAACGTCACCAGCGTGGAGTCAACCCATAACTGGATATCTCTACATACAGTCAAGCACTCCTTGAAATTCCTGTCACGGTTTCCAGTTCCTATGCTTCTTATCTCTTTGGTTGCTCCTTTATTGATTCTGTGTCTACTGACCTTAAGTTACTTACTCTATGAGAGGAATAGTGCCAGGGTGACACAAGGACAAAATGATCTCTAATCTCAAATAGAGAAGATAAAGAAAGTACACAACCAAGTAAAGCAGATCAGACTAATTGATAACACAGAAGCATAAACAGATCTCAGAGCACAGAGGAAGAAGTCTTTCTTTCTAACTTGTGATCAAGGGTGAGGATGGTTTCACAAGAAGCTATAACTTTGATGAGTCTCAGAAAGATTAGGAGTTCAGCAGATGAAGAATGACAGCAGAGCAGGAACAGCATCATGAAAGCTGTACTTTTTCACTCATGTTATCTACTCCCTCCTGTTCATGCACTGATAGTCATGATGGAGTTACTGTTTGTTCCTGGATGTGTTGTACTTTTTCACCATGAAAATGTTGAGTCCTTAATTTAGGCCTTTTGACATATAAATTACATATATGCCCATTTAAAGTAATCAGGACCCTCCTAATTGTAGTTATGTAATATACCCAAATGATTTTCATGTATGCCCTTAAATGTTTAGTTATCTACAACTATCTACATCAATATTGTTTTTTATCTCTGATAGCTAACGTAGTCTGTGTTGTTTATATCTTTGCAGTTCATTTCGGTGTACTTTGACAAATATTCCACAGACACAGGCTTTACTGAATAAAGCTAAGCTTCCTTTAGGATTGTTGTTACATCCCTTCAGAGACTTAACGGTAAAGTAACATTTTAAAATATTAGTGGGTACTGACCTGTGTACTTATGTGCGAGGTATTCAGATTGTATATTTTCTTAGAATTTTTTTCATTTTCTTTCATTTGAAGTTAGAATTAATCATTTCTGTCAATTTCAATACAGCAAACATTTTCTGTCACCTGCTTTGTGACAGGCCCTAAACTAAGCACTGGTAAATACAAAGATAATTAAGTCATTGATGTTGCCCCTAAGAAATTCTTATCTAACAGGGGACAAAGATATCCCAAATAATTACAGTGCAAATAATTACAATGCAGGAAAACTAATACATGTAACTAATCAAATTCTATGAAGTACTTAGGTGGTGAATATAGTATTGGAAGGGATTTCCTCTGGGTACAGTAGCAGACTTTTCTACAAGTAATGAGATCTGAGCTGGATTTTGAAAGGTTAGTAGTTTTAGAAGTTGGAAAGGCCGTAGAGGATAGATAAACTTTAGGAGTTCTTTTTTATTTATTTATTTATTTTATTTTATTTATTTATTTATTTTTTGGGTGTTACGCGGGCTTCTCACTGCTGTGGCCTCTCCCGTTGCGGAGCACAGGCTCCGGATGCGCAGGCTCAGCGGCCATGGCGCACGGACCCAGCCGCTCCGCGGCATGTGGGATCCTCCCAAACCGGGGCACGAACCCGTGTCCCCTGCATCGGCAGGCGGACTCTCAACCACTGCGCCACCAGGGAAGCCCTAGGAGTTCTTTTTTAAACATAAAGGAAACACCAGCAATGATATGCATTTAGGGAGGAAAACCATATGGTTGTTCCCAACTGTATTAATCAAATAACCTTTGTAATAATAAAGTTTAAATGCTTCAAGTCTATTGAATTAAAACATTACTTTTTAAAGTTTCCATAGTCTGTTGGCCTTAATACCTAGCTTGCTGGATTTTTACACATACTTCTGATATTTCATGCAGATATGTTGAATTTAATTTAAATTTCTAAACTTCAGAAATAACGTTTATCCAGATACATTCTATTTATACTTTAAGTTGCATTTCTCCCTCACACATTTTTATGACTGTGGTTTTCTACGTTCATCGCTACTGAGTTTCTTTTGCTCTCATTCAACCAAAAAATATTTATTGACTACCTATCATGCTGGATGCTGAGGATACAGAGGTCATTGCTTCCTCGTGGAGCTTTCTTTCCTACTAGGATGTATAGAAAGGAGCAAAGTGAATAGAAAATAGAATAATTATAATATGCAACGAGTACCTTGAATTTATTCATTCAGTAAATACTACTTGATCACCTGTAATAAAATTGCAACCTTTATCTAGAAACCAAGATAGTTAATTTCCCATATACATAGGTGAAATTTTTTTTTTTTTTTGGCTGCATTGGGTCTTTGTTGCTGTGCGTGGGCTTTCTCTAGTTGCGGCGACCGGGGACTACTTTTCGTTGCAGTGCGCGGGCTTCTCATTCTTCTCATTGCAGTGGCTTCTCTTGTTATGGAGCATGGTCTCTAGGCACATGGGCTTTAGAGCGCAGGCTCAGTAGTTGTGGCGCACGGGCTTAGTTGCTCCGTGGCATGTGGGATCTTCCTGGACCAGGGCTCGAACCCATGTCCCCTGCATTAGCAGGCAGATTCTCAACCACTGCATCACCGGGGAAGTCCCCGAAAATTTTTGTCTAAATACATATTCCATATGTGATACCTTCTGGAAGTATATACACTAAATTGGCAGCAGTGACTTCCTCTGGAATGTAGAATTCTGGATAATTTTTTATTTTCTTATTTTTAGTTAAACATATTTCCTGATTTTTTCACAAATGATATGTAGTTATGTAATAAAAATTATTTTTGTGAAAAAAATTAAGTACAAAAATAAATGTTTATGTATGGATAGGGAGGAAAAAAGCCAGAAGGAAATATACTAAAATGTTATCAGGAGTTAATTCAGGGAGATAGAATAATATGTATCATATTTTCTAAATTTCTTATATTGAATATAAAGTTCCTTCCCCAAACTAAGCATAAAGAGATGTATAGTGTTTGAGGCACATGTGTTTGGTTTCTCAGCACTGTGTGGCTGTCTAACAAGCAGGGTCTTGAGAGTCTGTTACCAGGTGCAGGCAAGCAGCAAAGACAAAGGCATTTTTATATGGTGCATGTTTCTTTCTCACTCTTGTTTCTTGAGTTTAGCTGATAGCCGAGGTTATTCTATTTTCTTGGCCAACCAGGCTTTTCTTTTTTTTTTTTTTTTTTTTTTTTTGCGGCATGTGGGCCTCTCACTGTTGTGGCCTCTCCCGTTGCGGAGCACAGGCTCTGGACGCGCAGGCTCAAAGGCCATGGCTCACGGGCCCAGCCGCTCTGCGGCATGTGGGATCTTCCCAGACCGGGGCACGAACCCGTGTCCCCTGCATCGGCAGGCGGACTCTCAACCACTGCGCCACCAGGGAAGCCCCAACCAGGCTTTTCTTGTCTGCCAGTAACTTTCATTACATTTGGTTTGACTTTATATTAGTGTTATTTTTTTTTTTTTTTTTTTTTTTTTTTTTTTTTTTGCTGTACGCGGGCCTCTCACTGCTGTGGCCTCTCCCGTTGCGGAGCACAGGCTCCGGACACACAGGCTCCGCGGCCATGGCTCGCGGGCCCAGCCGCTCCGCGGCATGTGGGATCTTCCGGGATCGGGGCACGAACCCGTGTCCCCTGCATCGGCAGGCGGACTCTCAACCACTGCGCCACCAGGGAAGCCCTATATTAGTGTTATTTTATAGTTTGCGACAGAAGAGGGAGAAAACTTGATAGCTGCTTGTGTTGCTTAGTGCACCACTGGATTTTATTAAAATGTTTCAATTTCAAAACACGAGTGTGGTTTCTGTTCTGTATATGGAGCAGAGCAGTGTGTGGTCCATTTTCCTCTGGAGGGCTTTTTCTGCTACAACAGCTTTATTTTATTTCCTAGCAATTACCAGTGATAACATCCAGTACCATTGTGAGGTGCCGATCTTGTCGAACATATATCAACCCTTTTGTATCCTTCATTGATCAACGTAGATGGAAATGCAATTTGTGCTATAGAGTTAATGATGGTGAGTTTCAGATTCTTAAAATAAGTGTGTTTTATATTATTTTAAACATTTTGACATTTTTGCCGTTATCTGGTCTCTCTCTCCTCATTGCTTTAAAAACTTCCATGCCACTTTTAATGGAGAGAATACAGGCTAGGGACACTTCGTTTTGGCTGGCCAAGGGAATAATTGCTAATGAGGAGAGTGATGGGGAGGGGAAAGTAAAAAGAATTCGTAAATACAGCAGTGAAGGTCATGCAGATGAGATCATGCAGACTAATTATGCTTGATCCTGACAAGTTAAGGTTGTCTTCTGTTTGTACATTTGGTTCATTCATCTCAGTGTGGATCTCTGCCAGTATGTGTGAACACATGTGTGCATGTGTATCTGTTGTCCCCTTTAGTCATTCTTAGGTCCTGTTAGTATAATTGTTTTCGAATCTGTGTTTCTGTCTGATTTCTTTTCCATGTCATGTGATACAAGAAATAGGGCACAAGCCTAAGAAGCAAGATTACTTGTATCCTGGTATTCTCATCAGATTTAAGTAAATAAGTTTTTTTATCCTTCTGATTTATTTTTTTAAAGAGGGCTTAAGGCATTAGTTTTTATCATTAGATCTTCACAGAACTGTTGTAAACCTCATAAATATTGATGATAGAGGAGTTTATTTCTAGGCGTGTATATGTGTTACTAAATTTGTACTGGATTCCTAATCTTATCTAGTTCCTGAAGAATTTATGTATAATCCCCTTACCCGATCTTATGGAGAGCCTCATAAACGGCCAGAAGTTCAGAATTCAACTGTGGAGTTCATTGCTTCTTCAGATTATATGGTAACTATTCAGTGTTAAAATTAGTCATGGGATGCAATTGTATTGGTTATTTGTAATTTGCTGTTAAGTGAATTCTTGTCTAAATTTTGAAATTGTCCATAGTATGAATTTTTTGAAATAGTGCTGAAAGTTTATATTTAATAAATAGAAAGCTCTTTGTAAAGATTACTTGATCTCCTAGAATAATGCAGTTATATCACTAAGAAACCTTGGTAATGTTTCATGATGAGCACTAGCATCTACAATTTGTTGTCATTTTGATTTGATTACTTGCATGGAATGAATATAAATATTCTTTTTACCATTTTCCTTAAACAGAAAAACTCATGTTTTTGCCAAAAACTGCCATTTTCAGGCTCTTAAAGATATCACCATCTTACTGGTTCACCCAGTACAAATATCAAGATAAATGGATATTAACTTGAATCTGACTTTTCTCTTTCCACTTCATCATAAAATTCTACCTGTTTTTTAATTATACTGATTCTTCAGATCTCATTCTTCTTTTCCACTTACAAAAACAAATTCTTCGCCTAAGTTCTGCTCATTTCTTCATTATTTCTACTCATTTAAAATATCTGTATAATAACTTGCATTTCTTCTGTGTCCTCACTTCTAATCTTTGTTGTCTGCACAAATGTAAAATGTTGCTAGTGGGAAAAGGTGAATAGGGACAACTAATGTGTATGAAGTTCCTGGTGCTTGGCCCATTTCCTTCTTTATTTTTGTGATTTTTTTTATGATCCTTTGTGTCCAATTTCGCATCTGCCCACTGAACTACTATTTTCTCGTCTGTTTCCATATTAACTATATTTTCCATTTTAACTCATGGTCACTTTTACTCTCAACTTCTTCTTTACAACTTGTTATATTCCCAACTCTGTTCTGGCCCCTTAGGAATCAGTCTAATTGAAGTGGTGAAGTAAGAAGTAATCTTTAATTTTTAGCATATGACCTATATGATTCTTGATTGGCATATCTTCTTTTTGTTTCCGATTACACTCAGTAAATATCCAGTAGTAGTTGTGATATAAAAAGAATAAATTATACATACTAAATACGTTACATTATTTCTGTTCCTTTCAGCTTCGTCCACCTCAACCAGCAGTTTACTTGTTTGTTTTAGATGTGTCTCATAATGCAGTGGAAGCTGGATATTTGACAATTTTGTGCCAGTCACTGTTAGAAAATCTAGACAAGTAAGAATTTTTTTTACTCATTGTGTGTGTGTGTGTGTGGTGTGTGTGCGCGTGTATGAAGTGTTTATTAGCAATTTATGGGGTTGGTTTTTATTCAATTTGATTTCATTCATTTGTCACTAACAGAGTACATCCTGGCTACTTCAGAATAAAGATCCTGCTACTTAGATTATTATGATTTGTGACTTGATATCTGATTCTTAAAACCGTAAAAGTTTTAATACTTGGTAAGGAATTTAGATCTCATCTAACTATCCCTCTGACTTAGCAGATCTGAGCACTGGGACTCAGAAAATTCAACTTAGCCAGGGTATCAAGAGAGAAATGAGAGAAATCTAGCTGTAATTTATGCCTGAGCAAGGAGTTTTTCATAAGATAGTTTCAAATGTGCTAATGAGAGAATAAGCCAAATAAAGGGAAGGAGGGAATTGATTTTGTGCTGAATACTTCAGGAAACCAGAAACTGAATAGGCACATTAGTAAGGAGCTTTATTGTGGAAGTGGAAACAGAGTATAGCATAGGGTGCTTATACTTGGCTTTAATTCCTACCTGTGTGTCTACCAGTATTAGTCATGAAGGAGACCCGTAAATAACTTAAAAAATGAACCTTCCAAATCTCTGGAAAACAAAGTTGTTTATACATTTCTTTTTCTACTCCAACACTCATAAGAAATATGACTTAAGATTGTTAGTAAGAGTAGTTTCCTATTGCAGTGATCCTTGACATGTGTAGAGGTGTAAGGGTGGTTATATATGAATATTTTTTCAGAAGTACTAGGTTATTCCAAAAGGTTCTTCTCCCCCATCTTCCATTTGAGTTTGAGAGTCCTTGCTCTACTGAGTGCTAGCTGTAGCCACCATAATTGCATGTCACTGATCTTGGCCTGTGAATAAACTGATAACATTGAGACATTCAAGATTAAAAACATCCATAGACATTAAATGATTTGCTTTTAGATTCTGTTAGTAACTTGGAGTTTTCATATTTTTATCCTTGATTGAAGCATTTGCCCTTTTTTAAGTCTCAAGTGCTTGATTCGGACATAACTTCAGCATTGTGTGGCAATGGAAGACCCTCTGCAAAGAAATAGTTTTTAAGACTGAAGAGTTAGCTTGCTGGAAAAGTATATGAGAATATAGCCCTAGAAATAGGAGCCAGTCCAACAAAGATGAGTGACTACGAATTCAATGGACTATGCAAAGCCAAAAAGATAACATTGGGAATGAAAAATAGTTTTTAAAATTATCATTTCTTTCTTTAGGCTTCCTGGAGATTCACGAACAAGAATAGGATTCATGACCTTTGATAGCACTATTCATTTCTACAATTTACAAGAAGGATTATCACAGCCTCAGATGTTGATTGTGTCTGATATAGATGGTAAGCAGTGAATAAAATAAAACTCTGTTTATTAATAAAACAGAATTTTGGAATTAAGCCTGCTTTATTTTACAGTACATCTTGTCATAATGCTATACGGATAATTTGGCCTACTTTGGTATTTGTTTTAAAATAACTTTTCCTGGAAAATACTTGATTCTAAGTTTTTTACACCCATGTGTGTGTACTTATACATGCTCGAGCACACACACACATATAATACACACAGTGTATATATATATTTAATAAAGCAATATTATGGTACCCGTTACATGTATGGCCTTAGAAAAACTAAGATTTTTTAATTCAGAATTCTTTTGGCTTGATTTATCATTTGGTTAATATATATGTTTTCCCTATAGATGTTTTCCTACCTACACCGGATAGCTTACTGGTGAATCTGTATGAAAGTAAAGAGGTGAGATTGATTTTTTTCTTAAAGTATTAAAGTATTTCTCTTACTTCAACTGATTACTAAAATGCTGAACATGTGTTTACTTGGTGTATATTAACATTGCAGTAGACAATGTAGGTAGATATCTGTTGACTACTCACTTTACAGTCCTCCAAAATGTAGTGGCACGTACTATACTCTGGAATATTTTAAAGAAGAATATTGCTTTGCCTTCTCAGTAATTCAATTTTTAATCTTTGTTTTCCCAGCTTATAAAAGACTTATTGAATGCATTACCAAATATGTTCACCAATACAAGAGAAACACACAGTGCCCTGGGTCCTGCGCTCCAGGCTGCCTTTAAATTAATGTCTCCAACAGGTGGCCGTGTGTCTGTATTTCAGACACAGTTACCTTCCTTGGGGGCAGGACTTCTGCAGTCCAGAGAAGATCCTAATCAGAGATCAAGCACAAAGGTATTTTATATTAGTTTCTCTGTCATATTTAAGATCATGTCTTCTACCTCTATAGACTGTGTAATTATTTGTTATTCTATTTTTCTACTTCATTGATAGTAAAAAAAAAAAGAAAGAAAACTGGTAAGAGAGTTTAATTCAATTATTGTTTTGTTTTTGTGTTACAGTGTGTTCTTTTTATTACTTTGTTTACAAGTCATAGAAATTTAGAAATTATCTACTCTAACCCTTTTACTTTACAAATGTGGAAACAGATTAAATGGTCTTGCCAAAAGTTATTAAGTATTTAATGGTAAAGGTGTGACTTGATTTTCTGACTCCACTGTTCTTTTCTATTTCACAAGTGATTATACTTACTAAATCTGAGATATTATAATTTAACATGCACATACTAATAAAGTTTTTTATTATAAAGGTAATATAAATCATTGTATAAAACTTGGAAAGTGGAAACAAATATAAGTCAATTATCTCACTGTCAAGATAATAGCATTTAGTTATACAAATACAAATAAGCATAACTGGGTATCATACATTATTCTATATTTTTTAAATGACTTTTTTCATTGAAGAGTACATAGCATTTTCTGAGGTCCCTAAAAAATCTCCTAAAAAAATTTTTTTAGTAAATGTGAAAAACTCGATTTAATTAATTGCCTGCTAGCTGTTGAATAGTTGTTGCCAGTGTCTTCACTATTAAAAAAAAAGAATATGAGGCTGAATATTACTAGGGTTTTACATGAAGATTTGGTCAGGGTATTTTAATCCCTATTTCAAATAATAAATGAACTGGGACAATCATTTTTGTTCTGTACATAAGTTTTGTCTGACCTCAACTTACATATGTATGAAAATGCCATTACAACTAGTTATGAGTATGAATTAAACATGTTTAATAGTGTTATAAATCTTTAGCCACGTATTCGTTTTTTCCATAAGATAAATTCCTAAAAGTGAAATTATTGGATCAATGAGTATAAACTGTATTTAAATTATTATTGTATTCTACTTACTGGGGGTTTTATCAACCTGTACTCTTAAGGACTCATCTTCTAGCCACCATTAAGTATTGTTGCTTTTTTATTCTTCACCAATTTGCTAAAGAAGAATAGCACTATATTGTAATCCATTACAAAATACTGAGGTGTTTTGAACAGAGCAAAGTGTTTACTGATTCTTTGATACACTTTGAGGGTTTTTTTTCTCATTTAACTTCCAGAAATGTTCTTTATCTGCCTGGGACTCAAAAGCTTAAGTATCTCTTCCATTTTAAACTCTGATATAATAGCCATACACTATAGTTAAGAAGATTGAAACATTTTGTTGTGCAATGTAGCATAGTAATTAAGAACTTGGAGCCCAGCTCTTGCATTCTTAACTGTTCTCCAGTGCCACATCCTCACCTCAAGTGTCTTCATACCAACAGGAAAAACTTTCCTTAATCTGTTATTCTTTCATGTTGTTATGTAACAGTATACGTATAGTAATGGGTAACAGCACTCACTCTGGAGCCAGACTTCTTGGGTTTATTATATTCCAGCATCTACCACTGAATGACAATGTAATTGGTCAAGTTACATAATCATTTTTTTGGCCTCAGTTCTCTCCTCTGTAAAATGTTGGTAACTCTATGAGATATATGTTATTATGAGGGTTAAATAATTTATATAAAACATCTGTGCTGGCACATAAGTTCTTTATAAATGTTAGTGATTGTTATTATCCTCATAGGAAATTTGTGCCAACTACCTAGACATTTAAGAACTCCTTAGTTTGATAGGGGGACAGAGGATATCCTCTTCCTTATTTTAACAGACAGAAATATATGCATAATTCAAGGTTTCTAGCTCTTACTTTATGACCTGTTGACTTAGGTTGTACAGCATCTTGGCCCTGCAACTGATTTTTATAAGAAACTTGCTTTAGATTGCTCAGGGCAGCAGACTGCAGTGGATCTGTTCCTTTTAAGTTCACAGTACTCTGATCTCGCTTCTCTAGGTAAGGAGATATCATTGTGTTTATCTGTTTACATAAACATTTTTAGCATATAATTAAATCTAAACTCTTTACTAAGAGTTCTCAATAGTTTGGGGAGAAAGATGTGAATTAGATAATGTATATGAAAATTAACCGTAAACTTTAAAGCACTATACACATATAAAATGCTATTATGGGTTGTTGTTTTTTTCAAATACAATTCCTTTACCATTCTGCTCAACAGTAAATTTATTATATATTTTACAAATGTCTATGTTTCTCAGATATATATATTATCCCCATTTTGACCACTTTAGGTTTTTTTCACTACGAGTTAGATTTTTTCATATTACAGAATGTGCACTGCTATTGGACAAGTAGAATATTATTGTTTCTGTAGCTAATACTACTTATATTTCTCTCTAAAGCTTGCATGTCCAAGTATTCTGCAGGGTGCATCTATTATTACCCATCTTTCCACTATACTCACAATCCTTCACAAGCAGAAAAGTTACAAAAAGATCTAAAACGATATCTCACAAGAAAAATTGGATTTGAAGCTGTTATGAGAATAAGGTGTACTAAAGGTATGAAATTATGTAAATTATACTTTATATTATATACTTTTGTCAAAATTAATAAGCATTCATATACTGATGACCTTTGACTACCTATAATAATCATAAAGGATTTTCTGCTTGATCCAGTTAGCTGTACCCTGTTTTAAATATAGTTATTAAATAATTGCCCAATTTTTTAAGCAATTTGAATAAGTGGGCAAAGGTAATGTTTTGCTTTATTAGAAAGAACCCAAGAGAAAGTCCACATTGGAGGTGATTTCAGAAGAACTTGAGGAATAGGGAAGATCTTCAGTGAAAATCGTCAGATTAATAGTCTTTGCCTTCCTAATCATTCAAATGGTCTTCAATTTACATTATCTCTTTTGTGTGAATGTTTGCTGGAGGGATTCTCATCCCTTATTTTAATTCTTAAGTAAGTTGTGTAGTAACCTTAATTTGTTTAATTTTGTACGTTAGGTCTTTTTTGTCTGACTTCAAATTACCTATAGGAAATTTTGTCTGACTTCAAATTTTGTCTGACTTTAAATTTTGTCTGACTTCAAATTACCTATAGGAAAATATTATAAGATCATCAATGCAAGTTAAATGTGTAGCCTCCTTTTATATAACCTGCATTGGTGTTTTTGAATTGATATTTTAGAACCTCCACCAACAATCCAGTACTACTCCCCAGTTATCCTTTTAATTCAAAATCAGAGATATTTTTTATTTTAAAAAGTAGCTTTAGCCTGAGGTAAAGATACTAGTATTACGTCATCTTTTATAACAAGTTTTCTCTTCTGTAGGTCTTTCGATGCACACCTTTCATGGAAACTTCTTTGTCCGTTCCACTGATTTGTTATCCCTCGCCAACATCAATCCTGATGCTGGATTTGCAGTACAGCTGTCAATTGAAGAAAGTTTGACGGATACTTCCTTAGTGTGCTTTCAGACAGCCCTGTTATATACATCAAGCAAGGGTAATGTTAACAGAAATGAAATGCAACCTGCAACAGTAATTCTCCCCTCCTTTCACGTGCTGGGAGAATAGGGAGAAAGAATGAACACCAGTGGGAGGGGATATGGAAACATATGTATATGTATAACTGATTCATTTTGTTATAAAACAGAAACTAACACACCGTTGTTAAGCAATTATACTCCAATAAAGATGTAAAATAAAAAAGAATTTGTGAACTAAGTTGGACTAAACTTTGTAACTTTGAGACTTTAAGTGAACATGTCAGTGAAGCAGTTGGTATCAGATTTGGAATTTAGGGTAAGGGACTGGGACACTAGAGACACACACACACAAAAAGAATGAACACCAGTGGGAAGTAATGGAATTTGTATTAGTTAATCAAATATATGTTCCATTCTTTTTTTTATATTCATTTTTGAATCTTTAAAGAATATCTCTTTGACTTGTGGAAGATTGGTATTCCCAGGATCATACTACTATAATAACTCATACTAAATCTATCTGTGTCATCCTGAGTATTATTTCTATCCTCATAACATAAGAAATTCTGCATGGCACTTCAGGCCTACATTTGTTATTTCATAGTCTAAGTTTTCTGATATTTTATTATGTTGTGTATAATTTAGAATGAGTGATATTAAGATAAAACCAGAACCCAGTGTTCGACTGTATACAAAATATATGTTCATAGTCTGTGTTCAGATTTGGAGAATGTTTAATTTTCTTTAAAACATGTTTATTGTAAAACTTTGTTTTTGCGTTTCAAAATCCTGTTGGTGATTTAATACAATCAAAACAGTAGCTTGAATAATATTTTGACCTGTCTGCTTTCTTTCTTGGTCTAATGTATTTTGCAATGACATGGATCCATCCTTTCATTAGGTGAGCGGAGAATTAGAGTGCACACACTTTGCTTGCCAGTGGTCAGTTCGCTAGCAGATGTATATGCAGGAGCTGATGTACAAGCTTCCATCTGCCTCCTGGCAAACATGGGTGAGTAAAAAAGTGAAGCAACAGGTGAAATATATTTTCCTGTCCTAAAAACTGAAGCCTGGGCATTTTTTTACCCTAGAAATCCCTTATTTAAAAAGTATATGTTTTACATTTTCATTTGCAACGGTGTGAATTGGACTGTTCTTATATTTCTTATTACTTCTTTAGTTTAAAAATTATGTGTGGGATTCATAATCACTAATAACTGGTAACAACTCAAATGTTTTTCAAATCGTGAATGCGTGAACAAATTATGGTACATCCGTATAATGGAATACAACTCGGCAATAAAAAGGAATGAACTGTTGATGTGTGAATGGGCGTGACTCTCAAAGGCATTATGCTAAGTGAAAGAAGCTAGACTCAAAAGACAACATGCATATGATTCCATTTATATGACATTCTGGAAAAGTGAGAATTATAGGAATGAAGAATAGATAGTGATTATCAGGGTTGGTGGCAGGGGGAGGATTTCACTACAAAGGGGCAGCCACAGGGGATACTTTTAGAATGATGGATCTTGATTGTGGCAGTGATTACATGGCTATGCGTTTGACATACATATATGACACTCTGAAAGTAAATTTTACTATATGTAAGTTTAGAAAACTCCTTTGGAGAATTAGTATAACACAGTGTTTTGTTTTTAATGAATTTACCTTTTAGATGAATGTAGATGTAAAATGAACCTTGTTATTTTCCATGAAGTCCTGGAGAAAGATAACCATTATTACTCATTTTGGGAAAAAGTTTAATAACATTTACTAAGGATCTCAATATTTTAATTGTCATTTTTTATCTTATATTTCAAATTAATTATACTATAACTATTTTTCAATAATTGTTTTATTTTTAATATTTGGGCATTTGTATCTCTGTTTTACTAAAATATGTACCTAGAGGAAAATAAGTTCCACACTGATATCTGGCTCTTCATTGTCTATATTTAGGGAACCTGTGTTTAGTTTGACCTCTTTTTTTGTTGACCAAAGAATGCTTTGACAGAGAAGATTTTAGAGGATCATAAGGGATAATTCAGATTGCAGAACTTGCATTGTTTATGCAGAAAAGAATGATGCTTTATACACGTGACTTCTGTTTGAGTAATGAAAAGATACCCAGAGCTTTCTCAGAAGTAGATGGGTAGTACATCTTCTCTAATATATCAATAGCAATTAAGTGTTTTTAGGCTTAAAAAGATTGAAAGGAAAAGGTCCAAAACAATCTAGATTTGTTCTGATTGTCAGATTTATTCAGATTTAGTTCCAAAATTGTCTAATGAGCAGATTTTTTTTTTTTTAATGGCTGCACTGCACGGCATACATGGTCTTAGCTGCCCAGCCAGAGGTTGAACCCACACCCCCCGCAGTGGAAGTCTTAACCACTGGACTGCTAGGGAAGTGCCCAGATGCTTTTAAATTGAGGGAGCAAGTGAAATTTATTTTTCTAACCTAAAAATGGAATTTTTGTTGGTTTCTTAAAAATTGCATGTAAATCTTATCTCTTATAGTATTCATTGGCATCTAATGATTAAATTCTTTTTCATTTTGGTTGCTTTATAGCTGTGGATCGATCAATTTCATCAAGTCTATCAGATGCAAGAGATGCCTTAGTGAACGCTGTGGTGGATTCATTATCTGCATATGGCTCAACTGTCTCAAATTTACAGCACTCTGGGTTGATAGCACCCAGCTCCCTCAAGTTGTTCCCTCTCTATGTTTTGGCCCTTCTCAAACAGGTAGTTCTCTATATACTGTTAGATTTAATAAAGTCTTTTGAAATTCTTGATACATAGGTGAAAAATGAAACCTAGGTTTTCTGAGGGGTTTTAAACGTTTGATTAGACAGTTATGCAGCTTAGCATTGGAAGAGTTTTGAACAGGA